>NC_132782.1:64252268-64856330 GCF_048418805.1 Vulpes vulpes | reverse complement strand
GCCCAAATTGTTTTTAATTATAGACCTCATCTCACAGCAACTCCAACTTTTTATTTCCAGTGTACCATACGGAGGAGAGAAGATGCTTTCTTCCCGTATGTTTTCATGCTATCAAACAACACACTTCATGGAAATTACCTTAAAGTCTCCAATTGAATATTCTTCTTTTTGAGTTGAGCTCTGAAATCATCCGTGAATTTCCAAGGGACTTTGAGTTAAATGTGAATAGAAACGGAACAGCCTCATGCTGGGAACTGGGGAGGGAAATGATATACGACATAGATGGAGCAATAATCCCAGTCGTGAGACACTTTGGATTCGGCCTCCTCAGACGGATGAACATATACCACATTAATTTTCAAAGATGAGCTAGTGCCTGAGCCTTAGGATTCCATCCAGCCATTGAGCACAGCTGCACCAGGTCCTGGCTTTGTGCCAGGCACTGCTCTATCTGCTGGAGATCCATTGTGAACCAACAAAGATCTCTAGCCTATGGAGAATACGTTCTAGTCAGGCCAAAGAAAATAGATGTTAATCTATTAATACAACAGGATTTTTTTTCAAACCTGTCCTTTGCATCACATGTTCAAATATGCCTAATCTCTACTGAGCGCAGCACCATGCAATGGAAACAGAAAGCCATGAGGAGCCTCAAACTAAGGCATACATGAAAACCAATTGGCCCAAAGAGGGATCTGGTCAGAGAGACTGGAATAATCAGATATAAGGGACTAAGTGCCAAAGGAATCAACACTGTTGCTGGCTCTCAGGGACCCAAGATCATGGAAGATGGTGGAAAGTAACAAAAAGTAACATTCAAATATTAGTCAAATGTAGCTAGGACTCGGAAGATAGCTCAAGAGTATATTAACCCACCTATGTACCTTCCAAAACTCTGACCCGAAAATGAAAGCTTCAATAAAACAGAAACCCCAGGGATCCCTGGGTGGCGCAGCGGTTTGGCGCCTGCCTTTGGCCCAGGGCGCGATCCTGGAGACTCGGGATCGAATCCCACGTCAGGCTCCCGGTGCATGGAGCCTGCTTCTCCCTCTGCCTGTGTCTCTGCCTCTCTCTTTCTCTCTCTCTCACTGTGTGCCTATCATAAATGAATAAAATAAAATTAAAAAAAAAAAAAAAAAAAACCAGAAACCCCAGTCACCACTTTAAAACATAGCTCTGACAATATTTTTGACAATGTTTTTAATTAAAAGGCATCTTGAAAAGAAGGAAGGGACAGAGACCATGGTCAGAGAGAGAAAAGGAGAAAGAGGAGAAGAAGGAGGAAAGGGAGCAGAGGGAGAAGAAGAAGGGGAGGAGGGGGAGGAAGAGGAGGAGGAAAAGAAGAAATTTGAATTTAAGTTTTGTTAAGTTTAAATTTAACAAAAGTGAGAAATAGTCTTGTTGGGCCCTGTAAACGGATATAGGAAATGTGGGAAATGGCTTTATTAGGCAAAAAGAGAGATTCACCATAAGGACAGATCTAAAAAAAGTACAAATGTCCAGGGTCATGGTTGGAAATGAACTGTGTGTCTACTGTGGCAAGAAAACCAGAAACACAACAACCAGGTACCAGGTCACACCATAAGTGTCTCAAGTATGAACCTTTGAGATTTTTGAGGAACATGATCCCAAGTTACCAACTCAAGATCTGGTTCTGAATAAGTAAAAAAAAAAAAAAAAAAAAAAAAAAAGGAGTCCTTGCTCTTTCTTATTTCAGGGTTTCTAAACTCAGCACTAGAACCACTGTGGGCCAAATCATTCTTAGTCGTGGTGCAGTTCTGTGCATTGTAGGGTGTTTAGTAGCATCCCTGAACCCTACTCCCGGGTGCCAATGACAAACACCCCCTCGCCAATCATGATAATCGACAATGTCCCAGATGCTGGGAATGTGTCCCCTCGTGGCAAAATCAAAATCACTCCTGGCTGGGGACTCGTGCATTACACAACCATGCCCAATGCTTTGGGGGTTAAGGAATCTACATGTGTTGTAAGGACACTTGCATAATACAGAAAAAGAATGTAACGTATAATCCTGACTTACACGTAACTGCTTTTAATAATTTGGCAGATTTTCTTCCAGTTATTTCTATGCCTGTATTGTACAAAAAAGGATACCCTGGAAGAGTTATGTTTTTCACTCAATGTTACAAGAGGAATAATTCCCAAAGTAATACATATTTTGCTAATATGATGGTTTTTATGATTCCTGAACTTTCCATTATGACTGTTAATTTAACTAGAAATCCAATCATCTTTGAAATTAGGTTGTTTTTGATGTTCATTCTTATACTATTATTCATTGGCATAATCCTATATTTATTCTTTTGTGCTTTGCATATCTTTATTTCCTTAGGGAAAAAAATCTTAGAAAAACATTTATGGGTTAAAAGGTGTTCCCATTATTAAATTTCAATATACATTTTGGCAAATCACATTCCCGAAATTTCGTGTCTGATTCAAATCCTGCCAGAAATGAAGCAAGTGCCAATGTTACTGAAACCATGACCATGTGACCTCAATTGTGATTTGTATTTAAATTATCCAAAGTAGTAGGTAGAGGGAAGCTTCTTTCAGGGCTTGGAAGCACAGGTTCCTGATTACTGTTGACCCCCAGTCGTTTACACACCACTGATAGTGAAGCTTCATAGGGCCATTCCCACTGACAGCTCTTCTTCCAAGAAATGCTCAATGCTAGGACTGAGGCCAGTGTTCAGTAGAAAGGAGGAAATACGTTTTCCAATAAGGAGAAGAAAATAGGCACAGAGACACCTCAGGGAAATGAAACACGGAAAATGAAATGTAAAGAATGAGAATGATGACCATGGGGAAGAACACCCTCACCAGTGGCAGAGGAAAGACTCCACCCTATAGATTTGAGCATTCTGAGGAAATTTTACTTAAATATTTGCCTGATTTATTGATTTGCTTGATGAAAGTACAATATATGTGCATATCCAAGGGAAGTGAGAGTGTGTGTTATAAATACAGAAATTTTCTATGGCCTGCTGAGTTGGATTTTAATTAAAAGAGAAAATGAGCCACATGAAGTCATCTTTTTAGATTGACCCCAGCTCTGCCAAGAATGTTTATGAAAATGCATTATAAGTAGCTGCTCACTGCCCTGGGTGCCCAAGTTTGCCTCTCCCTTGGGCACTGGCATGAGCAGTTGTCACGGGCAGTTGGCAGGTAGAGAGTATATGATCCAAGGGTCTTTAGGGAGGAAGAATGAAGCTGTCCCCCGTCTGGCCCAGGTGAGAATCTCATAAGTGGAACAGTGTGCATGGATCAGGTCAATTCAGACTGTTGTCTGTGTTGGAACAGGGTCGGGCACGTGTGATGAGCACCTTGCCTTGTTGTGAAGACTGTGTTTGGGTACATTTGGATCCTGCATGGTGTGTGCTTAAGGCTGGAATATACCCCACCACCACCTCCTTGACTTGGCAGTCACGCTTGGGAAGCCAGGCAGCACAAGCTGAGCCTGGAGCGCAGAGGTTCTCAGGGGTCAGTGTAGGTAACAGCCTTAAGTGAGCAAATGAGCAACGTGATGGACAAACACCTGCCAGGAGCCACAGATGCAGAAGTGAGTCCAAGCCACAAGCTCTGTGTCTTCTTTCTCTGCCTCGTCTTTGAAATCGGAAGAGTTAGGTGTGACTACAGGGTTCTGGGGAGAACTGGGAGTGGGGTGGAGGTCTCAGAAGGAGGTACTGAATTTCTTGATAATTTGCAGGAAGAATGTTAAACTTGATGGAAGAAGCTGACACCTGTTGTAAAGGTGTATGTTTTCATCATCATATGTGCGAACATGTGTGTGAGTGTGGGTCTGTGTGTGTACAGAGTGGGTTGGATAGATAAACTATTGGTGCATGGTTATGAAGCATGCAGAGAAGAAAGGGATGATCCACTCAGGTCAATCTGGCTGTGGATTCACCGTGAGATATGGCTGGGGTGATCTGCGAGATCACTTATTACCCCGAAGCTGAGACAATATTGCAGCCCTGCTCTCCTGTTACAGAAGGGAGAAAGTTATAGACTCATTAAACTGGTGAGCCTTTGCTTGATGAAGAGCCTGGCGCAGAGCTTATTTTCTGCTTCTCTGCATCCACAGTCCATCAACCGTGGTAGCCAAGCACTGGAACCGATTTTGTGGTTGGTTGGGTCATGGTGATCTATGGTGCTTATGACCGGGAGTCGTTTCTGAGCTCACAGAAATCCCGAGGTGGAGAAGAAAGCCCCTGGGATTGGATCGGACCCCACGTTCACACCTTTGCGACGCAGTGGGGGAAGAGTCCATTGTTGATCTGGTTCCGCTCACCTGGAGAGCACACGCAATCCCCCCTGGAGAGGCAACCCTTGAACCTAGAAAAGCAACAGCTCTGTTCCCCAGAGAAACGCTCCCATTTATCGTGCTAAACAGACCGAGTTCTCTGCCATATGTGTACAATGCATATAGATACATTTATGTAGGTAAAAAAAAAAAATCCATTGAGTTGAATTTTAGGGCAGTGGGAATGTGTCTTTATTGTGGGTCTGTATGATTGCACATTTCCTTCTCCCCGGAAAAGTGAATGGCCAACCCTATTATCCTGCTGTAGGAGTCAAAGCTCAAGGAGTTTGACCCCATCCGTCGGGATGACCTGAGGGAGCTTCAGGAAGGCTTCACAACCAGGTATCCAGGTGCTGAAGAGTATGTCTTCCCTTCCCACATTACAGAGCCCATTGTACCTTACTTTTAGTGTCACTTTTTCCTAAATGTCTTTCCTTTTTTTTTCTTTTTTTTTTTTTAATTCCTAAATGTCTTTCAGTTTGACTTTTCAAATGCACTGTTAAAATGAGCATGAGTAGGTGTATTAAAGAAAAGGGAGCACCCATGGGATGTTTTCATTGTCCCTTGAAGCCCAGGATGGCCGGTTCATTGTGACATAGACACCTCTCTCCTGCTGCATTGGCCTGAGCCTGTAAAGTCGCCTCACGTTGTGGCGACCTGGTGGCTGTCCCTTGCCCTGTCACCCTCGTTGTTTGGCAGTGTCTGCCTTTCTGGTCTCGAACACTAAAGGTGTCCGTCTGCACTGGTTGTAATGTTCAGTGGTGCTGTGGAGGCAGTCATCTGTGTAGCTCCACTGGCATTGTGAGAGGACCCCCTGTGAGACATCAATGGATACATCAGGGCAAACTGTTATCATGCCGGCTCCAAGTTGAAAGAACCTCTTTAAATGGGGGGAAAAAATCAATGACATGATTTTCTGTTGTTCACTTAACCCCAGATTAAAAGTTGTAATGATATGCCTCCTAAATTGATAGTGGAATTATATGTGTATTCGAGGTGATTGATTCTATGAAATCGATCATCAGTTCTCATTCAGGGTGACTTTGCCCCCCAGGGAACATCCAGCAATGACTGGGATGAGGGAATCTACCAGCATCTAGCAGGTAAACTCCCTACAGTACACAGGATAGAACTGGCCAGATAATTATCCAGTCCCAATGCCAGGGTTCTAAGACTGGGACACCTAGGTATAGATAAAAAGTTAGAAAGTCTGGTTATATACTGATATATACAGCCAGTTTGGTACTTTTGACAGCATCAGAAAAATATTAGATTAGATTTCATCTCACACAGGACAAAACACTGAGACTGGTATAATTGGAGAGAACAATGTTAACATCTGTGATGTGTTAATTTCACATTTCTGAATCGATTGCTTCACGTCCCTTGGTTAAACTTTCAAAACAACAATTTCACCTGGTTTTCTCTACGGATGTGAAAATACCTGAGAGCTCTATGTCATGTGGAAAATACCTAACTATTTCATTTTGCTGTTGATTTTGATCTGGGACACTGGAGTTACAACATGAAGGTCTGTGAGTCAGAAAGCAGTTGTACTGGAGCTGCCAGTTGGGTGGACTGGAAGGATGGTCCCACATTGAGACCACGGCACAGAAAGCAAGTGGTTTCCACCTTGTCTTAGCAAGGTCTCCACAGGCAATGAGGGTGACATTTTACACTATTAACTACCAGGCAGGACATATTTCGATATTAGAACACATATCCGAGTGAACAGATGAAAAGCATTTAAGAATATTAATTGATTGATTTCATGACTGACTGATCTGCCCTTCCTTCCTCCCATGATACCTACTAGGAAGTGTTTTATGGGTAAGGATTTTTGCTCAAGAGTATTCCATTCTTTGAAGATGGTGGAAAACAAACTGACCCAATGACACAATGAAAGATAACTTCTCTGACTTAAATCCAGACTATTTTTTCCCATCTACTAAAGTGAGCAACAACTTCCAAAAGCAATTATGGAATGCATAAACTTCAGGGAAATCCAAATGTACCAAAAAGCTTGAAAGGTTATAAAATCAGCTGAGTTGTTTATGAACATCATGACCCAGAGTACAGAACATTCATTCTCTCAACCAAGAAAACACACGTGACAGAGGACAGTCAAATTAGAAGTGTTTAGGAAAATTGGCCTTCCTGGCCAAAGTGAAATATTTTGGAAACACAAGACATTGTTCAGCGCTTCCAAGAAGACTCAACAAATTGATGTAACCAGATGAATCTGTTGGCTTTCTCGTCCCAGTCTTCGCCTACTTAGACTTTCAAAACTGAGATATGAACCAAAAGATATTCTATAGGCATACAGAGAATGGAGGGTGGCAGAAAGGGGACAGGGTGGGGAGACAAGGAGGAGAAGGAAGAGAAGAAATGAAAGAGTGAAGGAAGGGAGGAACGAAAGGAGGAAGGCAGGCTGGGAGGAAGGAGATTCCAGACTAAAGGAAATGTTTATGTTAATATGCTCCTTCATAATCTTTAGAAGATGACATTACTAAGGCAGATCAGAAAATCCTATGTGTGATTTGGTTCATTAGTGCATGAATCAGAACATGCTGTGGTAGGGGGCTGTCAGTTAAATAAGGCAATGAGCAAACGCTTCACATTCAGTGCTGTGGCCAAGTGTTTTTGAGCTCCTACCACGTTCAGTCCCCCGTGACATCATCAAGGAGGACTGACAACTCACAAACATCAGAGGACCAAAGATGCACTCAGACCCTTCCCTCATTCAAGTTATTTGGAGGGTGATGGAAGACCCCTCATTAAATGTATAATGTTTCCATCAAGGACCCTGAGTCATGCGTTCATTTCCCAAACCCAAGATTAGAAAGTGGTTGCATTTTTTGTTTCAAAATTTGAACCTCAAAACACGGATGATGCTATTTCCTAGGTGCAATGTTCTGGAATCCTGGAAATGGCTGGTCAACACTCTGGAGGAGCTGCTCCTTGTCTCATTCCTTCGGGGAACAGACATAGGGCTTATTGATCATTTATAATGCATAGTTAGTGCCTTCTTGCTTTGAAGGGAAAAACATAAATGAGGCTTTTAAGGCTCCATCCATATGATCCTCATGATGAAAAGTTTTTGATCTTTCTATGCCACTGATGTGGCTTGGTGCAAACAATTCAGGGAATCTGAGTCCATCCCTCTTGAGAGTGAGCCTGTTAAGGTTTACCTGAAGCTTTATTTAGACCAGTTTGGCTATAAATGAAGAGAAAAAGTCTAAGTCATGATTGTCAGACCTATGAGTATCATATTTCACAACAGTTTTCCAAATGTTTATAAAAAATAACATTCAAATTGTCTCAGAAGTTTCACTTATGGTTTACTATTTCTCTGTTACATAATATTCATGAAAGTGATTTAGTAGCATACCCTCAAGAAATGCCTTGAGAGTTTTATCATTTAGGGAACATTTAAACTAAGAACAAATGTTAAGTGTTAATGCAACAACCCAGCACACAGTTCTAATTAAAATAAACTTAGAGTCAGTGATGGGATCTATTAAGCTAGACACTGATAGATGGAGCTGCTGAATCCTAAGGTTTGGAAAAGGTTAATATAATAAAAATCAACGTCTTATCAAGGTTTTAAGTATACCTTTAATTTTTTTTTGTAATGTATAGTCCAAAATATTTTAAGCTGTGTAAAATAGTAAAAATAAAAATATTTGGAATGAAGATAAGAAAAGCAGAATCTGTGATGTGAATGACTTCATCTGCTAGTGGGGAAATCTCAAATAACTAACTTCAGCAGAATTTAGCATAAATCTTAGTAAAACAGAATGTAACTGATATTTATATGTAAATATGCCATAAATTGAATACTTACATTAATTTATATATTTTTGATGAATAGCCAAACTTAGGTAATTCCCTAATCAAAAGTAACCTGTCTCCATAGAGCTCAAGCACCAAATTTCAGTAAATATCTCAGGAACATCTTTTTGCATCCACATATGAAGCAGGTGATGAGCAGGGCTCTGTGTGGAACCCTAAGGGATCTGATTACATCACAAAATACTTCCAGGTATAATAAATGTGTACTTGCACAGCACTTTTCTGTAAATTGGGAAGAAAGTTAAAGAAGTCCTACTTTGCTGCTGACAATAATAAGTCAAATAAAAGGACATACTTCCTACTACATGAGGACATATAGAAGGCCCGAGGTCACTGTGTAATCTTCAGGCATTATAAGAAGACCAATCTCTTTGCAATCCTGAAAATAATTTTCTTCTTTAAGAAATCAAAAATCATTTGCTTTAGTTAACTGAAGTACAGAATTACTCAGACAGTCCTCTACAGTGAGTAAAAGTCTGATTTTAACCTTTAGAAAAATCACCTCTAGAAGCAAGAGCTTTGAGTCCAGGAAGAATGCAGAGGGTCAAGTTTGTGGGGCAGAGTGATGGAGAGGACAGAGCTGCCCATAAAAGATGGGCAGACAGTCTTGGTCTAAGGAGAAAAACCGCAATGTCTCAGATGGAGAGTGCTCTAGATGTAACTAATGACACAGTAGATATTGCAGAAGACAATACTAGTGAACTTAAAGATACAGGGACAGAAAAAATTTAAAACAAGGCTTACAGAGGGCAAAAAAGAGATTAAACAAAGTGTGATTCAGCTGTGGGATGGATTCAAACAGACTAATATGGGTATAATTGGAGTCTTCAAAGGAGGGAGAGGCAGAAAAAGAATCTTTGAAGAATATTGGCCATACGTTTTCAAAATTTGGTTAAAGTATAAACCACAGAAGTATAATTTGATAAAAACTAGGAACCAACAGATGTTAAATGAGTCCCAAGTATAAGAAGCATGAATAAATGATACCAAGTCTCTTCCTAATCAAATATATATACATATATAAACTTATATATATATATATATATATATATATATATATATATATATATATAAGCTATTCTGTGTAGCAAATCACCCCAGCATGTAGTGACTTGAAACATTTGTTAGCATGTCAGATTCCTCAGGGTCAGGATTCCGGGCAAGGCTTAGCTGGCTTCCTCTGACTCAGCCTCCAGGAGGGCTGTAATTATGGTGCTGCCTAGGACTGCAATAAGCTCAAAGATGAACTGGGGAGAGTGTGTTTTTAAATTCATTCACACCGTGGCTGGTGGAAGACTTTGGGTCCTCAAGAGTAATTGGCTGAAAACATCCCTTGGGACTCTCCATAGCTTAGCCCATCACATACAGCTGAATAGAGTTTGGATGCTTTTTCAGACTCTATGAAGGTTTTCGTACCTGTTCATCCTGCAACCAGGAGAAGAGATTCAAATTCTCTCCTTTTTGAGAATAAGATACTCTTCAGGGGGTGGGGAGAATAATAGGGTTAATTCCCTGTGAAGGACTCTGAGAAAGTGTTTTCCCTGTGACCAGAAGTCTGGGTGGATAACAGAGGGATCTAGGAGCAGCAGTGACTTGCTCCTGCTTCCTGGAGCTCAGGGTAGGGTAACTCTTGCTCGTGAGTCCCACGTGCCCTGTGGAATGGAGGCAGAGACAGAAACAGGAGAGTGGTTGGGGACAGGCAGGTGCAAGGCACAGCCCACATCTCCTCTCCAGTAGCTCCGAAGAATGTTGGGGCCACCCTGAGAATTCCCCACCCCTTCCAGAGTGTGAACGTGCCCTAGAGAGGATAGCCATGGGCCGCGCTAGGAAAGCACATAGCTTCAGGGTGAGAGGGTGAGAGGGCTTCTGGGGTCCAAGGGCAGAGTCTGGATCTGCACTCCATCCTCTCCTCATTCTATGTGGCTGTAGGGATGTCAGCCACTCATCCCTCCTGCGCAGAGAGGGTAGCGATGGAGCTTGTCTCCCAGGTTTGGGATGTGGGCTGTAGGTTCTACTTCCCATCCAGCCATCAGAATGGGGCAGGCACACAGCAGTCATTCAGCAGCAGTGAAGCTTCTGGGCCTTTATTTCTGCACTCCAGAGTGGAATGCTCACAGCAGGGATAGAGGCCAGGGAGGTGGAGGCCAGTAGGGGTGACAGGAGACTGAGGGAAAGGCCTGTGTCACCTCTTCACTTGAGGATCTTCATTAAGTCCTGCTTGGATGGGGATCCCTGGGTGGTGCAGCGGTTTGGTGCCTGCCTTTGGCCCAGGGCGCGATCCTGGAGACCCGGGATCGAATCCCACGTCGGGCTCCCGGTGCATGGAGCCTGCTTCTTCCTCTGCCTATGTCTCTGCCTCTCTCTCTCTCTGTAACTATCATAAATAAATAAATAAATAAAATTAAAAAAAAAAAAAAAAGTCCTGCTTGGATGGAGACGATGGGAGACGTGGATCTCTTTCTTCTCAAATGGACCTGTTTGAAAATGAACAAACTAAATTGTCCATCACTAGAATAGGTTTACCTAGAAGTGACTAGATTAAATTTCTGTCTGAATTCTGGGGTTTGGTGGAACAATACGTTGAACTGCAGAAAACAAAGTTTATGTCTCACTACTCAGAGATACATGGCTTGTGAACACGTGCCCACTCCAGGGCCCGGGACGGTGCATAGAGAATCTGCAAGTGTGTTTCTATGGGTTCTGCCTTTAACCCCATCCAGAGCCACACACCAAACAATTGTCACCTCTGGGCCTCTGATTTTGAAGCAGAAATGTGGACATTAGGTTCCAGTTGTCTGTTAGCATTCTTCCCATTCACCTTCTGGATTTCTAAGCTTGTTTGATTAAAAAGGAAATCACTTTAGGTGCATCATCTCCAGATCCAGGCTCCTGGTGGGGGAAACCTTCCCAGGTGTACACCCTGGGGGACCCTCACCTGCAGACCGGGGTCCCTGTGCTTTAACACAAGCTTGTTTATATGGGTCACTCTGATCCACTTGCCAAACATGCTGAGGGGACACGTAGGAGGTCAGCTTTTCTGTCCTTCAGGGTCGCAGGAGAGAAGGTGAAATTTTAAAGGACTTGAGAGTGTCCTGTTCACCACCTCCAGGTTCAGCCAACAGAAGTACATTTTCTGTGTCACACACACTTGTCACCCTGGGTTACTTCTTACAAATTAGTAGGAATGGGCTGGTGAACCGCATTTGTCTTCCTTAGAAAAGAACAAAAATGTCCAAAGAGGCCCTCCGCAAGTGATTTTAAACCCTGCTGTCCTAACTACACACTTTCTGGACAATATTCACATCATGGCCATCAGAGCACCCACCATGGAGTGCTCAAGTACAGCACGTAGGAGCCACGCCACCTTAAACGTCTAATGATCTAAAAGTAAACCTGAACCCAAATGAGGAATGATTGATTGTTTGTTCTGGGTTTTATCCAATTACACCTAATAAGATTTTCCATGAAGATAAAGAAAAATTCATTTCTCATTACGATCCTCAGCATAGGCGGCAATCACTGTGTGGTTCATGGGAAAGAGGATATTAGCACAGAGGCATTTACACGCACACTAATTTGCCGGGTGCCACAAAGCAGTGTGAGGTTAACCATTTGTGGCAATCTCCAAACCGGCCTTAATTAAAAACAAGACATTAATATTATTTTTCAGAAGCAAAGCCACCTTCTGAATTTAATAAATGGGACATATCAGCTAATGGTTTAAGTGAAGAAGCTGGAGGTGAAGTGTTTTTGCAGACGGGCAGGCTGGAGATGCGACGAACTCTGAGGAAGGGCAGCCCACCGGGGTCCCTAGGGCACTGGTGGTCCCACCTCCCAGGTGAGAGAAATGTAGGGACAGGGAATGTCAGGGAGCAGTTCTGCTATTCTAGAAAATTCTAGAGAACAGACTCAGACACTCAGACTGATCTCTTTCCATCAGCCAACACAGATTTGACCAACACTGATATGTTTATGGGTTTGGAGGCAGGGAGCAAGGGATTGGGGTACCAGGGTGGTGGGGTCCCAGGGTGCAGGCAGCCATCTCCTCACTGTGTCCCCTGCCCCTCTCTCTCTCTCTTCTCACAGGGCCACATCCTGGGGGACCAGGCCCACAGGCTCATGGCCTCACCGAACTTGAGCATGCCCTCTCCACTGCGGTCACGGGGCAGGCTCCCACGCATGCAATCTGGGGGGACACTGCTCGGTCTCGAGTCCATGCTGGGGCACACCTTGCATTTGCATCCCCAGGACCGTCAGTGCTTGCTGACCATGTGGCCGTCAGAGGGCATGCCTTCACGTGGTGTGGCAGCTCCTGCACCTGCTCCTGTCTTCCCGCACGTGTGGCCAGCATCTTGGACAAGCACGTCTGTCTCTTGGACCGATGTCTAAGTTAGACAGCTCTCATTATCTTCCCTGCAACATGAGGTTTTACTTCAGATGAGCACAGTGTTGGCGATGTTTGCTGGAGCCACGTGGTTTTATATTATCTTACAGGAACTATATAATTATACATTTATGTACATATTAAATGTATATTCCAATGTATCCTATTGGAATAAATCGGCCCCTCCAACTGCTGGCCTGGAGTTTATGCTCGAGGGGCACGGAGAGCACACAGTCCCGGATCGCTGCAGAAAAGAACCAGCAGGGGCTACAGGGTGAGGAACCAAGATTTGCATGCACAGGAGCTGATCACTAGGCCCCTTGCAAGTTGTGCTGCCGGGCACCCTAACCAAGTAGCCCTGAGACTCAGTATCTCCATCTGCAGAATGGGTCTAAAGAGCGTGCATAGGGGGCGATTTGATGGACTGTCTTCTTGCATATGAAGCACTGCTAATCCCCATGCCCGCACACTCAGGAGCTTCCCAAGATGTGTGTCTAAAGCTTCTCCAAGACACATGTGGCTTTCAACTGTGGCTGGGAAAATGGATGATAGGCCGTTTTCTCACCTGTAAAAAAGGTCATTTACATAGTCTAGGTAAGAGCATTATGGGAGGGGAGAAGAAAAACTCATATTCTTCTCATTCCTTTCAAACATCGAATAGCCTAATCTGACGAGGACTTAAATAACTCTTCAGGCTTAAGCTGATTTCAGGGGCTCTTTCTGGTGAAGGAAAACTGTAGAGACTGTGAGCTTCTAATCACCTGACGGTGGTCTGTCTGCTGGGACCTGTGATTCCATAGCAACCATTCAGGTTTCCTTGAAGAGTGCTTTCTAGGTTCTGTCTCCTGGAAGCCCCTGACTAGGGCCAGGCTGGGGGTCTCCCATCCTGAGAAGCCCCACTCCTGGCCCAGGTGTATTTGTATTTTCAATTACACGTGCAGACTTTAGCATAAGGTTCCACCAGACGGCTCACTTGTGGAACACGGCCTGCCACCAGGCCTGTTGCAGGCGTGTGCACACACTCAGGGGGAGGTGGAGGCACACTCTGGGAGCGCTGCTCTGGCCCAGCTGTGCTGCATACTCTGTCCTGGCAGCAGGTGCCATGGGCTTGTTCAGCATCAGGGATCCAGGGACATCGATTGCCCTGGTGCCTTCAGAAGTCTTGGAGAGAGCACTTTCCAAATATACTTTGCATCATTGATCATCATTCGGGAAAGAGGAAGTCTGCAGCTGCATGACGTGTGAAGGCCAACGAGAGGATCAAGGCTCACCTTGTGTCACCGAGTGTCCTGCTGGGGCTGTGCCTCCTTTCCTAACCACCGTCAAAGTTAACTGAGCAGTGGCAAAGGTGGGTGCAGTTCTCATTTTCCAGCTTATCCTACCCCCGCTACGTATGTCATAACTTGACATAAAGTTAGAGAATAAAACGCAGTGGGATACGTGCCTGGAAATAACAAAATACCTAATAGACATGCTCCGGTGGGGAGAACATTTGCAAATGGGTGTCTTCCAGGGAGCAGCTGAGAGCTGGCTGGATTGGGTTTGAGAAAAGCCACATCTGCCTGGTGGTTCTGCAGAGACAGAAGCGGCCAGCCCGGGAGTGTGGCGCGAGCAGGGCCAGCCCACGGTCGAGGCACCCCCAGCCCACAGCTCGAGTGTGGGATTTGGGCCCCAGCCCTGAGAGCTTCACAGGGGCATGCACTGTGGATGACATAAATTCGAGATGCAGGAATGTCTGTATATCTTCTGTAATGGGTGGCAGGTCACCCAGATGCTCTGAGATCATCGCTTTATTTTCACAGGTCATCCTCCATCTCTCAAAGCCAACATTCTCAAGGATCGGAGTGAATCAAAATTGTCCAAGGGAGCTAATTTAGAATAGAGACGCCCAAGCCGTCTGCTCCAAGGATTCTGATTCAGTGGGGCAGGTGGCATGAGGCAGGTATATTTGAGCCCTCCAAAGTCCAGAATGCCAGCTGAATAGGGAATAAAAATCAATTCCAAGAAATGCTGAAACTATGACAGGACAGCTTCTATAGGCCCTGCATGGGCTACGAGAGCATTTAAATATGATTTTAACAATTTGCTTCTTCAGAGCCATATTCAAATATCACTGCTTTGCAATAGATATTGGTGTGTTTACCTTTTACTGAAACACAATTACTTCAAAAATGTTTATTACAATAATAAAAGGCACTGGTCCATTGAAGCATTGCCATATATCAATATTTACGTGTCAGGTGAATTCCCAAGCCCTTTAAGGATCTGCAGGTAAGGCTCCCCTGGGCCCATAGGATGGTTTGTGTATCTGCTGAAATTCATAGAGCCCTGTCGGGTGAGACAGATTCTGAATCCTCTGGAAGTGGGACCAGTGCCTCACCCAGCTGGACTGATGTATAGGAAGATGGTTGGTGAAGAGGGTCAGTGGGATGGGCTCCCATTCTGCACTGGAGGCAGATTGCCACACTTGCTGCTTGAGTTGGCATGAATAGGTGGTCATGGCGGCTGTGTCACCCCCCGAAGGAGGAAGTTACTGAAACGTTCAAGAATTGGGTTTGGATCCTCACCTTCCTTCCACGGCCATCTGTCCAGCCCCAGCCAGCGTGTCTCTCTGCCTGAGGCCCGCTTCCCTGGATGGAGTGTGGTGCCCCTTGACCACCCTCCCCGTGCATATGCTGGTGACTCCAGAGCCTACATCTCCTTGACTTGGGGGCTGGAGACGTGCGCCCTGGCCAGGCCCTCCACCACCCCATTGTTTTCTTTCCCTGTGGCCACTGCCCCTGCCACCTGCCACGATCACCTGTCCATTACTGGCACCTGCTGTGGTTCTTCTTCCTTGACAGTCATCTGCCTCCTTCCCAGTCGTGGGGTTGGTGCCATGAGCTTGGAGCTGGGCGCTCCTCAAGCAAATGCTGTATCGCTCCAGGAGAGGTTATGGTTGATGCAGATGTGAGCACTTCTGCCCCAGATCAATGCCCTTCTGGGACCCCTCAGCGTGGACAGGGTGGTGGCTACCCTGAGAGGCATGGCCCTCTCAGTCCTCCCTCTCTCATGTTTCCCCCCGCCCCCCGCGATGTTCATTCTCCCCTCACAGCAAGCACCCCCAACAATCCTGACTGTGCAGGGCTGCTGCAACCAGTGTCACACACTGGGTGGCTCACACAGCAGAGATGTGCTTTCCCATGTCTCCAGAGACTACAGGTGTGAGCTCGGGGTGTGGGCAGGATGGGCTCCTTCAGCAGGACATCAGGGAGAGTGAGCCCCAGGCCTGGGCCCTGGGCTTGTCAGCAGCTGTGGTCTCCTTCAGTCTCTTGGGGAGCTCGCCCCTGTGTGTGTGGCTGTGGATATAGTCACCTTTCAGCTTCTTAGAAGGACCTCAGTCCTACTGGAATAGGACCACCCTGATGACCTTGCTTTAACTTAGTCATTTCTGTAAAGACCCCATCTCCAAGTGACGTCACATTCTGATGGACTGAAGGTCAGGACTTCAACAGAGGAATTGGGAGGGCACGACTCAGCCCAGACCACTGCCATCCACCGTTCCTGCCCAAGATCTCACAGAAGTCTTCTCTCCATGAACACTGCCTCCCCTTGTCCTCATCAGCCTTCCCTGTAAGGGAGAGGATGAGTGCCTGCACACACACACACACACACACACACACACACACACACACACACCAGAGGACCCGTGCCTGTCACACTTCCGTGCTTCCTGAGTAACACATCTGGGTTCTAGGCCCCTCGTTGGCCCACCTCTTCCCTTCTCCAGACCCCACTAACAGTGAGGATAAAGGGATCCTCTAGGACTCACTGGTTCCAGAATTACAGAATTCTGTCTACCTCCCTCCTAAAGCAGTGATTCCACAGACTGTGTGTACCAATCAACCCAGTGAGCATAAGTAGCATGTTGCAATGATTTGGAAGAAAGAAATGAAAGAATAAATCATAGGAACGGATTTCTAGAAAATCTAGGAAATCGGAGACGTTTTTAAAAATGGACTCCTTGGGACGTATGCACACAAAATATGTGTACAAGAGCATATTTTAGGCTAGTCTAGATGTGTAGACTAGACAAGCTCTAAAACTTTTCTACACAATATCATTTTTCTGACATCATTTCTTTAGTTTTGCTTGCTCTGACCAATCCAGTTCTGAAATTCATACATACAATTTCCAACAGTAGATCATGTCTGGACGTTGGCTTTAAAAATCCTTTGTGGATGTTGAGCAATTAAAGAAAATGACATCTAATTTATCTGCTCTCAATAATATGGATTTCTTAATGGGCAGGCATGCAGGCCTTTGGTCATACAGGACGCCGTCACAGCGAGCTTCCAGGAGGCTACGCTGTAGAAGTCACGGCAAATCTCAGTTTCTGACATCACTCAATGTTCCATGGTAATAATTGAAAACAAGGGCAATACAATAATTATTAAGCAGGTTGCTTTCAGAATATTATTGAGTCCATTAATCACTTCTAGTTTAATGAGCAGGAATAATGATTTACATCTGAAAGTGACTAAGTTTACTGTCAATTTGTGATAACAAATCAGCATTCATGAAAAGCAAAGTTGAACACAAAAAACAACAAAAAAGGTGTTTCTGGCAATTGGGGCTGATGGATGGTCACAGGTGGGCAGGTGGGGGGTTTGCAAGGGCGGGGAGCCCAGATTCTGGGGCGAGGGGCCTCCCCCCCGCCCACCCCCTGCCTTGCCCAGCCTGCTGTCCTGAAGCCTGCTCTCAGAGGAGCTGACAAGAGCGCCCTGTTATTGGGGGGGGGGGGGGGGGCAAGCTTCTTTCTCTCAGGCCAAACTCCATTTTCAATCCACAGCTGCCTTGTGGTAACTGAGTGAAGGCAGGGGCACTTCCCCCAGAATCATGCAGACTTTACTGGTGGAAAAAGTCCTGCAGGTCATGGGGAAGCAGACGCAAATAGGAGGTGAATGATTTTAAAGGTGAAGTCTCAGAGCTGACTCTCCAGACTGAATTTCTGATAGCCTGCCCCAGGAGAAAACTTGAGCAGCCCAACTTTTGTGCATTGAAATGCAGAGGAGCCACCTGATGGGTGGAGCATTCAGAACTGAGCCCTGCCACCCAGGCTCAGGTTCAGGACACTGGATGACTCCCTGGCCCTCATTAGGATCAGCTATAAACTTCATGGTGGATCAATCTGAGTTTGAAAGAGGAATTTATAAGTTTCAAGACAAACAACTGATCAAAATCATTAAGCTAATTCTGCCAAGGGAGAGCTCTGAAATCAAAATGGTCTTGCTAATCAGAAAATAAAAAATAAAATAGAATAAAATAAAATAAAATTAAGATAAAATCAGTGATGTTTTACAGCCTAATCGTAGCTTCTCTGAGAAGTGAAAGTAAGATTAAATGCAGAGTAGATGTCCTCATTTTAAACTGGTCACTTCTGGAAAGCACCTGCTTTACACCCATTTTAGAACTGGTTTTCATAGGGTGGCTGAGGTAAAGGGAAATCACAAATTTTGCCGGGGAAACACCTCCTGACAATTCTAACATCATAGCCAGATTGCCAGTGTCCCTTTCTGGGAAGCTCTCTATACGGATGCCTTCTGCTTTAGGCTTTCATTGATTTTCAACAGAATGCAAGTGAATGGGGCCAGGTACCTGCCTAACTCCTTTTTAAAGAATGTTAAATGGTGGGTATTTGTCGTTTCTAATGGCTGAGGAATATTCCATTGTATACATAGACCACATCTTCCTTATCCATTCATCTGTCGATGGACACCGAGGCTCCTTCCACAGTTTGGCTATTGTGGACATTGCTGCTAGAAACATCGGGGTGCAAGTGTCCCGGCATTTCACTGCATCTGTATCTTTGGGGTAAATCCCCAGTAGTGCAATTGCTGGGTCATAGGGCAGATCTATTTTTAACTTTTTGAGGAACCTCCCCACAGTTTTCCAGAGTGGCTGCACCAGTTCACATTCCCACCAACAGTGTAAGAGGGTTCCCCTTTCTCCACATCCTCTCCAACATTTGTTGTTTCCTGCCTTGTTAATTTTCCCCATTCTCACTGGTGTGAGGTGGTATCTCATTGTGGTTTTGATTTGTATTTCCCCAATGGCAAGTGATGCAGAGTATTTCCTCATGTGCATATTGGCCATGTCTATGTCTTCCTCTGTGAGATTTCTCTTCATGTCTTTTGCCCATTTCATGATTGGATTGTTTGTTTCTTTGCTGTTGAGTTTAATAAGTTCTTTATAGATCTTGGAAACTAGCCCTTTATCTGATATGTCATTTGCAAACATCTTCTCCCACTCTGTAGGTTGTCTTTTAGTTTTGTTGACTGTATCCTTTGCTGTGCAAAAGCTTCTTATCTTGATGAAGTCCCAATAGTTCATTTTTGCTTTTGTTTCTTTTGCCTTCGTGGATGTATCTTGCAAGAAGTTACTGTGGCTAAGTTCAAAAAGGGTGTTGCTTGGGTTCTCCTCTAGGATTTTGATGGAATCTTGTCCCACATTTAGATCTTTCATCCATTTTGAGTTTATCTTTGTGTATGGTGGAAGAGAGTGGTCTAGTTTCATTCTTCTGCATGTGGATGTCCAATTTTCCCAGCACCATTTATTGAAGAGACTGTCTTTTTTCCAATGGATAGTCTTACCTCTTTTGTCGAATATTAGTTCACCATAAAGTTGAGGGTCTACTTCTGGGTTCTCTATTCTGTTCCATTGAACTCTGTGTCTGTTTTTGTGCCAGTACCACACTGTCTTGATGACCACAGCTTTGTAGTACAACCTGAAATCTGGCATTGTGATGCCCCCAGCTATGGTTTTCTTCTTTAAAATTCCCCTGGCTATTCGGGGTCTTTTCTGATTCCACACAAATCATAAAATAATTTGTTCCAACTCTCTGAAGAAAATCCATGATATTTTGATAGGGATTGCATTAAACGTGTAAATTGCCCTGGGTAACATTGACATTTCACAATATTAATTCTGCCAATCCATGAGCATGGAATATTTTTCCATCTCTTTGTGTCTTCCTCAATTTCTTTCAGAAGTGTTCTCTAGTTTTTAGGGTATAGATCCTTTACCTCTTTGGTTAAGTTTATTCCTAGGTATCTTATGCTTTTGGGTGCAGTTGTAAATGGGATTGACTCCTTAATTTCTCATTCTTCAGTCTCATTGTTAGTGTGTAGAAATGCCACTGACTTCTGGGCATTGATTTTCTATCCTGCCATGCTACCAAATTGCTGTATAAGTTCTAGCAATCTTGGGGCGGAGTCTTTCGGGTTTTCTATGTAGAGTATCATGTCATCGGTGAACACCAATAAAAAATAAATTTATAAAAAAAAAGAACGGCTAAAATTAACAACATAAGAAATAATAGGTGCAGGTGAGGATGTAGAAAAAGGGGAACCCTCTTGGAAATGCAAACTGGTGCAGTCACTCTAGAAAACAGTATGGAGGTTCCTCAAATAATTAACAATAGAACTACCCTAGGATCCAGCAATTGCACTACTAGATATTTATCCAAAGAAGGCAAAAATACTTAATTCAATATTTATAGCATGACTATCTGTAACAGCCAAATTATGGAAATAGCCCAAGTGTCCATAGACTGATGAATGGATAGGAAGAAGGATATATATACAATGGAATATTACTCAGCCATAAAAAGAATAAAATATTACCATTTGCAATGACATGGATGGAGCTAGAGAGTATTATGCTAAGCAAAATAAGTCAGTCAGAGAAGGAAAAATAACATGATTTCACTCATACGC
Organism: Vulpes vulpes; assembly: GCF_048418805.1. Classification (NCBI taxonomy): domain Eukaryota; kingdom Metazoa; phylum Chordata; class Mammalia; order Carnivora; family Canidae; genus Vulpes; species Vulpes vulpes. Next base: position 64,836,010 of record NC_132782.1, on the reverse strand, counting down.
AGAATTTAAGAAACAAAACAAATTAGCAAAGGGAAAAAAGAGAAAGATAGGCAAACCAAGAAACAGATTCTTGTCTATAGAGAATAAACTGATGGTTCCCAGAGAGGAAGTGGGTGTGGGGATGGATAAGATAGGTGATAGAGATTAAGGGGGGCACTTGTTGTGATGAGTACTTGTGGTTGTATGGAAGTGCTGAATCACTACGTGGTACACCTGAAACTAAGATTATATTGTATGTTAGCTAACTGGAATTTAAATAAAACTTTTTTTAAAAGCTAAAAAAAAAATGTCAAAAACAGGGCCACTTTGAAGGTGAAAGTTAAAGCCTGATTCTGTAAAGGGGTTAATGGCTGGAATAGGTGGTCAGAGGCCTGGAATCAGGAGCTGTTAGTGTAGCAGAGTGATTTACCCTGGAAAAGACCCAGTAGGAGGCAGGAAGCAGATCTTGGCCTAAAATTACCTACCTCCATGCGGGGTCTGTTGCTGAGTAGACTCTGAAATCCCTTTCTTCTTTCTTCTTTTACTTCTTTTATCTCCTTAGAAAGTCCTTCTGTGACTGGGCTAAATTTAGCCCATGTAAAAGAGTATGCTGGTAAAAGCACATACCCTTTTGGAGCAATATTCCCATATTTTTTTCTTTCAAGCTCTCATTATGAACTAAGTAAACAATTGAGACAGGAATTAGACCCAGCCTACTTGTGAGCCACTGTCCCTATGTACTAAAATGTATAAACCACCTGCTGATTTAATGCTACTTGGGCAGGTTAAATATTTGAATTTGAGTGGAAGCAACCCAAAAGGTATAATATACCATTCTGTATAATATACTCAAAATAATTAGCCTCCCGACTAAGATTATACCTACCTTTTCATGATGGTTATGTTAAACTGGTAAATGGAACAATTTTGACCTTATCTGGAGCCAGAGATTCTGAGTCCAAATCCTCCTCTGCAACTCTCTAGCTGTGTCACTCAATTTCCTCATTGATAAAATGGGAAGGAAATGTCTGTGACTCAGAATTGTGATGAGGATTAAATCAGCTCTTCACCTGGACGTGAGCTGCAGACATCGCTGCATGAGTTCCTGCCCTCAGCAAATGTTCTGCAAGCAGCTGTCTCCCAGGATTGAAGGGATGAGCAAGAGGGCTTGAGAAGCTCAGGAATGCAAAGGTGCTCAGGAGATGTGGACCCTCGCTGCCTAGGAGGCATCTAAGGCCATGGGGGTGACTCTCCCCATCGGGGGCCAGTTTAGGAGGAAAAAGGCTGTTGAAGACACTGGTTCAACTGCATGACCTTCCTCCCATTCCACACTTGTGGGAGGTGACCAAGGGAGGGGACTGTTGCCTGGAGGGCTTCCAGACAAACACAGGTTAGCATGGCCCTGAGTTCAATAGAGCTCAGATGAGTCCACACATGGACTGTCTCTAGCACTGGAGCAGTTTAGACCAGAAGTAGCTCAACGAATGTAAGTGAGGGTAGCCCCAAGAAGGCTGGGAAGGCCAGGTGAGCAACAGTCTGAGAACACTGTGGTCATGAAGGTGACAAGATCTGTGAGGACAGCAGCGTGTCCCAGGGAAGCATCTGGTGGGAGAGGAGAGCACTGCCGGAAGGGATGGACCTCTGGGCCTCGAGAGCAGGAGCCAGCACACCCTCCAGGGAACTTGCCAGCATAGCCATTTCATAGTGTTAGTCGTGAGGCATTGGGCAGGGGGCAAAGCGGGCTGGCAGGGTCCTTGTGGGCTCACAGAGGTTTACTGGGACCTCACTCTTGGGCAGTGGGTGAGCATTGGGGCTCCCCTGAAGCATCTGGGCTGAATGTATATGGCCTCTCTTGCTATCAGAGTGCTTCTTACACTCACCCAAACCCTGCTAAGTTGTTTTTCTCATGGTTCACTTCCTCCTTCTGGAATATCTTCACTACCTATTTCTGATTAGCTGAACTCTAGTCATCCTTCCAGTTGTGCCCTAAAATGTGTTAACTCCATAAAATTTTCCTACCCATTCCAGCTCACAATGGAACAATGAACCAGCCTAAACAAATTTGTTCTGCTAACTCTTAGGTTTTCATCAATATTTCTCATTTGAATACCTCCCCAAATGCTTGATTTTGGTAATACCATATAATGCCACTACGGAGTAATGAGGAACACAAGGTCCAAATGGTTCACAGAACATGTTCCATAGGCACAATGAAGGCCTAGCCAGCTATTTACTTTCTGAAGTTCTCTGATGACAATTTGCACAAAATGTTTACTCCTGTTAAACCTCATGGTTGATGTAACTACATTCTGGAAACAATTTTCTATTATCTATAGGGTTGGCACAAAGCCATACAAAATTATTTGGTCCAATGGCTGGGCATGAGTCTCCTTAGGGATCAAGTATCAGGCACCTTTTCTAAGGGTATAAGCTACAGAATTCTTATCCCCTGTTCATGCAGGGGGAGAGTGTATTGCCAAAATCTTTCCAATTCAAGTGTCTTCAATAACATTGATTTCATTAATATGTACTTGACAGATACATTCTTCTAGGAACTATGTGGTTCCATGACAGCATTTGTGCAAAGTAGTTCAGTGAGGTGTTTCAGAGTATTGAGTGGGTTACATTGTACTGGATAGGTAGAGAGAGGAAATAGAACCTGAGCAGGGGGAGGGAGTTCATATTATAGACAGAAACGAGTGAGTGAGGCAGGTTGTTGAAAGCCTGTTGAGAAGGCTACCCGAGGAAGAACTAAAACATGAGCGTAGCTTTGGAATGGCAAGACCATGGGACACGATTAGTGGTGAGTTTTCAAGAGAGGCCATACCAATGAGAGCTCATCCCCAGGATTGATTATGCTGATTGACATGAACCTTCACTTCACCAAAGGACAAGCCACTTCTGACATTGAGTTCTTCCGGTGGCAAAACACCTGTTGTCGATGAGTGAAATACTCACATCTTCCCTTGCAGTGGTCACTTCTGGAGTGTGGTCTTCTGGCCTCAAGCTCTGTTGGCTCACAGGCCCTCGTGTGCAGGTTCCATGAGTAACTTCCCTTGCCAGCCTGGCAAGAGCACATTAGTGAGCTGCCAGGTAGCTCCACCCTTGGATGTGAGCATGTAGGAGGCATTAAAGAAAACTCTGGATGGAGCTGCTGAGTGCACATGTTAAGAATGGCATTGAGTTATTTGCTACCTTTTTCTGTGAACAGTTTTTATGAGAAAGTTGAAACTCACCAGCAGTGCTGGCATGGTGCCCAATTCCAGGTCTTAACTATTTTGTTCAGAACCTTGAATTGGATGGGAGGGAATATTATTCCTTCATGTGAGTCCCTCCTGACCTCCAAATAAATGTCATAGCAAAGACGATGGCGACAGATTAGTACTTGCTGGGCATTTTGCAATCTCTGGCTAAAATCTGTCTACTTCATGTTTATTTTAATTTTCTCTGCATTTGTTTTGCAAACTGCAGCCTGTTTACATTAGTGCCCATGAACTATTCCAGTCTTGAAAGTATACTTACCAGGGGCTCAATTCAAATCAACAAATATTTAGCAGGCACCCAGTAGGCACAGGGCACATGGTAGGAAAGCATAAGTTGTCCTGTAACTTGGTCCTATAGGTAGGCAGAGAAATGTGGCTTGGATAATATTCCCATCGCCTGACCTGTCTAGGACAAAAAAAAAAAAAAATGTTTCCCTTAATTGGGAAGTGGAATGAATTACCTTGAATAAGAATTTATTTTGAATTAACAAGATAATACATTTTACTAAACATGCAAGGCTTGAAGACCATTGACCAGGCAGCCCCTAGGGGTGTAGAGGGGAGCAGAGACCTCTCCTGCCCCTGGAGATCCCAGGATCCCAGTTAGAAATTATGTCCAGCAGAAAATAGCAGCACAAAGCAATCCACAAAACTAAAGTCCCCAATAAAATAATACAAACACCATTCTGTTGGCACCGTTGACACAGCGTCAATTCTCCGTAGTTGGAAAGAGGCCACTTTCCTTCTTTGAGGATGGAGATGGTGGCACACACACTAGAAAATATAGGAGCGTTTGAGGCATCTCATTCACACCTTTTGAATTTTTTTTTTATTTATTTATGATAGTCACACAGAGAGAGAGAGAGAGGCAGGGACACAGGCAGAGGGAGAAGCAGGCTCCATGCACCGGGAGCCTGACGTGGGATTCGATCCCAGGTCTCCAGGATCGCGCACTGGGCCAAAGGCAGGCGCCAAACCGCTGCGCCACCCAGGGATCCCTCGTTCACATCTTTTGAAGGAACTTGGTAATCCCTTCCTTTCATGGTCATTGTGGAGTTTTCCTTTGTGGCTTTGCTGTGAAGCCCTCCCAGTGGATGAAACACCGTTATCCCAGAGCCTCCTACTGGGATACCCCAGACTAAGGTTATGGCCACCATAGGGTTTTTTAGTTAACAGTGGCTTGCTGCTACCATGCATGGGAATCATAGTGAAATATCTATGAATGTTTAAAAAGAAAGAAAGAAAGAAAGAAAGAAAGAAAGAAAGAAAGAAAGAAAGAAAGAAATGTGGATGTTTCAGCATACATTCCAATACCTATTTAAATTCATGTTCCATATTATAGAAAATAGGAGTTTCCAAAGTAAAAGAGCATAGGGATTTACAAACAAACAAAAAACATACATGACAGCTGTGTAAGTTCCCATTGGATTTACTTTCCATTCTGAGCCTCTAATTATTATATAATCTATTCAAATATGTTTTACAACTTCTTGGTTGAAAGATAGAAAAGGTCACTTCCCATTGTTGTTACAACCTTCCTAACCCCAAGATGTTGGTGTCCAGTTTGGCATAAGAAAGTCATTAAGATCATGAGGAGCATCTTGTTTCCTAGATCTCTGTACCCGCACTTCCTTTTGGAACTCTGGGGCAGCATGGGTCAGCGTCAGTGCTTGGTTCCAGAGCTTCCCTCCACTCGCTGCCCCACACCTCCTCGTCCCCCTGCCACATGACCCCAGCAGGCAGCCAGGTCTGCCTTCCTTCCTCTTGACCTATGTAGGGTCCTTAAAGTTCCACACCCGAGTCTACCATTCACATAGCTCTGCTCGGTCATCCGTCCTTGCCCTCCAGTGTGTGGAGGACTTCCCTGTCCAGAGAGAGATGAGGATTCTAGGACTGCATCATCTCTGCTTCTTGACATGCTGGAAGTTTGTTGCACTCCTAGAGGGCATTCCATTCCTTAAAGACATAATAAGTTCATTCAATATAGTTTTTACAACATCACAACAGGAATCGAAAAAAATAGCATACATAGCCCTATACTAACCATACATGCACACTCAGGTATGACACCTGACCTGAGAGTTCAGTGAACCATGGGGAAGGATGTGATGGTCATGGATCTCTGCACACCTTGCCTCTTATAGGTCGAGCCATGTCCCATTTACTGCATGCTATTCCTTCTAGTGATCTGGGGGTGCCTGAGTATATCTTACTATACTATACAGGGATATAATGAATACTCAATGTTACGTGAATACAATGCAGTGTATCTAAATCACTTTATTATAAACCATAATTTTAGCATGTTTATGTTTTGCTGTAGGAAAGAAACTAACACTTATTTGAGTACCAACTGTATGCATGTTTCTGGAATAGATGTTTTCCTCAAGCTGTTGACTCAAATGAAAAGGAATTAGTAGGGTGTTCTCTATATTACACAGAAAAAAAAAAATCCAAGCTCAAAGCAGTTTATATACCTGGCTCAAGGCCACACAGCTGGAATCTAGAAAGTCTGACTCCTGAGCCCAAACCTAGTTCCAAATTTGTAGCTCTTTCAAATGAAACACACAGCTTCTTGGACACTACCGTTAACATGACAGTTCTCCCCCAACCGATGTAAAAACTACATTATGTCACAGTTTGGGATCTTCAAGAGTCTCCATTCACCTTGAAATGTGAATTCTGGTATTTTTACACCAAAATTCAGATTGTAACTGCCCATCATATTAATCCTAAACACTTAAAAGAAATCAGTCTTTTATAGTCCTGCCAATCCTTCTCTCTTAAAAATATATTATTTTCTAATCCTCAGAATATGTAGAAAAACGTTATTTAAAAAAATAAAACTCAAGGAGTTGAAATAACTGAAGTGCGTAATGTAAGGGGTTAGTGTTTTCCTGCTTATTTCCGTGGAATAGAACCATAACCTCATTCTTTAATTGTTGGCCTTTTTGCTAAGTAATTGGATTCATGAAAATATGACTATAGCTTTGTGAACAAATGAAAAATTTACATCCTCTGTTCTTTATTCCACACACACTTCTTCTCCCTCTGTTGTTGAAGAGAATTCTGTACATTCGACTTGTTCTCAAAGTTCCTTTTCTACTAAGAGGAAGTATATCCTAAAGGAATCTTATTTTTAATAAAGGAAATATTCAGAATCATATTCACATATTGAGTCCAGCCTGAGAGACACAGAGGGGCACCATTAGTGACTGTTTTCAGATAGGAGAGGGTTAAAGTATTGTCTTTAATATAGATAAACAAATGAATCAAGAAAAGAGAATCATGATGTTTTTATTAGGTGGTTATTTTTTAGTAAGTTAAAATTTTATAAAAACAGAAACAAGTCTGTTTATTGGAATCACTGATTTTTATTTGTTTTAATATTTTGTATAAATGATTCATGTAGTGATCATTCAAATATCAGCACTGTTGACATTCCTGGCCATATAAGTCTTTGTTGGGAGTGTTCCATCCTGTCCTTGGTAGAATGTTGAACAGCATCCTTCTCTTTTATCCACCATGCCAATAGCCCCTCACTACAGTAGTGACAACTGAAATTGTCTTCAGATGTTGCCAAGTGCCTACTCAAGGGAGAAATTGTCCCCCTCCATCCTCAATTGAGAACCAATATGTTAGGGTAATAGTGGCTTTTAATACTGAATAATCGCCATATCCCAGAGACTGTTCCAAATACTTCCAAAAATTAGCTTGCTTAATAATCAAATGACCCCAGGAGGTAAGTATTATCATCACCAATGCACAGAAAAGGAAGCGGGGCTCAGGGAGTTTGAGATTCGACTTGTAAATGGTGAAAAGGGGCTCAAATCAAAGCTGTCTGACTCCAAGGTCTTAGTTCCTGACCACTAACTTTTCCACTCTGGTATTTACAAAATGAAAAATCGTAATACAAGAACAGGATAATCTAGAGACTGCTAATATCTGTGCAAGATAGGGAGAAGCACTGGCTTGAAGCTAGGGGGCATGGCTGGAGATTGTTTTATAGGTGAGGTGTCTCTGAACCCCTCTTTATCCAGCTTTATTATTTAAGCTGTGTAAATGTATGGCCATCCACAAATTAAAGCAAAAAGGGGAAAAATAATCCCCAAACTTAAAAAATGGAAAAATATAAACTCAATAACACATCTGATTGACAACATAACCATTCAGAGAAGAGGTCCAAATGCCATTTGAACACCAGGCATCTTCTGTGGAACTGATTTTATGGACAACAAAGGAATCGAAAATATTTTAAATCTCACTCATTGGTTTCATTGAACATATTAACAATAGTATATGATGTTTCAAACTGTTTCACCTATTTTGGATAAAGCAGATGAACAAATACACTAGTATTAGAAACCAAGACTTTTCAGCTTACAGGGAAAAAGCTGCCAATATAAAACCCAAGGCATTAATAGAAATATTGTCAGGTTAAATTATGGTTGAAAATATTAGTATATGCTTACAATTGTATTTGCACTTTTACTACTTTCTGTACACTGAGAGGTCTAGAGGCTCTGGGGCCCGGGTACCACAGCCATAGCCTGCCATAGCTCGTTACACCTTGGTTTTTTAATACAATGCCCCCTCCTTCGTAAACAGAACCAGGACTCCTTAAAGAAATGGATGATTCTAGTTCTAGGTCTGAGGCAGGCAGCTTACGAAATGAGCTGAGATTTTCTTGTTGTGCCAGAAAATCTAATGCCAGCATATCCCCCAACTAAAGCAAGATTGAGGGAATGACCAATGGGAGAATGGGATGATTTTGCATGCATGAGAATGATTTTGGCACAAAGATGTATAACAAACCCAAATTATATTTTAAAAAACTCTGAAACCATAGTATATGAGGAAAGAGAAAGAGAAATAGGAAGAGAAAGAGAAAGAAATAGAGAAAGATGAGGGGAACTTGTTTGCCCCCTCTGGGGTTTACTGTTACAAAATTCCACTGTGAAAATTGTTAAAGGTAAAACACTAACCAATCTTGACACACTTGTTTTTACTACCCCAGTCAATAAAGGAAAATTCTTTATACAAGATTTTTTCTAAGAAATAAAAAAGAATGGAAGTACTACAAAACCACTGTCATAAACCCCTCAAAAGCAAATTGATGCAAATCTGGCCAATGGATACTAAAACCATTACTTGTGAGTGGTTAATGAAAAAAATGCATTTTTAGTGGAGAGGTCAATCTGTTACAATCTTCGAGATTGACACCACCAACAATGAACTGCCCCCACCATTATGTTGCCCAGGGTGGTGCAATATGGAGCACACAAGCTGGCAAAGAGCTTCCAGCTTATAGTGGAGAATATGGGGGATAGAGTCACAAGTTCAGTTGCACTTTATGTAAACACACAAGACAGGACACAGGGTTTTGCACAGTTGGTTTGTGTTGTTGGGAAATCAGTGTCAGGGGAGGAAATAGGGAACAGTTCTAGAACAAGTTGAGATTATAGGACATAAAGAGATGTGCATGTTGATTGCATCATTGTTGGAAAAACATACTGATAGAAAATTGGGTGAGGGTTTGAGAAATCTGGTCTTTGCCCAAGAGCAGATAATCAAGAGTTCTTGTTAATTCACTCAAGGGTAATAACTGAGGCAGGTGTAACAAATGCAATAGTTAATAAAAATAAATGTAGTAATAGTGATAGGCTATATTTTACTCAAGCCTGTTTATATATTCAGACATGGTTATCATTTTGCCATATTTGCTTTAATAATTAAATACAGAGAATGTGTGGTGCTTGTCAGAGGTAATTGTAGTATTCTTTTCATTTTAAGTATATTCGACTATTTAATCTTAAAATCTTTCAGATCACTAAGCCAACTCATCATCTGCTTGTGTGTGTTGGGGGGAAATTGTACAGAATCTGAAACCCAAATCTCATAATTAATTAAATAGCTTTGACCCTTCACAGGCTGGGAGAAGAGGATTTCCCTTATTCCTCAACAAATTAGACTGACCAGGGGATGTCCTCCTCACATTCCTCCTAATGCAGAGTCCCGGGTGAGCCACACCTTTAGCATTCCTAAGCTAGTTCTCACTCTTGATGTCCCTACTCATTTTTTTGGCTCCAAGTTCAAGTTACTAAGTGTTGCACACAAGCCCATAGGCATGCTGGCTCAGCCTAGGAAGTAAAGCAGTATCGCGAAGGGTCTTTGTGGTTGTGTGCGGCTGGTTCATCCTGGGCATAGAATGGGCAAGGTAGTGGACTACCAGTCTGGTGGTAGTTGGGCACGAGGCCCCTTGTGAAGGTTGCCCGGTGTACAGGTCCTGGTGAGCAGCATAGAGGAAACCCCATTCTCTCGGGGTGTGCCAGCGCAGGCCTTACAAGGGCATGCTTACAGACACTCATGTGTACGCTTGCTGGGATGGCTTGAAAAATGAATTTGGACTGAAGGTTCAACATGCAGGCTACTTGCAGAATTCAGATTTAAATGAAAAGGAAAGATGCTTTGCAGAATGGGAGTGTTGTGGCAATGGTGTAGGGGTAAAGAATTATGGAAGGAAAATTAGGACAAGTCTGCTTGAATCCCACTTGGAGGGAAGTCAACCGTAATGGACCTCCCCAGAGCCTTGGCACAGCCGGTGGGTTCACAGAGGCCAGACCTAGGTGTGCCTTTGCATCACTGATCCGGGAGTGGAAGCGGACCCTTCTCTCTGTCAATCCTCAAAAAGTCACCATTGAATTCTTGATTATTCTCCTTGCCTTTCAAATGTGGGGTTTCTTGGGGGAATCCCACAGAAAGAACATCAGCTCAGAGGACAGACAGACACCACAGCTGTGGGCTGGGATGTGCATGCTGTAGCCAGACTTTCCTGTGGCCTGGGCAAGAGGAAGAGCCATGGGATGGTTGGGGCTGAGCTCCGGTGGCCAGCAGCACACCTGGGGAGCAGTGGCTCTGAGCAAAGTTTTGATGAATACACAGATCATTCTCCTTTGTTAGGAGGCAACTAATGCAGGTGGGCGGGGTGGGAGTGAGGAAGAGGGAAGCAGGTGTGATCTCAGGGTGTTTACCTGCCCTGAACGGAACAGAACAGAACGTGGGACACATGGCCTTGCAAGACGACCTGCAGTCAGCTGTGCTTCTCACAGCGTGGGGGATGAGAAGAACAAAAAGGGGCAAAGATAAGGGGAAAAAAAGAGAAGAATTCAATGAGCTCCATTCTCCCAGGCCTTATCTCAAATTTAACATTAACTGTGAGGAAAAGAGAAATATGGTTATAAAATATTGGTCAAATTCTAACAAATCACTTCTATGGTTGATGCTATGATGCTTTTCTTTTAGGTGACAAAGATGTTAAGCAGAGAAAAGCATGATCTAAACCTAAAATTTCTCTTAAAAAAAAAAGCTTTAAGAAAACAAATGCTGTCTTTGCTAATATCTCGAATCTGATCTTTCTTGTTAAAAACACAGACATAATTTTTCCATCCATTCAGAATTTAAAGTAACTGCAAGATTAAGATTTCAAAACCTTTTTGTGTTGTCTGTATGAAAAAACTAATTAACGACTTGAAAATTAATCATTAAAAAAATTAGTCCTCTGAAAGTTTTACTGAAACGAAGTTATAATGAAATAAGTTAGTTTCCTGGGGCACCTGGGTGGCTCAGCGGTTGATCGTCTGCCTTTGGCTCAGGGCGTGATCCTGGGATCCTGGATGGAGTCCCGCATCAGGCTCCCCACAGGGAGCCTACTTTTCCCTCTGCCTGTGTCCCTGCCACCCCCCCCCCCCCGCCCGCTGTGTGTGTGTGTGTGTGTGTGTGTGTGTGAATAAATAAATAAATAAAATCTTAAAAAAAAGGAACGACAAAAATTCCTCATAAGACAGATTTTGTGTGCTCACTTGTTTGTCTGAAATCCTCTCTCCCAAAGTTTGTCCTTGTGCCTGCATCATCTTTGGTGGCAAAATGTGGGGTGAATTCCCACTGAGACACGTACCTGGAAATGGCCCATTCTCCAAATGTATAATGTTGTCTGCAGGAAAAGTCTTTGGGTCAATTTCTAAGACCTGCTTTTTCTGTTTAGGATGGCTTTGTAAACATCTGGTTTTGACAAATGGTATCTGAATACAGGAAGCACTGCCTGACCCCAGCAGCTGAGCACACCTTACCCCAGGAGGCTGTCCCCTACCCCCACAGGACTGAGCCCTCCCATCCTACATCCCTGTGACAGGAAGTAATGGAGGGGACGATGCAGGGAGTGTGTCCACTCACAAGCCTGTTGAGCTACGCTTGAGCCGACTGGTGTGTACTCACGAGCTTAGCTGGAAACCCAACAGGCTCTCAGCAGGAGAACAGGGAGCCAATGTGAAGGACAATTTCCAACATAAGTTTCTCTTTTTGATATGGCCTTGGTTTTATTTCTGCATATTGACTTGGCCTTTGTAAACATGATAGAGCACCGATTGTACTCTATCCAATTAGCCCAACCTTTCCTTGGTCATAAAACTTTATGCAAACTACTGCTCACAGTCTTTGCAGTCCAGGGAAACAATGATAGGCTTATGACTCCTAAAGATTTTTTTGGCAAATTGCTAATAAGAGCTCTCTCTCTCTCTCTTTCTCTCTCTCTTTTCTGCAAGACCTTCAGCTGATGGAAAAGTAAAAGAAAGAAAAAAAAAAACAAGGACTGTAGTCTCATAGAGGCAGTGATGATGACAGCCCCATTAATAACACGGATCATTAAAATTTATAAAAAGCTATTCTTAATATAGGATATAAATACATTTCTTGGGCAGAGCTATGAAATTTATAACCTTTTTATTGTCACCAGAGGACCTTCCTACTGCTCTCCCCCCCCCCCGCCACTGTCTGCCCTCTATCATAAATCACTGTGTGGTTAATAACCTAGATTACAACCACCAGTTGCATTTACAGAATTAAATATTGACTATGTGAAAATGTTATTACATTTTTACTGATCGGAAGACCACAGAACAGCCCTGCAGGACATGTAGCTGGACAGAAATATCTGTGTAATTTTTGTTGGAAATACAGTTACAGGGTACTCAGTAACAACTGATACAGTTTGGGGCAATGAGGGAGAAAGGGAGAAAGTGCTAGCTCCTTAATTTTACAGCAGGCCTAACATATCAGAAGAAGGCCATTCTGTTGAAGCTTTGCACCTTATTTTTAATTTAAGACGCTCCAGGCCAAATGCATGATACAATTGCCCAGCCCTAAATGCTGGCTCGATATGCCGAGAACTACAGCATTCACACAGAATGAAGCTTATTGAAAATACTGGCCAGATTCAAACAAGAATCAGAGAGTGTGCATTGCTGAAGTGGAAGACACAGCTGATTTCCCGTTATTTGAAGAGAATCACTGATGTTGAAATCTCTAAATATTTGAGAGAAAGAGTTTCTCTTCACTCAAGAAAGAATCAAAACAAAAACTTTTATCCTGAAGGAATGAGTTCCCATCATGGCTTGTGAGAGTATTTAGCATCTTAGATGTTTCAGGAGATGGTTTGGTAGCTCAGAACCGGTGAGGGGCCGCAGCCTGGGGAGGTCAGTCTAATGACAGGCATGGTTTGAAGACTGGTCACAGTTGGCTCAGGTTAATTGAAAGAGTTCAGAACACACACATGCACACGCACACACACACAGACCACTGGAAAATGATAAATGGGCAATTGGACATACTTACAGCAAACAATGGAAATCATACTCAGTCATCCAAAAATCCCAGCCTTATACCAACCTCTCTCCTTAAATCTAAGGAGGGTAATTCACTTATCCAAAGTGTAATGGCAAGGATTAATTACAGTGTCTTGGGACTGTAAATTTCATATGCTGTTATTTTTTCTATTCTTTTTCATAATTATCGTTTTATTTCACTGAAAATACTAAGGTCAAGTATTTTGTCTGGAAAGACCCTCTAAATGATTCTCACTGTGAACCACAGGCTTTGACAAATACATAAATTTGGACAGTTTAATGAAATTAATTTATGAAGTTTTCAAATTTACAACCCTGAAAGGAAGCATTAACACATATTATTAAATTAAAGGGAATCAAATGCATCCTACCAAGAATTAGACAATACCCACCTCATAAAATGTAATATTCCAAGTATTTTATAATGAGGTACAAAGGAAATTAATGAGCCTCACTGCATGACTGCTTGGTTATATAACCATATAGTCGTGTGTCTGTTGTGTGTGCTGTGGAATAAAACAAATAGATAATAATATTAATGCTATCAAAATTAAATTTTTAGTAAAGAGAAAAGGACTAGAAGTATGAGATCAAATGTTAAGTCCTGTGATAGAACATTTGAATTGGAAATATTCTGATAATTTGTTTTCTTTTACTTTAAGAAATATCTGTCTTCTGGCTTTATCAGAAAGTGTTCACATGACACCTACGCATCAAGGATCTGCAATCTGGTGATCCTGTCCCTGGGACGATCATCAAGGATCCTTGCAACACAGCTGATGGCAGGTGTGGGAAAACTAATTCACAACATGAGGCTGGGACATCTTTTGTAGAGAAGAACGAGAAAACTCTTAAGGACAGGCTGAGTTGTGCAGAACCAGACAGGAATGACAGGAAGGGCTTCCTTTTGTCCACAGACAGGGTGATGTAGCACCACAGGGGGTGGTCTGATGGGGTCTCCTGGGGAGGGAAGCCCAGGGTCAAAGGTGTGCCCCCACCTGGCGTCTGTCCTGCCCCACAGAGCTTCCAGCTGGAAGGAATGGTTCCCAGAGGTACATGGCGGGACTGTGGGTGAGGGGGTGAGGAGGGGGCGTGGAGTGTGTGTGGGGATGCACTGTGCCTGGCAGACCCGACTCTGCAGACCGGAGAGATCCCATGGAGCCCAGGGAAATGTCAGAATCCACAACATATAGTATTTTTAAACTAAATTGAAATGTTTTGAAATTGCATCCGAATTTAGTAAGAGAAGTCAAAATTCCTAAAAACAAACAACTGCCATCACTAAAACTACCAAAATTCAGGGTCTTTTGAAAAACCTGGACTGACAGTAACTAAAAAATGCCTTAGGATCACAAGAGCGGGAAGAGAGAATTCATGAAGTACTTTTACTTTCACCCCATGGGTTAGATTTGCTTCTATCAATGATGGCTCCTCAATTAATGGTTTTAATAATCATCAGGTTATCGTTTTTTTTTTCCTAAACTCAGTGGAAGTTAAATTTAAATGAAATGCAAAGGAAAGAGATCTTGAATAGAGTTATAATGAGAAAACCAGTTTCTACAGCAGGATCTCTCTCTCTCTTTATCACTGTGTGAGTCTCTCTCTCTCTCTCTCTCTCTCTCTCTCTCTCATATCTATGCATTTCTGTCCCTCTCAAGCCCCAGGCTTTTGTCTAGCAGGTTCTATTCAAATTCTAGTCTTTCTGCTTAGGAAGTGTGTGACCGCGGGCACACCATCCTTGAATTATTTGGGTTCAGTATATTTATCTGTAAGAGAGGGAAGCCAGTATGTAGACTCGGGATACGTGCTAGCTCTCTAAAGGTCACTCAGACTCTCTGAAAGCAATATTCCAGGTAAACCTACCCCAAAGGGGGGATATGTGTGGACGGTAGAATATGTTGAATGATTTATGGAGCCAGATTGGTGAATGGTAGAACTGAACTTCCCTGAGGAACTATCAGAGCTGATCTCAGGAAGCTAATAGTGCGTCATTCCTCTGGGTGGGTTCTCCTTCACTCTGGATTCAATGAGGAAATGAAAGAATAGTCTGAAGTGAGGGGAAATGTGCACATATGTATGCACATCTTGGTATACATGCCAGTTTGTTCAGATTTGTCAAACTCTCATAAGATTAAAAAAACAAACAAACAACAACAACAACAACAAATCCTATGTTTTCTCCTTTGTGACCCTAGAACCCTCCATCTTCTTGTTTCATCTAGAATGTTTGCTGTCTGGACCCATTCTATGCTCCATCCTGGGACTTCTCTGCTTCCCTCCCACATTGCTTTGGATCCAATTTCCTGAAGCTTGGCCTTCCACTTTCTTGATTCATATACTTGTTCTAGAACAAATACTCTGTGGACCTTTTGTAGGAGTGTGTCTCAATAAATGGGTTGAAATCTCAAATATCTGAAAGTGTCTTTAATTTCCCTTCACACTCAGGGGCCACTGGAGCTGTAATTCTAGATAAGCAAGGAGTTCACTCACACCCTTCCTCATGCTCATTCATGTAACATCCTTGATTATGATTCCACACTTGGAATGTTCTAGAATCTTCTCTTTGTTCTCAGAGTTCTGAAATCTCATAGCAAAGTGTGTGTGTTTGAAGTTGTTTTTATTTTTTATTTATTTTTCAGTCTTTCTTTATCCAGAGTGGTCTAGCGGAATCCTCATGTGGGATATTAAATAGTTGTGCAATTTCTTTAACGTTCTTATTTCCTGCTCTCCATTTCTCTGTTTCTTCTTTAATTAGCTGGATAGTGAAACTCATGGACTTAACCTCTAGCTTTCTTATCCTTTTTTCTCCTATGTTCCATCTCTTTGTCTTTTATTCTAACTCATGAGTTTGTCAATTTTGTTTTCCCATCCTTTCAAAAAAAAAGTCCACATACATATGTATAATTCATATATTATAAATAAACATACACATATTTGTAGATTATATATAATTCACATATACACATATTTATACATTACATATATTAATTTCCCAGAGTATTTTCTTGTTTCTTAAATGTTTATTTTCCCAGCATCTGGTTCTTGGTCTATGGATGAGAATCTCCCTGGAGCTCACTCACTTCTCTTCCCTGCCCTGGTATCACTCACCTCCTGCTTCTTTCATCTCTGTTCTGGCCTCAGGCTTTCTTCAAATGTGCAGTGCTTCTTGGCTCTCTGTTCATATTTAAGAGAGACAAATAAAAAAGTCTCCCCAGGCTATGGATGGAGGGAGTCTTTTGTTTGGTAGTTCCGTTTTGAGGTGATGGAGGGTGGATATGTCTGCTTCACCAGGAATATCCAGATGTCAACATCTATGTGTCTTTTCTCCTATCCCAGCTGGTTTCCTTAGAAGTTGTCAGTGTCTTCTGGGAAAGAAAAACTGATCTTAGGGAGCTGATGGAGAGGACTCCATGGATCCCCATTGTTTAGGATGCAAACTCCCACTTAATCAACTGTTTGGTATAGATCTGACCTGCTGTTGCCTGCAGAACCATGACCAGTGCTCTCCCAGTCAATGATCCCAGGGAGCTCCCTCCTCTATGCTGTCTGTGTGGAGAAGTTGGTCCCTGACTATATGTGTAGGCAGGAGTCTCAGGGCACAGATGCTTCTTAAAAAGGTGGTTCAAACTTTGAAGATCTTCTGCGCTCTGTCTTGAGCAGGGTCTGGTGCTTCCATGGCCTGTGCCCACCAGGCTTTAAAGCAAGAAACAACCAGCATCTTAATAGCTTTCTTTTCTCATTCTAAGCCGTTAGGTTCCAACATTCCCTACTGAGGTCTGTTTCTCTCTCTCCTGCTGGTGGGAGCGCAGGAGCTATCTGCCCTCCCAGTGCGACATGTGGTATTTAGCATGTGCGACAGGTGGTATTTTTCAAAGATGACCATGACCATGTCTCTCATTCCACATGCTCTTCCAGAAGTTTGCCACCATATATATATACATACACACACACACACACACAATGCTATATTAGTCATTAGAAATGATGACTACCTACCATTTGCTTTGACGTGGATAGAAATGGAAGGTATTATGCTGAGTGAAGTAAGTCAATTGGAGAAGGACAATCATTATATGGTTTCACTCATACAGGGAATATAAAAAGTAGTGAAAGGGATTATACCCCTATAAGGAGAAAGGAGAGAAAATGAGTGGGAAAAATCAGAGAGGGTGACAAACCATGAAAGACTCCTAACTGGGAAACGAACAAGGGGTAGCAGAAGAGGAGGTGGGTGGGCCACTGAGGGGAGCACTTGATGGGATGATGGGTGTTATACTATGTGTTGGCAAATCGAACTCCATAAAAAATAAGCATACAAAAAAAATAAGTTTGCCACCATTTATAACTAGGTGGGGTCTAGTTCTGTGCTTCTGAATCTGAACCCATGCTTTACTTCTAAGAAAATGATACTGTGTGATCTCTAAGCCTTGGTCAAAAAAAAGGGGGGGGGATAAGAATTTAGCCCTCTTTGAAAAAGAACTTAATGATGGAGCTCTGGTTGCCAAATGAGAAGTCTGATTGCCTTGAGGTTGCCATATAGGGAGGAAGTCACCCTGAGGCTGGATCTTCCCAGCTCAGGTCCTGGGGCAGGATGGAGCAGAGGGGAGCCTTCCCTATCCAGAGTCCTGCCCTGGTATGGGGTGGCCAGCCAGGAGCAAAAGGGGCTGGGACACCACTCATCCATCCCTTCCTGTTTCCAGTAATATTTCCATGTGGCCTCCATCTCCTTGAATTTATCTTCTTTTAAATATTAGCCCATTAATTTGCTTCTCCACCCTCTCATTATATTCTGTACTCATGCAAGTTAGTCTACATTCGATGTATTTGGAATTATTTGTTGAAAGAAGCGACCATGTCTGCCACGGTCACTAAATTAAAATCCTCAATCCATATCTCATCCTAGAGGAAGTCACGGAGACTGCATTTATGAAATTTGTATCCATGAGTAGTTCACTGAGGCTAAACCTCACCCACCCACCCAGTAGCAAAGCCTTTGGGGAACTGCAAGTTTATCCAGGCCCCTGGACTTTATTATCTGACCCAGGACAAGCAAAACCCAAGAGAACTGTTCCCCTCTGTCCTTGCCCCGAGGCTCTCCTGCACCCTTGGGAGGACAGCGAGCCCGCACAGACGCCTGGATGGGCTCCCTCTGCCGCCTGATTGATGAGGCCGGAGGCTGACTGACGTGGCTGAGCCATCTGTATTAATTGCCAAGGGTGACAGCAGGGAACAGTATGGACTGTGTTTGCTGTTCCGTGGTCTGTTTTACAGAGTCTGCACAGACATGACCTTACACCCAGGTATTAACTTACATGCTGGGAGAACGTGGCCCGTGTTAAATTATGTCAAGTGTTTGATTCAAGTAATACATTACGAGGGATTTACGCCCTCTCCTCAAATGCATGCCTAAGGAGCATCTTTTTTTCTTATGTCCTGGAGCTTCTCTCGGTACTACATTTAATGAGAGGCTGAAAAAGTAACTCAGGATCTCATCAATACCACATGCACATATGATGACACTAAATAGAGATGAAGAGAGCGGCGCTTGAACCAGAATGGACACATTGGAAAAAGGAATTCCACGTGCATAACATTTGACTTAACGGTGGCTTGAGCTAAACATACAAACCATATGTGTAACCACCTTAGGGGGACACAGAATGCTAGCTTTGGGCGTATTTTTCCTGATTACCTATACTTGATGTATAAAGATTTTTCGTTAGGGTTACTCTTCCACTCCTTACTTGTGAAATAAATTTGAACTCGTTAGGGAAAAAGGATGTCTTCCCAAGCATAAACATAATGCATTGCCTACATAATTATAAAGTGGGATAAGAGCCCTGTAATTGTGTTTTCTTTCCCTTGAATTTTTCATTCTTTCTTGATGAGGACCCATCTGAGAATGTTACTGAATGATCAATGAATTTTCTAAAATGAACCCCTCCTTCTTGTCCAAACCCCAAAAGTAAAGTCTTTAAAAATTGGAGTTCAAAGAAATCCTTTCTCTATGTTAAAAGGAATGTAAATGAGGCTCGAAGAATTTGCCAGGAAAACTTTTTCGCACATACATTCATGCCACAATGTTTTACTTAATATTCTTGCTTCCCAGAAGCCCTTATATTAAGCTACCTGAATACACCCCAAAACATAAAATATTGGGCGACTCATGAGCTTCTCTCTTTCAGGCTTCAGAGGTGCAGGGGCATCAAAGAAGCAGGCCTGGGGGTGATAGGACGGGGGGGGGGGGGGGGGGGGGGGCAGACCCTGGCTGTAGAGGCCTTGCGGATGGCCGGCTTCCTGCGAATTCAGAATGCGGCCCCTTGCTCAGAGGCAGGGCCTCTCTTTCTCTGTCTTTTCTGGCCACATCAAGGGAGGCCCAGTTGTACTTGAGATCTCTGGATGACTCAAAGGCAAAGATGCAAACCTTCCCCACATCAGGTAGAAACATATCTGCTGCCTCAAAGAGAGAACATAATACGACTTGAAATGAGGCTTTCAAGTTAGCCAATTTATGTGAGGCCCTAAATTTCTCTGACCACCGGTTCAACCCACGGTGTGGTGCTGGCGGCCCGCGGCAGCGGGAGCGCAGCCTGGAGCCAGGGTCCCTGGGTCCCTGGCCACTTCCCTGATGGGACCCTGCAGGGTCCCCGCAGAAGCCCGCAGCCGGCCCCAGTCTGGGCTGTCCTCTCCCACGCAACCACTGTCGGGGTGACAAGAATAGCCCGCCTCTCCCAGGGCTGCATTTGGGCTTCGTGGGGAAGTTTGGGAGCCCAGGGAGGCTTCGGTGCCGGGAAAGCACATCGTGAATAACGGGCTCTGTTTCTCTCTCTCCTGCCGGTGGGAGCGCAGGAGCCATCTGCCCTCCCAGTGACAACATGCTGCTTATGCAAATGGGGCCCGAGCACAAAGGTGGCTTCAGTGGCCGGTGCAGCTTGTTTCCCCAGCCGCAGCCCCCACTTTGTTTAAGCTTTTAAACTCTCTGTCCCCGGCAGGAGAGGACTGACGATTAGAGTACAGAAAGGACACAGTGTCACCTAATGTATGCGCCCGGCCCACGGAATCCTAATGGTGCCTCACTGGGGAGAATTTACACAAACCTTATAGGAATGAAAAAGGGACATTTATTTCATTCAGAGAACGCAGTGACTTCCACTTCTTGGGGGGCTCCGAGCGCGGCTCTGAAAGGGCCTTTCATGGCCCAGGAAGAAAGCGCTGGTGCAGCGAGGGGGCATTTCCAAGGCCAGACGCCTGTGCCTGGCAACGCGGCCCTCGCTTCCCAGTGTCCCAGGGCCCACGCCGCCGCCTCCTGGCCATCCTGTCCCTCCGTCCCTCCCTGCCATCCTTCACTCCCGGCCTGAACTTCCCTTCCATCCTGGCCCTCCGTCCCTCTGTCCCTCCCCACCATCCTTCCTTCCTGGCCTGTCCTTCTTTTCCATCCTCTCCCTCTGTCCCTCCGTCCCTCTGTCCTTCAGACCCTGCATCCCTCCAGTCCCCACGGGATGCCGTGGCCTGGTTTGTATGGCCCCCATAATGAGGCTGCTGTGGGCTTCCCTCTGCTGCTCTGTCCTCATTTACAAACGTGTCACTCGTGCGGTTCAAAGTGTGAGCCATGAAAAGAGCCCTGGTCCCTACATTAATGGTTTGTAAACAGAGTCTCCAGAGCTGCCCGCACCTGCGTCGGCTCTGGGGGACCGTGACCCCCCGATGCCCCATCTGCGCCCCCACTGACACCTCACACGTCTTCCAAATGGCTGGGGTCCAGGAAATAGTGTCCTTTTACTGCTGAGAAGGCATTTTAAAAGACATGTGAGATTGTGGAGTCTTTATTTTTTGAAATTTTTTTATTTTCTATTTTTTAAGATTATTTATTTATTTTAGAGGGTGGAGGCAGGTCAGAGGGAGAGAGAGTCTCAAGCAAACTCCCAGCTGAGCGAGGAGCTTCACATGGGGCTTGATCCCACCACCCTGAGAGCATGACCTGAGCGGAAACTAAGAGTCTGAGGCTTAACCCACTGAGACACTCAGGGACCCCGAGATCAGAGTTTTTAGAATGCAAATAAAAGTGACCTGACCCTTATAATCTTGCAGTCAGTAGGTCCGACCTTCCACGGCAGACACGGAATGAGATTAAGGGGTGCACAGCGCAGGGAGGGTGTCCTTCAGGTGTTCGCAGCGGCGGCCTCGAGCACGGCGGGGGGGTGGTGCACTGCCAGGGCGCCAGCCCTCAGCCCTGCTCCTCGGCCTCCACCGCCTGGGGCATGCCAGCTCCCTGTCACTGTTGCAGCAGCGGCCAGGCCTGCGCCCTGGTGTCCAGACAGCGCTTGCCTGGTTTGCAGAGGGGTCTAGATGGTGCAGGCATGTGCCTGTGTGTCCGTGTGCCTGCCTGTGTGTGCACCTGTGTGTGTGCCTGTGTGTGCATGTGCCTGTGTGTGCGCCTGTGTGCATGCCTGTGCGTGCGTCTGTGTGTGTGTGTGCGCCTCTGTGTGTTTCTGTATGTGTGTGTGCCTATGCCTGTGTGTACACCTGTGTGTATGCCTGTGCGTGCGTGTGTATGTGTGTGCCTGTGTGCGTGTGCGTGTGCCTGCATGTGCCTGTGTGCGCCTGTGCGTGTGCCCGTGTTTGTGCCTGTGTGTGTGCCTGTGCATGTGTCTATACGTGTGTGCCTGTGTACGTGTGTGCCTCTGTGTATGTGCCTATGTGTGCATGTGCTTGTGCTTGTGTGTGAGCCTGTGCGTGTGCCTGTGCATGCATCTGTGCATGTGTGCCTGTGTGCCTGTGTGCATGTTCCTGTGCCTGCATGTGCCTGTGTGTGCCTGTGCATGTGCCTGTGCATGCGTCTATACCAGTGTGCCTGTGTGTGCATGTGCCTCTGTGTATGTGCCTATGTGTGCATGTGCCTGTGCCTGTGTGTGAGCCTGTGCGTGTGCCTGTGCATGCATCTGTGCATGTGTGCCTGTGTGCATGTGCCTGTGCCTGCGTGTGCCTGTGTGTGCCTGTGCATGTGCCTGTGCGTGTGTCTATACTAGTGTGCCCGTGTGTGCATGTGCCTCTGTGTGTGTGCCTGTGTGTGCGTGTGCTTGTGCCTGAGTGTGCGTGTGTGGGCCTGTGCATGCCTGTGCATGCACGTGCCTGTGTTTGTGTTTACACAGTTTCTCGGGTGTAGCAGTGAGCACAGCAGCACCCCTGACCTGTGCGGAGGTCCCCCTCCCTCATCCCTCCCCCTCCCTTGCCGGCACAGAGTCCAGGGACTTATTCCCGGGCCCTCCTCATCTGGAGTGTGCCTGCGGCCCAGGGGCTAGCCCCTTGTCCCCAGAGCAGACCCTGCACACCCAAGTCTCCCCAGCTGCTGGCTTTGGAGGAGCAGGGAGCCAGGGGACACAGGGTGGGGAGACCAGGGAGTAGGTTTGAGAGGGAGGGCTGGAGCAGGGGGAGGTTACTCAGTGGAGGCAGACCTTGAGGTGGACTCGGGATGAGGGGGTGGTTCCGAGAGCGTGGACGCCTTCGTCCCAAGGATGCCCCCGTCCCTGCACAGACGGGCACCATACCTCCCTGGGGACAGGGCACAGGAGAGTGAGGGCACCAGGCGCCTCCAGGTCCCTCGCTGCACACCCCCACCCCTGCAGGTGCAGGGCCAGCCAGGAGGGGCGGGGCTTCTCTCCTGTTCCTTCCCTGCTCTCCCATGTCACGTGTCCTCCTCAGCCTTGGGGCTCCCCTGGGTTCTCATTCCTGAGTGCAGCACTCAGGGAAGCTGCCCCAGTGGCACCTGGAGAAAGAGCACGGGCAGCTTCTGGTCCGCTCTCCCCTGCTTTGTGTCCTCCGCCCGCAGGAGCCCCTGCTGAGGACAGTCTGGACATCGAGGACGGTGATGACCACAGTCCCCGTGGCTTCCTTCCCTGGTCACCGTAGGCTCTGGCCCGGGACATGCCAGGGAGC
Source organism: Vulpes vulpes (assembly GCF_048418805.1). NCBI lineage: Eukaryota > Metazoa > Chordata > Mammalia > Carnivora > Canidae > Vulpes > Vulpes vulpes. The sequence goes on along the minus strand of NC_132782.1, from coordinate 64,813,158 downwards.
TGGGGGGCTCCCAGCGCTCCCGGGCGCCCGCTCTCTGAGCACCTACCTCTGCACCTGGTCATTCCCCCACAGGCAGCTGTCCCAGGACTAACCTCCCGGGGGAAGGGAGAGCAGAATAGCAGCCCACCCCGGTGAGGACGTGCTTGGTGCCAATCATTTGCGCCGGGCTCCGTCTGACCGCAGCTTGCTCCATTGAGACTCATTTCCAGGGCATATTAATTCAGTCGTGATTCATCCATCTCTTGGTGTAGATGCGTGTGTGTGTCTGGGGGTGGCTGGACTTCTAATAATGTCGGGGAGACACTCAGAATTGTTTATTCACAAGTGACACAGACATACTCTGCATACTGGTGGTTTCAGTTTAACACAGATATCATCCTAATAACTTAGATATTTACTATATGCTCCACGTGAGTGGTCTCTCGCTGGATTTTCTTTAGGGCTCCGTCTAGAGATAGAGTGGTCAGCACACACCTGTAACTGTGATCTGATTTATGGTGTGAAATAACACCTGACATTTATTAAGCTCTCGCCCCGTGACAGACACCGTAAAGTGCCTTCTATCATGAGCTCATCTTTCCCAAACCACGAAGGACAATGTCTGACGTGCTGCTTGGAGAGTAGAGAGACTTCTGAGGCTGGGCTCGCAGAGACTCAGCCTGGTGCTGCCCCCTTAGCTCTGGGGCAGGGGGGAGGTGGCTGTTGGTCATCTGGTTCCCTGAACGTTGTTGTCCTCCACTCCATCCCCTTCCGGAGATCATACCCTCAATAGGAAGCTGCAGACTGGAGTTGGCGGGGTCATTCCAGCAAGCAGCCAGCCCACGGAGGACACAGGATCCCCAGGCGGCCCTTCTCTGCACCATGCGGGCTGGAGGGGAGGACAAGATGCAGCCTGGGGACGCTGAAGTCCAGAGGGCTCACACTCAACCAGATCTCCAGAATATTCCTTATCTGGCCATTCAGTCATCCGTCTCTTCATAGGGCACCATGCCCCGAGCCAGGCATGACAGCATTAAGACCATTGAGTCAGGGCAGCCCGGGTGGCTCAGAGGTTTAGCACCGCCTTCAGCCCAGGGCGTGACCCTGGAGTCCTGGGATCGAGTCCCACGTCGGGCTCCCTGCATGGAGCCTGTTTCTCCCTCTGCCTGTGTCTCTGCCTCTCTCTCTCTCTCTCTGTGTGTCTCTCATGAATACATAAATAAAATCTTAAAAAAAAAAAGACCATTGAGTCAAACACCCGGCCCTTTGAGGTCACACGGTTCAGTTGTGTGTTGGAGGATTCTTCCCAGGGTCACAAAGCTGGGATCATCTGGGGCTTAGGGCTTGTAATGAGCCGCAAAGTCTTCTTCACCAGTGTGAGCTGCGTGCTCTTCACAAGTGCCCCTTGCTCCCCTGTTGCGTCTACTTGCGGTTCTGGTTGGGGGGGGGGGGGACTCAAGCCAGCGGGGTTGGCCCTGTTTTTTGTTGGCACGACGGAAAGAACAGAGCCAACCCTGGAAGCGGGTCTAGAAACAATCCATCCTTCCGAACCGTGATCTACTCTTGACCGAATTCTAATCGGCCTGCTAATCCCGACCACGTGGGAACAGGACACGAGGACGCAGTGCTGCTGTCCCTTTGCTCCATCCTTGTGTCACAGGGTGACACGCTCCCCGCTTCTGCCCTCCTCCAGCTCTCTGCGCAGGTCCGCAGCCTCAGCATCCAGAGCATGCACGCCCACACCGCTGTGGCACACTCAAGGTGCACACTGGGGCTCAGGCGATGTCTTCCCAATTTTTTGGAAGAGCTTCAGGCCGTTCAAAATTTCCAGAAGTGGAACATGCTACTGTACACTCTAAAAAAGTATGGAGTGTCTCTGGGTAAGGAACATTGGCTTGAGTCTCTGCGGTGGCATCCCATGAGCAGGCCAGGCTGGCACTGCCATACGCAGCTCTTTGGGATGCTCTTGCCTTACAAACTCTTTAGTTTGAGAGAGAGAGAGAGAGAGAGAGAGAGAACTGGATGCCAGGGGTTTCTTGAGATGCTTGCTACTCTACAGGCTTCCATCTTTAGAGCAGCAAGTGAGGACAGAGGAGAGAGAATTTTGGGGCAAATGGAAGAGCCACATGAAAGACAAACGGACACAGATGTCTAAGGAACATATATAGTATGTTCTTAAATGTTTCCATATGTTCCATTAGGTCCTGACCTCACCCCGGAGACCCCGTCTACACGTACGAATCTGTATAGCCTGGGACCAGCGCTGCCTGTCCTCGTGCCAGGAAAAAAGACGAAATGCATTTTCTGCTCAAATTTTATAAGCGTCTGGTTCTTAAACTCTATAATTTAAAGGGGGGGTTGGAGTTCAGTTGCCACATTTTCTACCTCTGCCTGGGGTAAGAGATGGTCATGCAGAAGGGGAGGATTCAGAGTTGGGGTGATTGAAACCAGGTCTCAGAGGCGGGGCAGACGCAGGCGGAGCAAGCCTCAATGTTCGGCCGTCACCCGGTGCTCACATGGTGGGATGCTGTTTCCTTAAGAAGCTGGCATTTGGCAGGAGCCGGTGGCATAGAGCGCAAGGAGCAGTGTCACCGTGTGGGCATGTCTGTGATCGCAAGGTCTTCTTTGCTCTGGAGTTCCAATCCCTTTTGCTCTTATCAGTCCCTTTGCTCTTACCTCTCTGGCCTTACACTCGCATCTCTGGAAGGTGAGGTGTGCTGGTCAAAGGAGCAATGGGTTCCGACAGAGAGGCCGCATCTCCGCCCGGCCTACACCAAAGTGCCACCGCACTGGACGGCGGATATTCTGCTTGCTTCACATGACTTCCTTGGGGATCTTGCCCTTCTGTCTCCCCTCGGGCCGGACGAGTCTACACGTCACAATGCTGTGTCCCCTTACCTCTCGTGGAGGAGGGGCAACCTGGCCCAGCCTTGGACGGACCCATGTCCCAGCACTCTGGCGGTGACACAAGGGGCCTACAGGTCCATCTGTGGCCATCACTGGGTTTGGTAGAGGGGCGCTCAGAGAAAGAGCTTCCTTTTGCTCAGGGCTGATGAGAAGCATGGATACTCCTTCCTGGCTACACTGAACAAGACGGCAGGGGGAAATGATGAGAATGATATGCATCGGTGAGAAGAGGAGTTGAGGCAGGTGCCATGTGAGCACTGGATCCACTCCAGAGTGGCCTCCAATCCCCAGGTGTGCATCAACCTCGTGCACGTGTCTGTGTCTGTGCATGCGTGTGTCTGTGTGACACACAGGCTCACTCTGCGCCTCCAACCACGGGTTGCCACTTCCACCATTGTTTGAGGGAATGGACCAGAGTACCTCAAGATTTTCTTTCCAACTCTATAGTTTTGTAAAATAAACATTTAGAGGGGAAAATTGTAAAAGAGAAAATGAGCTTTAAAAACTAAATGCTTTTGATCACCTATGTGGGTGTAATGATGGACTCAGAAGTGTGATGTTCAAATGTCATGTACATTAATCAGTACACCCCTAATACTTGCATTTATTAAAATTTATTAAATGCCTCCTCCCTAAGTAATGAATTCACATCCGCAGTACTTTATTCACATAGTACTTTGGTCAAGGACTGTAGTCTCCTTTGTGTTATAGCAGTTTCTGCATGAACCTTGTTTTCCTGCTGGGTAACTTCTTGGAGAACTGGGCTAACCTTGGCATCATCTGGCAGTTAGCCTTGAGCCCTCAGCATTCAATGAGTGGGGCTCACAGGTCACGCTAGGTCACGGGAGAGACTGGGAGGTGACCCAGGCTCCGACCCTCCTCCCCCACTTTGTCAAGTCCATTTGCAGAAATGATCTCAGTCTGCACACTATTGGTTGAGGAGGCAACCACACACCCAAGGTTTCCCTCACACACCGATCATTGGAACGTTTTCCCCAAAACTTATTCTTTCTCTCAAGGCAGCTCGTGAATCGTTTTAACGGAGCATTTGCCACTGCGGACAGTGGAGGTTTCTACGAAGCAGCTCGGCAATAGTGAAGGTCCTGGTCACCTGTATCAAGAATTTGGAAACTACTCAAACACAAGCCTTTGAATTTGGGTGAGTCCCTATTGAAATGTCATCACAAGAGTTATCTTCCAAGTTCACCCTCGAACGACTTGCAAATAGAAGTAGTGCCCTTAATTTTAATTCACGTCATAAGTCAGACCTTCTGTTATACTCAATTATATCTTAAGGACTTATTTGCCAAAAGTATTTAGAGCCCAAGGGCTTACTCTTCTTGCATTTAAAGGATTTGGTGTCTATAGCCCTTAATAAAGTGGGCAGCAATTATTAATATAGTAATATTTTATTGGCTTAACTGAAACCAGAGATAGAAACGTTTCAAGATTTAGACTTAGAACATTAAAGCCAAATTAAAATAAGTCCAAGAAAAAGTCTGTGAACTTAATTTAGCTGAATTCTACATTTTTAAAGGAGAACTAGTGATTATTGTTTCTCCTGGTGGTTAAAAAGAACAGAACAGTGCTGAAATTTGAATTTCTGGACTTATTAGTCTTTCATTAAATCAAAATGCCAAAGCCAGCAAAACTTGTTTTGAGTAGAAAAGGGAGCATTGTGCCAGTATTTCGTGCCTCCCAGAGGCCAGCCCCGCGCCTGGGGCTCAACAGGGCCCTCAGCTCCCCGGCGGAGGGTGGACGGGAGGGCCCAGCCCCGAGCCTTCCCGGTGCAGAGAGGAAATTGCAGCCGGCCCTTCCCAAGGTGCAGGCAATTAGCAAACCATATAAATTTTAGTGGGAAGTGAAGCCTCGGAGTCTTTGAAAAACAAAACAGTCCTTGGCCGTGGAGTCACTGAGCGCCGGAAACATGTGACCGTGAACCCGGCTCAGGCAGCCTGGTGACCACGGTTCCGGGCAGGAATCCTCTGTATACCCGGTTATCGGCTTCATGCGCTGGTTCTAGACTGAACCGCCTCACCAGAGAACCTACCAGAAATACCCCCAAATGAAGATGCAAACGTGCCCAGGACTGGAGGTCTCCATTTTTAAACATCCTTCCAGGAGTTGCATTAACATTCTTGGTGGACAGATTATTACTTTATAAGTTATTCGAGGTAAAATGGACAATCACAGATGTTTCCATCTGAAAACGGGCACTGGGGGATTGTTTGGGTGGTTTGGCAAAATCTCCAACAGGTTCTGCGTTGGGTCAGCAGCTCTTTGGGGGGTTTCTGAAGTCACAGACACAGTCGAGGCTGCACCTGGCCAGGTGAAGGGGTGGGCACTCCCCCCAGTACCCCCTCGGCCCCGGGAAGCAGCCTTCATCACAGTATTTCGTGCCCTGACCTTTCTCGCTGGCCAGAGCCGTCCCCTCTGGGTTGAAATGTTGCACAATGGTCTAGCATTGCCTCTCACTCTTGTACGTTGGGATCACAATGTAGCAGACATTGAGACAGAGTATAGTTTTGAGTGACCAAAGCACAAATTTAATATATAAATGTGCTTTCTCTTTTTAAAATATCTACAAATATTTTTTGATTCATCAGAGTAACTACAACAAACATGACTTACTTCTTACATTCGGATCAAGTGTATCCTGTGTGTGTGTCTGCAGGAATTCAGGGCTTTGGATTCACATGGCGAGCTGGAGTTTAAGAGCAGGACATGGCCCTCCTCTGCCTCCCAATTCTGGTTTGCAGAACAGAGAGATGTTACCCCTGGTAGGGGAGACCTAGGCGCCCTATACAGACATTGGAAGGGGAGACAGCACCTGTCCCTTGTCCGAGTGGGCGATCTAAGCCACAAGCCCTGGCCCCTGAGAGGAGGGTGTGCAGCTCATCGCCAAGGCGCTCACACCAGAGACAGTGAAACAGTGTACTTTAGGGAAACCAATGGGAGTCCCCAGAAATGTGTCTCAGGGGATGCTGAATGTCAGCAGCCGGTCTCCTAGATGAGCAGTTCCAGGCCCCCTGTCTCTGATGTCGGCCCACAGGCCTGCCACTCTTCTGCATTGCAGGCCTGGAGGAGGACATGGGGTCAGTGGGACCCATCCATGCAGTGCTGAGAAGGTCCCATTTCTCCTCTGTGGGCTGAACCATTAGCTCCTCAGAAACACGGGCGACCAGCCATCCTGCAGAGTGGGGGTAGTCGTTCTCATGCCACACCGCATCTTCTGGCAGCCAACCTGGCCGAGGTGGGGAGGTCGTGGTCCCTCCTGTGTGGGGGGCTGGGTGAGGGCGCAGTGGCTTCTCCCCTCTGCCTCCAGCTGGCCGCGTGCCTCCCAAGGCCTTCCTCACCCTCACGTCTTCTGGAAGGTGTCCTTTCATAGCAGTGATGCTCTTGCTCACCCATTCCTACTTGGCAGATCTGCTCAACCTCTGGGGGAAGGTGTTGGATGGGTGGACCCCGTGTGCAGGTGCTGGTCAGCCCCAGCTGTGAGCACCCCAAAGTGAGCAGCAGCCTTTGGGTCTCTGGTTGCTCTAAGATTTTTTCACTCTCTTTGCAGAGATCCAGGGGACAGACAGCGACAGCTGGAACTCAGATACACCTCGCTGTGGCCCTGGTGTCCCCTTCTAAGTACTAAGGGCCCATTCTCCCTCTGGCTGTGTGTTCATGGAAATTGGCCCAAACTGAATCTACTCTCACAGATTTGCTTATTGTGGGCCGTACCTGGGTCTCTGATTTCCTTGCACGCAATGATATAGGTAGAAAGGTCACCTTGAGAGCACTTTCCTTCCAAAATAAAACCAAAATAGAGGAGGACAGCAAAGCAGGACCTGTGGAGGCTCATGGAGAGCTTCACGTCAGCCGTAGCAGAACTGTGGAAACGGGGCTCATGGCTAACTTCACATAGACCACTTCTGTTCTGCAACCCCAAGTCTTCTTTCATGAAAATTTATGGTAAATTTTCCAGCAGTGTAAACGAGTACCCTTAAAAACCCTTCCAGACAGACTAATAAAATGGAAGCTCATTCAAAAAAAAAAAAAAAAAAAAAAAAAAACACCTCTCTGCTTTCATGAAAAATGATCCACCATTAAAACTGCTGGGATTCTCTGAAAAAGATAAAGAGGCCAATAAATTCTGAGGGAAGACTTGAGTGTCAGAGACGTTGAAGCTGAACGGCGTGGACAGCTGGACATGCGTGCAGAGGGAGCACCTGCAGGAGGAGAGAGGGTAGCCCAGGTCCTGGGTCCGGGGGTCACAGCCCAGCAGGCCCACGGCTAAGCCCTCAGGGTTCATGGAAAAGACAGATTCCACTTGATAGATATTAATACAGGCTTAATGAGGACTGTGAGACTTGTTTCAAATGAACAAAAACCAGCCTAGATACTCCTACCTTTATTAATTACTCAAGAATATATCTTTTTTTCCCTCGACAGTGAAACAAGCATGAGAGCCATAAAATACTGAAACAGATCTCTGGGCAAAAGAAATGACAAAAACTCATCTTATAGGAAGATCTCATTACACAGATAAAAGTGTGCTTTTAAATATGCATAATATATGTAGTCATTATACACAAAACCTTCTACCTATGTACTCGCTGGACATGTTTATCATGTTTCGTCACACTTCAAAACATGTTTATGTGGTGTTGCAATACAGCAAAAAGAATGCAAGAATAGCAGTGCAAAATGAATGCAAATAGCATATTTCAGAATTGGGGGACAGATGAAATAGTCACGATACTATCAAGATTATTGTGCCGGATATTCTAAGGCAGTAATTTGCCCAAATTTAACTTAAAGGAAGGAATTTCCCTTGGAGAGCTTGCATAGTCTCAAAAAAGAAGTTATTTGCAAATAAGAAGTGTATAGAAAAGGGCAACCATGCAGCTGTTGAAACTGATGCCCTGGGTGTGAAGATGCCTGAGCCGGGATGGGGCTGCAACCAGGGCGGGCACTGTGACTGGGTGGTCGTGGGCTAATCACGAACGCTCAGGAAACACAAGCATATTTGTGTCTGTAGCACGTCTCTGCCGTGTTTCAAATCGGTTGAGTTGGCATTCATGACATTCACCGGTATTTGACTCACTGCCTCACTTTCTTGGGGCTGCAGAGACATACCCTTAGAGCATGCCCGTGTGCGAACAGGTGTTGGGGAACGACTGGAGCCCAGGAATGTTCTGGGCAGCCAGAGGGAAGTGGTATTGCTATTTAATATTCAAAACATTTTTTTATATAGTTGTGCTCAACTTAAACTGCTGAGAAGACAAAGGCGTCGTATGCAGTTCCTTTTGCTTAATACATCACTGCTTGCTTCTGTGGCACCTTGATCCCCAGAATGCTTTCTCCCTGGTGCACAGGACCAGGTCAGCTCAGGACCTTTGAATCTCCTCTCCCTGCAGCTCCCATTGCCTCCCCTCCGTGCACCCAGCTGACGGAGAGGGAGAAGGCCTGCCCACGCCCTGGGCATTGGAGCAGGCAGAGCAGGCCTCTCCTCTTCCAACTCCCCGTACTGGCACTGGTCAGGTGTGTCCCCAAATCCATGAGGCACAGTTGACACCCAGCTACACCAAAGTCATTTCCACTCAAAAATGGAACAAGTGAAGAGGCAGGAGCCAGGCTTTGGTGAAAAGTGTGGTTGTGGGGAGAAGGGCTGCCCTACAAGAACTGTGACCCAAGATGGGGCAACATAACCCCATGTCACAGAGCTATGACCAATGATCTGCTTCCGCTGGCTCAACACAGGTTTTAAAGAGTCTTGCAGTGTAGTATAGGGTAGGGTCTGAGCATGGCCATTAGAAGGATCTGTCTAAGGGGTGGGCTCCACTGCTGGCTGCGAGGCCTTGGACAAGTCCCATCACCCCCCAGAGCTCATATGTGACTAAGGAAAGTGCAGCTCCTGGAGTGATCCTGTATGTGGGTCACTTAGCTGCCAGCTTGATGTTGACTAGAATGCAACACAGACCACATGTCTTTTCTCTCCCATTGTCCATTTTTGAAAAATCTATTGATTTGCAGAGTAGCTAGAATTAAAAGACTGTCATTGGCAAATAAGAACAATGTGGAGTAACCTGAGTTCCGTGGAGCTGGTGATGGTGTGGGTGACAGTAACCTCCCCGGAGAACTGGTGCAGCACCTACTGAATGAACAGGAGCTCATGAAGATGCTCGGGCTGGTGCTTTTATTACAAGAGGTGTGTGTGTGTGTGTGTGTGTGTGCGTGCGCATGTGCACATGCTCCCTTAAAAACCTGTCCAGAGACCCTCTGACATACCCCCTTTCAAGAGGTGGAGGTTGATTTCCAGCCCCACGAGTGTGGACTGAACTCATGACTCACGTCTAATGAAAGGAATACACCAACAGTGATGTGCTGTCACTTCCAAGGTTAAAAAGACAGGGAATCCCATCTTAGCTGTTTCTATCTCTCCCTTCGCCCTCTCTCTGTGTGTCTCTCTGGCCCTGTGTCTCTCTCTGTCTCCATCTCTATTCCTTTGTGTCTCCCTGTGTCTCCATGTCTGTCTCTCTTTTTCTCTGTCTCTGTTACTGCTCACCCCCTTCCCATCACTTGGTCTAGAGGAAGTCAGCTGCCATGTCACCAGGTCCCTCCTGCAGCCTCTAGAGAGGCCTGTTTGGTCGGGAGCTCAAGCCTCCAACCAAGAGCCAGAGAGGACCTGAGGCCTACGAACATGGCTGTTCATGTTCAAATGGGGAGCTTGAATGGGGAGTTCCCTCCTCCCCAGTATGTCCTTCCTGTGAGACTACAGCCTCAGCCAACCACTCAAGAGCTTCACGGCAGCCTCATGAGAGACCTTGGGCCAGAATCATCCATCTCTGGCTACTCCAGAGTCCTGACCCACAGAAACTCTGATGAAATCAATGTCTGTTATTTTGAGTTGCAAAGTTTTGGAGTATTTTGTTATGCAGCAAGAGCTGACTAATACAATACTTTACAGAAGAGGGTACATAGACATACTTCATGACCTACACAGAAATACTCACAACGGCATTGTCTGTAGTGACCCAATATCTGCAAACACTTCAGTGAAGAAATAGGCTGTTTGCATTCACTCATGCTATTCCATACAATAGTACAGCTGTGTGCGCTGTTGGGAGTGAATCTCACATGCAAGTTTGAGTGAGAGAAATCACATATGAGAGTCTACACTGCATCTTCTATTTATGTAAAGCTGCACCATAAGAATAATTCACCTGTGCTTCTAAAAGGTGGAAAAGAGGTTAGCTAACAACACTAAACCCAAATTGTGTACTTCATGAAATAAGTAGGTTAGATTTGATCTTTTCTGTGGAGGGATAGTGTGCAATTATTTGAGGGCGTGCAATCCCTGTCACAACTGCTCAGCTTTGCCTTCAGTACAGCACAAAGCAGCCTTAGGAACTGCATCCATGAATGGGCCTGACACTGTCCCAATAAAACTATTTACCAAACAAGCTGCAGATTACACTTGGCCTCAGGGGCTGGAGCTTGCTAATTCCTGCTTGAAATCTAATAATTCTAAACACTGTGGCTATTTAAAAGTATGGCTTTATTATTCTAGGACTTCTAGACCTATGCTAAAATGGAAATAAAGCAATATTTCAGCTTTATTTTTCATATTTAATAGAAGAAATAAAAGAAAGGGAGAGTGAGAGGAATCAAACTTTCCAAACGCTCATGAAGGCTTTCCAGGTGAGGGTTTGGTTGGAATAAGGAGTCACCTGGACTCACTGGAGTGGAGGTCTCCAGGTCCCTCTCCTGACAATGACGCCCAGGAGGGTCCGCCAGACCAGAGGGGTCGCTCGGGCTGCCATGTGATGCTCTTACTGCTGGATTCCAGCTGCAGCTTCAACTTGAGTTCCTCATCCCCAAGTCACAGGATCACAGAGTCACAGTGAAATGATATATGTCTTCTTTTTACCTTGATATAAACCTGAAATTTCTAAAATAGTTAGTAGTGCCTTCAAACACTCATGGTTTGGAGCCACTGTGATAGATTGCACAGAAGACTGTTAAAAAAACAAATGAAAATAAAATATATTAAATAAAACATTCTCTCTTGATTTCTTGTTGGGTAAAAAAACAGTTATCCAGGAAATGTACTGCTCTGAAGTGCCAGCGCCTCTTTACTCCCACTCTTTGGGGAGGGTGCAAGATGTTTGAGCTCACTCAAGAAGGCCCCCTGAGCCTACAGGACTTGTGTCTGGTAGTGAACAAGCCCAGGGTAATGGAATTCGTTCTCCAACAATGACAACAGCACCCAATCTCTCTCCTTTCACATTTTCTGGACATAAATTCCACTTGGCGAAAATACGCATGTACTTTGGAGCCATGAAGCTCTCACCATGTCTATATGCCCTGAGCTGTTTACCAGTCCTGGGTCCTTAGTAAAGTCTACAATATATAATATTCCACTAAAACAACCCATAAACACTGCCCAGCAGTGGGTGAAAGTAACAATGCCTTACTTGTCACCAATGTGGTCGAAGTGTGGCTTAGCTGAGGTCAAAAAGAATGGCTGCAAATAGATGTCCTCGTGTTTGGCAGAGTGTGGCCACAGATGGGATGTCATCACCACACACCCTGAGGGTGGGAGAAGGTAGGCAGGACAAACTTCCCTCCAAGCTCTAGGGCTACTGATGTTTATCAAAACAAATAACGACTCATAATTCAACAGTCTGAGTGACCACAGCGAATGACGCTCACTTTGCAAGAATTTTGGATCTTCTTCACAATATGACATTTTAAAATCCAAGATGCATGTTAGGATCCAAGTCCAAAGAAAATGGCCAAACTTAAAATTAACATGAAATAAAATAAATACTTGCCAAGCCACAGGCAGTGAGTCAAAGAATAGGAGTGGCTTTGGTCATTGGCTAGTAAAGAAGGAATTTCATTATCCATTTCTGTCTCTTCTGGGACGGCTTCTCTACCAAGTAGAACACCAAGATAAAAGTTAACTTAATTTTGGTGTCACTGTCATCAAATGACTTCAAAAAAGTCACAGTGTAATGAAGCACCGTAGGAAGGAGTCACTACGTACACAGCAAACTACCTGCCACAAGGTGGGTCAATGCATCTAAAGATAAAGGAAATAGCCAATCTCCTGGGTCAAACCTTAGAAGGTCTAAAGCTACACGATGTAGTATCTAATTAATGTGCTATGGAAGGCTGCCAGTCAGAAACCAATCACTTGTCTCTTAGCTGACTTTGAAGAGAAAAAAAAAAAAAATCCCTCCCTAGCAAGTAATTCAAGTAAAGGGAAAGTAGGCAAATATGAAACATGAACAGAAATCTGGTATTCTTCAGCATGTCCCCAAAGTCTATGGTCAGACAGCAAGGATGGCAAGTACAGTTAGGAAAACCTTGATCGTGATATATCTCTTGATCATGAGATATCATGGACTCCTGCCAATGGCCAGAAGTGAGTCAGAATTATCTTCAGACCCTGACAGCAAGTTACACTAATATGCCAACTGGGGTTTTAATGCTGAAGAATCTATGTTTATATATGGACAGGTTTTTGTGTATCCCAACTGATGCTTCATTGGACCAGTAGAAGTACTTGCTATGAAGATGCCTCCATGCCACCTGCCGGACTCCCCTCCATGGTCTTGGAGGTCAAGATCCTGCTACCCATCTGCCCCATATTTTGGAAGGCAGTCATCTTACTAAGAGACATAGGAGAAAGGATATGGGAACATCACTGTTTCTCAAACATGCCTTCGTTGATACATAATAGCTTTATTGCATCGTACTTCACCCACCAACCTTGCATTCCCCTTAGGATCTGTGGGGAATGCTTTCAGCATTCGATATTTCTATGGGATGTGTGTGTGTGTGTGTGTGCATATGTGAGATGCTCCTGTAAGATATACTAAGAACCGATTTTGGACCATATTTGAAAGCTCTCAACAAAAGGTTTTTGAGATAAAAGCATATTTATTTGCATATTGAAAGCAACATAATAAATAAACCACTTTTTTTGAAGATTTCAATTTAGTGATCAAGAAAAAGGAAGAAATATAAGAACTAGTTCACTCGTGAGCAATAGGGAATCTCCCTTCTGGTTGTAGAGAGAGAGAGAGAGAGAGAGAGAGAGAGAGAGTAACAGAGCTCCTTACATTCAATCTTCTCTCTCTCTCTCTCTCTGTCTCTCTCTCTCTCTTCTGCATCAGTATGAAATGGAAGGAGTCGAGGTGAATCCTGGAGAATACCTTACTGGGGAACAATGTTAGTATAATTCAGAGTCCAGACGTCCAAATGCAGCATCCAGTCTGTCTTTCTCTGAATATTGTTCCATCACATATTTTAAAATATAATATTATGTGACTGATATTGTCATCATTTTACAAAGCCCACTTCTGACGAAAGGAGTCCTCAAGTGAAACATGTCCTGTGGTTGATGTTTCTTGGTTTTCAGCAGCTATCTTCATAATCATGTAGTTGAGAACATTCTGCCTTTCTAACCAAACTTTCCTGTCAGTGATACCTGAATTTTGCCTGATGGAACAGATCTGGCCCAGGTTACCCTCCGCACAGGACGCTCTCCTACCTCCCCACCCAGAGCAGCAGCCTCTGGAGTTCCCGGGTAGGGATGGTGCTTTACAGCTTTGGGATGTACTGCCTGACTAGATTGTGAGGGGTTCCCTACAATGTTTGTTGGATACATCTCTTACAGGATTAATTAGTTAATCAAGGCAATTAATTCCATCTAGCCTACAACATCTCAGACTGTCGCACGACAGCCAGCACCAGCACTTCAACCTAGCATAGAGAAAGGAGCTGATGGAAGAGGACTCCATGGTGGGGGGTAGGTAGGATATGGGTGAACTCAGCATAAGTGACTGGCAGTCCACATTGTGAGTGTGGCAGGTTCATCTCGCCCCAAGAGCCAGTGTGCACCTCGGCCGGAATGAGCGTCCATTAGTCAAATCAAATAAGACACAGATAATAATGTATGGCTGACCCAGGACGCTGGAGAAAGACCAAATGGGGAAATAATACATTAACACAATAAAATCACTAAATAAATGAAAGAAAGAGAAGAAAAGGAAGGAGAAAAAACAAAACCAGGAAAATATAAGGGAAGGTTGACAAAGAAGAGAACGGCTGTTCTGATCACCCTGCTTTTTTAGCATATGCCCTTGGATCATATGGGGGAAAATACCTGGGGAGGGGTGCGGTGGTTGTGGACCTTGGAGTGTCTCACTGAAATGGGATCCACTCTGATTTCTTGAGGAACTTTCTTCCAGAAGCAGAGAGCTTCTGCTGCTACTTCTTCTTTAACATTTTATCTATTATCTATCTATCTATCTATCTATCTATCTATCTATCTATCTATCTATCGAGCAGGGGAGGGGTAGAGGCAGAAGGAGAGGGAAAGAGAGAATCTCAAGCTGACTCCTCCCTAAGCATAGAACCTGCTACAGGGCTCCATCTCAGGATCCTGAGATCATGACCTGAACCATAATCAAGGGTCAGATGCTTAACCAGCTGGGCCACCCACGTGCCCCAGAAGTAGTGAGCTCCTTCTTCTAAGATATTTCCTTTCCTGCTGCTTATTGAGATTATTTCTGCTACTGTGGACATCTCAGTGTTTCCTGTTTCAAGAGGCAGAAATAGTAATATCAAATTTCCTGAAGTAGTAATGGGATGATGTTAGTTGCTGCTGCCACTCAGCAAGATCTAGTAGTGCTGGGTCCTCAGGAGAGGTCAGACCAGACCGTGGAAGTGGCATGTGTGTTTACAGGGGTTCTAGCATAAAAGCTGCACCTGGGAACCTATCTTGAAGGTCAGAAAATACCACATGGACTTAGATGCATTGCCCAAGAGTTGCACACTTACATACATGTGTATATGACACTTATGAAGGATATGGAGTAAAGAATTTACTTTGCACAAAACACCCAGTTCCACACATCACACTTCTTAAAAAGTTGCTCATATGCCAATATCGAACATGTGAAATGTATGACGTTGCTCATTTGGAGAGAGAGCAATCTATAAATATGGGGTATAATAGAATGCAAATTGGTGCAGCTGCCATGGAAAACAGTATGGAGGTTCCTCAAAAATTAAAAAAATAGAAATACATTTGATGCAGTAATGCCATTACTGGGTATTTCCCCAAAGAAAACCAAAACACTAACTCAAAAAGATACATGCACCCCTAGGTTTATTGCAGCATTATTTACAATAGCCAAGTTATGGAAGCAGCCCAAGTGTCCATCGGTAGATGAACAGATAAAGATGTGGTGTTTGCATACAATATAATACATTACTCAGCTGTAAAAACAAAAGTGAGATCTGCCATTTGCAACAGCATGGATGGACCTAGAGGGTATCATGCTAAGTTAAATAAGTCAGACCGAGAAAGACAAATACCATATGATTTCACTTTTATGTGGAATCTAAAAAACAAAACTGACAAATAAACACAAAGCCGAAACAGACTCATAAGTACAGAAAATGAACTGGTGGTTGCCAGAGGGTTGGGGATGGGCAAAATGGGTGAAAGGGAGCGGAAGTGTAGGGTTCCAGTTATGGAATGAGTCAGTCACACTAATAAAAGGTACAGCATAGGAACTACAGTCAATGGTATTGTAATAGTGTTGTATAGTAACACATGGTAGCTACACTCGTGGTGAGCATAGCATAATGCGTAGACGTGTCGAATCACTGTATTGTACATCTGAAACTCATGTAACCTGTGTACCAGCTATATTTCAATTAAAACATAATAAAACCAACCTCAAAAATTAATTATATTAAATTTTAAAAATATGAGAAGCACTTTTTAACCAAACAGTCCTGAGCATTGACACAACTTCAAAGGAGATAGATGCTCTTATTTCCAATTTATGTCTGCAGAGAGGCAGCTGTGGACCAATGCCCAGGAGACAGGCTCCCCTGCCCCATCATTTGCTCCTGTGTGGCATCTAAGCAGACTTTGAACCCTGTCCACCAGTAATTGCAAAGATATTGGACAAAGTACACCCAGCGGGCAGCATATCAGTCTGAACCTAGGTGGGACTTATGAGGAACCCTAACAATTTTCAATTTGACTCTTTTTTTATGGAGCAAATGCATGGTCCACCTGTGTGTGTCTGCCACCAGAGGAGGGGTGCAGAAGGCCTGGAAGATAGGGTCCAAGCCCTAAAGCCCACCGCCTGAGCAATGGGAGCCATCTTTGCAGGAGTTGCTTGTGTAAGTCACTTCACTTTCGAGGGTATTAGTGCATTTACAAATACTGAAGCTAGTCATTGTGATCATGTTAATTAAGACCGACTTTCAAGTTCAGCATGACTTATTTACACGCTCAGTGTTTTCATTCCATAATATGACTTGCTTCTTTTTAAAAAAAAGAAGGAGAAGAAGAAGAAGAAGAAAGAAGAAGAAGAAGAAGAAGAAGAAGAAGAAGAAGAAGAAGAAGAAGAAGAAATAATCCACCATTTCCTCCTCTGTCTGTGGTCTCCTTCCTCCTCCTCTGACAGAGGCTTCCCTGGAAGATGAAGAGTCAGAAAATTGGATTTGCTGTGTCAGGGAGATAAAGCCCGGAAGTGTCTCTCTTTTGCAAGGGCTTTGCTACATCTATGGAACCCCAGAGGAGTCACCTGGGAGAGAACACAGCACAAAGTGCCATCTCTTCATTTAGCAAAGACAAAAGGTGTGCTATAAAGGTCCACATCAAAAGGCATCGGATTACTAATCAGGCTAATGACCTGATAGGCAAATCCCCTAAATCTGAAGTCCTCATTGTGTTCCCACCCTGGACCACTTACTGAAGTCCTTTTGGCCTTTGGCTATTGAAATCCTGCTCTTCACAAGGTACCCCCAAGAAAGAGGCATTTGTTATTCTACCTTGTTCAAAGACTACCCCTGAATAGCTTCCAGGATTTAGTTTCTCCTTTTCTTAAAAAAAACAAAACAAAACCAAAAAAAAAAAAAGGAGAAGAAAGAAAGAAGGAAATAAAAAAAAGCTTTGGCTAAGTTAAATGGATTAACCATCTTTTCAGTGGGTATGGGGAAAATTGGAGTTGGGTCTTTATCCCCCTTGGAGGGTCTGAGCTGCAGCTTTTCACATGTGCATATCCCTTTAATGACTTAATTACCTCATTAGCTGACTTGCAGAGGGCATTGCTAAATGCTCCCTGGGCTGGCCTCTTCTTCCACTATCCTCAAGTGATTAAGGGAGGATTCCAGGGAGAAGAGCAGCCCTTGGACTTTAAGATCCCAGAGATAAAACACTGAGATAGAAAAACCAAAATAAACCCATTCAGGAGGAAATGTGAAGTGACTTACTGTAAATCCTCCCTTTGAAACCTTAGGCTCAGAAGGGGTGTGGCATCCACAAACCATCTTCCTGGCCAGGGGCTTCTCAAGTGTCCCTTCTAATGCATTCTGTTCTATTTCTTTGGTAGTTTGTTTTGATTTTTAAAGATTTTATAACCTCTGCAAGTAAACCTCTCTCCCTGCAAGTAAACCTCTCTCCACAAGTGTCGGAAAAAGCCAGATCATGAAGGGCAAAGACTGAGAAGTAAGAAATTTAAGATTCAAAATATGAAAACTGCCCTGGACTAACCCCAGGTCCCCCCATCTCTCCTTGTTGTGCATCTACACAGGGGGAAATATAAATGAAATTTGGGGGGAGGGAATCCAAGGGTGCAAACCTACCCTGCAGTCTTGGTTTTTACAGTCTTTGTGATCACCTGTGACGTCTTGGTGGAGAGTGGTAAGGAGAGGCTCTTCGTAAATACTGAACTCCAGAGAGTGACAGTAAATGGAGCTTTAAAAGGAGGCATAGCCCCCAGCATGTCTGGGGGACAAGAGCATGCACCTTGCAGTCCCCTTGAGCTTGCACCTCCCGGCTGCTCTCCAGCACACACCTGCACTCACTAGGTATCTCTAAACAAGGTGCTGGATTGTTTCTGAAGCCCTTCTGTTTAACCACCCTGGACAGGCAGGGCTTCCTGAGAAAGGAAGCTGGGCTGGGACTTAGTTCATGCCCATGGACCTAATTTCCTTTTATTATCCAAGTGAGTGCTGAAGGGTATTTGCTCTACCAGAGAGTCAAGCTTCACTCACTTGCAACACTCACTTGCGACATCTACTTGCGTTCACTCACTTAAGCTTCTCACATTATATAAGATTTGCTTTATGGGCAAATTTTGTACCACAGTTCCCATGCCTTGGATTTCAAAAGATCATTCCTGAAGACTGCTTCCAAGTCATGGAGTTATCCCAAGAGTCCCAGTGTGGAGTGTAGGGAGCCCTCTGGGGCCATACTGTCTCCATCCGTCTCCGCTCCGACTGTGATGAGAAACAGGTCCCTGGGAGCCCAGGCGTAGGAGACGAGTGCCCAGGAAGACACTCAGTCCTGGAAAAGCTGGCGGTTCTCTAATTGCAAAGAGCAATACAGAAAGGAATAGTCATTAATATTAGAGAATCATGTCTACACACGAGGAGGAGACCATTGCAAAGCCAGTTGGGCAGACAATTCAATGACCCAAAGAGCAATACCACACGTCCACTTACTGGTCAAGAGAGCCATTCCACCCTGACCCCAGCCATTCCTCATGGGATCCCACAGGAAAGGGTAGATTAAAAATATTCATGCCTCTTTAAAAATTCCAGGAATTCCTGCACTCAGCTGAGCACTGAAAAGAAAGATAAAATCATCAAGCCTCAGGCAAAAAAAATCTTGGCTCAACCCAATCAGAAAAACAAAAAGAAAACGGAAAAACAAAATGATCTTTCCATTTTCCAAAAAGAACAGTTATTACCAATAATATAAATACAGTTGAAGTAAAATTTATTATCACGTAGACGTACTCTGAGTGCACATATAAATATGCTGTCTGTAATACACAGGATCTGAGATATTCGACCAGTAGTCTTTGATATTTCAAACACCAAAGGAAGATCCTGTCTTAAGAAAGTTATTTATTTATCTACTTATCAGGGACGTAGGTAAAACTTTCATACCACTTAGCAAAAGCTAGAAAACCCAGCCCCGTCTCCAGTTTATTATGGAGTATTGCCTGTTTCATATGCCCTCCAGCCTCCGTGTCCATTCATCCATGGTTCCACAGCCACCCTTGGTCCACCTGATGAGCTCACCCTTAGCTCAAAGGCAGACTGCTGAGATGTCTCTCAGATTGCTTTCCTTTCCCTTTAAATGTTCTTCCAACAAGAATAGAAAAATCTCATATGCAGAATTCTGAATATTCTGTGTAGGTGCTTTTCCCTCAAGGGTTGGAGCATGACTCCCCTCTTCCTAGCTGTGGACTCTGCAGAGTGGCTCATTTCCCAAGAGGGCAGTACCCAGGGAGGCAGGAGGAGGGGTGGCTTTTCAGAAGAGAAACCTGGCAAACATGACCCCAGCCAGATGGCCAAGGTCAACACCAACCATGATCAGTCATGTTGACAGAAAGCAATGAAAGTGTTAATTCTGTGGCCTTCCTTTTTTTTTTAATATTTTATTTATTTATTCATGAGAGACACAGAAAGAGAGAGAGAGAGAGAAAGAGAGAGAGAGAGAGAGAGAAGAGGCAGAGACACAGGCAGAGGGAGAAGCAGGCTCCATGCAGGGAGCCTGACGTGGGACTTGATCCCGGGTCTCCAGGATCATGCCCTGGGCCAAAGGTGGCGCTAAACCACTGGGCCACCGGGGCTGCCCTGTGGCCTTCCTTTGAAAAGCCCATGACCCCAGGCATGGACAGTACCTCAGTTGAGGGACAAGCTACAGAAAAGTTGAACAGAAGTTTTATTTTTTTTTTATTTTTATTTATTTATTTATTTATGATAGTCACAGAGAGATAGAGAGAGAAGCAGAGACACAGGCAGAGGGAGAAGCAGGCTCCATGCACCGGGAGCCCGACATGGGATTCGATCCCAGGTCTCCAGGATCGCGCCCTGGGCCAAAGGCAGGCGCCAAACCGCTGCACCACCCAGGGATCCCTGAACAGAAGTTTTCAAAACCTGCCAAGGTCATCAAAATCAAAGAGAGGTCAGGAAACTAGCACAGCCAAGAGGATCCTAAGAGTCTCATGCTCTACCGACTGA
Organism: Vulpes vulpes; assembly: GCF_048418805.1. Lineage (NCBI taxonomy): Eukaryota > Metazoa > Chordata > Mammalia > Carnivora > Canidae > Vulpes > Vulpes vulpes. The sequence continues at coordinate 64,793,205 of NC_132782.1, read as the reverse complement.
GCTAGCCAGGCGCTAAGAGGATCCTAAGAAGACCTGATGCCCTGATGTAATGTGATCTTCGGGATGATCCTGGACTAGAAGAAGCCCAGCAGGAAAAACTACAGAAGTTCAAACAAAACCCCAGACTTTGGATACTAAAAACATACCCATGCTGGCTCATTCACGGTAACAAGTGTACCCGGTAATGCCACCACTAAGACTGGGTTCAGGGTATGTGGAAATTGTGTTCTTGCAACTTTCCTATGAATCTAAATGTATCCTAAATTAAAAGAATCAAATGTTAAGAGGAAAACTTTACTCAGGACAAAATAAATGTCTCACATCAAAAACTGGCCACTCTAGTTGTGTTTGGATACCATCCCTTCACTGGCACCATTAACCCTCTGGTTTTACTAGTCAATTCCAATTCACCTGTGCAAGTGCTTCAACATTAGCACTGAAGGATGTGTGCGTGTGTCACCTCCTAGAAGCCACCTGCTGGTTTCTTAGTGCCGCTTCAAAGCATGACTCTTATAAGTCGCACCCCTTTCCAATTCTTTAACATACACCAGGCAGGTTCCATCCACACCGACCTCGTCAAGACCATACTGCCAGGGTTAATGGGGACACACCTCTGTCCTCATCCCACGCATCCTCTCCTGAGCAGCGGACACTGCCAAAAGTCCCCTTCTTCAGGAAGCATGGGTCTCCTCTGATTTTTCAGAGGCCATGCTCTCCTGGTTCCCCCCGCCATCCCTCTACTCCTCTCAATTTATTTTGCTGGATGTCTTCTCTGACATCCAATTACCATCTCAGGTGTGTTATTACCAAAATTGAGTCAATGTACACTTCTGAGCTACACCATCTCCCACCTGAGTCCTGACTGGCTTCTCAGCTTCTGCACTGGCATCTTTCCCCAACCACCACCGAGGTTGAGACTTCCCTTCATAGCTGAAAGACTTTGCACAGGTAAGGAGATCACATCTTTCCCTCCTAACACATTCTAATGGCTTCCTGCTGCCCTTAGACTCAAAACCCCCTATACTCATCAACCCTGGCCCTTAATGACCTGCCCCTGTCATATGGGCCCTCAATATCTTTCTACTATATACCCTTTCTCTCTCTCTCTCTCTCTCTCTCTCTCTCTCTCACACACACACACACACACACACAGGTAGCCACCACATAGACCCTTAGCTACTGGTCTCTAGACCCAGGTCCCAGCAGAGACCCTCACTCACCACTAGGGGGTCCCTGGACACCTTTCCTAAACAGCCTCTGAGCCGGGGTTTTTACCACGAAGCTTCTCCTGTCTCCAGGCCATCCCTTAGAGGCCCAACTATGAACTGTGTGCCTTTCTCATGGCCATTAAGTCACCTTCTGTAGATTGTTTGCTTGTTCATATTTGATCTTTTCTACCTGAAAGCAATGGTCTTGAAGTCAAGGCAACATACCTCCCTATCTTCACTGTCTCATGAGGGCCCTTGGGCAGGAGTTCAACTCTCAAACTAAATGGATCAAATCATCCCCAGTGAACTACTCCTTCTTGATACCTGATATCTGGTGGCAAACTGAGCTACAAATCCTGATTTTTGTTTTTTGCGTGTGTTTGTAGTGTGTGTTGCTGGTCTCACTCCAGTGTAGCAATAATCGATTGCCTCTTTTGAAAACATCATTTCAGCAGATGAGTAAGTGATGGAAGATTTGTGGGTTTTTTTTTTAAACTTGTGAATTTTTAGACATTGAAGATGGTGTGCGTCTTTGAAGCATGAGGGATTTGAAAGAGTCATAACAGGTGATTATGTTTGCTGTTGAAATTGTCCTAACTCCAGGCAAGGGCTGAAATGATTGCCTCTAGGACCGCCATGAAATTCAAGCTGAGAACTAAGTCACCATCGATCGACCCAAGCAAAGCATGTGGCACCAGATGGAATCATCTGCAGATGTGGCTCTAGTGCCATCGCTTTTGTCTGAATGTGCAGAAATTACTGTGTCCTTTTGGGCCTCCATTAGCATCCGCGAGGACATTTCCATCCTGGAGTTCCATAAGATATCATGAATTGGCTTAAGAGCACGAGTGCAGCTGAGTGAGCTTTAAGATGAAAATGTGTCTAAAGGGATTAAGGTGACATATGGCGGGGCAGGGGGTCTCAGATTTAAAGGGAATCTGTGTTTAGAGCTGAAAGGCAATGCCTCTGCAAGTTCTCCCGATCCCCTGAGACCTGGAGGAGGCTTGGCTAGACCAGGGATGCTAAATAAAGTTTTTCTTTCTGTGAGGTGCTCGGAGTGACACGGAGAAACCTGCTCTCCTTTGTTTCCTATTGAAGACCCTCGGAGAGGAATGCCCACACTTGTTTGGAGGGCTAATATCCGATGTGAAACAAGGGGCACGCCTATTGTGCCAGTCAACAGTGGCTCTATTAGAAACATTCAATGCCTTTCCAGAGCTACATGGTGCGTGATGTAATTCCATTTTCTCCATGACCGCAGGAAAGGGGAAATCAGGTAATTAAATGTGAGAAGTCAGAGGCCGGGCTGGGGAGCCCTTTCTGCTCAGTTAGCTTTCCCAACGCAGCTGTCCAGCTGTGGCCATCCCGGCGGGCCTGGGACGACGGCGGGCCGCACAAAGGCTCCGGGCTGCCGGGCGCGCCGTGGAGCGCACAGCTTCGTTGTCAGGATCCAGCAAGCCAGCCATGTCCTGCTCAAGTGTCACTGCTTCCCATCAACTTGAAAAGCTCCGGCGGGGGAGGGGGTGGGCGTCCCAGGACACGCTTTATGCTCCCGGGCTCCTTTGTCTGGGGGTAGATGTAGTAGCCCCGGGGGCGTGGTCCGAGCCCAAAATGAACAGGAAAAGGGGCAGGAAGCGGGACGGGGACCAGGCAGGGCAGAGAGGTGCTGGGTGGACCAGTCGGGCATTTACTCACCGAGCTGACTTTCTGCTCGGGATTCACCACGCTCAGGGGTTTGTGGAGGTCCCTCCGGTGCTGGGTATCGGGTCTACATCCTTAAGATTGAAATAGTCGGATCCTAACTCTATGCAAGGTGTTAGGACCCGGGCCAAGGAGCTTAGCCCTCCAAAGTACCAAATAGAAAATAAGCCACAGGCAGGAATCATGAGCAGCTGGGGGAGCTGGGGCAGCCCCCCAGGAAGAGCCCCCTAGCAGCGGATGGGGATGCCGGGAGGGGCGGCCCGAGCCTCCACCTGCCACAGACAGCGGCGCCGCAAGGGCCCACCACCTGTTTGGCTTGGTTGTGCTGGGCTTTAATATAAATAACTATGTTTGACATTTCAATTTAGTTTGTACAGCTTTTAATACATTTTTATACTGTATTCTTCCCAGATAATTTACTTCCCAAGCTTTTGTGATAATAAGAACCATGATGGGAAAAAAAACATTCTCATTTATGTGTAAATTCTGTTAACGTTGTAATCTACATAATCTTTTTATCCCAGTGTTGGTGTTTTCACGTTGGCATCTTGAAATTTTGTAAGTGATCAACTATATTTCTTTCTTTCCTTTTTTTTCTTTTTTTTTTTTTTTTTGTTCTAAAGCTATTAAATCACAGAGTGATGTGACTTCATGATTTTCATTTTGAACTCAAATGCCTTCAGAGATAGTTCAAAATGATGAGGAGCAGATTTGGCCTGAGAGTCACACACTGGTAAGGTTTGGGTATATTTGCATTTAAAATACTACAGTGCAATTTTGCAGGGATTTGGTCTTACCAAAGTGGGAGCATGAGCCCCCTCACTGTCCTTACTGGATGAGGGGCCTTGAAAGGCCCATGACTGTCGCTATATAGCCTGTGCTTTCGTGGCACCACAGGCCAGTGTCCAAGAGACAGCAGCTTTAAACAACTTTTAAATTTTTTTAAAATTTTTTAAATTTATTTTTTATTTTTTTTTTTTATAAATTTATTTTTATTGGTGTTCAATTTGCCAACATATAGAATAACACCCAGCACTCATCCCGGCAAGTGCCCACCTCAGTGCAACTTTTAACACCAGCTTTAAAGACACCTCCTGCCCCTTCTTTCATGGGCTCCAAATATATTCTCCTACCTTCATTTGCCAGGCTCCCACTCATGCCAGGCTTGACCAGCACAGTCCAAAAGAGCTTCCCCACCTGTTACCTCCTTCTGTGCTGGTCCTGCAGGGCATCCCTGGGTCCCTGGCTCACACATTCCTGGGCCACTTTGTTCCCATAGCTTGTTTCCATGCCTGGGTCCCCTCCGCCTTGGCCTTCTGAGACCTAAAGACCATCACCAAAGCCTCTGAAATGTTTGTGGACAAACTTAGCTTCCCCACCGCTCACACACCTGTGAAGGATATCCTCCCTCCAAACCCTTAAAGTGGCCATGGACAGTACCACATGGAGAATTCCTTGGGGACAATCAGATTCAGAGATAGAATTTTGAACATAGTCTCTACTAGATCCATTCTTGAGTATCTGTCCTGGATTAATTTGGAATATTTTACAACAAAGAAATAAAAGATAAAACCTGCCTTGCTTTCTCCTGCTGTACCCTGTTTCAGAGGTGGAGAGTTTGAGGCGGAGGCCCCCCCTTTGCCGTGGTTGGAGGGGTCTTGGAGCCTGGTCGGTTGGGCTGCCTTCCCCACACCCCTCCACATGCACGTTCCTGTGGGTAGACCGCCTTTGTGCAGGGTTGGAATTGAAAGCTACCAAGGAGTGACTATTTTTTAAAAGACAAACAGACCTGCTTTCTGATACTGTTAATACAAAATGTCAGCTGGGAGCTTGATTTTAGGGTTGAATACAATTACTTGTTCCTGTTTGACTTGACACATCACAGCTGGGAGCCAAATTTGGTGGAGAAAACCAAATTTCGCGTCGTCCTGCCTGACATGAAGTCAGAACAGTTTGTTTATGAAATCTGTTTGAAATGTGCAGTTCTTGTTTTCAGTTGTTGTACAACGGAAGCCGAGGTTCACATGGCGTAGCTCAGAAAACCAAATAACAGAGAAAGTGCAGTGGAAAGCAGATAGTGTGAATTCTCTGAAGGAATTCTGAATATTTATAATCTCCCCAACTCTTTTGCAAAACTGCCAGAAAATTATGTGATTTCATGCTCACCCGTGAAAACACGGAGCACAATAGGCAGCAAACCCATAGGTTTCTATTTAGAGCAGCCACCAAAAATGGTGCCTTTAAAGGCTATGCAAGCTATTTTTCCTATTTTTTCCAAAAATTCCATGCTTCCTAGTGTAGGGACATTGTTGGTAGCTGGCTTGATAAAGACTTGCAAGGGAAGTAGCCTCCACATGGTATTTAGGACACTGGCTTTTTTTTTTTTTTTTTTTTGAGGTGGGAGTGAATTTAGTTGTTCTCAATATAAAAAAAATAAAATCACAACTGTGCCTCCGGTGGTAAGGGATAGACAGGGCTTTCATTCTACAGTGTTAGCAGGAGAATAGGTTTTTAAACAGGTTTCCTATCTACCTACCTATTTGAAGGGAGATTGAAGGCAAAAGCCTTATGAAACCCACTGCTGTCCAAGAGCATTTGATCTGGCTCTGAGCAAATATCAGACTGGAGGAGACTGACCTGCTATGCCCAGGAGGGTGCCTCCTGCTGTGGCTGAGGATGCCCTGTGCCCTCCCCCCCGCCCCCATCTCAGGAAATAGAACAGGGCTGCTAGCACCAGTGGAGGGAGTTGAGGCCACCTGACTGCAGGTGGAGACCTGGGGTCCACAGTAGGAATTGAATCCAAGAGGAATGGGACTTTCGGTGAGTTCCAGTTTGGTGTCTATGCCAATATGTCTGTGTTCTCTAGCTTGGAACACTGTAAAACAAATGTGCAAAAGAACAAGAGGCTAAATCTCCCTCTCTCTCAAGAAACGTCCTGAAAAACATGGGAATCCTCAAGTGGTGGTCAGGTGTGTGTAGTAAGAAAAAACATGAATTTGTTCAAGCATCTTGGGGGCTCCTGGTGCCCTGGCAGGTGCTCCAGCTTTCCCACAGGTGCAGGTTTTCCGCACCCTGCCTGAGAGCTAATAGCGGGCACACAGTAGGGAAACTGGAGGCTCGGCGGCCACTAATGGGCAGCCGCAGTGACAGCAACAGGCTTCGATTTGTGACGTCCCAAGCAGTTGTGATGGCTTTACGGACCTGTGAAAGAAAGACAAGAATGAGAAGCTTGGATGTTGACTCAACCTCTCCATGTGATTAAAAGACAGGTGCAGAATAGAAATGGGGTACTTTAAAATTAGGAATAATTTATGGCTGAAAACCCAAAATCAAACACTCCTTTGCTACTGATCTGCATACTAATAGGCATCTTAGTAGTTAATTACAATTTAGACATCCAATATATCTGCTTTTTAATTCAAAAACTTTATTGCTTTAAATGAGGTTAGTTATGCCCAGATAAAGCAATGCCCTTTGTGAGGATATGTAAACAAATGTGGGTTAACAATGACATTTTATTTATTCATTTATTTAAAATTCTTTGAATGCCAATCTCCATCAATTGCAAGGCAAAATTCAGGCTTGAAATACATATTTTTCAAGGTCCAACTTGATGGGCTATTTGGGAGGATCTACAGAACATGAAAGAAAGGACTGTACTGACATAGGTGGCAAGAGAAAGGTGTTTATCCACCCCTTGTCCCAGCATCTCTTCCCAAACATGTCAAATCCCACCTAATCTTGTCTAGCATATAGGAATGATCTAAACAAAATCAAACATTGTTTCAAAACAAAGTAATGCTCAATGTTCAAGGGTTTGCAATGGCAGAAGGAAGTATATGATGGAAATAAAGCCACCACTGAGAATCTGCAAGCCTGGCAGTGGCTGCCAAGGGCGAGGCATAGAACAGCTTCCTGGTGCTGCACCTGGCATGGGGCAGGCCTGCGCTCTGGGAGTCATTGCTTCAAGGCCTCTGCTGTGTCCCCCCACCTCTCTCTAAATATGGCCACCTCTCTGGTGTGCTCTGATGGCTTTCTGTCCACGCAGGACTCTGAGAGGCAGTGTGAGGGAGTCCCAGGCAGCCTGGGAGGCCTGGAGACCTACCGTTGTCTTTGGTCTGACTTCTCTCAGTCACAGCTCTTGGTTCGGGCCTTTATGACACAGCTTGCACAAATCTGATCCAAGCCCCTCCTGCTCAAGGTTGACATTGGCATAGGATCAGGTGGGTGCTAGCATGTGGGTGGGCTGAGCACTGGCTGCCTGGGACGGGTGGCAGTTCTTGAACTTTCTGAGCCTCCAGAACTCTGTCTTGTGCAAACTTGGCTCTGAGGCTTGTCCATCACAGAGAACACGGTGGCTTCCCCGACCCCTGCCCAGACTGTGAACTCCTTCAGGCTGGAGTGCAAGCTTTTAATCTGGGAAATTTTGCCTCATCCTTTTTCTGGGAGGAGAAACAGCTCAGCACACACTCAGACTCTGATGCCAATGAAGCTCAATCTCATCCCCTGCAGAGTCCCCAATGTCCCCGGGGAGATGGAACTTCAGAGGGCAGGCTAGGTGGCAGACTGAGCCAACTGACAGCTCCCAAGGCCCCTGCCTCCCGGACCTGTGAAATCTGAGGGTCTCCACTAGGGGAGACCCCACAGGAAGCTGCACGTTCTGGGCTCTTCCCTTGCTCAGCCCATTTCCCCATCTGGGGAGGCATCTCAGAAAGGGCTACATGCTTTCGTTAAGTTAGCAAACGCAGTTACCTGCATACCCGAGTAGACCCCCACACTGCACAGTATAAACTTCAGACTTCAGACCCCCCCACCCAGGCCTGGACTCCTCATGACCCTGGGCGGGGTTTTCTTCACAGGAAACCCAGGAACAAAAACCCAGGTAATTTTATGAAGGGCTTTTATCTCTCAGGCATCCAATATTATTATCTTACCCCTCAGCTCTCGGAGATTATGTGGTGGTGAGCTTCTAAACCAGTTAGCTCTTGTACCCACTGCTTTATCTCTCTGGTATAAACTCTTCCTTCCTGGTTGATTTCAAGCTATGAATGCAATGATGTAACTACAGACTTGCAGATTCCTGACATGAATGACTGGCTCTTGCGAGCCCGTCTGGACTGGGCCAGCAGTCTCCTGGATCTGTCATCCAGTTACGAATCTGGGAAAAGCCACTCTTGCATCTCTCCATATATCCTCATACAAGGGTATAGGGTTTCCCATAGCCTTTCTTCCACCGCAGGCATGGGTGGCCATGCCTGACTGCTGTGCACAGGAGGGAATGGGTAGCCAAAACCACTTCTCGTTTCACTCCTGCCCGTCCCTCACCACCAGCATCCACCCAGACCACTCAGGACAGAGGACACCCAGACTTAGCTGTCAGCATTTTGTGCTTATGTGGTGGAGACAGCCATGCTCTCTTCCTTCCATGGCCTCACTGGCAGGAAGGTGAAGGACGGTGGCAGGTGCACAGGTGAAGGCCTCTCTCCCTACCCAAGGTGAGGGCCAGGTGGGCAAGGCTGTGCCTCTGGAGAAGCCACAGGCCCTGCACCCTGGTCCAGGTACCCTTCTTTCACAGGTGGCCCAGCTAATCACTACTGGGGAAGCAAGCAAGAGCAGCGAAGCTTTGGTCAGGGATTCTTGAATGAAGATTTCCATCCACAGAGCCAATGAAAGAGGAGAGGAACTCCTAAATCTGTGCCTGGGTGAGCTGATATTTACATATCCTTAGACTTATTTACATAATTGCTTGTATCCATTCTCATTTGCCTCTTCCTCTATGTCTGTCACTCAACCCATCTAGTATCCATCCTTCCAAAGACATTATTTTCCTTTTACAATAAGTACTTGAACCTCACATTTTTTCAGGCTTACTACTCAAAGCAACTTAAAGTGATTTTTAGAGTGATTTTTAAGTGTAGAGTGATTTTAAACTAAAGCTCAGAAAATATTGATAAGCAGGAGTTTTTTGAATTCTGTATTAGCATTAAAATAAATCTAATTTAAAATTATGCAAGACTGGCATTAGAATTCAGAAACTGTGTGTGTCTGTGTGGCCAGAATATTTAGGATGCCTCAGCTGATAACCTGCGGTGTATTTACTTTCATTAGATTCTCTGATGCGCATTTAATTAAAAGGAGAGATGAGACGTGATCTCTGGCTTGTTTGTACTTTTGTTTGTTTTTATAAGTGAATCATAACAGGAAGTCTAGAAATATTAATTCAAGCCCGGCTGCTTTACTTTGGAACCAGCAGACACTCAATGCCTAATAAAGCAAATGAAATTAATGGTGATTTTAATTCTCCATATGGATGTATAGATGTGTCTACAGAAAAAAATCATTTCTTACCCCGTGCTTTTCCTCTTCTACTTTCTGAACTAACTCATCATCAAGATCACCCAAAATAAGCAACTTAAAATATTCATCAGAGATAATTTTGTCTGACCCAGACATACTTGGAAAGGGATAAAATATACCCAGAGAGAAAATTCTCATCTGTGTCATTGAGCTGTTGCTTTGTGGAAGAAAAGTCATTCTTCCAAACTGGACCCATGCTGCCCTGGACCTGACAACCCCAGGGCCGGTCCGTGGAGGGACAGCCACCCACGGGGAAATGTGCAGCGCATTAACAAGATGACTCGCATCTATCCCATCATTTGGCTCATCTTCCCAAATCATTATCAGCAGTTGTCAGGCTACTTTGGACCTACAATTCCTACGTTTTGAATTGGCTGCAAAGGCTCTAATGGATATTTATCAAAGCAATTGCTGTGCCCGTATTGTTTTCCACAGCAGAGTCATCTGATTAGCCGCCAAGGAGACCAAGAGAGCCCGTGTCAGGAGCATCCAGCGTGCACTGTTCCATTAGTACATCGTGTAAGTGAGAACTGCCCGTGTGCTTCTCGAAGGGAGTGCAATGATCTCTGCATTTCACTTTGTGAATTTTGAAATGAATGCTGTGACTAGAAGTGTGCCTGAAAGCCTAGAGTCTGCCCACCTTGACTCCGGCCCTCGCACTCCTCCTGTGTGTGGGAGACAGAGTTGGCCATGCTCATTTTCTTTCTGTTCTGATCCAAACACAAGCCTGTCGGAACGAGACCCGTGGGTGCAGAGCTTAGAGCCGGGTGAAGCAAGTGGGAGTTCACCTGGGTGTCTGACCCCTGGAGGGCAGAAGTGCTGGCCTCAAAAGGACTTCTGAGGACAGAACGGAAAAGCGATTTGGGCCAAGTGTTCCATTTTGCCCCAAAACACATACTGATAGGAGACCTCATGTTCTGTTGTCAGAAAACTTCTCTTTCTAAGGCAAAAGAAAGTGAGAGAGACCATCTGCATTCAGAGATGCAAATTGCCATTCGAGGGTAACTTTTTTTCAGGAGGGACAATAATCAGCATATGCGTGTCGCTACACTTACTGTGTTATTGCTGGAGCCTGACCCGTTTACCGATGTCACTGAACTCCGGCCGTCAAGGAGTGCCGTCCTTGTCCTGCTGCAGACAATGCTGTCAATCAGCCACCCGCTGCCAGGTCCCCCTGGCTTTGTCCTCAGGTCCCCACTGCGTCCAGGCAAACATCTGAGCTTTCCGAGGGAGGGAGTTTGCACAGGGTTTTCTGGGGAAGAGAGCCCACTTAATTGTTAACTCATTGTCTACACGTAGCATCTGTTGACATTAGTAATGTAATTGCAGTGATAATAAGCTCATTGACTTAGTGTGTAGGGAATAATCAGTCAGGACATCACATTTGTCTTGCTTTACTTGACGGCTCGTCTTCCACGCTGAATAGACAATGTGGGTGCGACCATTGTTTCAAGGAAATGAAGCGGCACAAACCTCCCTGCCCTTTCCTCCCCGCCGGCCCCTCGCCCCTCTTCCCCGCCAAGAGCAGGGGTGCGCCCACCACCCCTGTCGCTGGTCGGGGATGGTCCTCAGAAAGGAGCACAGCCTGGCGCCTCCGGCACCCCTCCGGGCTCAGCGCGTCCCCCCGGCGCCCAGCAGGTGCCTCCCCGTCCGATCACAGGAAGCGGGGAGCGCGGGGCTGGAGGTGAGCCTCGGTGGGCCCGAGGGCGGCGGGGCAGGGGAGGCAGGGTGCTGCCCGGCTCAGCCCGGGGGCCCTGCATCCCTCTCCCCTCCAGCTGCAGACGGAACACCCGCTGCGGTGAGCATGTGAAGTTCCACAGATAACGCAGAGAATGTTTTCTCCCGCCTCTGCAGCCTCACCTGCCCCCCACCCCCGCCCTCCCTGGTGAGGATGCTCAGCCTCCCGGCGGCCTGGCCTGGGGACAGGGACTCAGCGCCTGGCCCACCACGCCTGCCTGCCCCCTGCAGCGTCTGCCTCTGTCCTCCAGGGAACCTCGGACCTGGGGAGCCAAAGCTCCGGCCCTTCACGCTAATCCCTTCCGAGCCAACCTCATCTCGTCCTGCTCTGGCCTCACCCAAAGTTTATCACCCTGTGTTCGCATTCCTTCTCATTGCCTCTTGGAAGCACACACACACACACACACAGACAAGCACACAGACCCATAGAGGCATACAAGATGCACACACAGAGACACATAGAGACACACAGAGACACATGCAGACACACACAGACATACACACACATGGACACACACAGAGACACTCACATACTCACATACACATATACAGAGACACACATGCAGACACACAGAGACACACACAGACACATAGAGACACACACAGACACATAGAGACACACATGCAGATGTACACAGAGACACACACAGGCACACATGCAGACACACACAGAGACACACGCAGAGAGACACACACAGACATACACACACAGACACACAGAGAAACAGACACAGAGACACACACACAGACACAGACACATACACAGACACACACGCAGACACACAGAGATACACATGCAGACACACACAGACACATACACATGGACATATACACACAGAGAGACACATAAACAGACACATACACAGACACACATGCAGACACACAGAGATACACATGCTGACACACACAGACATACATACACATGGACATACACAAACATACAGACACACAGAGACACACAGACACACACACACATATACAGAGACACACGCATATAGACACACACACAGAAAACAATTAAGATATGAAGGAAGACCCTAATCATTATGATTATTCATTGTCCATGCTGTCCCCGTCCTTGTGTCACAGAGAAAGCGAAAGGCATGCTGCACCCAGCTGCAGAGCCGGGGATGCTGCCCACAGCTCAGCAGGATGCCACGTCCTGCCAGCCCACAGCTGGCCCTTTCTGCCCACCCAGAAACACGGGAACATTTTCTTATTTTTATCTACTACTTGCTCCTGTGACTAGATGGGCATTTTAGTAGCAAAGATAAACCTAAAACCACAGCTACAGCTGTCGCTTGGCCTAGACATGCAGGTGTAGCCACGTGGCTGCGACAATGACATGTGCATCGTGTGTAGATACACACGGGCGGGAAGATACTGTTTAAAATGCCAGGGCAGTAAGCTTGAACCCCTATCACTACTGCTTCATGAAAGGGGCCCGAGACTTACTGCACTCTGAACTTGCACCGTTAGTTCCTCAAGGTAAAACCATACAGGACTTCTTCCCTTTAAGTATTGGTGGACATTTCACCAAAGACACATGACGCCCACTCCTTCTCCCAGGACCAGTGATCCTGTACCTCCTAAGAAGAAAGAGAACAGCAGCAAAAGAGACATACTATGTTCTCAGCCTGCACTCTCCACATTGTTACTGCTATAAAAAAAAAAAAATTAAGCCTAACCTAAAGCTTCTATAACTTCCTGAAAATGTTGAGAATCATCAATGAACTTTGAGACTGACATCGGAGGGGAGATTTGGAATATATAACAGCTCATTTAAGTTCTTGCAATATTGGTCAACTCCTGGTGGATTAAGTGCATGGTTCCTGATTCAGATCAGTTTCCACTCTGATAGGGAAGAAAGCCTAAATATGATATTTAATAGTTCAAAATAGGCTACCAATCAGATGCATGACATGGACTTTTCTCTTGTGCTTTAGGCATCAGACAATCCGGATCAGACTTTCAGTAATTTATCTTCCCAAGTTCAACAACAGATTTGAATTAAAACCAGACAAAAGACAGGGCATATACTCCTCACAGCTCAAAAATGCACAATATGCAGGGCCGGGTGGCACTTGCGACAGTCCTCGGAGAAAATGACGGATACATCACACAAGTGAATGTCGGTGCTGAGCCTTTGGAGGGGCCACATAAGGAACTTATCTTAAGACCCTGAACAAAGAGAAAGCTGGCTAAAACAAAAGACTATAGTCTAAGCTTAACTAAACCAAGCAGAAGTTAACATCAAAGCAAACAATGGTAACAAAGAAGTTTATAATTCCCTGCTTGATTGCTTGCCTTTATGCAACACATCCTTCAACAAAGTGTCTGACATGGAGGTGCCTGCCTGGCCCAACTGGTTGAACATCTGACTCTTGATTCCCGCTCTGGTCATGATCTCAGGGTCCTGGGATCGAGCCCTGGATCCAAATTCACGCTCAGGGGGGCTTGTTGGAGGTTCTCCCTCTGCTGCCCCTGCCCTTCACAGTCTCTCTCTCTCTCTCTCTCAAATAAATAAATGAATCTAAAACAAACAAAGTGCCAGATGCACGTGAAGTTATTTGGAAAGCAATCTGTGTCTTTGGGATGTTGGCAACAGGTGTCTATCATGAAAGTTATCTTTAAGTAGTCCTTATAAACACACAGGTTGAAGTTGATAAATAAAAAGTCTTTTAACTACAAAAAAATGGCATACTTTAAGAAAATGAAATGGCAGATACAATGTAATTAGAACTATTTAAGCAGTGTTGTGTCACTACTGTTTTTATGCAGTGTAATGAATTTTCTAAAATCCTTAGGTTTCCAAAGAAATGCATGCCTGTAATCTGGCACTTTATCTGTATACCTGTTCTCAGATGGGATTTGTGTGTGTGTGTGCTGTTGTTTTTTTGTGTTGTAGCTGATACAACTTTGGAGCTTGGAAGAGTGGGAGCCAGAGGAGAAGGCGTTCCATGTTCCATTTTGTCATTAGATAGTATTTGTTTGATGGGATCAAGACCAGGGTAGGGTACAAAGGTACAAAGAAGGTGCCTTTTCTGAATTTCAGAACCCCGGAGGAGGCTTTTTATACTGAACCATAGCACAGGCCCTCAAGGGGGCTCTGGGGGCAAGGGGTGGCTTCCATGGGGGTTTATATGGGCAGGATTCTAGGGCACTGGCTCTAGATCCCATCCACCATTGTAGCCAAGGGCAAAAAAAAAAAAAAAAAATCTTCCCCTCTCTCTGCCCTTTCCTCCTCCTCTTTCCTCTCCTCTCCTTCTCTTCCTTCTCCTTTCCCCTCCTCCTCTGTACTCCCCCTCTTCCCCTTCTCTTCCTCCCCATTACCTTATCCTTCTTCCTGTCTTCTTATTCCCTCCTTCTTTGATAATCTATGTTGCTATTTGGTATTTTTGTACTATAATATCTCAACAAAAGTTTCAACATACAAATAAACATTTTTGAAACCATTGTCTTAAAGTAACTTTAGGAAAACCTAGGGCCATTGTAGAGCTAGAGATTAATCTGATTCCCTTTGAATGTAGGGGATAGTTTACCACAGTGATGAGGAGTTTTTGAGTGACATGAGAACCTAAAGCTCACCATCTGGATTGCTGACTTCCTCCAGGGCGCAAAAGATGGAGTAGTTTGGGGTCTAAAAAGACTCCCAGGTTTTTTGGGATTCACCACTTTTGGGGATTCAAGATTTGAAGAAGGGGACCCCCGAAGTGGAGGAACCTGTTGCTGGGATCCCAACTTAATCTAGAACCATCCCTAACCACTAGTCCCTGGACCCCAGAACCATGTGTGATACCTTCTCAGGAGCATCTCTCCCAGGTTATGTTTGATGAATAAATGATGCATCAGGGACAGTTAGAATTCCCGAGGGAATTGATGCATATTTAGTTCCTCAGAAGGAATAAAGGAAAGAGAAATTCTGCTCTTCATGTTGGATGGGAGTAGCTGCCTTAGCCTTTCTTAGATCAGAATCTATCACTGCTTCAGCAGTGAGGATGGTTAGATACATGTCGTTAACTGAGATTTTATTTCAACCATTTTTGAACACACAGCTCTATGAATTTGAAACCCAATATGACTATGATTTAATAAAATTATGATTAAAATTATCATTAAAAACTGCTAATATCAACAAAGACATAGACCTTGCCCATATGAATATTCTTGAAGTAGGTAAAGGGTTAAAATTAAAGATGGCAATCTGGCCTCAAATCCCAATTGGGGTCCTTACTAGTTTGCACACTTTTTGTGTCTCACTCCTCTCTCTAAAATGGGCAAGAACTAGGAATAACAACCACTTCCAAGGTGTCCCATCCATGCATCCATTCCTTTATTCAAGAGCACTTATTACTTGCTTCTGCTTGCTATTCTTACTCCATTGTAGGCACTTTGCTTGGACTCTGGTATTTAATAATATACATGAAAGTACTTTTCACAGAGCCAGTGAGGGTGCAAGCAAGCAGTGGCTTGTTAATACTACTTTTTAAATACTTTGTTCTTGTCTATCTTCATTTATACTTGGTGTACTAAGCAGCAAAATAACTTTGTTAAAACACGGAAATCATATAATCCTTGTTTTAGTAGAATGGCACCTTCAGAGCCCCAAATAAGTGGCTTTTTATCTCAGTTTTCACTTTTTTTCTGACCATCTTGGGGAAGCTAAGTATGTGGGTTGTCAGCCTTTATTGTAAAGAAGTTCAAACCAATGTCTAACCTAAATGCACACTTTTCCAACTAATGTCAAATCATCTGTTAGATTTTGATGGAATTGGTGAACATCTGGTCAACCACAGGAGTGAAGATTAAAGTCCTATGGGGAAGAGATGATTCCTTGATTCATGAGGAAGGACTTCCTCAGTGCTATATACACTGTAATCATGTTAGCTATTTAACCAAGTTTTTATAAGTCCGAATTAAGAAAAGTTGTAACCGTACATTTTGGGTCTAAATCTGAAACCACTTTTTGGTGGGCCCAGGGGCTGAACAGCTAGATGAAGAAGAAAAAATTCAGACTTCTAGACGCCTGGGTGGCTCAGTGTTTGACTGTGATCCCAGGGTCCTGGATCTAGTCCCACATCAGGTTCTCTACAGGGAGCCTGCTTCTTCCTCTGCCTGTGTCTCTACCTCTTTCTGTGTGCCTTTCATGAAAAAATAAATAAAATTTAAAAAAATAAAAATATAGACTCCAGAGAGAGAATGCCATATGTCTACTAACTTCATAAATAATACCTAAATCCAAAAAGATTGCATTGAGTTCTTTTTTTCGAATCAGACAGCAATATGTGGCATATTACCATAGAGGCAGCCTTATTTTCAGGGTCTCCAATTCTTCAAGGGCAGAATGCCTTTGGGTAAAGGGAGGTCAGAGTTGACATGCTCAGAGCCTTTGCTGGGGCAGCTCTTGGAACCATGAGCATGCTCCCCTCTAGAGCTTGCTCCTCCAGGGAAAGATGACTGCAGTATGTGACTGGAACCGGGGTCCTCCCAAACATCGCTCCATGGCTTTGTACCACTCAGCTAACTCTCCTGAATCTCAGTCCTTTCACAAGCGACATGGCCAGAAGTCACTGACCTCCAGGACGTGCTGTGTGTTAACCTGAACAATCCAGCCAGAGGTGTGCTTCCCGTCCTTTCTCTGTCTTCTCCAGCACTCGGCCAGTTTGCTTTCCCACATTTCTACATTTAATATTCTCCTCAAGCAACCTAATGCTATTTTCTATCATTCAATGCCCAGGATTTTATTCAAAAGGAACCTTGAGGATTATTTTGGGCTGTTAGAGAGACTAATAAAATGCTTGGCAGGTGGTTGAATGTTGTGGTGAGCTAATGTCTCAAAAGTCTTTCAAGGGGGGCAGAAATGATTCCCGAGAATATTCACAGTGTTTAAAACAGGCATCAGCAGTAATTAGGTGTGCAGAAATCTTATCTGATTAAACAATTTGATGACAAATTCTGACATCACGATTATAAAAAGAACTGGACATTATTAAAAATGGATTTTTCCTAAATATCTACAATTTCCTTCTTTTTAAATTTCTTGACAATAAAATTCAGGTAATGAGAATGCTCTTGTAAAAAAGGACTGTTGGGACTATGGGGTAGTAAAACTTTATTCAAACTCATTACAAAGCTCTAAAATAAAAGGCATTCTACTTTAACATTTATTGAGTCGACTTTTTTGGTGTGTGCGTAGGGGGAGGGGGTAGTGCCAAGGTCTCCTTAGGCAACAAAATAAACAAACAAAACTCAGTTTCCCCTTCTTATGTTGACTCTAAAACAGCCAGGACAAAACGATGCCGGGACCACTGTGCTCGGTGCTGCCGTGGAACCCACGTGGCAGGGTCTAGAGGAAGCTCTGAGATGATCCAGTGCAGCCACTCGCTGTCTCCACGAAGAGTAAAAAGAAGGAGCCTGGAGACCGGAGGTATCCCAGTACTTCCCCTGGGGGGATGGAGAGTGGAGAGGATACTCCAGCTTCGACTTGACTCTCAATCCACCTCCCCAGGGCACCCACCTAGGCCAGCCAGTTTCAGACCATAGAGAATAGAACCGACTCCACGTGCCCACGTTTGGTGGGAGGGTAGCCTGTGTACTGGGCCGGGTGGAGGGTCATGGAAATGAAAGGACATGCTTTCTGCTTCTCTTGGCGCATAGCTCTGTCCTGAGACTGCCTCTCTTGGGCCCTGTGGCCTGGTAACATCCATACAGGCAGCTCCTCTGAGGGAGGAGCTCACCTCTCACCACTGGGTCCCCTCCACACCCTGCTCATGTCTGAGCTCACCTGGCCCCTCGCCCCGCTCCCTGGTATTGGTCAATCTCCCACTGCGGCACCCACTGGCCCCCAGCAGAGGTGGGCCTTCTTGCTCTCTGCTCTCCCAGCACTGCTGGCACCTGGGGGGTTCTGGACAAACCATTGGTGCCTTTGTCAAGTATTTACAGGAAGGTTGTTCCTGGGTTATACCTCGATCCAAGGCAGACAATGACAGCACCGTAAAGTAGAATTGGTTATAGAGTCATGAATAACATGGCTATCAACACATCGGGGCACATTTGGAACTCGCCAGAATCAGACACCAGGTTTGCCAGGGGAGCACTGCCTCCTGCCAGCCCCACAGCTGGGCTGAAGCCTGTTGGGAGGTCACGGCCTGTGACCTGCCCTCACTGTGCATGGGGTGAGCTCAGAGCTCTGTCTCCAGCACACGTTTCCTCCGTGCTGCCTCCGGGCTTTCCTTAGGTGCCCCACGATCCACCCTTGTCAGGATCCTCCTACCCAAATGCTTTTCTCACCGATGTAATCACAGTCACTAGCTATTGGTAACAAATCCCCCTAAACCCTGTGTGGTCTCCTAGGGCCAGACCTATACCCCCCAGTGCGTTCTGGGCATCTCCACCTATGGGGACTGTCAAAGCCCAGCTGAATCATGATCCCTTCTCTCCGGTGACTTTCCTTTCCTTTCTGGATTTCCTGTTCCCTACTTTTTTTTTTTTTTTTTTTTTTTTTTTTTTTACCTGTTTCCTACATCTGATATGACCCATGATCTGTCCACACACAAATGCTCAAAGCTGTGTGGCCATCCGGAGTCCCTTCTAACTTCTCCCCCAAAACCCTGCATGTTGACATGCACTGTTTTGACCTTATCTCAGTAAAGCCCTCGGGTCCCAGGGATTGCTTCTGACTGATCGCCCTAAATCAGCTCTCTCCTCATCCTACTCCATCCCACACAGATTATTTTTTTAAAGTTTCTCAGGATGTACATATGATGGTGTTAGACCCACTCAGAACTCACATGAGCTGGCTTTTGTTTCCTAATAAATTAAGGTTCTACTGCTCCATCTGGCCTCCAAAACCGGGGGCCATCTTCACCACCCCATATACCCCTAATGCCCCATGCTTTGGTGGATGGAACTCCCAGGGTCTCCCCATCTGCTCCGAGCTGCTGCTCACGTGGCCCTGCTCACACTGTGGCCCCAGGCTGGATGTGAGTGCCTGCCTCTCCCACACTCATGCCTGTGGGCAGTGGGGTTGAAGGCATCATTACTGTCATTTATTGAAGTTGCCACCTGTTGGCCACATGCCAAACCCTCTACCTGTGTTACCCCACGTAACCCCCACGATATTCTGTCTCATATGGACGAGGAAGCTGGGGCTTGTATTATTTACTACAAGGTCACAGAACCTGTAAAAGGCACTTGGGGGATGACAGGGAATCATTTACTAGTAACATTCATGTGAGATCTGTAAGGAATAGAATGATCAATGAAATTTGTTGGTTACGTTGAGATGATCGTCCTCTGGAAAAGGCATCCATAAATTTGACATTCTTAGACTAGGTTTTCTGCTTGATGTGAGGGCAGTGAAAGGAGGTGTTTACACAGGGAAGAGTGACTGAGGCACCACCCAGGCACAGCTGAGCAACGCCGGGAGCCGAAGTGGCCCCTGGACAAGACAGGGAGCATGCAAGCCATGCAGTTTCACTCACCACCACACATGTCCCTGAGTGTGCCCGCCCTTGTGGCAGCTCTGTGCAGGCCTCCATCCTGATTTCCAGTAGAGGAACGTCCTCATGTCCCTGGTTCCTGCTCATCTCCCAGGATCCTGAGCCCTGAGCTCGGGGCAGACCTCTTTCCTTCCTCATGTCTATGGTCCCCGCAGCCCGTGCTTCCCTCTCTCTTGCTGGTGATTCCTTCTGAGTACTGGCCTCCCTCACCTCCCTGTGTTCGTTCTCCCCAGGTTCTGTCCTCCCTGTCACCCATCAGACCTTCCCCTACGTCAAGCCCTGGGCAGGTGCCTGTGCACCTGGAGGTGATGGAAAGTTGCCACGTCTGGTCACACTGTTCACCCAAGCTCCAGACTCATGATTCTGAATTCCTAGTAGGGTCTTTCAAGTGACGCCCCTCCTCGGAAAGGCCTTACCCCCTACCTAGCCCTGGAGCCTGGTCTGTATCCTATACTTAGGATTCAAATACATAAAATCACACCCTCTTTGTCTCCCAAGACACATTTCAGAAGCTGACAAGTGGTATTACTATTTGTGATTGTCCAAACAGAAGGTGAATTAAACTTGAAATAGACTTGATGAATCCAACAGGGATGCATCAGCCATCCTGTAGCAATCATGCAAGGGAGCCTTGATCAGAGCTTGACCTTGATGGTGGCATCAGGCAATTCTGGTTGGTTGATGCAAAACAGTGAATCTGTTGGCACAAAATCAGAAGAACTTAAGACAGAATAGACCACATGCAGTACATGCACACGTTATGTGGTTATTATCACTGGTAAATGGGTATTAAATTTAAAAATACATTCAGCATAAAAAATGAGGAAGTTACTTTCATAAACAAAGAACAAAAGTGAAGTCATACCAGGGTGAAAAGGTGTTCTTTGCTTTTCATTATGAGGGGTTTTGGGGAGGATGGAAGGAGGACAACAGAGACTTCCCTGCAGATGTGCCAAGGCCCACAGCATGGGCAGCTCTCTGTGCTGTCTTTGGAAACACTTCTACAGATGCATTCACTGAGGAGCCAGCAGGTGCAACATTATGGTAGGTACCCTAGGTAGGAAGCCAATAGAATGCATCCCTACCCTTAAGGCTTTGGTGAAAATGAAGGACTGAATCACACATGAATGGGTAGTGCCTTCTGGATTGTGTGGAAGGCATGGGCTTCAGGGTTAGGTAGATTCGAAACTTCACCCCTCTGACACCCAACAGCAGGCCCTGACACCGACTCAGCACTCAGTGCCTGGCAGACACTGAGCTCCTTCCACCCAGTTGTCCACAAGACCCTGAGCTCTAGTGTAGGGACTTTGAGGTCCAGGTCAGATGTAACATGACTGGCTCAAGTCACAGTAAGGGAAGTGGTCACAAGGGTCCCAGGAAAACTCAGGCAGCTTGAGGGCAGCTGCCAGAGAGCAGTCTTGGCCAGTATCTGTTACCTGAAGACAGTTTTCATCCTTGAAACTCAGTTGTCAGATCTGTAAAATCGGAAGCGCGTCTCAGTGTGTTAAGTAGGAATCACATGTGACACAGACGTGAAGACACCAGCTCAGAGCATTAGGTCTGAACTCAGGAAGGTCAGTTTCCCTCCATTTCCCACAATACTGAACAGATCTACAGTGTGATGAAGTCATACAAGTCCCAGAGCTCCAATAGACTGTATATGTAGTTGACAGCCTAAAAATATTAATCATCCTAATTATATGTGATAACAAAAATATATTGACTACTTTCCATTTCATTTATTTGCACTTATTTTTATAATTCCCACAGCCACATTATGAGGTAGATATTCTTGTCTCTGCAGAAAAAAAAAAATGAATTTGAGAGAATACAGGATGAGAGTCAATTTCCAGTCCCAGTCACTGTGGAACATGTCACAGGAGGGTCCACACCATCAGGTGTATTCAGTATTTTAGCAACTAGCTCCATTGGATACAGCTCTGTATCTGAATACATTTTCCTTTAAAGCAAATCATAAAAGAACCCCTTACACGGTGCTACTTAGAATACCAAAAGCATGCTATCCCCTAGCTGGATGTTATGGCACCACAGCAGGTTGGGAACGGATGGCCTATGGGCCAGCAGAAGTGAATCCTCTTGCTCCTGCTGGCTTATACCGCCTACTTATTTATCCACATCCTGTGATTACTTGATTGGGTTCTTCTCTTGGTGAATTCACACATAAGGGATCAGTTTTACTACTGGAATGACATAGGGCATGCTGATTTACGTATACACTGATATTCAAGGTCCACCTTTCCATCTTTGAAATACACGGGATTGGGAAAGTGAGAGGAGCCGTGAGACTCACTGCCATCATCCCTTGCAGGCTAATGGTTCATTGTTCTGAAAACGAAAAACACATCACAAAAAGCACAGAAACAATTTAAGTCAAAGCTAGGAAAGTTCAATTTTTGCAAGTTACGTCTCTATTGCATGAACGCAGTCCTGGGTACCTTGTACCACATGTTTGTGTGCACTGGATGCAGAACACGGCACGCTTTCTAGAACCACTGTGCTCTACAGCTTAGGGGCTCCCTTCCCTGGCCTGCACTCTGAAGTGCTCCTGCCAGGACCTATCCAGCAGAACTTTCCACCAATGATGGGGATGGTGTCTTCCAGCACAGTAGCCAGTAGCCTCATGTGGCTATCAGACAAGGGAAGAACGGTTTTTTAATTGAGGTAAAATACACATAACCTTTAATGTAACATTTTCATCATTTTCAAGTGCACAGTTAAGTGGCGTCAAGTACGCTGGTCATTGTGGTGCAGCCCTCACTAGCAGCCACTTCCTGAAGTGCTTTCATCTTGTAAACCTGAAAGTCTGTGCCCATCCTACAATGGCCCTAGGTGTCTCCCCAGAAGTGGACTTGCACAACTCATGTCCTCCTGTGACTGGCATATCTCAGTCAGCATCATGTCCCCAAGCTTCATCGTGCTGTGACAGGTGTCTGAATCCCTTTCCTTTTTAAAGCTGAATGATATTCCAGGGCATGTCCATAGCACCATTCCTTTGTCCTTTCAGATGTTGCTGGACACTCGGGGTGCATCCACCCTTTGGCCACGATGGATAAATAATGCTTCCGTGGACATGAGAGCACAGATATCTTTTTGAGACCCAAGGAGCAAAATATTCAATTTCATCTGATTTTCACTAACTTAATTGTAAGGAGCCACAGGTGGCTAGTGGCCACCACATTGGATCACGGAGCTCCTCTGAGTCACTAGCTTGGCAACTCTCGTGTCACATGTTACAGTGAGAAAGAGAAAGATGGGGATAGTTTAGCATCTTTATACCGGGTCTGGTCTCCTGTTGAGCTGGCTGACTGCACTTTGAGTTGTGCTGCAGGGCCGAGAAAGGCTGGAAGCTGTGGCCTTTGTGGACGTCCACGGTGTTGCTGGCAGCGTGGGGAAATACTTTTGTTCCTAACTGCTTTTCTACCTGAACAATCAAAACCTTCAGCGCTTGGGCCCGTCCTCTTTCTAGTGAATGGAATGCCAGCTCCTGCTCCACCATTAGGATCAATATCCCAGCCATTATGTTGGCAAAAGAGGCAGCAAATCACATTTACGTGGATTGTCAGCCTCATTATTATAAGCAGATGGCAGCTCATGCACTACAATGCAGGCCCAAAAAGACTGACATTATTTCAAATTAAAATCTATAATGCTAATACACATCTCTGAGTCTTTGTGCAGGCTTGAGTGCATTAATCTTCTGAATGATTTGCTGATGTTATGCTGCTCTGGCTGTTTTCACATGAGTGGAGCTAAAAGGAGGGCTTTTAACTGAGAATGGTTAACATTTATTCATACAGATTGATAAAAGCCAACATGCAATTTTCTTTACTAGTAGCTCCCTAATAGGAATTAATGGACATTTTAAAGAGAAATTCCAAGTTCAAGGAACCCAGAAAAAAGTACTCCAACCCAGGAGAGGCAATGTCACGCCCCTGTGCCGACCACAACTTCATCAGGTTCTATATTCATTTAACACACTGCTGCAAGTCTTCTTTTAGCCGAAGGTAGAATGGAAAATGTCACAAAGCGCAAATATAGGAGGAGCCTTGGCTTGGAAGAGGTTTTTTTCGCAAACGAGTCTAGGATTTGCGCTTTTGAATTGAAAAACAAAACGAAGAAAAGTTTTTATGGGGAGATTGGTTGCTGCTCTGAAACTCCTCTATGGAAAGCAACACTTCATGTTTTCAAAGATGGTATTTGTTTAAACCGTAAACCCATACGAGTTATCTTCTTTCCTACAAAGTGATACATGGACTCTATTCACAAAGCATTTGAACAAATGAGACTTTAGCAAGAGATGGGGTTTTATTTTTGTTCATGGTTTGGAAGTTTCAGTTGTTTCCCCAGCATGTTCTACAATTTATGACAGTAAGATGTGTGTAGAAACAGCATAGTGTGTAGAATGTTCACATGCAAAAACTGTATTTTTTTCTTTCCTAATATTTAATTAGGTGACTTGATTGCTATAAAGTACATTCCCTTGAATTCATATATAACCAAAAATGGGGATATTTCCCTCATAGACTGAAATCTGTATTTTAAACAAAACAGGAACTTTTAAAAAAAATTTATTTTTATTTTTTGATTTTTATTTTAAAGAGAGTTCTTAAAAATAGGAAAGTGTGTAAGACCTGCTTTATTTACTAGAATAATAAGGAAGTGGTAGGATTATGGATTTGAAGTGACATTTGCACTGAAAAGATTCCAATTAATTAAAAAAAAAAAAGTTACCTACCAAGACTGGTCAGAACCAAAGATGCAATCCACTGGGAGAGTTTGTTCAAAGATGCTCATAAGATAAGCTTGCTTGTCCATATTCCTATTAAAAAGGTTAATTATACGCCCCATCCAATAAAACCAAATGAGGTAATGTCTTGTTTATCCAATAACCCAAATGTTGGCAAGCCAGTGACACAGAGCACAGCTACAAAACCTCAAAGAGGTAACCCGGGCCTCAGAGCTGCTCTGAGACTGTCGTTAACCAAGTCCTTGCACGTGACTCTGCAAAAAAAAAAAATTAATCGTAGAATTTCAGAAGATAAAGAACTTCAGGGAACATTTGCTTTGACCCCCTAATTTTACAGATGAGAAAGCCGGATCCCGGTACATCACATGTGTTACTGGACAGCACACACAGCAATGGTTTGGGTCCATGCAGCATCCCCTGGGTTTAAGGGCACTGCAGCCCGCCCCTGCCTGGTGTTGAGGCCAATTTCCAGGTGGCCATCGTTCCCTCCCGGTGTGCTCTATAGAAACCGTCTCTTTGGGAATGGGCAGCATTGGACATGACAGCGTGTCACTCCCATTGTGTTCGTCTTCTGGCATTTCCACCACAAAGCCCCACAGGCCGGGTGGCTTCAACAACAGACCATACCGTCTCATGGTTCTGGAGGCTGCAGGTCCAAGGCCCTGGGGTCAGCAGGATTGCTTTCCTCTGAAGCCATGAGCTCTGATCTGCTCCAGGCCCCTCCCCTGGCTTCACAGATTTGTTGCCACGTCTGGTATTCTGTGGCTACTAGAAGCATCCCCCAACTTGTGCCTTCACGTTCACATGGCTTTCTCCCTGAGTGTGTGCAGGGGTCCCCAGTTCCTTCCCTCTTATGAAGACACCAGTCATATTGTTCAGGGTTCACTGTTATGGCCTCGTCTTAACTACATCTGTGAAGACCCTGTTTCCACATAAGGTCACATTCACAGGTTCTGGGAATTAGGACTTGGACAAATCTTGTTTTGGGAAATAATTCAACCCAGAGCACCCATGATTGTTGGCAAAGGTGGGAAGGGATTTTGCAAATTTACTTTTAGGTATTCAAAAGGCAGGTTAACCTAGTGTACCTGGCCTCCTTGGGTGAGTCCTTTGAAGAAAGGCCTGGGGGTGAGAGGCTCCGAGCAGCAGGTGTCTCCTTTGGCCTCAAGTATGAGGTTGAAATATACATTAAATAAACATAAGTTCTCTCCCAGCCTATCACTCCAAAGTTCTCTGTTTTAGCAGAGTACAATATGGAGTAACCCAGAGTTATCCAAATAAAACACAAATTTTGTGAGAAGTTGAAGATACGAGAGGTAAACATTAGGGCAGGTTGATGCCATCAAGGCTTAATTGAAGAAAAACTTACATAAGAAACATTTCAATTTACTGAAAAATGCAGCAATTATATGGAAGATCTCCATTTCAACAATGCCAGCAGCCAAATCAATGATTTCAGTTCTAACTTTTAGCTACAGAAGTGATACTGTGTCCCACAGATTACATTTTTAGAGCTTTTTAAAAATTATTTTCAAAAGCCAAAATAAATCTTTAAATTGTTATTTAGACATCTCTTAGCTCCCACCGCTACTTCTGTCCTCAGCACTGTGGCCCAATCACACATTCCTTCACAGGATGTTTCACGGAATGTTCTCAAGTGTCCACAACAGACTCACTACTTTTCTGGAGACTGAAAAAAATACCATAACACCCTCTCTTTTTGTGGAGCTTACATTTGAGCAGGAATGAAGTCTCTATGGTAAAAATCATTTCATCATTAGTTCATTTCTCCATACCTAGTGTGAATCCTCATTAAGCTACAAGAAGTGTTTAGCTTTGTAATGTCATCTTTCAAAACCAAGACGTGCCTCTGCTTACATCTTCCTCTGGTTTTTTGGAGGTATGGAGGGGACACCTCATTCAGCCGCTGACCTTCCTCTGACACGTGGCACAGAGTTTGGGGAGAATCTGGCATTTGGGGAAGCCCTGTGTCTGGAGTGAGGCAGCCTGGGAGCCAGTGCTGGCCAGGCCGCTTGTCAGGTACGTCATCTGGGCTGAGTTTCAGATTCCCTGTTGTAAGTAAAGGAAGAATAATACATAATACCCCCTTCCCCAGGCTGTTGGATGCAAAATAAAGTGATGCATATGAAAAGAATCTGTGTGCCCGGGTAGTGACACTTGTAGGGCTGACATTCAACTCATACTTGACTATAAACTCCTTTTGCGCACGATGTGGGTTAATGACCAAAACAAAACCCTTTGTATTATAGGACAGAGAATAACTCATGCCGGGATGTTTAGACTATAGGAAGACAGGACACGGGTGTCAGAAGGGAAGACACGACACGGGTTGTCCCCCGGAAGCCTCTGCATGACACTCAGCTTGTCCATTTTGCCCTGCAAGGGCACATCTGCCCCTTTTTCTGCTTTCACGGCCCCTCTTCGTGTTCCGTTGTATGATTTCTGCCCCCCGACGGCCCAGCTCACTCTCAGGATGTGGCGCTCTTTTTTTCACCTTAGTTGTGTGTGAGTTGCTGGCACCGGGCTGCTCCCAGGCTCTGGTGTCGAGGCCAGGGCTGCCTTGAGGACCGACGCGGGGTTCCCAGACCCAGCTTGGGCAGAGGGCCCCCCGAGAACCCAGTGCCACCAGCTGTCACCTGGGGTCGGTTTCTGACTGGTCCCGCCCGTCCCCTCCTGCGGGCCCAGCGCCGCTCTCCAGGCGGGTCCCCTCTCCTGTCTCTGCACATCTTCCACGCCTGCCTGCAGCCTCCTCTGCGCAGCTTCGGGTCCACCCTTCCCCCCAAAGTGCTCCCGTGTGAGTGGCGGGCACCTTCCCACTGTGAAGCCCTGTGATCCGTTTTCAGTGCGATGATGACCCACAGGCAGCACCCTTTCCCGGGTTCCTTTGACCTCGCCGACTGCTCCTGCTCCGAGGGAGAAGTAACCTCTTTGATACTTCCTGTTAATTTTCCCAACCTCCCGAGGTGGGTGTTCCTGTGGACTCAGTCGTCGAATCCTTTCTCTGTCTGGAATCTTCCCTGGGATACTTTGGGTCCTGAGGTCCACTCTTGAGCGAGATGATGCTTTCACCACCTGATTTTGTAGACAAGGAACCTGAGGCCCAGAGAAGAATCGAGGTGATTTCAGAATCACATCCAGGTTCCAAGGTTGGTTTCTTAACTGCAATTCTAGTCAACTCTAAATGGCCAGTAAATCTCCTAGGAGGGAGAAAGATCCATGGTTTGCAATGTTTGGTTAATAGTTTACTATTTCCTATATCATGCTTTACTGATTCAGTTCTTTCAGTGCATAATTACCAACCCCTTCATACATATTAGACTTGGGCTTGCATTTGTACCACATTTTTTTGTGATTTCCAGAATGATCTCCATATGCTTTCTTATGTGATTTTCCCAAGAAGTCCCTACAAGGTAACAGGGCAAAGATTTGTGGTCTTATGTCCACTTCTTAGAGCAATTTCTTTCCTCCAACTCAAAGTGTCAAAGAGCCCTCTATGGGGTTCTGCTGGTCCGTTCATGATGCCGTAGCTTGGACCACCCTCATCTTGTGCCCGTCCTGTTTTGCACATGTCACCCAGACCCAGTAGCAGTGAGTTCTTCGGACCATCACATCCAAAGTCCTGAGCACGTGTTCACCTGAATCACTGCTCACACACCTGCGTGTCCACCCTGTCCCCAGGACACAGAGAAACAAAACAGGAAATCAGGGTGAGAACCCAGGTCCTCTGAATCCGGGTGGGGTGCTTTCCAGGTATTCTGTGCTGCGGTCCCACAGCCACCCTGATGTCAGATGCTGGTTGCTGTGCAAGTTACAGCTTTAAGCATTTTAACTTGGGTAGCTGCATTGTTATCCCATTTTTATTTCTAGAGCCGGAGCAGACACAATCAATTTAATTCCAGCGCTCTGATCATAAACCTCCATGTTAATATTGCCCCTTTAAATCAAGTGTTTATGGGTCCTGTAAGTACCACCTGGAAATTTTACCTTAAGGTCCTAAAGTCATTTGGCTACAAATTACTTAATATTTTCTTGCACCTATTTCCGTGGTCTGGATTTGATTATTTCTAATTATCATAAATGCCCCTCTGCATTCCAGACGTGTACTGTTACAGCCACTCCACCAGCCAGATATTTTATGTTCATGTTCAGAATCAAAGAGGGCAGAGTTCTAAGTCACGCACGTTTTCCCAGCCCAGGGGTGAGACTTTGAACAACCCTCCAACCTCTCATTGTGCGAGAGGGAGAGATCGTGGGCACTTCATCAATTTTCCGGTTCCAGATGGTCAGATTCCATCCTGGATTGTTGTCTTCTCCTCCTGAGATTTAGTGCTGGCTTCCCATGACACTAGGACAAACATCTCGCTAGGGGTTCCTTTGCCATTAGCTCAGGTTAGAGCCCCTCTTCCGTGTTGGATGATCATGTGAACCGTGGGCGCAGCTACAATTCAGTGATGCCCCAGCTTTGGGAGAGGCCACTGAGACGGTTCCTGCTGGAATCTGGTGATTCCACGAGGCCGGGGCAGATGGGTCCAGCTGCAGGCAGCGCTTCTAGAGGTGAAGCTTTCGGGGTGGATGCTGTCATCCCCAGTCCTCATCCTGACCCTCCCCGTCCCCCCGACCTACTCTTCACCCCAGCTTAGGCTCTGCAGGCTGAGCAGTCGGAGCTCTTGCAAACTCAGGGCTGTCAAAAGGTGCAGGATCTGGACGCCGAGTTATGGCAGGAGGCAAGACACAGGTGGCCCCTCCGACGCGGCTCTGACCTTTCCTGCTCGCAAGGTCTCTCCTTCAAAACCAAGGGCCCTGACAGAGGCGAGGCCCCGGCTGCAGCCAGCACGCATCCTTCTCACTCTGTGTTTTCAAGAACTAAAGACGCTCCCCCTCTGCTTCTAATTTCCTTCAAAAACACTGACGTCTTTCCCAGTTTCATTTGACAAACACTTGTGCCTGGTCCCCCCTGCTCCAGGGTCGGTGGTACAAGGCCACGACCAGCCGCTCTGCTCGCTGACCCTTCCCTGCCCGGCCGTCAGACCTGAGCTCCCGGGCTTCTGCGCCTCATAAAATCAACTGCACCCCTACCCTGCTCTTTCCTTCTTTATCCTAAAAATCCAACTAAATCGTTATCTGACTGTGATGAAATGGAAATTGTCTATAATTAGAAACCAGAAGGGAATCAAGGGAAGTCTTTCAAATACCCTGAGCTTCTGGAAAAGAAGGTGGGGTCAGAATGATTTCACCTTTGATGTCGATTTCGATGCTTTCAGACTTCAGTTTTCTTCAAGGAGCACAGTGATAAATACAGAAACCAAACAACACCAAAATAAATAAATAAATAAATAAATACCACTCAGAGCGCAGAAATAATTGGGACCAGGCTTTCAATAAACAAGTCTTAAATTAATGAAATAAAGAGATTTTTATTTGATCTTTAATCATTATATGATCAGAAATATTAATGCTAATCTCATGGCTAATAATAACCTCTACAGGTCTTGCTGTGGCCCCACAAACCTAGAAAAACCTATTATTATTTCCTAATGCTTTCAGCTGTAAATTTAATGGATCATCTACTTTTTTAAAAAAACAAACAACATAATGGGGGAGCTGTTTGTTTGTGGTACGACCCTAAATGTTGTGTTCTTGCAGGCAGAGGGGTGTCCCCCTGCCGGCGCCAGCAGAACCCGGGGGGGCTCGGCAGGTCCCAGAGCCACAGCCACAGAGACGCAGGAACGCTGAAGAGTCCAGACAGCCTGGAGCTGGGAGCCGGGAGCTGGAGGGGGCAGCCCTAGGGCAGAGCACCCCACCTCCAGGAAGGCAGCCCCAGCGCAACCATCCTGTTCCCTCCTGTTCCCTCCTGTGCCCACAGCCCACGTGGTTCTCTGAGGATGATCCTAGGGCCCTGAAGGCAAGGTAGTGGCGGAAGGCTAAGGATGGACCACAAAGCCCTTCCTGGTGAGTCTGGATCCTGGGTCCTCCCAGACCCCTGGGACACCTCGGCCTCCCTCCCTCTGCCTCTGCTCTCCAGCCTCAGATTCAGGTCCCCCCTGTGTCCTCTACTCCCAGGCCTCTGCTCTGCCTCCCCCCTTTCCCCATCTTCTCCCTCCTCCCCCACCCACTCCCCCATCCTCCACCTCCACGCCCTCCCTACCGACTCCCCCATCTCCCACCTAGGCTCCCTCCCCAACCTCCAGAGTCTACCCTAAACCACTGGTCCCTTACTTGGCTCCTGGAGCTGCCTTCTCAGAGATTAAATCTGTTGGACTTCCTTTGCTGCTTAAAATGAACTTAAAGCAGTTGCACGAGCAGCACCCAATAACATGCAGCTTCTCTCCTAGGGACTCTCAAACCTCAGCTGCTCCCTAGAATCACATGGAAGTTTTCAAAATACAGTGAGGCCCGATGCTACACTGGAGACCAATTAGATTGGAATATGTGGGGCCGAGGCACCAGGATTTCTGCTTCCCGGGTGACTCCTGGGTGCAGCCAAGGTTTGGAAAGTTCATCCCTCTTCTGTGCTCTTGACAGACAAGTGTGAGAAATGAGCTTAGCGGCTGAAACGTGCATCTTTCCTGGTGTGAGTGCCTCTCAGGGTCTTCCTCCCCGTCTCCAGCCTCTGTGCCAGAAGTCCACAGAGGCTGCTTCACACACTTCACCCCCTTAGTTAGATCGGAAGGCTTCTCAGATGCAGAGGCCAGGGTCAGGCGAACATGTGCTGGTGGCTCACTCTCCACTGTCACTAAGCTCTTTAGTCCATTATTGTAATAATATAACCAGTCTTCATGAACCTACTCCCAAAAAGCAAGTCGAATTTTGACAGAGCCTTCCATGGACCCAACAGCCCCTGTCCATCCTCACGCTTGCCTTCCTGTAACCCTGACAACAACCACCTCTTATCTCATGTTCATCATACTCTGGCTTTCCTTTCCTTAAGGAAGGGCTGTTTGACTGCAGCCCTGTGTATTCAAATAGTTATAAATATATTCAGGGTTTTTTTAAGCTATCAAAATTATTTTGCAAATGCATCTCTATTCTGGTATTAGGCACCAAAAAAAGAGAGACAGAGAGAGACTTAGTTCCATGAATTCCCGTGGGGCCTGGCAAGTCTGAAATTTTTATGGCAGGTGGGCAGACTGGCAATTCAAATGCTAGTTGATAATTCAGTGATGGCCATGATTTCTGCAGGCCAGCAGGCTGGAAACTCAAGTCAAGTTTCTGGATTAGTCTTGAAAAGAAACTTGTTTTTGTTCTTAAGGCCTTCCACTAATTGGACAAGCCCCCCCACCCTCCATATTATGGAGGTTATTTGTACTTAGTGTCTACTGATTTAAAAGTATCTTCACACTGAGACCAAGCAGCTGGGTTATATAGTCTAAACAAGTGGGGCAGCCCGGGTGGCTCAGTGGTTTAGCGCCGCCTTCAGCCCTAGGTGTGATCCTGGAGACCCGGGATCGAGTCCCACATTGGGCTCCCTGCATGGAGCCTACTTCTCCCTCTGCCTGTGTCTGTGTTTCTCTTTCTCTCTGTGTCTCTCATGAATAAATAAATTTTTAAAATCTTAAAAAAAAAGTGGACACAGAAAGTTAACTGACCAAGAATATACTGGGTCTTAACTTCACCCACTTTGTTGTGGACAATTGGTTTTGACTGGTATCAAATATCTCATTATGTGAATAGATCACAATTTATTTATTGATCCTCTGGTTGATGGGTATTTGGGTAATCCCTGATCACTGCTACTCTGAACAGTGCTGTTATAAGCATGAGCATCCATGCTTCTCTTGTACAAGAGCTTCTCTTGGACATGTTCCTGAAAGTGGAACTGTTGGCCGTGAAATGAGTGAATGGTCAATCTGAAGAAATTGTGCTGAGTGCTGCCAAGATGTGGCATGAATTGCCATAATTCTTGCTCACATAGTATGAGGAGTTCTCTTGATCTATATCTTCTGGGAGACGTCTTAATTTTCATCAATAATATCAGTTTAAATGTTATTTCATTGAAGTTTTGGTTTGTGTTTTCCTATCGTTAATAATGTTAAGCTACTTTTTATGTGTTTATTGGCCATTTGCTTTCGTTTCCTGTGAAATGTTTATTCATATGTTTTGCCCACTTTTCGCTGATTTCTATTTTCTTGTCCCTCTGGAGACCTTCTTTATATATTCTTGATTACAAAGTTTTATTCATTATATGAATTGCAAAAATCTTTTTAAAGTTTGTAACTTCATTTCACCTTGTTTAAGATATGTTTTATTACATGGAATTTTTTATTTTTACTATAGTCAAATTGACTAATCTTTTCTTTTATAATTGATACTTTTTGTATATTGTTTAAGAAATATTTTCCACCATCAAGGTCTAAAAGATTCTAATCCATGTTTAGCAAGATTTTTAAAATTTCCTTTTTTTGAATATTTAAGTTCTTAATCTATCTGGAGTTAATTTTTATATATCATATGATATAGGAATCCCAATATAGTTTTTCTTTATGGCAAGTCATTTTTTCAGTTCCACTTATTAAATAATCCTCTTTTTTTCTACTCATCTATCAGGCCCTCTATCATACACCAAGTTTTCATACCTGTGCAGTTCTGTTTCTGGACTCTTTATTCTACTTTATTGATAAATATGTGTTTGTGTGCCTGTTGCATAAGTGGAGAGTGTTCAGTTCTGCTATGGAGACAAAATAAACAAATAAGTATAATAATAAGAAAAGCTCATATGATGTGTTAGGTAGAGATGGTAAGTTAGTAGTCTGTGTGATAAGCATTTCCTAACTAGAAAATATATATGTTGAAAATAGATGTTTTAAAAAGATGGGGAGTAGTGAGTGTTGCTCACAGAAAGAGAGGGACAGAAAAAGTGAATTAACTTTTAGTAACTGCACAGCCTGGCCAGTCACCCCCATAGTGACAGCCATATTGCATCTCTACTGGAGACACCTCTTCTAATACAATGTTGCACAAACTACTGCTTCTCAATAGCAATAAGTGAGTTGCACATCCACATGCCAAAAACAAAAACAAAAACAAAAAACAACAACAAAAAACTAGAGACAGACCTCACACCATTGACAAAGACCAACTCAAAGGTTCACAGACCTACCTATAAAATGCAAAACTAATACCGCTCCTAGAAGATAAGTAAGAGGCAGTATAGACGACCCATGAGATATTGTAGATAAAACACCAAAGGTACATTTCTAAAAGAAATACTTGGCAAGCTGGACTTCATTAAAAATTATTTCTGCAGGGATCCCTGGGTGGCTCAGCGGTTGAGTGTCTGCCTTCAGCTCAGGGTGTGATCTTGGAGTACTAGGATCGAGTCCCACATTGGGCTCCCTGCATGGAGCCTGCTTCTCCCCCTGTGTCTCTCATGAATAAATAAATAAAATCTTTAAAAAAATTCTTTCTGCAAAAGTCATTGAATGTTGAGAGAATGAGAAGACAAGCAACCACAGACCAGAAGAAAATATTTGCAGAATATACATCTGATAAGGAAATATTCCTCAAAATATACAAAGAACCTTTAAAACTCAACAATAAGAAAACACACAATCCATTTTTAAAAATGTACCAAAGACATTAATAAGCATCTCACCAAAGAAGACATACAGAAGGCAAGCAAGCATATGAAAAGATGCTGCACATCCTATGTGATCTGAGAAATGCAGATTACAACATCAGTGAGATACAACTACACACCTAGTAAAATTACCCAGATCTGGAACACTGACAATTGAATGCTGGTGAGGACGTGGAGCAACAGGAATGCTCCTTCATTGCTGGTAAGAATGTAAAATGGTGCAGCTGCTCTAGCAGATGGTTTGGTGACATCTTACACCACTAAGCACACTCTTACTATCCAATCCAGCAACCACTCCTTGTAATTTACCCAGAGGAGCTAGAAATTCATGTCCACACAAAAGCTGCCTAATCATTGTTTATAGCAGCTTTAATCATAATTGCCCAAACTTATGAGAAAACAAGATGTGGTTCAGTAGATGAATGGGAAGATATACTGTAATACATCCAGACAATGGGATATTATTCAGTGCTAAACAGAAATGAGCTATCAAGTCATGAAGAGACATGGAAGAACCTTAAATGCATATTATTAAGGAAAAGAAGCCAATGTAAAAAAAAAAAAAACTACATACTGTATGATTCCAAGTGTACAACATTCTGGAAAAAAGCAGAGTACAGAAGCAGTAAAAATATCATGTTCAAGTTTCTCACCATTAATTATGCTGTTAGCTATACTTTGTTTGTTTGTTTGTTTTGGTAGATATTCTATACCAATTTGAGAAAATTACCTTCTAACCCTGGTTACTGAAGAGTTTTTATTATAAGCGAGTTTTAGATAATGTCAATATTTTTTTCTGCATCTATTGATATGATTATGTTGTTTTTCATCCTTAGTCTCTTAATGTGAAGGATTACAGGAGTTGATTCTCTAATGCTGAACCAGTCCTGCATACCTGGGATAAATCCCACTTGGTCACATGCATAACTCTTTTAACACATTGTTAATTCCATTTTATAATATTTCATTGAGAATTTTTTTTGAGAATTTTTTAAAGATAATATGTATTTATTTTTCTTGATGTGTTTGTCTTGTTTTGATATGGAGGTACTGCTGGCTTCATAGAAAAAGTTAGGAATTATTGCCTCTGATTCTATCCTCTGAAAGAGATTATTATAAATTGGTATTATTTCTTCCATAAATGTTTGATAGAATTCACCTATTGAACCCATCTGGGCTTGGTGTTTTCTCATTCAGAAAGTTATTAATTATTGATTCAATTTCTTTGATAAATATTGGCCTGTTCAGATTGTCTTTTTCTTTTTGTGTAAATTTTGGTGAAATTATTCTTTCAGGTAATTGGTCCCTTTCATCTATGGTATCAAATTTGTGGGCACAGAGATGTTCTGAGTATTCCTCTATCATCCTTTTAATGTCCATGGGATCTGTACTGATGTCCCTCCTTTCATTTCTCATATTAATAATTTATATCCTCCACCTCTTCTTCTCTCTCTTTTTCTCTTAGTTAGCCTGATTAGAAGTTTATTAATTTATTGTTCTTTTAAAAATATTGCAGTTTAGCGCCTGCCTTTGGCCCAGGGCGCGATCCTGAAGACTCGGGATCGAATCCCACGTTGGGCTCCCGGTGCATGGAGCCTGCTTCCCCCTCTGCCTATGTCTCTGCCTCTCTCTCTCTGTGACTATCATTAAAAAAAAAAAAATATATATATATATATATATATATATATATATATATATATTATGCTTTTGGTTTAGTTGATTATCTCAATTGATTTCCCATTTTCAATTTTATTGATTTATGCTGTAATTCTTATTATCTCTTTGGATTTAATTTGTTCTTTATTCCCTAGTTTCCTAAGATCAAAACATAGATTACCGATTTTAGATCTTCCTTCTTTTCTAGTACATGCATTCCATGTTATAAATTTCTCTATAGTCACTGCTTTCATTGCATCCCACAAATGTTGCTAATTTTCATAGATTTCAAAATGTTTTCAAATTTCTTTTGTTATTTCTTCTTTGACCCATTTGTTATGTAGAAGTGTGTTGCTTAATCTCCAGTATTTTAGATTTTCCAGTTATCTCTCTGTTACTGATTTCTAGCTTGCTTCAATTATGGTCTGAGAGGAGACATTGTATAACTTTCATTGTTTTACACTTGTTAAGGTGTCTCTTATGGCCCAAAATTTGGTCAATCATAGGGTATCATCCACAACAGCTTGAGAAGAATGTGGATTCTGCTGTTGGAAAAGTAGTCTATAGATATCAGTTGTATCCAGTTGATTGATGGTGTTGTTAAGCTTGCCTCTGTCCTTACTGATTTTCTGCCTATTAGAGAAGATTTTTAGCCCTTGTGTTAATTTATTGAATAGTTATATTACCTTTTAAGAATGCCTGTTTTCCCTGAGTTAGTTTATAATTTTTATAAGTTCATAATTGTTATTATATATATTTTGGAAGTTTATAAATTTCCTAGCAATTTATCTTCAAGTTGTGACCATACAACTAATACTTCCCCCAAAATAAGTCTTTATCTTTTCTCTCTTACTTTACTTAAATCCACTGATTATTTACTGATGCCAGTAAATTCTTAGTTTTATTTACAATCTAATTTTCAAGATATTTCTATATTTCAACATACACACATATATACTTGGATTTGCATTACAGCATTCTTCAGTGAAAGAAGGCCTATATGAGTTTATAAATTTTTTTAAAAAGATTTTATTTGTTTATTCATGAGAGACACAGAGAGAGGCAAAGACATAGGCAGAGAGAGAAGCAGGCTCCATGCAGGGAGCCTGACGTGGGACCCAATCCCAGGACTCCAGTATCATGCCTTGGGCGTAAGGCAGGTGCTAAACTGCCAAGCCACCCAGGGATCCCTGCTTACCGCTTCTTGAACACACAATTGCCCAGCTGATATAGCTCTATGTGATTTTGCTGTGTAGGGAACAACGAGCTGGAACATGTTTCATGACCTGCTCACTGGAAAGAGAAAAACAAATGCTGATTCTTAGTATTTGCTGACTTCTTTGTTGTATGTGCCCTTTCCATAGTCAGGTTCAAGTGACCAATGTACCAACATGGAGCTAAAAGGTGGGAAGATGAGAAGATGGTACACAATAGGACCTCCAGATTTCATTGGTGCCAGATTATTTTTTTCCTTCAAAAAGACAGAGAAAGAATCTATAAGACCTGCATGTTTCAGTAACTTATTCATGCTCTTGAGTGAGAAGGATAGCCCTAGGAATTTTTCTTTCCATCTTGCAGAATGTTTCATTGAACAAAAGCTTGCAACTAGTCGTTTCTACCCAGTACTTGTTATCAATATCTAAGGTGATTGCCAAACACACTTGTATTCTCTGTATTAAATCTGTACAGCTCTACCTCTCACTGTGCTTTTAAGATGCATGCACATTTCTCTCTCTCTCTTGAGCATGATGCTATAAATTCTTCTTGACATCATTGATTTCAATAGAGAGAATCACTTGGGAAACCATGTTCAGGAGGTTAAATCACCTGCACGTGTCAGTTTCCTTCAAAAGGAGAGCTCAGGGTCCAATGGAATCTCTGAGGACAATTCTCCATTCGAACATTAGCAGTAGCCCATTGTCCAGGAGTGAGTATAGGCTTATATTTTGTATTTTCATGGTTTAAAAACTAGATATGCTAGAGAACTCCAGGGTGGGGGGTCTCCATGATGGGAAGGAGAATGAAAGCCCAAGATTCAGGAGTGAATAATATCTTAATTCCACTTTTATTTGGGGCCTCTTCAGCCAACTGTGAGCTAGAAATGAGTCACCAAGAAATGGAGCAACCAGGACCCAAGCTTGAATCAGTTGTGTGTTCATCCAATTTAACCACGTTGAAGAAAGATTAATACTCTTTCACCAATAAGCATAAGAATGCATGCGGGCCTGCACCCCAGAGGTCTCAACATATCTATGCATAAGGTTGCTCAGAGTCTGCTTTTAAGAGAGATGCCAGAGGTATAGAGGGTCAAACTCATAAATGACTTAATGGTACCTTAATGTTCTCTCTTTGAGTGTGAACAGCTGACTTTCATAGGTTTTGGGTAAACCCTCAGAGCTCTTAGAAATTCAGGGAAGACAGACAGCCAGAGGGAAGATACTGGACTCCTTTTTTGAATAGAAAAGGCTACAGTGATTAGTTAGAAACCATGTAACAGTTAATGTATTTTATGAAGTAGTTCATGAAGACCATTTATGACAATTTTGTACTATTAAGTGGGCAAATACTATTAAGTGCTTTTTAGTTAACAACTTGCTATATGGATTGTGATTTTTTCCTAGAAATATGTATTCCTCATAAATGTATTTTTTTCTCTTCATTGCATTAATACTGCAAAGCAATGGCACCTCAGATACCCTTGGAGGTCAGTGCTACAGATGAGCACCCAAACGCAGCCTGAAAATATGACTGGTGCTCATCATGCACCTTTGTTTGTTCTTCCTTATCTTTGGGTTTAGTCAGATGTTCAGATGGGAGGTCTTTTTCACATGGGGATTATTTAGACAGAATAATTGCACAATCCCATAAGAACAGACCCAAAAGGTAGTAAGAAATATGGCTATAGCTGTGATTAATAAATGTATTAAAAACCATTCAGAAAGCACGCAGAAACAAAGTGTGAATGAGCTACAACAAATGGTAGATGTGGACACTGACCTTTTCAGAGAACCAGATACTAGAGCCGACTTTGTTTAGACCAGAGTTCTGTTATGCAGAATGCTGGTTTTTTCATTCAATTCATTGTCTCCTACACTCCCCTCCCTTTTTAAGCAAGATTAAAAGTTACTATTTTTTTCAACAAATGGCTTTCCAAGAAAATGGTTCTTGCCTGGGTAGTCCTGGATCTCTGTTGCTAACAGACTCAATTTGAGGTTAGATGTCATGGCTCCATGGGGATCAATGTCCCTTGTGTGGGTTCCTTTTGACAGGATGAAGAAAGATGCACCCAAAGTGACAAAAACAATGAAGACATAGAAACAGGCCTTTCAAATACATGGTAATGGGACAGTTGTGGCAATTGTAGCAACAGCCAACATCACCATAGCTTGTTGTCGGTATGACCTTCCCGTGACATGCTTATTGACTCTTCGGTGGTTTTCACCAAGAAGCTTCTTCACTCTGAATGCAGCCCATTGATGTTGTCTCCTTCCTCAACTCCTTGTCCTTCTTTATATTTTTGTAAGTCCCATTCTTCGGGGGAAGTACAGTAAAAACTCAACACAAAGAGATACAATCAGGTGAAAATTATCACAAAAATAGATTCTGGCCTCTCTGGTCTCTTGTTTCTTTTTTTCTTACAAAGCATGGTCCAGAAGACATTTGTTGATATCTATGTCAAGTGAAATCTCTCACTTTAAACTGATGTAACCTCCCTCCCCCATCCATAATGAGGGGCCAGACATCCCCTCGCTTAGAGAGTTAAATTGTTGTGTTTTTCTAACTGAGTTCTAAGTACATTTTGTGATGGATGAGATTTATATAACACCATTGTATGTTAAAATTGGTCTCTAGTTTGAATTTCCTGTGTTGCTTTGCCACAGGCAGGAAGCTTTGCAGGAATGGCAGCTGCATCTGGAGCTGATTTGAGCTCACAACCCTTCCCAGAGCACGGAAGACTAAAAGATCCGGAATGCTGAGGACAGTGAGGGGAAGGCTCCCTTTGCCGTCTGTAGCTGCTTGAAACTTCATTTTTCTTCCTGCTGTTCCATGTGATGGTGGTGGCAGCCAAAATGGCACACCCTTTCAAATCCAATTCAGAGACCAGATCAATTTGTACCACGACCTCATGCAAAATTTTAAAAAACATGGTTTCACTCCAACAATGATAGCCACGGCAGAAATGTGTTCAACACCAGCCCTGCACCCTGAAAAGGTAGAAGTTTGCCTTCATACCATTCTGGCCCAAACAGTTCATTTTCCACAATCCTCTTGACTGGTCTCTACTTTCCAGTGTGAGCACCAACCAGTCAGATAGAGAACACATGCAGACGTCCTGCTCTAGAAAATGTGCCAAAGATGCTGCACACCCTGGTCTCCTTACGTGTGCGGATGCTGGGGCAAGCTTCGTTCCCTTGTCAGAGGACAGCTGTGGTCTGAAGCTGCTTGGAGAGGGCTGCCATCCCTCTTGAATCATGCGGTAACACAGCACCACACTGCTGGTGTTCTTATCTTGTAAAGCACCTGCGGGAAGGGACCAAAGGCTTCTCACCTTACTAGTATCGTGATTGGTATTTGTGCCAATGTCACACTGACCCCAGGCAAGATTCCCTCAATGGAGACAAGTCAGCTGTCCATGGGTATAATCAGAAGGTGTATTTGCCTTTTGGAGAATTAATGAAGCAGTAACTGACTTGTCTCCAGTGAGGTGGGGAAGCTGGCCTGGGCACATGACAGACAACATGTCCACTCCCCACACAGACCCACCTCACAGGACAAAGCCTGTATCTTCTTTTATGGCTGCAGGAACAAGACAAGGAATGACATTCCACCATCTGTGGTTTTTCCCTGTGAGCATTGAGGAAATAACAAAGACCACCCCAATGAGAATAAGCAGCACCTATTTATTCAGAGCTTTCTATAAGCAAGGGAGTCGGCCACCATGAACTGCAGTAGATAGAGACTCAAAGGAAGGCAGAAGAATGAGAAGGCTCTATAGGTTGGAAAAAAAAAAAAAAAAAGGAAAGCTGCAGTGTGCCTTCATTGGAGGTTGATGGAATGGGCAAGTTGTATGCAGTAAGCTGGAAGTGAGGCATACTGCGATTGCTTGGGGTGTATATGTGGCTTCCTCCGATTGGTCCTACATTAGTAGCAGAGGCAAATAATGCAGAATCTGACAATCATTGATGGAGTACTGACTGACTTTTCTGGGCCAATTGCTTCAGGACTGTGGTTGGGCTTCTAGGATAGTAGCTATATAGCTTGTGTGTCAAGGTTTTATTTTTTTTTTAAGGTTTTACTTTTATATATGAGCAGGCCACTGCCCATTTGTATATTTTTTATTTGCAGATGAAGTCTTCTAATCCATGTGATTTTATTCTTAAATTAAACAAGGTCTGTTATTTGAAATGAAGAACATTTTATTGGCCTACATAAGTGGGGATGGAAGACCATTCAGTAAGCACTCATTACTCAATATTGTTATTAGGAGAAAATATCCTGAGATTGTGCAGGCTAGACAACATCTCATAAAGACAATGTTCAGGGCCAGTTGTGTTCTCGTGGGGTTGGTGTGAATTAAAAACAAGAACTTTGGAATCTATGATTTTGAGACACAGTAATCTGTGGCTTTCCAGCATGTCTGTAAACATGCACAAGATAATAACAAAAAGAGAAAAAGATATAATATGAACAGAAAACTAAGAATCTAGAATGGTAAAAATCACCTTTGAGTTAGTGGACACGTTTTTATGAATTGTGGAACCAGTGAACCTTTTAGTACAAATCAACAACAAAGGTTGGAAAAAGCTGGAAACCTGTTTTCATAGGGATTTGATGCTCAGAAACTTTAAAATGGGATGCAAAAGAGAAGATTTTGTCATCCAGGGAGGTAAAATATAGTTAGTGGGAGGAACTAAAGCACTACAGCCAAGAAGGGGATCAGGCCGCCCATTCTAGACCAGAGACCCCTCTGCGGCCCCCATGGCCCACATCAGAGACTCTGGCATGATGACACAGGGTGGAGGAGACATGACTAGCTGGGTAAGCATTTTCCATGGGAGACAGACCAACCGCACCCATCGCACAGTAGAGAGGACCATAGATGATGTTGATGTGAGGTGACAGGTCAAAGATAAAAGTGGAAAGGAAAAATCAGAAGCAAGCATTTGTTTCTTACAAATTAAAAAAAAAAAAACTAAGAAAAGATAGAGTAAGTATGACTGCCTGCATAGATCAGAAAAACTTTCGGATACTTACTCTCTCCATGGCTCACTGCATGGGGAATTCCCATCTTTTCTATCTGGAGCCGAAGTAAAATAGAAACCTCCACTGGCATAAACTTGAGTTCAAATCAAAGGATGGGCAAGGAAAGAGGTTTATTTTATAATTGCCACATAATAAAGGGCTCTTTGAAAAGAAATGTCCATTCCCTGCCAGATGGTTTTTTTTTTTTCCTATTTTAAAGTTTTGATTTAAATTCTAGTTGTCAACATACAGCGTAGTATTAGTTACAGGTGTAAAATGTCGTGATCCAACAATTCCATACGACACCCAGTGCTCATCATGACAGGTGCACTCCTTCATCCCCATCATTTGTGTTTCCCATTCCCCACCTCCCATCCCCTCAGGCGACCATCAGTGTGTTCTCCAGGGTTAAGAGTCTGTTTCTTGGTTTGCCTCTCTCTCTCTCTCTCTCTCTGTTTGGTCATTTGTTTTCTTAAATTCTACATATGAGTGAAGTCGTATGCTATTTGTCTTTCTCTGAGGGACTTCCTTTACTTAGCATTATACTCTCTAGCTTCATTCATGTTGTCACAAATGGCAAGATTTCATCATTTATATGACTGAGTAATATTTCATTGTAAATTTAATGACACTTGCTCAAAATTATGTAATAGTCTACATTATGCTCACATGTATCTCTTAACCCAGAGAGTGAAGTTTTGGGGAAATGAAAGGTGGCCCTGTGGCCTGTAGGCAGCTGCTTTTGGTTGACCAGGGGTGCTATGCTTCTGAGGCCAGCGCCCCTGACTGGAACCTGTATTCTTCCTTTCTTTTGGGTTTTCAGGCACTCAAGGGAGGAAGAAAACATACTAACTCTATATTTTATGTCAAATCTGTATGTTTAACCTTGGTGCAGTACGTTTCTGATATAAAAGACGGGTTATGAATACTTTACAAGTGATAGAGGAGATGCCTATGTGAAAGTTCTTTAGCTGAGCCTCTGAGATCAAAGACAATGAAGGAGTAAATATTTTTTGAACAATCCATTGATAAATATTCTTGTATTCTTATCTTTTTAAAGGTTATATTTTAAAAACAATTTAAAAGTATTTTGTTATAAACATTATTTAAGAATCGAATGTATATCCATTAACAAAAAAGTGTTAATTGAAATACTTTGAAGCTCTCTTTTTAAATTAAATATATATTCTCTGCAAGTTGGTGAGAACAACATAGTTAAGACTGAATCACGGAACAAATTTCACAAAAAAAAAAAATCCTATATATCACATATGACACCTACCTGAACACTGAGTAACTTCCATTTTGATTCATGTTGTTACACTATGTACAAAACAGATTAATAAGGCCAGGGTTATTATTGTGAAGTGTGAACAGAGCAATGAATTTTAGTGAATGCCAGCTTTATAGTATTGATGGTGGTTGTACATGTCCTCATCTGCTTATAAAACATGAGATAATTTCATCCAGCTTGCTAGTAACTTTTCCCCTTCTACTATGCAACTGGGGTGTCCCTGCCACTCTGTTCTCACAGCGCCTTCTGTGGGAACCATCAGTTGGAATGTCTAGACGTCGTTAAACCGCCTACCACTTCCTGGTTGAAGACAGCCAACAGTCCTTGGAGGCAACTCCTCAAGTGGTAACGAGGAGCTCTGTTGGGCTTCCCTCTGCAAAGCTTCCAACTCAATCAGCAGGGATTTTGCATTTCACTTTCTGACTTCTATATCTTGTATACAGAGCTAAGGTTAAGAATGGATTCCTTGTTAAACATAAGATGAAAGGTCCATGTGCATATCCTACTGGCATTTACTCTTACAAGATCTGAGCATGCTGAATCAGACTTCTAAATAAACAAATAAATAAATTTTGAAGCTATCCAATGGGATAGCTAAGTGGTGATTTGCTTACAATGGTATGTCCTTTATTTTATTGTTTCCTGTATCATTAAATAATTATTTATGGAGCTCTTGCTACGTGCTCGGCACTGTTCTAAGGGTTCAGAGTTTAGCAGTCATTGAAGATCCCAGGGCTGGACTCTGGCATCCAGTCACAATGCAGAAAGGAGTAGAGAGCTTTGCTTCCACCCTAATTAAGAGAGGAAGAAGGTACTAAACGAGCTAATGTAGCAAAGTAACCAACCAACCAACATCCCAAAGAGAAAGAAATACCTCAAAGGAGACTCAAGACAGGTGACACCTCTTGCCCTTTGGTAGAACATGGGAATAAGAGGTGGCTCCATTTTTAAATGGATACCAAGAGATTAGGTACAATTGTAAAAAAAAAAAAAAAAAGAAAAGAAATCTTGTAACCTCTGTTGGCTATCATGTTAGCTTAGAAGAGCTGGGAGTCCCCAGAAATGGTGTATGAGCTTGCTTGGAAGCATTTCTCCACAGGCTATTGTCATGGGCTCAGAAAAGAAACTGAGGGCAGGGAAGGATTGCTGAGAGTGGCACAAATGCACGGGAGGTCCC
The DNA here is from genome assembly GCF_048418805.1 of Vulpes vulpes. Lineage (NCBI taxonomy): Eukaryota > Metazoa > Chordata > Mammalia > Carnivora > Canidae > Vulpes > Vulpes vulpes. The sequence continues at coordinate 64,748,965 of NC_132782.1, read as the reverse complement.
CAGAAGCCCCTGGAGGACAAGCATGAAGCCCGACCGTAGGTACAAAGCAGTTGAAAGCCACATTTCTAAAAATGTTTCTTAGTACATTCATGGTCCGGAAATCATTCCCCACTGACTGTGAGGTGAGTTGAAGAGTGACTACAGTAACAGCATGGACTTAGGGTGCACAGACACTCGTGAATCTCATTGCCAGTCACTTACATCACGTCCTTCCCTTGACATTGTCCAAGGGCCCAGAGAGTTAGCACCTTGTCTGCGTCTCCATTCAAGCAAGGGCAGCCCCCAGTTCTGACCTGCAGTAGCCACCTTTGCTTCAAGTGACCAGGCTGCATTGTGGGAAAGGCGTGGGGCGTGCCATTCCAGGTCCCCTTCTCAATAGTGTCCTGCTGTCCCAGGTGCTGCTTAAGCCATCCGGGTCCCCCAAGGGGGGCGATCCTTCCCTTAGTCCTCAGCTGAAGCTGTGAGTGCCACCTCCCTTCTCCAGCTTGCCGGGTGAGGGACTCCTGCCCTGGGGTGATGGGGATGGATGGACACCTGACACTCATCACTGGATGGATGAATTTGACCATTGTTGTCATTCAATGAGATCGTTGTTACACTTTATCAGTTTATACCCTCAGTGTGGGTGGGTGCCCTGCACACAGGCCAGGGGAACAGCCAAACTGCAGGAGCTGACATAGGTAAGCTGATAGTAACAAGGGGGTGACAAGCCAGTGGTCCCCATGCTCTGCTCTTCTGAATAGTCCCTTGGGCTGGTAAAGAACCAAAACCCAGTCCCCAGGGATATGCAAAGTACTCCTGGTCCTCTCCATTAGCACGGTGTGTGCCCAGAACCTTCTCTGCTAGAGTGAGTAAGAGGGTTTGTGGTTAGAAGCTATCACATCGGTCTTACCCGGCATCAAGGCAGCACGTGGTGGCCACCTCTACCTGTAGGCCTTATGCCACAGGCTCCCACGGGTTCAGGAGTAAAACCAACTCCAGGGATGATGAGTCAGGAGCAGCTCTCCCACCTCCCACCTTACAGGTTCAGGATCAATTTTCCTTTCCTCCCTCTGGCATTTCTTCCAAAGTCTGAAAACCTTCCAATTCTGATGCTAATCTCTACCTTGAATCATGGGAGCCTGCCTGCCAACCCGCCCAGAGACTTTGGGAGCCTCTACCCTTCCTGAGAAGCCCACCACCACCACCAACCCAGGTGGTGGGGAAAATCCTCAGATAATTCCAGGGAGTCTATGTCTACACATCGATACAGCCAAATTCAAACACTGAATGAAGATCTCCTGGCATCTCTCTGACTAGGGAAGGAACATAACAAACATTTAACTGCAGTGCGTCATTCCAGTCCATATGATTCCCACTCACTGATTGAAAAAACAGAGCCATAAAAGTAGGAGGGATGGGTTTTATAGGATCATCCTGGTATTAAAAGTCAAAGTCACACCAAGCTTTGCTATTTTTCTATCGCTGCAACGTTTGCCAATAAAGCTTACAAATGTGTAATGTATCCGGTATAAGGGTTAAAGTGTCTGCTATCCATTGCTGTGCAATATGCCACAGAAAAAACCTTAGCAGGAAAATGACCATTTCATTTGTGTAAGAGTTTCTGGGTTAGCAATTTGGGGTGGGATTTGCTGGAGAGTTTGCCTGCTTGTGGCTTGCCTGAGACCAGATGTTGCTCGGCGGCCTCACTCACCTGCCAGGTGCTGGTGCTGGCTGTTGATGGGCCACATGTCTCTGGAACAATAGCCCGGGCCACCTTTCCTGGCAGTTGGTTTCAAGAGCCAGAAGCTTCAAGGACCTTTGCTATCTATGCCTGGCATGAATGGAACATTGGCATGAGAGGGTAGACTCCACTTCTTTACAGGAGGAGCTGAAGTGCGGGTGATTCTTAGGTTACTGCTTTAACTTCTGTGGAACAAAGTTTAACAGCAAGTAGGCAAAGCTATGATTCTCTCCAAAAGGTACGTAAAGGCTCTGACATTATTTCATTGGATGTCTGTAATCCATGAGCTCATTTCAAACTCAACAGATTTTTTTTAAATTAAATGTTGATCTCTTCAAATATTTAACATAACATCTTAATAAATAAAAGATTATAGTCCTTATTCCACAAAGGGACCTATCACTGTTTTCTAGCTAGTTATGCTTTTATTTTTATATTGCCCATCTGGCAAGTGTCTGTCTGAGTGCTTTAGAAGCCAGAACAAAGTCAAATTTAAATTGACAGAAGCCCAGAATCGTAGAACCAGGCATCCCTTTTCAGCAAGAGGGGGCAGGGCAGTGTAGCTTTTAGACAGTGGATTTTGAGCTTTCGTACCATCCTGAAGGACGTTGATTGTGGATCTTGAAACCGCTAAATGACCTGCAACTGTTTCCTCATTGACATGGGCACAGCAATGTCCATGGGCCTGATTGTTAGTGGTGTTAAGTATGAATTTCAGAGTTCTTGCTCCGGGCATCAGAAGAGTCCAGCAAGATCCATGCTGCAGGCTGATAGACCCGGGGAACCCTTCTTCCAGGGATTGTTTTCACAACAGAGCCTCTAAGTCCCTCAAAATTCGCCTGGATTTTGCTTTAATCTCAGGAGCTCACTTGCCCTAGAAGAGGAGTTTGCTTCAAAGTACCAGGAGGGTGGCTGAGTCGGGATGACGCCTGTCCCCAGGGTGGTGGTAGATGGGTGACCCGAGGAGTGGGGGCCACAGATGGCGGGAAGCTCCCAGGGAGCACAGGTGGGCAAGTCCGGCCCCAGGAGCAGGTGCGCTGCTGGTCGGGTTCCCCTCACGGCCACCATTCACAATCCTGAATGACTTTGTGGTTTTCTTCATGAGGAAAGGCCCCATAATGCTGCTTACACTGCTCTCCACCTGAATTAAAGAGTAAAACTCATAAAGCACTTTTCCCCAATGACGTTCTAAGGTTACAATTTTAACGATGCCTAAAAAGGCAAAAAAAAAAAAAAAAAAATCAACTTCCATGATTCACTCATATTCTATTTATTGTGTTTTTGTTTGTTTGGCTCATGTTACTGCCTATGGGATATCCAACAGCAGAAAACAGGGAGTATTAGGGCCTTTCGGGTCTCTGACTGTCTCCTTCTTGCATATTTTAAGGGCAGGAGGTCACCGTCCTTTCCTCTCATGGTGTTACTGGGTTGTAACCCACACTCTGCCCTGTGTGTGCTTTGAGAGGGCAGCGTGCTGATGAGGCTGACCTGGCCTGTGAAGAGAGGGCCCCCCCTGAGCTTCCCCAATACCCATCATCTCACAAAGATACAAAGAAAGGTAAGAAATGTTTTGTTTTGTTTTGTCTTTCCTTGGCATGAGCACTTTAATAGTTGACTCTCTTAGCAACTTTCAAGTATGCCATGTGGCAGCGTGAACTGTGATCATCACGGTGTCCACAATGTCCCCGGGACTCAGTACTTTATGGGTTTGCACCTTTTGATGATGGGAGGAGGTCATCTTACTTGTCTTCCTCTGACAATGCCTGCTTTCTACCCAGGGAACTAATAGGTGTCAAAGATGTGAACTTCACATCATTCAACGACATGAAAAAAGAGAATGTTACTCTATTTCTCCAACAGATAATGAAGCCAAAACACTTAAATTTCATGCTGTGTATGAAACTACAGAACATCAGGAAGAGTGTTGGTTTCTCAGACGTAACAAAGACAAAGGAACCTCTCTCTCCTCACCCTGTCTCTGCGAGTGCAAAGGCCATGTCCTCCGACCTCCACCTTCACCTCCACACTGCTGCTGGAAGGCTCTGCCTCTCCGATGACCTCACTCTAGGGGCATCCTGCCCCTGCCTACAAGGTTAGGATACACTCCTCTCCCAGGGGCTAACTTCATATGCAAGACCCCAGAATTTGCTCCTAGGTGACCCAGATGTACTTCTCACCCCTGCATGGGATTCCCTGCTGGGTCCAGCCCGAGTGGATCCTGCAGCCAGTGTGTGTACCTCTAGGCAGGCCTGGGAGGGGTGGAGGTGAGAGTGTGGGCATGCAGCTGGGATGACCATGCTCATGTGCAGGACGTCCTCCATGGGCCTGTGGTCTCTATAGCAGGAAGGGAAATGCAGCAAGCATTTCCTTCAGCCATCATCTCCAGCCTGTCTGAGTCTGCATCGAAGCCTGGCCATGCTGGTCCTTGTGAGGATATGTCTGGAAATATAGAAAGACACAGCACATATTTTAGAATAATCTATTGGCTGGATTTATTAACTGTTGCATATTTATCTGGTGGTGCCTGGGCTTTCTCTTCATGCTTCCCCCAGGCCCTGTGCAGTGAAGCTTGGCAGAAGCTTGGCTGCCCCCACGCCCCCCATCCAAACCACAGAACCACTAGGTCCTGTACCCGCCAAGCACACCCACTCTTCTCTGCACACTCAGGCCACCCCTTCTTGCCTGGAAAACCCTCTTGGCACTTTCCCCTCTTGTCCCTACACCACAGCAAAAGTCTGGTCATAGCAGCGTTTCCAATGCTTGAATTCCTCACTGGTTTTGTAACACTTTTTCTAACAATTTAAAAAAATTGGGGCCCCTGGGTGGCTCAGTAGTTGAGCACCTGCCTTTGGCTCAGCCTGTGATCCCAGGATCCTGCAGGGAGCTTGCTTCTCCCTCTTTCTGTGTTTCTCTCATGAATAAATAAATAAAATCTCTCTCTCTCTCTCTCTCTCTCTCTCTCTCTCTCTCTCTCTCTCTCTATATATATATATATATATATATATATATATTTAGATTTAAAGGAAAGTTGCAAAGATAGTAGCTTGGTTATCCCTGCCCCCATTGCCCCATCACTATTACATTAGTATGATACACTCGTCACTACCGACCCATCATTATCAGATAAACAGTACGCTTCATTCAGGTTTCCTCAGTTTTTACCTAATGTCCTGTTCTGTCCCAGGATTCCATCCAAGATGCTACAGGACATTTAGACGTGCCATCTCCTAGGGCTACTCTCCGTTGTGATTGCTTCTCACAGTTTCCGTATTTTTGGTGCCCTTGATGGTCTGGAGGAGAAGTGGTCAGGGATTTTATAAGATGTCTCTCCATTGGGGTTTGTCTGGTGTTCTTCCCCTGGGGGTTATCAGCTGTCGACTGCAGAGGTAAAGTACTTTCCTCGTCACATCACGTCCAGAGGGTACACTGTCAGTAGGACTTGTCACTACTGGTGTTGGCTGTGATGGCCTGACTGAAGTCTTGTTTGTCAGGTTCTGAAAAGTGTGACTTTCTTTCCCCTTCCACACTGTGCTCTTTGGAAATGAGTCATGAAGGGCAGCCAGTGCCCTCTGAATGTCCTGCGGTCACTCTGCAGGACCTAGGATGGGCAAGCTCACCACCCAACATGCTCCAGCATATTATACTCTTGATCTTATAGATACAAGAACAGTGTGATATGATACACTCCTGATCTTATATACATAATTAGAGCGTGATGTGATACACACTCTCTCTATAAAATGCCAAAACAACCACTTGCTTGAAATTCAGAGAAGATACTATTCTCAAAAGAACCTTCTCAAATGCGTTATATTTGATTTTTTGGGGAGGTTTGTCATTTCCATTATTTCTAGATTTTGTGTAAATATATTTTCACTGTTTCTTTCTTAATGCACGAAACTGAGATATACATGAGTCAATTGGAAAGCAGCCATCCAAAGATATTTTGTGCACTCACATAAAACTACACTTTGGGGAAATAACTAAACGTAGTCCCCGAGGAGTTGGCACTAACTATTGGTCAGTTAACAATGTAATCCAAGTACTATACAATCATATCTACATTTTTAATCTATTACACATGGTTTTATTTATGTATAGAAATGTTTAACAAAAAATTAGAAATTGCATATCCTCCATGGCTTGTGATAACCATTTTTAACAAAATTATGTATGTCCTTCTAGGCACATTTTCTATGCACATTTTTTGCACATAGTTGAAGAATAAGAAATGCTCTCCAGAGCAATCTCATTCTACTTATGAAGTGCAAAAGACAAGATAGAATTATTAACCAAGAGTCACTTTCCTTTCAGAGAACATCCCCAAAATCACGCTTTGGGTTGAATATTTGGATATAAGCCCTTTGCAGTCAAATCTCCAGAAGCCTGAATTTCCAAATTAGTAATTATTATTGTTATTTAAGAATAACAAGTGATTAGAAATTTCATCATAATCTGGCATTTGGTAAAGATTTCTGTTTGCTTGCTTATTTGTGTATAACTAAATGCTTTTAATTTCTGCTCCTAGAAGACATGATGAAGCTGTGAGAATTTACTCAAAGCTTTCAGCAGCAAAAACCTGGAGGATTATCTCCTCTGTCTGGAAACTTAGAAGACCTGGTGGCAATGTTTACAAGCCATACTTTGTAATATAACAAAATTTTCAGGCTAAATTTCTCTCTACTGATGTGGGCAGACCTAAAATCTATATAATGCTAAGAAAATTTCTTAGAAACTCAATTTTGCAAATATAGTACTTGGTTTCTATTATAAATATAGTAAAAGTAAATCATTTTATTTACCCAGTAGAATGATAAATAATTGTTCTAGATGACCATCTGCAGCTGATTTTGGAGGTGCTCCTGTACGCGGCCTCATATGAGCTACAGAGATACACCCTGTGTGATTGAGGCTCCCTAGTGAGTCATAAACAGGGCTGTGGACAAAGATTTTCTTGCAAAAATGAAATGAGCATGGAACAAAGTGAAAAGTTCAAAGTATGATGGATGGGCCATCCCCACTGAAGGTCATACTGTCACCAGCAAACCTAGAAGGACCACAGAGAATCAGCCACGTAAAATGTATTAGCCAAAGTGGTGACAAATAACCACACTTTCTCTCTGAACCCTGTTCTTAAGCTTCTACAGAGGCTGGACATGTCTCATGAGTCAAGTTGACATTGAGTCCTTGTCACAGGCCTCTAGGCTGGGGCTGGTGATGATGGCCATTTGCCAGGAGTGATGGGAGCTTTAGGTGGGAGGCTACCCACCATGTGGTGTTGTCACCAGTGTTGGTGTGGCTGTTATCACATCTCCAAGGAAACTAAAATTAGTAAATAGAGTCAGACTCCAAGCTGACTAAACCGAGGCTAAGAGGTGCCCACCATGTCCTGGAGAGTTGGGCATGCCAGAACAAGAAGCAGGCAGATATAAATGGAGATGGATCACAAGGCAGAGTCATAAAGGAGGAAGGGTGAAGGGAAGATGCACAGTAGAAGAAGAGCTCCAGATGGGGAGCTGAGCTGTGGTCTCTGAGTCATTGGCATTTTCTATTATACCTGATAGTGGATAGGAAATCCATACACACGTATCAAATTAAAATGCCTAGAAGGTAAAATGTCTGTGACCTTTCCTGACTCCACTTGTTGCTAGGGATTGTTACACTGTTCAGTGCCAGAGCAATGGACAAGTCATGAACGACTTTAGCTCACAGAGTTTCCAAGTTGTATCTGTAGATCTATAGTCCTGATGACAAGCATCATCGGTACCACGTGAGCCCCTGACACTCCCGTTTGAGTCAACAAGGCATTGTGGGTAAAACAAAACTTCAGCATTTAAAGTTCTTGTCACGAATGGGGCCAACTTTTCACATAGTCCAGAAAACAATCTGGTTAAAGAAGGAGTGCTGTAGGTACATATGGAATATTCTTCAATTATTATAATCCTATAAATAACCCCACCAATGTTTCTTGAAAATAACAGGTAAGAGATCTTTATTTTTTATTTTTATTTTTAAAAATAATTTTTATTTATTTATGATAGTCACACACACACACACAGAGAGAGAGAGGCAGAGACATAGGCAGAGGGAGAAGCAGGCTCCATGCACCGGGAGCCCGATGTGGGATTCGATCCCGGGTCTCCAGGATCGCGCCCTGGGCCAAAGGCAGGCGCCAAACCGCTGAGCCACCCAGGGATCCCGGTAAGAGATCTTTAATTATGTTTATTGAAAACTATAAAATTTTTGTCTATCATAACATTAAAAAATTACAAGTAATCATAATTTGTATTGTTTTACATATACTATCACTTTCTGAAATATTTTGATATAGGAAATCAAGAGAATTTGCCAATATATTAGGTGTGCCATCAAATGAATTCATCACCCATACATAGTCTGATTGAAATCCAGGATTAAATTTAAAAGGTGAAAGAAAGTAGGTAATAAAGATGATACAGGAAAAGAAAGACACAATTTCTGGCCAACTGTGGAAGGAGTGATTGAATGACCTCATGGACATGGTGGCCATAAGCGCCAGCCTTCAGAGTTGGTGGCCTAGGATGGCTGGGGTTGACCCAGTTCCCACTCACAACAAGAGATGTTTACCCCTGCAGTATTTATGTAACCTCTCCATCTATTTTCGTGCATATACTGATAGTTAAATACTTGAAATGGGCATCTACCAATGTCAATGTTGTTTTATTCTATGCAGTAGGATGGACTCTGACAAGGGAGGAACGCAGTGAGTTGCTGAAGAGTTGCATTGGCCATAATGTGAAGCAAAGGGAAAGCATGCGGTGTGTGTATCTTGGGCATATGGTCACAACATGGGGACCGGGGAGGCCAAGAGAAGAAAGGATGAAAGCCTGAGAACAATTTCAAATACCAAGAGAAATCCTTCTGGCTAAGAATAATGTACCTTCCGTGTCTTTCAAAAATTTTCTCAACAGATGGGCTGCTGGGCTTCGCTCCCCACAGAAAGTTCAAAACAGTAGGGCCGATTTCAATTACTCACTTGGATTTTAAGGAAATGGAGAAAAATGCCAGTCCTAACGTTCTTGGGGTTTAGATCAACTACAAAAGTCAGCGATGGGCTGAGATAAAAAGTCAGCAAACGGCAGGCAAGTGGGGTGTGGCCCCCCAAACACCCGCGTAAACCTCGCTTCACCTTTGCAAGCCCCTCTCATTGCAGAGCACAGCTTAGCAGGTTTGAGGCCCGGTTTCTGTCCTTGCTGGTTTCCATGGTGGAAGCGTGGATGTGGCAGAAAGTGGGGAATGGATGTTTGTGGGTTGGTCATAGTGAGGGGACATTAGTATGTAGAGCCCATGCTGGAGAGCTGCATTGGGAGGTCCCAGACATGCTGTTATTGGCTTTCTTCCCCTTGTTGGGGCCACCAAGGGGTCAGCTCTGGGGCTGCACCAAGAACAGTGTCCTGGAGTGATGAGGGCCCATTAACTGGGCTTGCATTCACAAGCCCCTGCCTGCTTTTTCGGGCAAAAATTGTCTGCCTTCCGATTAGGTCCCCCTGACCCACCTGGTCTGCAACACATTTTCCATGGGGGGAGCTGTCTTTCCAAGAAGATTCCACACTGCTCTTTGTTCTCCTGCTCGTTTTTAGCTTGGTCGAGGAACTAGCATTGCATTGTGGAGAACACACTCCAGGGTGATCATGTGCAGCGGCTTCCCTGCCCTGACACCCTCTCGTGTTGTAAGTGGGGCCACTGCCTTCCAGACTTTTGGGCATCACGCCCACCAGATACTGAACTGTCCTTTCCCAGATGCTGGTCCACAGTGTCCCAGGAACGGGGTCCTCCTGGCCCCCCTGGCACATTCCTGCATTCGAATGCCTGCTCGGGAAGACTCGGGAGAGGGCAGGGGAAAGAAATCAAGTTCAGTGGTTTGGGGAATTCTCTTCAGAAACACTCACTTTGGGATCCTGTAGATGGTGGAGGGTCCTGGGTCAGGGTGGAGACCCCCACCCCACCCCCAGGGAACCTCAAAGCCCGGGCTGCCAGTTACCTAGTTTAAAATAAAATATGTAGGTTAATGCCCACATTAGGGTGAAAGGAGTTAAGGGAGGTGGAAATGTTTATTGTTTATCAACAGATCCACTTCCTTCTCCCTTCAGGTCCTCCCTTCCTGGGAAGACTGGGGGCCTCCTGCTTGCTGCTGCTGTCTTTAATGCATCTTCTTCTTCTTCTTCTTTTTTTTTTTTTTTTAGACTTGAAAACATATAACACAGAGCCATTAATTCTGAGTGGTGAAAACATGACTGTTTGTTATATCATTCTTTGAATTTTTTTTGTACTTTACGAATATTCTCTGAATAAAAAAGAAAATGAATTGATGCCCACGAAAGCGGTCTAGAGAGAGAACATGCTTTGGCATAAGAAGAGGTAGAAAGGGAACGTTTGTCCGATTCCAAGTCTGTTAAAAAGATCTAAGGAGAAATCTTCCAAATCCTCCACTTAAAATGAAATGAGTTCCTTTCAGCAGGTCTCAAATCCAAAGTCAGGAATTATGAATCCCTAGGTTAAGAGGCTTGAAACAAGGAGGGGGGGGGGGATAGTTACATGGAAGATATGTAATTAAGATTTTATGCAATTTGGACTCAAAGACTTCTAAATCTTCCCATCACACATACATGCACACACAGATACTATAAATTACGCAACCAGAAGACTTCACTGAGCAATACAGAGCGCTGGCAAGTGTTTTATATGGTGTTAAATTTAGAAAAATGTTGACATTAGCAAAACTTTTCCAATTCAGCTGTATTCATGTCATTACTCAAATTTGAATATTTTTTTTATTGTGGAAAGCTTTGTAAATCCAGGACAGCTTCCTAGACAGGGTAATAAAAAACACATCTCCTATCAGATGAAAGTCAGCCCCTGACCATGTGATCCCAGAACGACCTCTAACCTATCCAGTGGGATGCAGCCCTGCTCCTTGTGCGTTGCTGCTAGCTGCTGACTTGGTGCATGCGCCTGTTCTAATTGTGACCTAAATTCATGAGTTCTGGGGACCTTGCCTGTATTCCAAGAATCACATGACCCCACTAACATGCAAAACCCTCTAACATGGGCAGAAAGGTTCAAGATCATCCAGGCCTTGTCATGGAAGGAGGCACGGAATTGTCCGTATTAGCGAGAAGGCTCACAGTGGTCATAACTGGTACAGAACATGTTTGTTTCCATCCTCTTCTCAAACATGTTAGCTCTCAGTGACCCCTTCATTCTGAAATTTGATGTGTCTAAAAATTCATGAAAGATGTTCCCTAATTTCTTGCCTAAATTCTTCGTGGGTGCACATCCCCCTCTTTAATATCTGTGGCCGATCACCTGGTGCTCAGCACATGACACAGAGCACAGGACAGACAACACGGGATGGACAGATGGCTGGCTTAGAACCCCCTTCCAAATCACCCAGGTGGAACATGTTGTACAAAGCTCCACTACTTCCTGGCTGTGTGTCCCTGAACGCAGTATTGAACCTCTCTGTTCTGAGTCTTCCGCTGAGGAGTGGATATTAATGATGGCACCCATCTCACAGGACGGTCACAAGTATCAAGTGCAAGAGTGAATCTCAGCCTCTCAGTGCCATTGCCATTGGCAAACCTTCAACCAATGTGGTTGGCATCTGGTGGTGGTTGTGACAAATTTGAAACAAACTTGCTTTACAAAACAGTGCATAAACAATGGCCTTAGCAGCTACAGAAGAAGAAAAAAAGAAGGAAGAGGAGGAGGAGGAGGGAGTTCTGAAGGCAGCAGCCACTTTGGAAACCAGTTCAGGTGATCTAATAAAAATGAGCGTGCCCAGTCAGCATGGCCCAGGCCTTCTGTCCCAGGGTGCAGAGCCGGGCATGTCTGTAGGAGTGCACAGGGACGGGGACAGCATGTCTGAGGGAGCACCACACCCTTCCCAACTGCTCCAACAGCTGGATAGCTGTAGGCCCGATGACTTTAATAATCCATAATCCATTCGCAGTAACTGTGAGAGGTGACTTCTTACTTCTCAATACCACAAACAAACCATACTTGAGTAGGTTCAGATGCCTCAGATTTGAGCTCTTTTGCTCCCCACCAAAAACAGCTTTGAGACACTTGGAACACTGATGGCCAGCTGGTCACATGTCTGGAAATGTGTTTTTTCACCCGGAAACCTCAAGAAGATGTTGGTAAGCAACACATTTGGAGATGAGTCACTTATAGAAATAAAATAGTGTTAATTTTTCAGAAATAATGTATAAATGTATTATAATCATTAGGCATCTGCTTAATTTGGTGGCATGAGAAGATTAATGGCTCCCAATCCTATAACTGTATATTGACCACCCATATTTTAGGAACCCTGTGAGCCTAAATTTTATAAGTTGCCATAGTTACCCAGCCCTACCCTCTGGCAGCTGCAAAGCTTCTCGGGGAGACAGGCATGCACACAATTGCACTGTAGAGGATAAAGTGTCATGGTCAACGTAGATGCAAGCACTTGCCCCAAGAGACAAACAATGTGGAAGTTTTCTTTTGCCTGTAGAAGCCAGGAAAGAATCCCCAGAGAATATTGAACATCAAGCAGACAGTGAACCCCTGGATGGAAGGAGAAAATAACCCCCTGTCATTTTTCCTGCTTCTCTTTACTTTGGAAATTGAATGGGAAAAAAAAAAATTGAGGGCCACCTGGGCGGTTCCATGGTTGAGCATCTGCCTTCTGCTCAGGGCATGATCCTGGGGTCCTGGGATGGAGTCCCACATCAGGCTCCCCTCAGGGAACCTGCGTCTCCCTCTGCCTCTCTCTCTGTATGTCTCATGAATAAATAAATAAAATCTTTAAGCAAAAAATAAAAAGAAAAAATGTGATATTGATTTACAGTACTAAAGTCTGTGGTGTCAGAGCAGGAATCTCTGCAGTACAAATGAGAGCAAAACATTCTCCAAGTGGGATTTCCAAAATGCCCCAGGTTGGGGGCGGCACTGGGGGCCACGTGGAGCTGAAGCCTCTGTGTGGACACGAGCATCCGGGGGTGCAGAGCTGAACCAGGCTGTCACCCCCTCAATCGGCAGAATGAGTGGAATTATTCTCTAAAGGAATGTTGGCTTCCTTGTGGCTGAACTTATTAATTTAGGTAGGAAAGTGGTCCTTGTTTTGCAAAAATCCCTTGGCAGAGTGCATTGTTTTGGCCGATTAAGGACATATGAAGCTGTGGCCGCATCTGTCACGTTAGCCTGCTGGGCCGGGATGGCTGCACCTGACAAAACACGTGAAGATACAGCGACAGAAGGTGCAGCGCATGTTCCCACGGCACTCACAGGGGAGCCAGTTCTTGGTGCCCGACACAAATGCTTTTGCAGGAACCATCCGAAGAGCATGAAAGATAGTCCTTCCAATGATGTAACCGCCCAAAGAACCAATCTCCAGGTTTTCTTGGATTTTTTTCAGCTCAATAACAACACCCAGCATGAAACTGCGATTCCTTTCAGAGGGTCGGATGGTAATGGAAAGCTGGACCTCAGCCCCTGCTGCAGACAAGTGATACAGATACAGTGGGTCCTCCAGAGGCCGCTCTGTCAAGCCGGTGCTTGGGGGGCACCCCTGGTCTCCCTGCACTGCTGCCCGGGCTTGGGAAGTGGCTGGGTGCTGTGATGTTAGGAGAAGGGCGCTGCTCGTACAAAGACTTCTGGCATTTTTCAAAATCTGAGGCCAGACAGTCATACCTTTCAGCATCGTGTGGGGGGCTGGCCTGTGCACCTGCTCAGAATCACAGCCGGCATGGTGGCTGGGTCATGGCCCTTCCCGCCACGCCACCATGCTCTGCAATTTGGATTCCTCATTGATCCGGTGCCAGTTGCCAGTGAGGACAAGCCCATCCAGATGCACAGCATCATTTAGAGGATCACGGACGGGCCAGAGGCCTTGGAGGATCACATGACAGCGATTCCCTGTTGAGAAAATTCTTTGTCCCCGTAGGGGCAGAAAGAATAAGTGCACAGACCAGAGCCATGTCAGGACACACTACTTGATTTTTTTCTTTCTGCAGGGGAAAGTGTGTTATTTAATGAAAAGATAACTTCTTCTCTGGTGTCTTGAAATCCTCAGGATTTAAAAAAAAAAAAAAAAGGTTGTAGTACAACCTAGGATTCTTTATTTTCGCACGAGCAAAAAACAGAAACAAAAACAAACAACAAAACAAATTTCTTCCCAGGGTTGCTGTCGTCTAGAATGTGTTCAGGACGTTGGGTGGAAACTGTGAACAAAGAGCAAGCGGAGAGAATGATGCCCCTGACTCACGGCTGTGAATGGTCACACGCAAGCTCGATGGTTTGGAAAGATGAAGTTGCTTCACAAGCCATAAATAACACGTAAGAAGGAAAAGAAAGTAAATTCTTTGTAGTCCACTGCGCACTTAGCCACCCCATTGTGTGCTTTTTCATACGTTTATGATATTAGTGTAGAAAAGCTTCCGTGTAATAATTTAGTAAATGTTTATTTACTGAACATTTAGTAAATGTTTGATTGCGGAACTTCTGAGCTCACTGTCTCCGTTGCTCTACTTCTCTATCCTGCTCATCACGGACGGCGTCCTTCCAGGGGCAGCAGGGGTCTGGCAGGAGGCCCTGGGGGGGCGGGGCGGGGTCTGCAGGGGGCAGGGCTGGAGGGCGCCGGAGGGTCCCTGGGGCACCACCAGCAGGCTGCCACCGGCCGTGTCCCCTCTAACTCTGGATTTCCCAGGTGTCCGACACCACACGGGCTCCAACATCACCCTCCCCCGGAAGCTACCTGGAGCTTGTACTTCTGTAGCTCAGAACCCGAAGTCCTGAGGCCTGAGAACAGAGAATGATGTTGGGTTAGCAAAGGGGTCTTAGAGCAGAACGGGCTGAACCGGCAGGATGAGCACACGTAGGAGTTTAGAAGGAAGAGAATGACAGATGGACCAGAAGTCCTTGAAGGAGCGCAGCCTGTGCAGACCACCCTCTGGTCCTGGAAAACAAGCCTGGGGAGTGTAATTGTTGATTCTAATGGTATTTATAGATTCATTTATTTGTATTTGTCATTTGTCACTAATGACGTAATGGGGCCCTTTCCTTCCTAGTACCCAGGATGTGAAGAGGTAGAGAAGGGAGATCCTGGAGGAAGGGGGTGGGAAGAGGGAAGGGGAGGGGGAGGGAAAGAAAGAAAGGGAGAGAGGGGCATGATTTAAGGCACAGAGACATGTTCCTAGAGCCTTCCCAGGAATGTGTCAGGTTAAAGAGGGAGCATCTTTATGTCTCTTCACCTACACCCATGAGTTGTGTTTCTTGAGTGGAAGCAACAGAGAGTGGCCCTGGGGATGGGCAGTGGGATGCTTATTGGGTGCACCCTGGGGCTTGGACAGTGTGGGGCCAAGAGAGGCAGGTGTGAGTGGGGAGCAGGAGAGATAGGACACCACCACCCCCGCCCCCCGTTGGAGAGCAGAGAGCTAGGAATCTCACAGCAGAGGGAGGAGGTCCCTTGTTGCTTCCCTGACACATAACCTCTACCCATTTTCTCTGGACCTGCCTCACTGGCCAGTGTGCCAAAAGGTCACAGGATACCAGCCCTGGATCACATGGTTTTGGAAAAAGAGAAGTGAAGGAGAACCCAGTCCTTCTCCAAGACAGGGGGAAAGGACCGCCCATAGTTATTGAGCCACTCAACCCGGTCAGCACAGGGGGAGGTGATTTCTCCCCGAGGAACAGGTGCATGGGAATAAAGTATCAACCAGACAGTTGTCACAATTTACACCAGCAAACTACCTGAGTGGGAATCTGTGACCTTATGACAATTTATATGTGTGCCTATGTATACATCCCTGTTGATAGCTAATCAATGACACCGAATTATGTAAAATAATGTCTTATGTTTGATTACTTTGATGTTATTAACACCTGTCATTTCTTTGAGATTAGCAATGATACGAATTTGCTGTCTATTTTCTGGTTTTCATCTGACGTGAATTGTTCACATTCTTTAATAATAACACAAAAAATAACGATGGGTCCTACGTGTTGAGCACTAAGGTGCTCAAGACACTCTCCTCTTCTCCTCACTTCACATACGGAGTAATGTTAATTTACTTTATCCACTCTTCCTAGACCCCAGTGGGAGTGATTTTCTAGGATATTTTTGCCTCTGAGGAAGAAAAGTAACCAGAGCAGGGCAGGTGATAGCAAAAAAAGACATCAGTTGGAGATATCTAGAAATGAGATGAATTAAAATGTATCAGTAAGAAGTGAGGGATACTGTTCATGCCTAGGGTTGTACGTACAGATGTGTGGGTGCCGTTCAACAGCTGTGCCATGTTCTATGAAATCGCACAAGGTCCTTACTCTAATGTGTTTGGGTCCTCAGCTTCTTAAAAAGTCTCAATTTAAAGTTTACTTTTTTTTTTTTCTAATTTAGAAAGAACAACTTGTATATGAGCAACTATTCACCCCTTTCATGGTGAGTATAGTAGCTCTGCTCTAATCCTTGGCTGTTTTTATTTTCTTGAGCTCCATCACCTTGGAGCAGATCGCAGATTTAGAATCTCCTAGCATCTACCTCATTCTCATTTTTACTCTGTATTTAGTCAACACGATAAAGTAAAAAAAAGACCAAACAAAACCAAAAAAACAAAAAACAAAAAAAAACCCAGTGCCTTTTCATAGGTCTCAGGCTCTGGACTACTTTAGATCCACTGCAAACTGTTCTATATGGTCACAGATTTCATATCTCTGTTCTGCTGAAAAGTTGACACGTGGGGAGTCATGTAGGGGAAGGACCATCAGGCTCTGGGAGCAAACGTGCCAACTATTGTGCTTACATGGTACACATTCTCTCACTTTTCCTCCATCGGCTCTTTTCCTCTGTCCAGTTTCCTTATGAATATCAGCGTCTGGTTCTGGAACCTTCCCGATGACATCGGCCGTGGGACTGCCTCTCTAATTCCTCATCTGTCAGGAGGTGGTAGGAAATTCACCGACGCGTGGTCTGCGAGAAATCCTGGGGCTCAAGCAGACAGGCAAGATGAAAACCTCAGTCAACCACCAGTGTTTATTCAGTTTAGTTAAATATTTGCCATTGGGCTGCCCGGCTCCAGGCACAGCGCGTCGGAGGCCGGGAGCCGCGTGGGGAGCAGGTGCAGGCCTCACCTGCAGGGATGACCTGAAGAGGCGCACGCACCTGCCGTCTCGGTAGGTGGGAGGTGTGTGTACGCCGAGGCCGAGGAGCAGGCAGCGGGCTGCCTGGCCCTCTGGGCACTTGGGGAGGGCTCTGCGGGGACAGGGCCGTAGTGGGCACGGGGGGTGGCCTGCAGATCCGGAGACCCTGTTAGCAGTTCTGTGCGACTCGTCTTCTGGCCTCCTAGTGTTTTTCTGCTAATGAATGGCACCTGCAGCTCCTTCAGAGGGGCCCCCAGGCCCTGGAGTGTCCCTGTCCACCCCCCAAAATCCAGAAGTGAGTGGTCTTTGGGAGCTTCCAAGCCCCAAGGCCCCCAGCTGCCTGGGACCCCTGCTGAATGCACACCCGGCTGGCTTCTGCCCTTCCCAGCCTGCCTGCCCTGTCCCCTCACTGTCCCTCCCGGGAACACCAGCACTCGCGGCTGGGCAGGTGATGGGAGTAGGGGGGTGGTGAGCTGCATTCATCCTGTCCATGCCCGATGTCTCCCGTGTGCAGGCAGCCCTCTCGGTGCAGGCGACAGGAGCAGGACCATGTGCTTGGGCCGCTGCCGCGACAACGTGTCACAGACCTCGGGCAGGAAGACACTGAGGGTCTCAGGTGCTCGAGGCTGGATCCCAGGCCAAGGGGTGGGCAAGGCTGGCTCCTCCTGGGGCCCGTGCCCTAGCCTTGGACCCAGCATCTTCTCCCTGCATCCTCACTGGGCACCCCTGTGTGGGTGTCTGTGTCCTCATCTCTTCCTATCGGGGACATGGGTCCTATGGAATGCGGGGCACCCAAGTGGCATTTTACCTTGATTAGTTTGCTAAAGACCCTGTCTCCAAACACAGTCCCATTCCGAGGGCTGAGGATTGGAGCTTTAACACATGATTTGGGGGGGCGGGCGGGAATGAGATTACCAACTTATTGTGAGGCACTATGGGGCTCACGGGGCTCATGGGGGTCACTGTTACCAACCACTCTCTTTCAACGGCTCTGCAAAGTAAGATGATTGCCCTGAAGCACATGAACTTCTTGATGTCACAAAGCAGGTCTGTCCCGTCTGTCCCCACATGGGCCTCCAGGTGGAGGGGGACAGTCCTGTGCACAGGGCTGGGCAGGCGTCGTGCCCACCTCCCAGCCTCACGCGACACCCGACACAAACACTCCTCGCATGTGCCTGCAGGGATGGAGTCCCCGGCCCTTCCTTCCTGTATGTGATGGAACCAGCCTTCACCCCTGCTCCTGCCCTCTGCCCGCCCTGCACAGACTCGCCCCTGCTCACCCCCGAGGACAAGGCTCAGACTCAGGCTTTTAGGAATTGTCTCTTGCCTTCCTCAGATCAGGATGTTGGCCGTGACCTTGATCTTCAGATAAGGGACCATCCTGGGAGGCCCTCCATACATGTGCCTCTGTCCCCCTGCAGTCCTGCAAATGCTCCATCATTGTCCTCAGTACAGAGACGCAGACTCTGAGGAAATGGGATCAAGCCATTGACCAGAGTCCTGTGGCCAGCAGGTGGCAGAGCCTGGATGTGGGGTCACTCGGTTTTCCAGAGAGGCCATGCTCCCGCGGAGCCTCGGCGGCAGGCCGGGCCATCTGGAGCGCAGCGTCGGCGCGGGCAGCGGCCCCGGCTCCGGCACACGCTTGGCACTCCACGAGCATCTGCTGAATCATTAGTTCACTCCTGCCTCCAGGATGCATCTGCCTGGTGGTGGGAGTTCCATATTTATACACTTATCTCAACATCGCAGAGGGGACAAGACTGATTAAAGAGAACAGATTCTCATTTACTTTGCTGAAAAGAAACCCCAAACTGCAGTGGGAAGCCCATGTCCGGAGCCGTCACTTCAGAAGAGGAACTGCTCTGCATCAGTGTTTACCCTGGGGCATTTCTACACTTTCGGCTGGAGCAGCCCTCAGTATAGAGCAAGAGGGATGGTCTGGGGAG
The DNA here is from genome assembly GCF_048418805.1 of Vulpes vulpes. Taxonomy (NCBI): domain Eukaryota; kingdom Metazoa; phylum Chordata; class Mammalia; order Carnivora; family Canidae; genus Vulpes; species Vulpes vulpes. The sequence continues at coordinate 64,730,137 of NC_132782.1, read as the reverse complement.
GAGCCGCTGACCTCTGACATCTCTCAGCCCTCCAGGAAGGGATTTCTCTTCCCTCTGAACCAGTGACACACTCCAGGGTCGTGGGCAGCAGGACGCGGAAGGAAGGCGTTGTGACAGTGGCACTGAGTTGCCCAGCAAAATAGGTTGCAGGGCCCCTGTTGCTGGTGGCCACAGGAGCCCGGGGTCCTGTGATCCACGGGCAACAGGGTGCTGAGTCCTCACCCTCCCGCCACCCACCACGCCGTGGCTGTTCCTCTTTATCCTCCGCTGTCACCCTGCAGTGCCAGCGTGTGCAGATGTGAAATGACAATCGTTTCTCCTCTAAATTAAACGCATTCTCGCCTTGTGTGCCCTGTTGACTAGTGGGAGGGCTGTTACCAAGATTTATTGACTTGGAGGAGTCACATTTTCTTGGGCACTGCAGAGCCTAAACATTAGTATCTAGACTAAACATTTTTGGTCTTGAAAGCCTTCCTTTCTTTCAAATTGGCTTCCATGCCAAAGCTCTTCTTTTCTCATTAGAGTGCAAGTTTCCTCTCCTGGAGAGGGAGGGCTGTACCCTAGGAAATGGCCCACGACTCCCCCGCAGAGTGGTCAGAGAATCACATCAGCTCCTATCCAATAAGGTTGTCTTTCAAAACCCCAGCCAATTCTTTCTTAAAAATACTGTTAATCTTTTAACTTTTAGCAGACTACTGACTCAACTGTCGCAAACAATTTTTATCCTTGAATAGAATTTTTCTGTTGTCACCATAGGTAGACCTTTTTGCATCTCAAGAAATTAGGGTGTGTGTGAAAATACGAAATACAGAAGGCGTTTTTAAGGTACCTGGTTTGTTGAATCAGTATAAATACTCCAGGAGGAGCATTCAGACTTTCAAGACTTCTGTGAGTTCTCCCTCAATTATCCAATCAATGAAATCACATATAGAGTATTTTATACATGTCACTACAGGGTGTTTCCTTGTGGATAGCCTTCTGGATGCAGGAGAGCCATCCTGCAGCCAGCACATCTATCACCACCCCTTGAGCTGGTGACTGACATTGCACGGTTGTGCCTGCAGCAGGCGAGCAGCCGACCCAGGCCCAGGCTGCCAGTTCCTCTCAGGAGACTCTCCCATCCCTGTCCTGTCACGGGTGTGAGGTTCTAGTAAATCACATGGCCCCCATGGACCTGGTTTCCAGCTCAGAAACTCCAGTTTCAGTAACTGGATATTTGAGGGCATGTGGCCTATGTGGAGATGAAGGGTTTGCATGTTGAATAAAATCAAAAATGGAAAAATAAGCTTGACTACCAGGGTACAGTGACAAACATAGACATATTCTGCATTTATCAAGCTCATAGGTATTTGTATTAGTCGGCCAAACACATTTTAAGTGGAAAAAAAAAGACCTCCTCAAAGTAACATCAGAGGTTCTCAGCTGGCAACTCCACGTAGGTGTGGAATCGCTGTAGTGCTCTCTGGAAGGAGAGCCAGGTCCAGTCCTGACTCACCCCGGGTTAACCCTGTCGTCTGGGGCACTTCCATGTCTCAGGTTGCTCAGAGGGCTTGGAAGAATTAAATGAGATGCTCTTTGTAAAGCAGGCTTTGCTGTTGTTCTCATGATGCTGGGAACAGCTTCATCATCCCCCCTCTCATCACCATCCCTCCGGCTCATGCACATCCTCTGCGCATATAGTCCAAGTACATTCCCACATGCTCCACAGGCTTGTAAAGAGCATCCAGGGAAGGTGCATGAGCGGGACTTTCTGTGCCCTCAGTACCCGGCCTTTCCAATCTTTGTTTCTTGGGTTTGGATGATTCTGAGTTCAGGCTGTGCCTTAGCAATGTATATATGAAGTGATTTTTCTTCATCCCGAGATACTGGCATTCAACTAATGGAATAGGGAAATGATGTTTTAGAGTCAAGTGAGTATGGGAATGGTACTAATTTTAATTTCAATACTTTATTAATAATGCATCTTGAGTTTTATATTTTTTGAGAGGCCAGATCAATATTGACCCTGACCCTCTTTTAACCTCTTTGCGCTTGTCAACTGGAAGGCAGAGTTATCATTTCATTATATTTCTGGCTGCTTTTCTAAATGTCTCTGTAACCAAGTTGCTTACTTTATTTATTAGCACGCAACACTATGATATATAACAGTCTCTGTGCTTCATTCTAAAGCTCTTGTTTGAATAAATTCACTCCAACTTTGCCATTTAGGTGTCAATTCTTTTTTTTTTTAAGATTTTTATTTATTTATTCATGAGAGACAGAGAGAGAGAGGCAGAGACACAGGCAAAGGGAGAAGCAGGCTCCATGCAGGGAGCCCAATGTGGGACTTGATTCCAGGTCTCCAGGATCACACCCTGGGCTGAAGGTGGCACTAAACTGCTGAGCCACACGGGCTGCCCTAGGTCTCAATTCTATGTAAGATTCTTATAACTGAGTCAACGCACTGTGATAAGATTCAGCTCCATACAATGTTCCATTAGTGCCCATGGGTACATGAAGTCATTTTTTTTCACCATGGAGACTTTTTAATGGTGGTTTATTAAGACTAGATTTCAACCCAAGAGATATGTTCTTAAAATATACAACATAATCTCAACCTCAGAAAAAGCTTGTGGGTGTGAATGTCTGTGTATCTCAAATGTAGAAAAAACCTAGTGTCTTGTAATCTCCATAATGATACTTCCCTTTTACAAAAGAAACTTCATCACATGTACAAAATGATACAAATTATCCACAAGAAGTTGAATTTCCAGGGGCACCTGGGTGGCTCATTTGGTTATACATCCAACTCTCGAACTCAGCTCAGGTCTTGTTCTCAGGTCCTAAGTTCAAGCTCTGCCTTGGGCTTCATGTTGGCTGTAGAGCCTTCTTCAAAAAAAGTTGAACTTCCACGGAAAGGGACGTTTTAAGACAGAAAGTGACATTCTCAGAAAGGATCTGTAGGTGTTAAAATATTAGTGCCATGAGCTAGAGAGAGCTATGTTTTATTATCAATCACTAGGATTCTTAAAAATCAAATAAATTATAGTCACAAATGTAGATGGTGAGTTCCCACTTTAAATCAGCAAATAATAAAAAAATTCAAGATGCTATTGATTGAGATTTTTAAGTGAAAGTTTTATATATGCCCATATTCTTGTATCACTCTTGATTGTTGTATTTATGCATCTTTTTATTATTGGCGTATCTAGAAATTACAGTGAAAATAAAAGAAGCTTAAGAAATGCTCAGTGTTCAGAAGTATATTTTGGGGAAGACTGCACATAAAATAGATGTGTATGGTCAACTGAGGAAGTGAGATGACGTAGAGGACTTCAGGGAAGTGTGGCACCTCTGTCCCTCAGGTTACTTAGAAAGTTCTTCATACATGTGATCAGGTTTACACACATTTCTGAAGACCAGAAAATGGGAGGAAAATGTGTACACCTGAAAAAATTTAAAATATTTTCTCTTCCCTGGAAGTTGTAGTGAAAAGAACACCAGACTCATGTCCCGACATTTTAGGATTAAGACTTGGTTCTGTTGCTGACCAGTGGTGGGTCCTTGGGTGAGTCACTGCATTTCTCTGTACATCAAACTCCTCATCTATAAACACAGGGAACTGGCCTCTGTGAGCTCTCCCAGCTCTTAGATTTGAGGTTTCTGAGCAATCTTTTAAAGTGAGGAGCTCAGCTGCAGAGGAGCAAGCAGCCAGCCAGCCTCAGCTTCCCCAGGCATGTTCCCATCAAGGGACCAGACACTTGCCCGTTGGGTGAGGGGGAGCGTGAATGGATTCTCACGCCACGTCCAGAGGCGACAAAGAAGCTCGAAGTACACATGGAGGACAGGCTCCATCAATATCCTCCGGCATTCTTGATAAAACATAAATTATGTTTTTCTCCCTGACAGAGATTATTTGTTCACCATTCTCCTGGTAGCTGACCCCAGAGGCTCTGGAGTGTTTCATCACAAATTCTTGCCACTGATTTGAGATCCCTGAAAGCATTTCCTAAAATACTTTGAACTCCAGCTAGACTGCTGAGTTATTTCTTCTAGAGAGACATCTTTTAAATAGAGGGAAAATATATTTTTAAATTTATAAGTTAGAGTCTTAAGGATATGTGTGTGCATGCATGTATATGTGCTTACGGACCTGTGTGGACTCGCGTATGTGTAGTGGATGCATATATAAAAATACTCATTCACATCATTTCATTCTGCACTTTAGCATACTAAAGGGTGCTACTACTTAAAAGGATCTGCTTTCCCATTTTGCCCGAAGCTGACATGAATAATGGAGTTGGTTGTGGAAAGTACACATGAATGAACACGAAAATAATCACAACACAAATGAATATGGAAAAAAGGCCCAGAACTTAACAAAACAAATATTTTCATCAAAATCCCAGAGTCAAAACGAATTCTTTGAGTTGTTCCAAAAGGAAGATCACTCAGAGGAACAGCAATGAAGGAGCTGAGGTCAGCTCCAGTGGTCAGCTGTGGGGAAGCACGTGCACGCAGCTGTCCATAGGCAGAAGCATCACACGGGTTCCAAGGGCGTCACACAGACTGCGTGACAAGACTGCATTTTCCTTGATGTTAAAGTGACGAAGTTGTCCTAGTCACTAAAAATAACGAGTTGACACATTACGACAAAGCAAAGGAAATGGGGATTTTTCACCAAATTTGTGAAAGCACCTCGTGAAGAGAAAGATACGCACCGTGAGCTGGGAGGGAAACAAAGATGGTGGACGTCCTGCCATCTTCCTGCCTCATGACGCTCCCTCACCACCGTCACCTGCCACTCCGCCAAGTACTGGATCCCTCTCCTGTCCCTTGTCACTGGGGTTTCTCAACCCTGGTACTCTTCACATTTTGACCCAGAAAACTCTTGGTTGTGGCTAGTCACCCCACATTTGGCAGCCTCTCAGGATTCTACTCACCAGGTTTTAGGAGAACCTCTCTCCCACCCCAGTAGTGACAATCAAATGTCTTTGGACATTCCCAAGTGTCCCCTGATTCCATAGAGAAGCCCTTTCTCAACGTCCTCTTGCTGGGATCAGGGTTATTAGCTCAGGGCCGTCTGCTTTGTGGTCTTGCCCTGAGAAGATGCTCCAAAAAACTGTTGGACCACTTTTAAGTATGCAGCAAAGTCTGTTAACTGGATGATATAAAGGCCTTATTTAATGAAACAGTGATTCAAAAAATTGTATTATTTGGACGAGGGTTTTTCCTTTAAGTGGACAAGGTCACAATGAATCAAAGTACCTCAATGGCGAGACACTTGGGCTTCAGCCCAGGGCATGATCCTGGAGTCCCAGGGCCAAGTCTCATATCAGGCTCCTTGTGGGGAGCCTCGTTCTCTCTCTGCCTATGTCTCTGCCTCTCTCGTTCTCTGTGTCTCTCATGAATAAATAAATAAAATCATTTTTTAAAAAAAGTACTCAGTGGCTGGAAATCATGGAATATGACTCATATTTCTTGAGTTAATAACAAAAATCATTTCTGTTGTGCAGAGAACAAATGTATGTCTTTTCCTTTTCAAAAAAGACATGACAAAAAAAAAAAAGACATGACATAGGTTCAAATAGTAAAAAGAAATATAGAATAGACAAACCTCAATGCAGCCAATCCGCTGGGGTGCCTGGGGTCAGCATCCAGAAGACCCGTGTGTAGAAGAATCTGCAGGCTGCCCCACCAGGTGGTCTGACCAGGTGCACAGGTGCGGGGAAGGGAGGGGTCCAGAGCTGTGAGCCCAGCAGGCCCGCTCCCACTCAAGGGCTCACGGTGCTCTGGAAGGTGCTTCATAGGCAGTGGATCGTACTCATCGAGGAACTCCATATTTCATCTTAATCATCCTTCACTGGCCATTTGCATTCCACTCTCTCTCTGCAGCCATTTTAATAGACATTTTCATTTCTGTGTATTACAACGGGATGCTAAGTTAGTGACATCTTTATTGTTTTATTTCCAAGGTATTCTGGAATTCCCCAGTGTTCCTCCCTCTGGTCCCTGAATGGCACATCCTGGCGAGGGGCACATAGGAGCCCTTCCAGGCAGAGCGTGGGGGGAGGGGTGGGTGCACTCATGGTCTGGGCTGTCCCCACTGGCTGGTGGCAACTGCTTTTTGCTCCGACAGTGTGCTTTCCTTTGTCTCTTCAACAGATTCAGGTCCACAGCAATACTGGTAAGGACCAAAGGTATGTATGTCCTGCAACACGTGCTGGTTTAAGCCTCTGCTTACATCATCCCTTAATTTTTTCTAGCAACTTCAGAGTTTTGAATTGCCTCTGGCTACATTAAAAAAATAGATAAGAAAGAATTGGGAGTTACTAGAATTTAAGTCCAGGACACTGGGCAACAGGCATCTCCTCCACCACTGTGCATTGCTTCTTCTCCCCAGTTACTGATTGATGAAGATGCCACAATTTTATAAAAAAAAAAAAAAAGTGTTTTTTCAAATTTTCTAATCAAGGTGTTCATTCTTACAATGTTCTAGTAAGTGTGAGCTTTATAGAAAAGTAGAAATGTACAAAATTAAATATTAAAATGGTAATGATCCAGAAATCTAATAAACCTTAGTTTTTAATTTTTTTTTCATATTTGCTAACTCCTAACAAGGAGGTCCTTTGATGGTGGTGGGACACTTATAGGTGTAAACACAATGATGCTTGGCTCAGGTCCTGGACCCCATGTAGACCAAATCTATCTCGTTCACTGCTGTATCCACTTTTCAAGTTCTGATTCATGAGTGAAGTCTCACTGTGATGCTGCTGAGACATGATGTCACCTTTGCACCTGCTTGGGGTCCAGGCTCATCAATTCAGGGCACAGAAACACTTCCTACTTGGGGACACATGACTTCTCCTCCACTCTGTCTCTTCTCTCCTCCCTCTCTTGAAGATCGCCACATCACCCAGCAGAATCACACTTTTGAAAGCCTTTAAACCTGCTTGTCCTCCTCTCAGGGTTTTGCAAACCCCATGATGGTCTAGCAGCTTCCCTTTGGGATTTCTGCCTCTTGCACTTGAGCCAACAGCCTTTTGCTCAACATTAATTCTGAAATACCAATTGCCTTTGGTTCCCCTTCTACTTCCTGGGAAATAAAATTGTCAGCAGAGCAAGCTTGAAACTGCTCAGATACAGTATTTGAGCTGAGGGAGACTTCCAGCAGATGCCTCCAACCTGGAATCACGCGTCAGAGACCGGCTCTCTCATACGTCATTCTTGTGATCTGTGCCACAAATGTGCCTGGCTCACTCCCGTTTAGCAATCATTGTATTCTTCAACCACAATGTGTTTTACTCTCTCTCCTTTTATCTACAGTCATGTTCTTTAGACTGGGGTTCCACCAGCGGTTTTAGATAATTTTAATGCAATTATATACTTTTTTTTTTTTTTCTACAGATAGAGCTCATTCTGGCCCATTTCTAGGAGATTAGTTCTTTTTACCTAACAAGTGCATTAGGGCTTTCCTGCACGTAGTTCATCTGAGTCCCACTGATAGGTCATAAATCAGAGTTCTGTCCATTTGCTAAAACCTCAGATTGTCTTTCCTGTTGGTTCATGTTCTGTGTGCTTCTGTGACGTGCCCCATGGGTGCTGGTCCTCAGGACGACCAGCGCTTACTTGGGTCCATCCACTTCCTTTCTTGTTCTGAGGAGAATGGGATACAGACTCTCAGAAAATGCAGGTTTGCCTCTTAGGTGAAGCTGCCCATGTATGTCATACAATTCAATGATTCATCTTAGTTGTTTTAATTTCTGAAAAATCACATTGCTGGGTGCTTCTGCCTGGACTTGAGGACACGAGGGCCGAGCTGTCGGGGGGGTCTGTATGGGTAGGCATGTGCCTGTTAACACCTTCTCTGTGTCTGAGACTGAGGATTGCCACTTCTGATCCATAGGGTTGGGATGTAACAAGGAGGCTACCCACAAGCTGGGTAGCCCAGGACAGGGGAAACAAATTCAATACTTGAAAGACACTGCATCAATCTTTGCAGAAATTGACATTTGCCTTGCAAAATTATATCAGAAACTGAGAGAAATCATATAGACGACTGATAGGGTAACATGTGCACGTAAATATAAGTTTATATGTGTGTGTATCTATATCAATACTGCTACCAATAAAGAAATGTGCCTGTTACAATACCTGCCACAGATCAAGCATTCAAGACGCTTTCTCCTTGTCTTCCTCTTTTCTCTGCCATGATCAGAGGTGGACAGTGACTCCAACCCAGATATTAATCCCCACGGTGGAGCCTCTGTCCTGGGGGATGCACCAGGGCATCTGTTCTGTGCTGTACTGAGCATGTCTTCCTTTACAATTTCCTACCTTATTCATCATGGATACTTTGCAATAATTTTGATGTTTAAAAATGTTTATTAACATACCATTTTAATTACTAAACTTTTCCCACACCCTTTAATTGCTGTGCTCCCGTCTTGCCTCTTCCTATTCTTGGCCCTATAGATATTCTGCAAATGTTTAATGCTGATATAACCCATAGTAAAAATGGAAAATGGAGGGACACATTTCCTTCTGTCTATTAAGATGACTTAACAGACAATCACATACCATAGCCCTTCCAGAATTTCTAACCTGTACTCTTTCTGCTTAATATTTAGCATTGTATATGAGTGGTTAAGACAGAAAACTAATGATCCACTGACAAACAACAGTCTCAGAAGAACTTCTGGAATAATTGGTGAAAGTCGGAGGCATATACTGAAGAAGAGAACGTGTGATTTCCTGATTTCCAGGAACTGGGGAGTGGGCCCCATGGCCGTGGTGGGAATGGGTTCATCATTCCCCTGTGGGGCATGGACTACATCTTCTCTTGCCACCTCATCATTGATCACTGCCTGAGACAACAGGCTGCATCCTGCTTTACCAGGACCAGACCATCATCCATTATTTCCTGATGACATATACCTTACCAAAGGGTTTTCTACATGAAAACATTTTAATGTTGTCACTTTGGGAGAATATTTTGTCTTCAAAGACGAAAAGGTCAAGCCTGAAAAGTTTTAGATAGATTTGATAGAAATCAATAGAGTGAAGGGCAAATTTTCTACAAAATATTCTTGAATGTTTTATTTATTGGACGTTCAGCTGTACAAATTAGACGCATGGGATCTAACAGGATGGAGTCCAGGTCATGATTTTTATACATTGGCTACATCTCCCCACCTCCCCCGCAAAGAAAAAGAATCCAAAATTGTCTTAACGTCTTAACACAAATGTGTATTTAGACTAAGTAAATAAAATGTTACTTTGATTAATTTACCACATTGGATCCAAACTGCTGGCTTTAGATCTCCTGTTTGTGACATTCCAAGAGTGCTGGTTGCTAACAATGAGCCAAATGTATTTTGGAAAACATGGTTTCATAAATCCACTAAACAGAGCAATGACTCAAATTAAAGTTTAATTGCTCCTGGTGATTATAAAAAATTGTTATGCTTTGGTCTCTTTCTCTACACAGCACAGAATTAAAGATACTATTTCCTATCTTTCTTTGTACAGTATGGGGATTGCAGACCTTATGTCCTGATTTTTCATTTCTGCAGGATTTTTAGGCAAACACAGATCCCTTCATCCTATCAGTAAGTAAAGAGGTAGAAGTTGACACCTGTAGGTAGAAGGTGAGTGACCACTCTCACCCTGCCAGGGGTAGATGTTTGCACACCCATTTCCCTTCTCCCAAAGGGTCCTGTCTCTGCTGTTCACAATTCACAATGACCTTGCCTCTCTCGGCTCCCAGTCCTTCTGTTAATCAGCTGGATGGTGCCATCTTCATGGAAATCCATGAAGCCTGTTTGAGCCAAAGTTGATAAAGTGTTATCAGAGAGTATTGCACAAAATCCCCTCCCAGTAGTTAGTTGTGAGGAATCCTAGAGCCCATAACACAATTCCTGACAACTATTCATCACAGAGGTTCAAATCACTAACAGATAAAACTAGTTCAAAAGTTGGGAATTGCAAAGTAAGCAGAACTGACATCTTCCAATAACCAGAATATTGAATGGATTGGCTTGGCAATTGCTCTGATCCCAGTGGATTCTTCCCACAACCCACACAGGTGCTGCCACGTCTTTCCTCCAAATGTGCTTTATCTCTGGGAATCTTTAACAAAGAAGACTCTAAATACATGTTAGTTGAAGACAGAGTTATAATTTGTACACTCAACTATAATTGCCATCATGCTTTAAACAAATTTCGTTGCTTATCTCTGATGAAAGAAGACTCTTCTTAGAAAGAGAAAACGTGCAGATAATATAATAATAGAAAGAAACTATTCCTGGTGAGGTTGCAATTTTAGCAAATATCTTACAGAAAATATATATTCTGAGAAAGGAAATTTAAGACTTTGGAGCTGATGCAGAAAACCCAGAGTCCTGTCTCATCAGGACAAAAGCCCCAGAGAGGAAGGGCCAAGGGCAAGCATCCTAGCAGGACTCTAGGAGGAAAGTCTGTAGCCTCACTGAAATGTCTCCTTGACTGCACCCAGATGGGGTGGGTTAAAGGTAAAAGATCTGCCCCAGATTGGAATTGCACTTTCCTTTTGCTAGGGTTGTCCGATCTGGAACAAACTGGTGTGCACTCAACAGTGCCTATCTTCCATGAAGAACATGCCTGCCCAGGGATGTGGATAGTGAAACCGCTTCACGGCCCAACGGTGGGAGAAGAAAGGACAGTCTGTGTGCCTGGCTTTGTCAAAACTAAACATATGAAGAAGAAACCCAAGTTACTTGAGAATATGGAAATGAGAGTAAACATTCCAGAGCTTGGAAATAGTGGCTGAGCCAATGATGAAACATGAGCTAAATCTTAACTTCTAAATAACATTCAAGGTCTTTCTAATGCTGCCTTGTTTTCCATCTGCGATAGTTATGGAAAAACTCTGTTGACTTCTGAGTAAGGCCCTCGCACAGTGTCAAGATGCTCACAACCGCATGGAAGTGCCCTCTCTCTGGAAAGAACCTACATGAACAAAGTGTGCTGTGTTGTCTATACTCGTGTCCAAGGCCTTGGTTAGCAGCACTGCTCCCTGCCGAGGCCCACTGGGGGCGATGCAAAAAAGATGTGTCCGTGAGGAGATTTAAATAAAACATGGAGCAAGGTCTCAGAGGTGTTGGAGGAGAGGTTTCATAATTAACGTGAGGCACAAGGTCCCCAAAATTGAATTTCATGCATAATCATGGTGTTCATTACCGCCGATAATTCCCATTATAAAACGTGAAGTGGAACATGCGATTAATTGAGAGATTGAAAGGGTTAACAGAATTACTCTCAGAACTGGGTTACTGGAACGGTGGGCAAAAATAGCGGTGATGCTGTAAGAAGCAGGGGTATGCGTTCTCGTTCCAGAAGGCTTGCGCACACACTTGTTTTTACACATTTGGCAGGAGAAATGTCAGGAAGACATTTTCACAATTGCTAAAGGGCAAAGTCCTCAATCGGACAGGTCTCTTGTGTTGTTGTTGTTGTTGTTGTTGTTGTGCTTGTCCTGGCAACAACGTGTAATTCCTACCACCCCAAACCAGTGCGCACACAACACAGGCACTGCGCGGAGAACAGACCAGTTATGTAAGACATGAGTACTTAAATCACAGTATTTTCTTCCAACTTCTGTCTAAAGATGCACTAGTGTTTTTAGACACGTATCCTTGCCAACCTATACACTTCTTTTTCCTAATGGTTGTATAATGACCATCAGGGAAAAATGGATTCTAACTTAATTTCCCTTTTTGATCAACAGGATTTTGTTTCTTCTCTTCTCCCTTGGCTATTATGAGTGATGCAAGCAATGGCCATCCTTGTCATGATGTGTTTGGGTATGTGTTGCAAGACCATATGGACAGTGGACAATGGAGGGATAATAGATCCCATGGCGGGGCCTATGAGCCCAAGGGCTAACTCATGCTGCACATTAGTGGTCGCGGTCAAGTCCTGCACTGATGCGCCCCTCTCAGCTTCTCAGCAGTGTGCACGAGAGTTCTTGCTTCCCGCCTACTTGTCACCCACAGCCACAATGCTGATTTCAACTTTCGTCAAGATGAACATCTGTCTCTGTGCTGTTTTCACTTCCATATTATGCATCACTTGTGAGATTATACAACTTCAGAATAATCATTACCAATGTATACTTTTATTAGTGGTTTTTCTATTTTCATAATTTTTCTTGTTGATCTGTCAGTCACTTGACTTGGTGGTCTCAGGCACACCCATGGTTGGTATTTTCCCTGAGGCTGTGATGGTCTTCCTGTTGAGTGCCTGGTATTCTGGAGCTGTGATGGAGCTGACACCGGGTAAAGCTTCACCTACACAGGTCTGTAGTTCTGCACGACCCACAGGGAGTGAAGGATCCCAGCAGATGGGATGGCCAGATGACGTGTGACCCTAGTATTCTTTTTTTTTTTTTTAAGATTTTATTTATTTATTCATGTGAGACAAAGAGAGAAAGGCCAAGACATAGGCTGAGGGAGATGTAGGGTCCCTATGGGGAACCCCATGTGGGACTTGATCTCTGGACCCTGGGATCACTCCCTGAGCCAAAGGCAGATGTTTAACCCTGAGCCACCCAGGTGCCCCCTAGTATTCCTAACCATTCCTTCTACCCAGATGCTGGACCCTGGATTTCTGTTATAAGTCAACATTCATGGGCTGCGGAAACCTCAGGAGACTCAGGCACAGCATTTAGAAATTTCTCACTTTCATTGTTTTTTCAACCCATCAAGAAAGTTGGAAGTGAATTTCAGGGGTAAAATTTCTGGACAGTGCACCAAAACTGCACAGGCCAGATAGAAGACATATTGGACTCAAGACTAGGTCTAAATTGTTGACGCTGTATGAAACACTCTCTGGGCTCAATCTGAACAACATTGGATTCAGAAGAGGATCACCTGGGATAACACCTAATTTGCATTCTTGGCTTCCATGGGACAAACATCATAGACAGTGTTTATTCGTGTGACGGACACCCAGGCTCAATCAGTGCAGTGGGTGACATACCTGCCCCTGGGCCCGCAAGGCTCATTCAGCATCTGCTATGTGGAGGTGACAACGTGCTGGTTGCCAAGATGAATGGCTTGTCTTTGAGGGGTTTATAATCTAAAGAGCAATCATTTCAGTGTGCCTGCCATTTTAGAGCCTAAGGGATTCTCAACACACGTTATCTTCTTTCTCTCCTCAGGGTTAACTTTGTTCCAGAAAAAAAAAAAAATCAAAATCAAATATGGCTTCTGGATTTTAGGAAAGTAAAACCCAGACACAATTTGAGAGTTCTGAATTTATTTAAGAAGTTTGGGCATACTAATTAAACTTGTGGGCAAAGACACAGGATTGATAACCAATGAAAAACCTATGGTCTTCACATACACCATGTTCTCAAGGGCCCGGTGCATGTTCTGGGGCCTCTGAGCATGGGAAGCCTCAGGTGCATTCTGGGGAAAGGTCTATTTGGTGGATTTAGAGTTGACCCTGCTGTCTGGGGAGACAACCTGCCTTAGCCACATGTGTCCAGTTAATCAAAATCATGTCGCTCAAATTTCTTTCGGGCCTCACGGTAAAACCACCCATGCAGGCTGTCCTGCTTCTCACCCGGTGACCAGAGGCAGAGGTGCTTTGCTGAGCATGTGAGAGTCTGTGTGTCAGAGTGTCTTAGCATGCCAGCACGTGTGCAAATGTGTGGGAGCATGGGCATAAGACACGTGCGAGTGCCATAGCGTGCCCGCACACTACCCAGGCAGGTAGCTGTCTCCGGTTGCTGCAGACCACAGATCTCCTGCTCCTGTGGTCCAGGTCTTCAGGCCGAGAACTCATGAAAATGCTCTTGGATTAGGCCTCATGGCTGGAATTTGTTTTAAAGGCACAAGTATTTTTTTTCCCCAGGGAAAATTAAGCTGTAATACTGATTGTTACAAATGATAAAATGATCTAGGTCTCTGCTAAAATATCCTCTGTTTTAAAAAATTTAAACTTGGGCATTAACAATGTAAAAGGCTGGGTAGAATTTTAAAAAATGAGATAAAATAGGGAATATTGAATTCTTGAAAAGCTGAGCTGCACATATATTGACAAAACCACAGCTGAATGGCTTTGTGAACATTGGTTATGGGGGGAGCAAAGGGGAACTGCCTCCTGTGGAGCACACTTCACAGGGAATGCAAGATTTACTCGGGAGCTCCCATCTGACACCACTTGCAGATCCGAGTTATCACTAGCTTCCAAACTGGGGGACAGAACCTAATGTAGAGCATATTTTCTCCTCAAGGAGCCTGTGCATGGCTTAGACCCACATCTATGTATCAGTAATAAAGTGTCATTCAAATGAATATAAATAACCAGAACATTCCTCATTGTGTGGTGAATCTAATTTGCATGAACAAAAGCAAAACCATTCAAAAATGTCCTTTTTCAGGTCTTAAAAGTGGTTTCTGAGGTTTGTGAAGATGGCTACCTCTCTTCTAGCATCTGCTGGCTCCTCATCACACCCTCTGTCCTCAGATCCCAAGTCCTCAGTGGGCACTGGGTCCCTGCTCCATGGGCTCGGTGGGTCCCAATGGGGGAGGAGCCCCCAGGACCCCAAAACTGGGACCTTCCCACCGTCCATGCCTCTGTGGCCACCCCCCGCCCCCAGAGTTCCTGCTGTAGGTTGCCTTCCCCTTTGGTCCAGCCTGCTTCTTTCCTCTCTCAGCACCAGTGATGCTGGGGAGCTCTGCTGACTTCAGGAGAATCTCCTAGATGCAGACAGGCTGATGGACCCAAAGGCAAGGTGAGAGTAGACAGTCTCCTTCTCAGAGTCCAGCCTGTGCACAAACATGGCCATGCAGAGATGCTGTGTACTCCCAGGATGAGAACCTCCCCTCTCTGGGCCTCTCAGTGTGGAAGCTTCACCCTGAGACAGGCTGGCTTGTAGGCCCAGAGCCAAGCCTTGGTTGGGGTGGAGGGGAGAGGGGTGGACTCACATGCCCTAGTCTGTGGCTCTCATACCCGATTCTCCAGTAAGATGTCGTTCCCTTGTGGGCAGTGAGGGGAGGTCAGTGAGAGGCCTGGAAACCAGGACTGGGGCGAGGGGAGCTGAGTGGGAAACACTCATGCTCTGGGCCCCGCCCCTATGCAGGGACACCGTTTCTCAATTATCCAAGGGCCAAGGCAACAAAATCCCAATTTAATATTACTAAATTGATACTTGAAATGCTCTGGAATATCTACAGTGAAATTTATCAAGATTAAACAATCTGTCAAAAGACAGAAAGTATTTTTGCCAATTTTTTTAACTCAGGAACCCATTCAAGAAGCAGACTTCTAAAGGCCGTTTCCTGCTAAAAAGAATGTTAGTTGTTTTAGACCAGAGCTGCACACTAGCAGTATGGCTGCAAATGTGAGCCACATGTGCCATTTTAATTTTTCTTGTAGACCCATAAAAATATAAAAATAAATGGGTAAAATTAAGTTTAATAATGTATTATATGTAACTCAATAAAGCTAATACATCATCATTTCCACATGCAATTGATATGGAACCTAATTAATGTGTTATTTTACATACTTTCCCCACTACATCTTTGAAATCCGTTAGGCATTTTGCATTTTACACGTAAGGTGCAGCTCAAGTGCACTGGCCACATTTTCAGGGCCCAAGAGCCATGTACGGCCAAGGGCTGTTGTATTGGACAGCATGACTCTCCAAGGGGCAGCAAACTTTTTCTGCAAAACCCAGATTGTGAATGTTTTAGTCTTCACTGGCCATCTGTTCTCTGCTGTAGGACCGGACTCTGTGGTCATAGAGAGAAAGCAGCCAGTCGCCACATGCAGTCACAACTGCATGGCCATAGTTCATTTGTAAAACCAGTTATCGGCAGGGCTTGGATTGCAGGGAGTAGATTGTGAACCCCCATGTGGAAGGATACAATCTAATATCCAATAGTCAACCAATAACAATCAGTGACATGGAATAAAAGTGTTTTATTTCCATTTTTCCAAATTCTGTAATGGTAGTTGTGATGCCCCTTCCATGCCCGACTGCCCGCCTCCAGGGCTGAGGAGCCAGTCACAGGCCCACAGTCTGCCTTTGCGGCAACCCAAGCCCATCAGGACAAATAGAAGAGGGCCCAGGGCATGATCCTGGAGTCCTGGGTTGAAGTCCCACGTCAGGCTCCCTGCGTGGAGCCTGCTTCTTCCTCTGCCTGTGTCTCTGCCTCTCTGTGTGTGTGTGTGTGTGTCTCTCATGAATGAATAAGTAAAATCTTAAAAAAAAAAAAAAAAGAAGAGGACTCAAAAGGCAGTACATGACTGTAGCTGGGAAACCCCTCCTCTAAGCCCCAAATAGTCCTGAAAAAGAAACTTCAAAAATTGATGTATTTCAAACCCTTCTATCTCAACAGGCATTTCCTCTCTCCATGACAAATAACTCACTCTCTCTGTCCTAATTCATAATGATTTGCCAAAAGAATACAATGAAAACACAGCAAATTGCCGCTCCAAGTTGCTGACGGGCCCTTCTGGCTGTGTCACCCGGTCTAGGGGTCAGACTGGCCGCACAATCCCAGGTCCCCCTGTTTCTGCTTTCTTTCCTCTGAACCTGTCCCTGGAAACCCGCTGTCCTCCCCCCCGCGTGTGGGAAGTATGTGGTGAGCACATTTTGCAGATCCTATCAGGGCTTTGGGCAGGACCAGCTATGCATTTTCTCATCCACATCAGAGGAATATTTCTTTTCTGTCCGTGAACTTTTAGCCTTCCTTTATACCATCGACATTTGTTTCATGCCACGATTACATTTCTTTCATGTTATTTTGTGCGGCCTGGGGATGCTCAATTGCATGTAGTTAATTCGGAGGGCATAACTTGTTGCTCTTTCATTTACAGGTCTTCTAATAAATACCTTGCTTTAATATTTTTCTCATGTGTTAGTACTTAACACGTTGTAAATACAAACTAGATCAATGCTATATTTCGACCGGTAAGTATCAGTTTATCTTCTGTTGTTGTTATTTTTACCCTTTCCTTTATGGTGTGTTTTCTGTCCCTCCAGATCTATTTCTAGGAGGCAAGGGGAATCCGGGGCCACGCTCGCCCTCTGCAGCAGGGAGGTGACCCGTGCTGGGGCTCTCCAGGCGCTGACCGGTGTGTGTGACACGCGATGAGAGCCACAGCCCCCACCAGGCCTCAGCTTGATCCACCCATGGAACCTAATGCTCGAGAAATTACTCTTCCACTTAATCTCCCCATTTTAACCTGTGTTGCCAGTGGAGCATGCACGTGGTTTCACTTGCTGTGGCACAGGATGTTTGATAAGCTGTAAAATGATACACAGCCACAGTTTAATAACTTAAAAATTTAATAAAAAATAAGGGAAATGGATATTGTTTTTTCTTTGAATATGTCAACAGGGAACATACTTCATGGTGCTTTAAACTTTCGTCCATATTTTGATAGAAATGCTTAATTTATCTGACACAGGTATCGTTTTCCTGACTTTCCTTCTGTAATGCAATCTACATTCCAAGTTCATGCGTGCTTTGGATGGACTAACTCAGCCTCTCTGAAGGAAGAGCCCCTTGATTCAAGATTGAAAGCAAACTCCTTCCGGAACATCTCTCTCTCTCTCTCTCAGTACCCTAAACCACTCAACATGAATTAGTTTTACTATGGCCAGACATGAAACTACATCGGATCATAACGTTCTCTTTACGATGCCAAAACATCCTTCCTTGAATATGGACAGCACCAAGAGCAACGGAAAAATGAAGTAGCTAAGAGCTCCTCCCTATTTCTATTTCCTTGTTGGGTCAAATCCACAAAAAAAAAAAAAAAGTAGAATGTTTAACTCCTGCACTTGACCCAGCAGGTTCTGAGTCAAGGCTCGAGAGATTCAGAGCCCTGGAAAGGATCTCTGAAATAAGTCCAGCTGATTCGTTTTATTTTGCAATAAAATTGAAGCCAGGATGTCACATGCGACTTAGCCTCTGTATGAGGCAGGAGCGTTCACACCACAGCGTCCCTGTCCGGGGGTGCGTGGTGCATGCTGCCCACCATCATCCCCGGACTTGCCTTCCTTTCCTATAAATAACCCCTTTGTTTTTCTGAACAGTGTTCCCTGATTATTCATCAGCCATGTGCTTTAAGGCCTTTAATCGTTTTCAAGTCAACAAGTTGATGTTTGAAAGCATAGTTTTAAATTCTCTGATTAGTTGCAAATGTTCTTAATAAAATGGACCCTGCTTCCACGGCACTGTGGCAAAGAAGGGCTGCAAAGTTTCTTTAAAATCTCATATAAGGGTGAGTTTTGTGGAGGTTTCACCAGTGCATTAAAAGAAAGATATATTTTCTATTTGTCAGAAACCAAATTGGGCACACATCTGTAATTCAGCCTTTTGTTAGAGTAATTCAATAATTAATAAATAACATGGTGTCCTCACTTATTGATGACTGGCCAGTCCAAGGCTGAGGGAAATGGGTCAAGGTGTAGACAAGAAGATCAGAATGGATTCCCCAAGGGCGCCAGCTTCAGATAGTTCTCAGCTGTGAGCATCATGCTAATCACCTGCAGAGATTAGCTCATTTTATCATTGCAAAATTCCCAGAAAGAGGCACCTATGGGTTGAATTGTGTCCATTTAAAATTCATTTCTTGAAGTTCTTAGCACCATTTCCTCAGAATATGACTTTATTTGTAAATAGGATTGTTGCAGAAATGATTAACTAAATAAGGTCATTGAAGTGGGCCATAATCCTGTATAACCAGCATCCTTATAAAAAGGGAGGATTTGGACACAGACATGCACACAGAAGGCATGAAGGCAGAGATGAGGAGATACATCTACATGCCAAGGAGCACCCAACATTGGTGGTGAGACATCAGAAGCCAGGAGAGGCACGGGGCTAACTTTCCCTCCAGCCTCACAAGGAACCAGCCCTGCCAACACCTTGATCTCTGGCTTCCAGCCTCCAGAACGGGGATAGAATGAAGAGCTATAGTTTAAATCACCTAGTCGGTCATTCTTTTTTGAGGCAGTCCGAGCAAACGAATAGAGCCCTTATAATGACTCCTCTTTGACAAATAGAATGAGACCTGTTTTATTATTTGTCATATGCCTGTCTCAGGTAATAAGGGCCTGTCTCCATGGCACAGAGCCCTTACCACCACACTGTGGTGTCCCACTGTCACTGTGAACACTCTCATCCAGTGGCCCTCTCTCAATGTGGCCTGCAGGGGCAGGGACCGGCTGAGGACAGACAACTGTGTGCTTTGGGGAAAATGCAGCACTACCATCATCCCAAACATTGCCACTGAGACTCACTGGTCTACACCAATGGTTGTTTTCATGTCCACATTTTGCTTCATATATCTTTCTGCTATGTGATTTGACAGATGGAGAATCGAGGCTGGATCCTTAGGAAAGAGAGTACTCTGTTGGGTTCAGTTTCTCCTGGGGACACTTCAAAGTCATTTGCACATAGATCTTCATCTCAGGTGTTCTATTTTTATTATTGGTGTGGGGAGAGGGTTGTGTGAAGAGTCAACCTATGACACAGAAATGGCCAGTAATCATTTTTTAAGACTTTATTTATTAGGAAAAAGAGCAAGAGAGCAAGAGAGACAGAGAGCAAGGCAGCTGGGGCAGGGGCAGAGGGGGAGAGAGAATCTCAAGCAGACACCATGCTGGGCTGGACCCCAAGACCTTGAGATCATGACCTGAGCCGAAACCAAGAGTGGTATGCTCAGCCAGCTGAGCCACCCTGGCGACTGTGCCAATTATCATTTTTAATAGAATAGGCTTTATGTGTGCTCATTTGTATTTTAGAGGGTACTTGGGAAGTTTTGTAGAAAGAGTGTCAAGCAGACTACTTAAAAATCTCCTTTTCTGAGGCTGTAAGGGCACAGATAAGCTAAGACCAGACAAGGATCATGTGAGACCATTGGGAGTTGTCAGCTCCCTAGTTCTGGAATCCTACCTCTTCCGTGTGTCTTGGAGATACTCCAGTGTCTGGATCCTATGGTGGTGGGGGCCCTTCTGTCGCCTGCTGCTGACAAATGCAGGGTTATGTCTGGTTCAGTGTGCCTCCCAGCTTTCTGAGAGGGGGTGCACCCAAAAGGAGGTATTTTATCTGCAGAAATTCTCAGAACAACTGTAAACAGTCCCACCCTTGAGTGTGTTAACTTCTCGCTTGCCGGCAAGCCTAGGGATGCACGTAGATCTCGCTGGGTCCCCAGCGCGCAGGTACAAAGTGACCAGAGACAGTGGACCCACCAGGAGCACAGGTCTGTGTTTTCCGAGACCACCTGACCAGTCACTTTCTGGTTTATAAATGGATGCTTTTGGGGTTTCAGTTGTCTTCTGCAAAACTGAAGTGTACCTAGAAGAGGTCTGTTGTAACAGACTCTCAGTGCAGCTGTGGCTCAGTCTGACCTGTTGGCGTCCTGCCGAGGACTTGGGGGCCTTTTCTGCCTCGTGACCAGCACTGTCCTCAGACGCCACTGCCCACCCCTGGGCTGATCCTGGCTGATCCTGGGCTGTCCACACCTCCGACTCAGCCCCTTTTTCTTTGATCTTGAATTTCTACACCTTCTTACCTCATTATAAACCCAAAGTATGGGAACTTGGCTCTGTTATGATATGACGGCATTAATTAGACAGTAAATGCTCACTTATTAGGTCCTCAAAAGCATGAATGAACGAGAAATACCAAAGCCTACCCGTCATACAGTAACGGTGCAATTTGAACAGTGATGAAAGGAAGCATGGCACGGTTGTATACATATTCATTAAAAATTAAAGTGTCTCCTCCATTTCCTCCCAGGGATACTTGTTGTGCAGGCCCTCAGTTCTGCGGTGGACTGTCACAGGCACTGCCTCACCACAGGCCCTTCCGTGGCGAGGCTCCATCCCATCTCCCTGCCCCGCTCCTGGGCTCGCCCTTGCAGGTCCTTTGCCAACAGCACATGGACAGACAAGAAATGTGCTATGACTTGGGCCAGGGCCATGGGAGCCTGTGGGGCCAGGGCAGCCCCAGTGAGTGACTCCTGGGGTGGTGGGACAGTGAGGGCATGGAGTGGAGGCCACTGATCTTCCCTTCAGAGCACTCAGGATTCCAGGTGTTCTCTCCTGGCAGGAAACCAACCTCTGCTGCCCACACAACTTCTCCCCTGCTAACCATCAAGAAATGGGGTTAATGGGGTCTGAATTTTTTCATTTTTACTCTCTCTAAAGTCCTAACCCAATGACCTGAATCATGTGGACGATCAGGAGGTATTTGGTGATTGCTGGTTAGGTATTTGCTGGCTCTGTTGCCCTGACATCTGGAACACTAGAGCCCCTTCCTGGGACACCCCAGTGCTATTTGGGAAGACGGAAATGTGATCAGTGGGGAACAATGAAAGAGGTTTGAGTCCTTTAACATGTGGAAGAAAAGGCTACAATTAACACAAACAGCCACTCCCCCATGTGACAGGAGCCAACAAGTGTCCCTAGATTTTACTAGAAGCAGAACGAAAGGAAAGAGCTCAAATGACAGCATGAAGAATGGACATCAGGTATGGGGTATGGCTCTCTGACACTGAGTTATGACTCATTAGGATGGGTTCCCAGGGAAGAGAATATTCTTTGAAGATTTCTGTATATGCACATCCCTCGACGCAGTGCACATATCATGACCTGCTTGACTTTAAAGTAAAATCCCACATACCACTCTCATGTCCCACATGTGGCAATTCTACAGTGGCAGGTGGATTTGAGAGGGTCACTGGATTTTTCCCTACTCTGCAACAAGACACGGTGGTCAGAGGACTTTCTGGACAGCTCACCACATCTGCGCTTCCCCTTCTTGAGGACTGTGTGTCTTTGTCCACCTGGTTTCTCCCTAGGAGAGAGCCGGGGGCAGCACTTGACACAATAATCACAAGGATGGGGTCTGTCCATGGAGGCACAAGGATGGCAGCCCGTGACCACGCTGGTACATGAGGAAGGGTGCGTTTTGGTAACTGCATAAAGGAAAGCTCAAATCTCAAAGGAATTTGATTACAGTAATCCCCACAGCAATGACATATGATCCTGTATCTCAGTAATTTAGAATTTCAGCTGCTTGTATTACAGGAGGTGAGGATGGCAGGGTGTAGTAGAGCAGCCTGGTGGCATCGTGCAGCGCTTCAAAGGAGCCCTGACCAATGACCTCAGAGTCACTCTGAGTGTCTGTGACTGTGTCTTGCAATTGGACTAAAATAAAACTTTTATATTTGCTTATTCCCCTTTAAGATGTAATAAGTTCTTTTTCTTCCTTTTTTTCTGTCTATTCAAAATCAAGAACAGAGAAAACAAACTAGTTTAAATACATTTCAAAGAGTGTGGGTATTTACTCAAGACTCTTACATTTTAACTGATTTTAATTTAGTGACAGTATGCTACTGATAACAGCCCCCGGGGCACATTCCTCCTCTCCTGTCTCCTGTGGGATTTCTCATCACTGGCAGGGAAGAGTGGGCGAAACCCCCCATTGGCCAGCCCTTCTGCGATGCGTGTCCTGCAGAAAATAGGTATTGTTAGCATGTCCTCCAGCTTCATTGAGTGTCCTGAAAAGGTGCTGATGGACACCGTGCCGAGAGCAGGAGATTGCCTTACACCCGATTTTGCTGGGTTTCCCAGACCTGAATCCTGCAATGGTGCAGAATGGCCACTTCTGCATGTGATTTTCAGTGAACAAAGATTATCCTAAATATATTTGGTGCATTTTATTTCTTTATTTTTACTTGCTTTATTTTATGAGGCTTTAGAGAGGATGTACACTAATGTCTTAGATATATGGAGAAATACAGACTGATGTCCATGAGTCCAGAAAATAAAGTGAGCATTCTCCCTAACAGATTCTAAAAGCAGGCATGGGATTAGGCTGAGAATTCCACACTAAACCCAATCCAAATATGAGCTACTTTTATGTAAAAAAAACCCTCTGAATTTAGAAGTATCTTGGCACTTACCCAATTCACACATCTTGAAGTGAGTCCGGAAGGAAAAAGATAACATGAATATAAATGGTCTGGCTTTATCCTCCTGCCATTCAGCTTAAAAGCATTTCCCTCTTTTTGGGCAATTTACCAACTATTTCAGGCTATTAAAGTTACAAACATGTGAACAATGGATCTCAAGTCTTATTATCAAATTACTTTTGGATAAGTTTAGCTATAAAGTCTTTTGCACAAATCAAAAAAGTATTAAGATCATAATTAAGAGCCTTATAAAGTCTTTTTTTCTTTCAACTCAGAGAATTCCTAAGCACATTAGTATGGAATTTGACTAATTTTATAGCTACAATTTGAGGAATGACAATAAAGAAAAAAGAAAAGAAACCCTTAAATTAACAGTATCATATCTGGCCCTCCGTGTTTCCAAAATGAATCCTTTAGAAGATAAAAAGCTGTGTCTTTATATGTCTTTCTTTACTGAATAATGAGTCAGTTCTTGAAACATTCCGAATCAGAATTTGCCAAGGTGTGTTGCTGTGTGCTGGGAACATCACAAGTCGTGTTGGACATGTGACTGTGTGCAAGGGTTCCTCGAGGGGCTTGGGGGACCCTCAGAAGCTCTGCTGGATGTGTGAGTGTGTGCAAGAGGTCACCAGTTTGCATTGGGGTAACAGAAGCGCAGGTGGATGGGAGTGTCAGACAGATGCAGATCTGAGTCCAGAATTAATACGTCCCAGCTCTGTGGTCTTGGGATTGCTACTTAGTTTCGCCAAGACATAATTCATTCCCTACTATATAGATATCAATATCTATCTTACAAAGTTGTCAGGTTTGCAGATAACATATGTAAAGATTTCTAACGCACAGGATATGCCTAATAAATACTTTAACAATGACTATGCAAATGCTCAGCTTGGCCAAGGCCAGGGTGCACTTGAATGCACTACAAGGCAAGATGCTGTTGGGAGAGCCCATGGCCTTGGAATTCTCTCTGTATGCCCCATGGGCTTCCAGAACTCAGCAAAGTAGGCACCTCTTAAATCCACTCTACCTCTGGTTTCCATGACCAACTGTACAGAACTGAGTCTCAGGAAATCTTGTAAATAACCGTTTCAAAAGCCAAGTGTATGAACAGAAGGATTGTTTGCTACATTTGCATGTTATCCAGTGTGAGGAGCAAGAGCTGAGCCAAAGGGCACTGGGGCAGCTCCTGGTGGACGGAGCTCCAACAAACTCCACTCACTGCCTGGAGGGTGTGTATGTGGCGGGTACTGTGTATGTGTGTGAGTACGTGTGTATGTGCAAGTGCACGTGTGTCAGGGTTGGAAGCTGTGCGTATGCTGGGGATAGATTACTCAGGCAGGTGGAGCAGATTACACCCTCTCTCCAGCCAGCCTGAGCCCAGGTTCTAGTGGAACCACAGATCCTCCTTTTTCTAAAATGGACCAAAGTTCCAGTTGAAGCTGAAACCTGGGGTAGAGGAAGCTCCTCCATGAGTACTTCCCACCCGTCATTTGTCACATCCTAAGAGAGCTGCCAACAGGTAATACTAGATAGTGGGTGATCGCTGTGTTCTGCAGCATCATTAAAAATCACCAAACACATTGAAATCTATGTGAAAATCATAGTAGTTTATTACTATTGTAATGACTGTGGGAAAGTAACATGAGGACCAACAAAGAGTAACTACATTTAAAAGTGTGTACTGTTTTCTTCTCACTCTTTCCTTGTCCATAGAACCTTTTCTTTTTGTTGTATTTGCCCTAATTTTTTAGAAAAGAAGCAATCTTGAGTCTAGGGAGGAAGCAGAAAGCTGGCTTTGAAAGTCTGTCAATTATAGTTCAGGGTAGAGGGAGGCTTTCAAAGTCAAAGAAATCCCAATAACATTGACCACCGTCCCCTAACTGAGTAAATTAAGTAAAAATATTTGTTAATCATTTCATTATAAAATTATTACACAATCGATATTATAAAGTATAAAATAAAAATTTATATTTCCAAAATATTATAAAATAGCCTTGCCTCTTGTATGAAGAGAGCAAGTCTTTCCCTACATAATTATTTTCTGACTACTCTTCAGCTGGGTGTTGGTTGGCTTTCGTCACTCAGGTGTTCACGGGTGTTTCAAGGAAGAGCATGATATGCTTGTGGGGGATACTGTTAAACACAGACCTCCGCTACACGGACCTGGGTGTTTCTTCAAATACCCATTAAGCAGGTGAACTTTAATCAACATATATTGGATGCTATGTTTGCCTTTCATAAAAATAAACCAAGACTTTATGTCATGAGGTCACCCAAGGCCAGAAGCACACCTTGCATGTGGTTTAATTTGACATCCTCAGGGTGGCTTTATAAGATCCCCCAGAGAAGACAAACACATGAATGAAAACTGTTAAAATATAGTCATTGACATATGCCTTCTACATCAAAAGTTGGGTAGATACAACTGACAGCAAGCGGACCCTGTGTGGAAGGGAGTACCTGGTGCACACAGGAAGGGGATGAATCCATCCCATTAGACCTGCTCCTCTGGTGCCCGGCGGCCCTCCTGCAGCTGTGTGCTCCTGGAGGAAACCCATGCATCCATCGTCCACGTGCTGCACCCCTAAGGCTGGCCAGGCAAGGAAAGCTCACAATAAGCTCAGTCTTTCCAGTGATAAACAATCTGTTTTTGTGCTTTTGATTAAAATTTAATAAAAAAATATTTCAGCCAAGCGAAACTTGTTAAAAGCAGGTGAGGAAAGATGCACATTGACTCCTCACAAGACTAATCCCCTCCACTCTCCCTTCTCATGTTCCCTATTCATGTGCAGGAGGAGGGCGTCCTAGGAAACACGGCCTTGCCCCAGCAGAAGGATCTTTTTCACTCCACATCCAAGCCCTGAAGGAATCTAAAACTCAATCTGGGAACTCTGTCTCCACGCTTACCTACTGAAACCAGAGTCCTCTTTCCAGCAGCTGCAAAGATACGAAGTTCATGGGTGGGGAGGGGAGCAGAACGAAGGGCTTCTTAGCATCTTCTGTGCAGAAACCAACCCTGTGTGATTCAAGGAAGCATAATTCGAGATCGAAGAGGCTGAGCCAAAGTAAACGGAGGAGTCTGACCAAGAAAATCCCAGTGTGAGTGAGGAGTTCGGGCCACTGGGGCAGCTTGGGCCCCAGGGGCTCCCGGGGCAGCTCCTCAGCACGAGCACAGGGCAGTGCCCAGGCCTTCCCACAGCTGCTCTGGGGAGCACTTTGCTCCCGAGTGCTCCAGAGAGCAGAGAGCCGAGTCCGGGTTGTGCGAAGACTAATTTGTAATTTTGAACACTATACTGAGCAAAGGGTGTCCCTCAAAGAAAGGCTTAGGTCCAACATGTTTCTGGTCCTGCTACTAAAAACTGAGTGTATTAAATAATATGTATAACATGTATCTTTGTTTATTTCTGGTTCCATATATATGTGTTGCATGTATGTGTGTGTGCATACATTTATATTTTTTCTCCTGATTCTAGCAAAATAGACTATACTTGGAAGTATATAGTGAGGGGAAGGTGGGCAAGTGTAGCGTGGAGACGATAAAATGGAGAAGACACACTCCAGACAGAGGAGGAGAGGAGAGAAGAGGAGTGGCCGTCAACTCTGTCCTAATGAACTGAGCACTCACCTTCCTGAAAAGGAAAGGAGGGGGGAAGGGAGAGACGTAGAGAAGGACGGATGGAGAAGGAGGGACGGAGAGAGGGAAGAAAAGGAATAAAAAGACCATTTGAATTACCGTGGCTGCAGTTACAGAATTGGGTTTTTGAGGGTGTATCATAAAAATCCAGCCAAAGACCTGATCTTGGAAACCAATTTCATATATATTATGCATGAGATTAACCTTCCCTAAGTGACCTTTGTTTTGTGGTGTGAGCTCCATTGTTCTCTAAAGTAGGCTCTGATCTGTGCGACCTCACAGAAGCTCTGGTGTATCTTGCTACACACATAGGCATGCCGTTCATTCTCTGCTTCAGGCCCCTCGGTGTGGGAGGAGATCACGCTTCTCTGGGGGGGCATGCATCCGGACTCAGTGAGACCTACTCGACACGTGTGCTCCTCTCTTGCCTCCTGCCTTTGCTGGGATATAGCCCCCTCTTTCCTAGTTCTGAGGCAACCTCATGGCGTTTGCTATGAAAATCAGGGTCTCCTAGGGTTTCACTTATTATCTGTTGAAAAAGATCATCCAACAGAGTGGATAGCCTTGTCCAGTCCCCACACCCCCGATCCTCCTCGTGATCCTCAGGAGACATGGTAACTGCCAGCATCTGGCCAGCCTGCTGCCAGGGTGTAGAAAATTGAGTCCTCTCGCCACTGCTCTCTTGGCCTCATCTGCTCCTGCTCCCTGGTGCCATACTAGCAATAGGCATTCTGAAGCACTCACTTTCTCCCTGGCTGCATTCCTATAATCAAGGCACAATGATCTGTTTTCCTTTGGATTTGCTCATATTCCTGGTGTTTTGTTTGTTTTTGCTTTTTTATAACCGTGTCTCCTCCAGTCCCCCTGGATATAGTGCAGGAAGGCCAGAGGTAACAACCCATGGCTACTTTTCAGCTTTCATTCCTCTCTCTGAGCCCCAATCTTTGACCAAACAGGGTGATTTCTCCTCTCTGGCTAGCCATCCTGTACTCCTTCCCACCCTGTGCCTCATTGTGTGAATTCCAGGCTCCTTGACATTCAGTCAATGAGTTCTTGATTCCAACAACTGGAAGTCTCTAAAGAAGCTTGACTGTAAAAATCCCTTCGAAAGTCAGTTGACATCTTTATTCCGGGTCATACTTGGTGTTCTTTTAAGGCATAGGGTGCCTCCAACTCACTGGGTGGAGAGGAGAGGGCTCAGAAAGCACGTGGCAAAGGAAACCCCTTGGATCTTAAAATGCACATACCACTCTGCTGTCCTCATGCAGCTCTGCCCTGTGGTCTAAGAAATTTAACTTCAATTCATTCCATTAAGAAGACAATGCTCCCAATTTCCTTTTTCATTTTCCATCCTCATTCCTTCCCCATCACTGAGGTCACTTAACTAGGTTTTGCCCCAGAGCACAGGATAAGCAGACTCTCCAGCAACGTTGTAAGTCATTGACACATTATTGTTCCAAGTCTAGAGAAAGTATCAAAGCCTGTCTCTCTCTCTTTGTCTCTCTGTCTCTCTCCCCCATTATATCATCTATTGAAAAAACAGGGTTGGAGAGGGCAGTTTGGTGCTGATCTATTACGGATTTTTTATCTCTATATGTGTATACAAAGAGAAGAGAAGCTAGTATTAGTAGGGGGGGAAGAAGTTAAAATCACAAGAACTGTCCCATATTGTACTTGTGGTGGTGGTTACGTGACTGTACGCATTTGTCAAAACTCACCACCACACACCAAAAGAACAAATTTTAGTTTTGTAAATAAAATATGAAAAAAAAAAGGAAAGACATGGGAGGGGGGAGGGGACTGGAGAGGTTGAGAAGGAGAGAGGGAAGGAGAAGAGAACACCATTTATGAATTCAGATGGACATCCACGGATGCAGTGAACTTCTGGGCTAGATCCCAAGCTCTGAGTTCAGAGGAACACCCAAACCTTAACAAAGTTGGACAGAACTTATTTTTAAAGACCTTGAGGAAAGGAGATTCCATCCCTTTCCATGGCAACCCATTCCAGCCGCAGGAAGTTCTTTGTATCTCAAATTATTACCTTATGATGCAGTTTAAATTCATTTCCGCTCATGTCTCCCTTCTGCCCACGGAAGACAGAGCAGCTGGTCACCATCCTCAGAGGAACGCTCACTCTTATTCCTGAACGTCATTCCCAGGTTGGCTGTCAACCATCTTATCATTAAACTAAATATGTATAGTTCCCATAACCTTCTAGAATTCTTGCCAACTCATTAATCATTGCTCATGTTCTGGTGCGTAAAATTGAGCACGGGGCTTTAGGAAAGGCCTGGGTCCAATCACAAAAGGAGGGTATCGTGCTTACATGATTGTATCTGCTTTTCTGTGCAAGTTGATTTGAGTTGCTTACAGCACAGTGACGCCACGTGGTTGACACACTCATGGTTGAATTGCTCTAACACCTAGCTCCTCGAGATCACACATTGTGAAGGGTCATTGGCATTTGCAGAGTTCACATCTGCAGTTCAGGGCATCACGTGCTACCTAGTCAGTGACATGTGATTTGAAGATCAGGTGATAAGATTGCCATGGTAGTAAATGAGATCACATGGAAAGCTGCTAACCTGAGCTTAGTGCACATGCACCCATGGAGGCTGCTAGCCTGTAAACAGTCGTAGCAAGTAGGCCTCTACTGTGAGGAGCTGTGAAGGGCCACAGAATGGGGAGCCTACTGCAAGGAGCCTAGGTTTGTGGTAATGATGTTATTTTATTGCCTGGGAAAATGTAGTATGTGTGTCTGGTGTTAGTGTGAGTGTGTGGTGTGTCCTTGTTTATCTCTGTGTGTGGGCTTTGTGTGTGAGAATGACTGTGTGTGTTCACAGATATGTGTGATGCAGTGGGAGGAGGAACACTTCTCACATATCATTCGAAGCTTGAGGTCCACTGGATTCAGGTGTTCCTTCACATTCAGACCCAAATTGCACTTTATTTGGTATTCCTGTAAGATTAGAATATATATGAGGTATGTGTTGCTCCCATGGTTCCGGTTGTTTGGTTTTGCTTCCACTTCCTGATGGATCTTTGATTCCACGCATGCCTCATATCCCTTAGGATTCATCTCCATTACAGACTCACACTGGCCCCTCGATGACTGGCTGTGCATCTGACCCGTCCCTGGACAAGATAACCACCACATTTACATTTCTCTGGGTCCTCACCATCATATCTCTCACTCTAGCCTTATGGCTACCAGCATTCCCATATCCACCTAGTCAACAAATGCCCCTGGACCACTCCCCTGCAAGGCCCAGAAATGAAGTCATCAGCAACATACATCCCTCATCCTCAAGGACTTGCTATCTAACAGGGTTATAATAAGTCGAGAATTATCACGTGTTGAGATGTGAGGAGCTGGGCTGTATGTGGTACACCGAGTACAAGGGAGAGGAGAGAGCAAAGATGAATCTCTGAAGATAGTGGGGAGACGAAGAGCTGGGTGTGGACCAGGAGGAGAGGGGAGTTAGTGGTTGGGGAGAGGTCAACTTGAGGACAGAAAGGCAAGTTTAGTTCAGATAATGAAGGATCCTATAACACAGATCATGTATTTCAGACATTATGTTGAAGGTGAGGGGGTCTAGGGGAGGTAGGGTCATGATTGCAATGGAGAAATGTCACTGTTGACGCAGTGGGAGGAGAGTGGGTATGCAAGGAGACCAGACAGGTGGGGGGCACAAGCCAGGTGAGGGATGGGAGGGACCTGGACTCACTGAAGAGGGCGGGTGGGGAGAAGGCAATGCACATGATCAACACTTGACAGCTGGACAAGGACTCTCAGTGATGATCTATGTGGGGGCCTATGAAAGAAAAAGGAGATAAAGGATGTCATGTTCATCTTGGCCGCACTGAGTCCGAGGTGCCTGTGAGATAGACTGGAGATGAATGGCCATCAGGCCACTAACCAGTGGATTTGCAAGTCTGGAAAAGTCTTCTCTATGTGTCAGCCTTGCCATAGCCCACATGTGACCCTGGCTATGTACCCCAAAGTTCCTAAAATCTTCACTGGCTGTGTCTTCTCCAAACACATCCAACGTAGCAGCCACTTACACTCCTGACGGTGCACATCTGGTGTGTTTCCAAACTTTTCATCCAATATATTTATTCCTCAACTCCTTCCTTTTGGTGCTCCGGCTTTTAGTTCTGGTGCTTATTACCTACTCAGATTTTAAATATGTATATATTTTAATTCTACAACATAAACACTACCCACCTAGCTAGCAAGAGGGTTTTTTCTTTCTCTTCTTCTTCTTCTTCTTCTTCTTCTTTTTTTTTTTATGGACACATTTGAAGAAAGTTCTTTTAATTTAAAAAGATAGCCATGGTTAAATAACTGAGCTCAGGGCAAACTGGTTCAGTGAACACTCACGATCTCTGGGGGACTTGTGTTGCAGATTGCTGCAGGGCCCAGTGTTTGTGGAGCATGAGGCCCTCCTGGGGAAGACGCACCAGAGTCACCCCCGTTGTTGTCTACCCCATACAGGAGTCAGTCTGGGAAACTGAAGAACAGGCTCCTGTGCCAACAATATAAGTAGATTTAGGAATATGTACAGTGGTCTAAAGAGTGACCTAGAAGGTAGCATACTTAAGAGTTGCCTTAAACCAGGCCCAGAAGAACGGTGTTTGCCTTCACCACTCCTCGTCAGGAGCTGCTCAGCACAGTGAGGCCTGTGAGTGTGCTGATTGCAAGCATCTTTTCTCTATGAAACTGGTAAAACTCTTTCTCAAATGTTATTCAGGTGAATGGAGAAATATATCTGCTAGAGTTCTGACTGAATGATCACCTTTTCTGCTTGGATCTGTGCTGCTTGAGTATCATCTGCTCCATGTGCCAGTCTCCATCCACACCAGTGGGTCTTCTCCTCTCAGTGCTCATCAGTCTCAGAAGGTCCTGAGTCAGCTGACATTTACTTTCCAAGCACAGGGGACAAGCCAGGTGAGGGATGGGAGGAAACTGGACTCATTGAAGGGGGCTGGTGGGGAGAAGGCAATGTACATGATCAACACTTAGAGGCTGAACCAGGACTCTCGGTGATGATCTATGTGGGGACCTATGAAAGAAAGAGGAGATAAAGGATGCTGTGTTCATCTTGGCCGCATTGAGTCTGAGATGCAGCCTCTCCGAGCAGCCACAGGTGATTTGCTCCTGCTGGTGCTGTCAGAGTGGCAGCCCAACCCTCCCAACAACCCGGCCGCTCCCTCGGAGAAGCCTCCCATGGAGTCAGCCTATTCCTTTAGGCTGAACATGGGTCCTTTTCTTTCTACTGAATTGCTGTTTTGCACTCCTGGTTCACTAAGCTTTTCCTTCTGAGTGAGGTTTTAAAGTCTTCCTAGATTTCGCAGGGGAGTAAAATGCTTCCAGATCCAGAACGGATGGGAAACATCTTTTGCAATGAACAGAAATCTTTGGCCCTGGGCTGCTTTCTTTTTATTCAACGTCAACACCTAGCCCGTCCCTGACCCCACGATAGCCTCCCTGACAGCCGTAATTTGAGGTCTTACCAATCAAAAAGGCTCTTGGCTATTTTCTCCCCAACCTTTTGATAGATAGGTCAGAGTAACTCCTAAAGAGCAGGTTTCTCAAAGGCCTAAGGGATGCGTGGAGCAGGAGCCTGGCCCCAGACTGGTGTCAGAAGCGAATCTCAGTTTTGATTCTGTGAGTTGGGAGGTTACCAAACTCCTCTGGGCCCTTGATTTCTCATCTTTCTAGTTTAAAAAGTGTATTAAGTTTCCCACCCTGTCTATCTAGAAATTCTACTTAATAAATGTGCTGACATGTTCTCTCACGGATCTGGCATTAACCACAGGCCATGTCTGGGCACCAGCCCCTAACAGAGCTCCCCACTTTCTGACTGATCCAGAGACCTTCAGAGGCATGCTGTGCCCACAAACAAGAAGGACAGACTAGGGGAGAGACGCTTTCTAGAAAATCCCATCAGCTTCAGGACCCTCAGTCACTCTAGGAAAGTGGAAGATGCTTTCAAGAGGAACACGGTAAGTTCAGGGCCACCCCAGTGATTGAAACTGGAGCCAGATTTAACTGGATTAAGAAAAGTCATAAATCATGTCTTTTAACATTTGTTCTACTTCTCCTCTCATTTTTAGAGCATTTTCAATTAGTCAGATATTGTGTGAAAAAATTTACATAGATCATTTGATTTAAGCCCTACAGCCATATTAGGTAGCTTCTGTTGTCCTCACTATACTATTTCCATTCAGAACTGAGGTTTAAAGCCAAGATTCTGAGTCCAGAACCCATGCAAGATAGATTTATCACCAGACCAAGTTAGTCCCATCAACAAACCCCTTCAGAACACCAGGATGTCAGTTTTCCCAGAAATTAGAAAACATTACTTTCTGAGTCCATTGAAAATAGCAAAGTAGTGATTCTACTTTGAAACTGGCACTTCCGGATGAATGAAGTGAAACCCACAGAGGGCATGGAGCTCAGAACCCCAGATAAGAGTGCATTTGTCCCTGGGTGCTGCTCATGCCCTCACGTGCAGAAGGGCTGACAAGCAGGATTGCTGATCACAGCTGGCCCAGAGGAGCCCCGCAAGGTACCTGGTGTCTAGGCGTCCAACTCGAAAGAAATGCCAGTCTAGTGAAAAAGGATAAATGTATTTTGCATAGAGGAAGTTTGTAAGTGCAAAGGACTTTTTTAGACATTCATCATTTGATCAATGAAAGAACAATTATTATTCATTAAAAATGGAATGTTTGTAGGGAGTGACCTAAGACCCTTACAACCTCTTCTTACTTACTTTGTATTTTTCAGAGCTTCTCAAACTGAAGCTAGACAAGACTGCTTTATACAGAAAGACACACACACACACACACACACACACACACACACACACACCGGAACAGAGCACAGCAGAAACAAGGTGCCTCATAAAGATTCAGGCTTTAAAATGTGCCAGCTGTTAAATAAGAAGTCACGATGAACTGTACTGATCCTGCCCTGTGTTTACACAGATGTGAGGTCTATAAATGTCCATTTCAACACAGGTCGGCCACTATACTTGAAGGTAAAAGTCTTGATTTACAGACAGATATTGTGCTCCTGACTTTACGGTTTGTGTATCTGTGTGTCTGTCTTTCAAATGGCAAATGCAGATCCAGAAAAAGGGAGGAGACACCATCCACTCAGCTGGATAGAGGCTAAGGACTTCTTTAACTCCACAGATGGCTTGTTCGCTTCTCTGTTGTGTGTTTCCCAGAAAAATTATCCCAGTACCTTTCCTGTTGGCAGGTCTGCCACCTACAAGGTGAATGGCCATATCATGTTGCACATTTTCTGTGGATTACAGGATAATTGGAAGTCTGTTAACATCACCTGCTGGCACTTCTCCTAAAGTCAGCGTCTCTGGATGAGGTTTATACAGGGCATCTTTGGGTCTCTTTGATTCAAGAGCAGTGGGGGCATGCATCTCTGACCATTCTTCCATTGAGCAGGTGGCAAAGACCAAGGATGAGACCACCAGGTTGCAGTGGGGTAAATGTGGTGACGGTGCACTCCTTTTGTCATTGTAAAATGTATTGACCTTCTGAGCTATCTTAACAATAATTTCAATTTACTGTATATTTGCTGATTGACCAACATCCATTTTCCAATAAGGCAGAAAGTTTTCTTTCACCTATTTCTAGAATCACAGATCAACTGAAATGTTAAAATGGCAGACTTCTTTCTGGTCAGTTGGCCTAGAGCAGTAACTCAGTAGGGGTTCTGGGTTAACTTCCCCTGAAGACAGGATGGTTGGGTTAGGGCATGGCACTCTGGCCCATGAGCATCGTGTGGAGAACTGTAGGGGGTGCACCCTGCCTCTGAAATCTTGTGCTCTGATGAGATGTAATAGAAGGTCACCATGGTCATCATCTGTCCTTGCTATCAACTAAACTCCATTTTTCCTGAGTCACAACTCACTTCTGGGGGTAAAGAGATTTTAGCTGTAAACTGTTGCATGAAAGGACAAGGAAAGTAAATATGTGACTTAGCTACAAAGACTTTTAGAAAGTCAAGCAAGTGTTAACATGAAGAGAGAAAGGGGAAAAAGATCCTTTAATTTGCTTTAAGTTCATGTTCTCTTTTCACAAGAAATCACAGAGAAGATGGTCTGACATTTTCCCATGAAATATTAGAAAAGCTGGATAAGTATGCAATGCTTAAGGTCAGCAAAGAGGAAAAGGAGGGGTGTCCTAATATTTTCCAGCTTCTGTGTCCTGGACCTCGTTGTGCTCCCTGTGGCATGTGGGGGCTGAGGTCCTGGAGTGTGCCCAGACACCATGGTACTCCTGTAGGGTAGATGCTAACCACCCCAGCTGAGCCCAGAGGGCTTAGGTGTAAAGTCCTAAACACACATGCAAGAATCCTTAATGACATGCGGGTTGAGCAAGTTCTTTCATTGAAAAGTAATGATATTGACATTTAATTGCCACCCACAAGTCGATTCTGTTATATTTCAGAGAATAAGCTAAAACTCTTCATATGAGTGAAACCATATGATAAATATCTTTCTCTGATTGACTTATTTCACTCATACATGGAATGTAAGAAACAACACAGAGGATCTTAGGGGAAGGCAGGGAAAACTGAATGGGAAGAAATCAGAGAGGGACACAAACCATGAGAGATTCTTAACTCTGGGAAATAAACAGGGTCACTGGAGGGAAGGTGACTGAGGGCACGGGGTAGCTGGGTGAAGGGTGTGAATGAGGGCACGTGATGGTATGAGTGCTGGGTATTGAATGCAACTGATGAGTCACTGTATTACCTCTGAAACTAATGAGGTACTATATGTTGGATAATTGAATAAAACTGTAAATAAATAAATAAACTCAGACTCTTATTTGTTTTTATGGGGGGGCTTATTTTCTCCCTTTAGACTCTATTTTACAAAAACAATGTTTCTTACAGTTGGTGAGAGGGGTCATGGACATAGTAAAACATTCTCAGCCCCAGACTGAGTGGGAACAGTGCTTTCCTCCACCTTGCTTCAAGATTCCACTCTGCCCACCAAAAAACAAAAGGAAAAGAAAAAGAGGAAAGGAACTGCCTCATGTATAATTTCCCAATTATGACAATGATCATAATGGCAGCTACCATTCATCACTCAGATGGCAGGAATTCTGCTGAGAGCTTCACATCTATTCTTTCACTTAGTTCTTACAATGAACTATAACGTAGCATGATTATCCCCAATTTAAGAAGCAGCAAGATTGAGAAAGTGAGCAATTTCATGACTGATTCCATATCACAGTGCACAGTAAACATTGGAACCAGAATTCAAA
Organism: Vulpes vulpes; assembly: GCF_048418805.1. NCBI lineage: Eukaryota > Metazoa > Chordata > Mammalia > Carnivora > Canidae > Vulpes > Vulpes vulpes. The sequence continues at coordinate 64,694,229 of NC_132782.1, read as the reverse complement.
TCAAGCCCCTATGCCTAGTTTGTGTCCTGCTCCCTGCAGAAACCAAAGAGATTGTATTGCATGTTCATAACCAGTGCCTCCAGAACAATAGCTGTTGTTTTTAATTTATTTGGGCTATTAAATTATGTTCATAGCAGTCTTCCAAATACTATGAAGTTTTAGTTCTTGGAACACGTACCATAAGGCAACTAGCTGCTTTGCAGGATAAATAAGATTAAAGAATCCAAATTGCTGGGATCCCCGGGTGGCTCAGCAGTTAGGTGTCTGCCTTCGATCCTAGAGTCCTGGGATTGAATCCCACATCAGGCTCTCTGCATGGAGCCTGCTTCTCCCTCTGCCTGTTTCTCTGCCTCTCTCTTTTGTCTCTCATGAGTAGATAAATAAAGTCTTTAAAAAAAAATAAAAGAATCTGAATTGCTAGTTCACTGATGAAAATGTTTTCCTTCACTAAAAATGTAGCAACAATAGAGACAGAATTCCAAACCACAAGAACTAGTGGCACTTTATATGTGTTTATTGGCAATAATGGACACAGTACAATGCTTTTTTATTTTCTGCTTGGCTTAAAAGACATGTGTCTGGCTATTTATCCTCCACTCCCATGTCTTTGATCTGGCTCTTACTCTATTTGCTCCTTGAAGTTAAGTTTCTGTATAGTTTAACTGTATCTTCTGAGCCTAGCTCAGTGTCGGAAATGTTTTAGGAGCTCAACAAATGTGTATGTAAGTGGAAATCTAGGTAGGTAGACAGACACAGGCACAGCTGCAGACGTCCATACATACCTGCCCTTACCCTGGATTTAAGATAGGTAAGGGATCGGCCTAGACCTGCTCTCCTCCTGGGTACTGGGTATAGTGCTGGCACCTAGCTCATGCTATTACCTTTGTTTCTCTAAGCTAATCATTTTAGCTTAGAAGTCCCAAATGAAAAACAAATACAAACAAACACAGACAGAAAGAATGTTGTCTTATTCTTTGCTCTGTGAACTACAATTTGTGAGAATAGATTAACAGTAAGAGGGAAGAATGCATTTCTTTTATGATTTATACGTGGGCAGGGGCATTATAAATTGTTTAATTGCTTTAGTTTAAATCAATTAATCAATTACATTTATTGATTGATTAATCTAGCTATCTGAACTGAAGTGCCTAAAGAAGCTAGGTCCTGCCAGCATCTTTTCTGACCCACATGTGGCTCAAGAATTTCAACACTTCTGTCTCATGAGCCTCCTTATTAAGAGTAGGGTATATTTCAGACGTTTCTTCAACAGCACTAGAAATATTGATTAAATGGGAAACATTAAAAAGAATGCTTAGAAGATGAATAATTTTTCCAAAAAGATTAACTTGTAGAAAGAATAGAATCTAGAGATGGGGATTTCAGTATCAATTTATAAATATGTTCATGTCTCTGGGCCTCATTTCCTTGTGTTGGTCATAGTGGGTAGAAGCCATAATGGTCAAGCAAGATGTGTCGAGATTCACAGATTATTCATTGTAAGCAAAAGTAAAGAAAAAAAAAAGGAAAACATTCCCCCATTTTGATACCACCTGACCCATGACACTTGACAAACAGCAATCATGTTTTACAAGAGACCATGAAGAAGTCCAAGGCTTACTGCCCCAGAGCTAGGAGAGCATTAAGAAAAACCAAATTGTATCTCTTTTGACCAGACTATCCCTAGAGAAGCAAGGTGAGTTCACGGCATCCATGGATCTTCATAAGGAAACAATAATGTCCTCTCTACTCTAACTCTATGAAGCGTTCCATTTTGTGATTTTAAGAAGCTGAATAATCTGGTTAAAGATAGCCCTTAGAAAGATAAATGATGTCTGCCCTGAAACATAGGGCATCCTTCATCTGAAGTGATCTGACCCCAGAGCACGAGACACGTGCTCGCAAAGCAGGAAGAGCAGGCTGCTCCCCACGCCAGCTCTCCTGATCTCCATTATATCCATTCATTCATGAAAACCATGTGTTTGCAAGAAAACATGTCAAAATCAAAGCATGGATGTGCCAGGCTATGTAATATAGCATTGCTGGGTTTTCATTTCCTATTAGAGGATGATTAAAAAAAAAAAAGTATTGCATTAGTGTTAGGCTCGAGAGGCAAATTTAGTAACCAAATATAGGTGTGTGATTGAGCAAAAGAACCAATTAAATGCAGTCTGTCAACCTCCCACTTGTGAGAAACTCAGCCTGTTTTCCTGGGCTCAGAAAGCTCACATCTGTGCCAGGGGCACGTACCTTACCTTGGTCACCTGCATGTTTCTCATTGAGGCTCATAGCACATCAAACAGGACATCTGTCAGAAAAGGCAAACTGGAAAATGGGAGGCATATGGTGCTTAGAACACTTTCCACGAAAGCTAGAAGGAACAATTGAAGGGGTGTTTCATGAAAACATGATTCCCATTATTAACTCAAAACCCCAGGACAGGTCTACACAGGCACAGCAAGGAGGAGCCTGAGAGGCCCATGGTTCAGGCTAGTGTGCTCTAAGGGATGCTCCACATCGTTCATGGGGTACATGGAGGGTCACATTCAGATGAGTGAGGGGCCCTTTCTAGCTAAGAGCCAGGTTCTATCCCAGACTGTTGGAATGACTGAGAGATTTACCTGGCCTAAAGGATCAACCTCCTCAGAGTAATCTGGGGAAGAGAGAATGTGTCCAGAGTGGGCATTGCCTGCAGGGAATGTTCTTCCTAACATCTCAGCTGACCGTAGGGACCTCTGCCCTGAAAAGGGCCTCATGGGGCCCCACACTTCATCTCTGGGTCAGAGCCATTGGTGCTCACCATGTCTTCTCCCAGGAGAGCATGAATGGAGAGGATGGATGATCTCCCAGCCTGGGTCACGGGTTGCTTGGGGAGCTTGTCTAGCTTGCACAGTCTACTGTAGTAGTGAGTTCAGGTCACCATCTGAGATTCCGCTGGGAACCTCCAGAGCTGGGGTCCTTTCTGCATTGCAGCCCTAGTCCACACCTTCACAGCCTACCAGTGTGGCTCTAAAATACTGCATCACAGAAGCAGGGGGTTTGGACACCGGTCCCCATCTTCCCATGAAGCTCCTTGGCCCCTGGTGGCTGACATTGCTTCCTCCCTCATAAGCATTTGAGCTATGTGTTCTGGGGGAACATTACGATGGAGTTTTGTTGGACTTCTACAAAAGCTCCTGTCACCTCTGACCTGTCACAACGCTGTTGAGTCTGAACTAAGAAGAGTTGTGAAACAGCTCTCCTCAAACATAGGATATCTATTCCAAGGAGTGTGCTGTCATACAGGGCGCATAGTTCTTTATTTTAAACAGAGAATAGTAAGACCTGCCAAGAGAGACACTCAGTTGAATCAGTAGATGGGAACGGTGGTCAACTAGGCATCATCTGGAAATTTTAGTTCTGTAGCCATTTGGTAATTTTGAGGTTACTAACATTTCTGTTTTCTTCTAAGAGAGAAGAAAAGACAATTACCTTAAAAATATCATTCCTACCAATTTCTAGTATGTCATTTGGGCAGCAGCTATATTTTGACTGAGTACTAACAACTACATTGATGAAGTGACTTTCATCCTTGGTCCCCTGTGCCGACACCTTCCCTTGAGGATCACACGCATATTCCGAGACTTACTAGTCAGTTGCCCTACTGAGTAGGAGGCCATTAGAGAGTGGGCTAGAGTTGGAAATGGAAGCATGCTTTTCTTGTCTTTGATGGAAGAAGAGTATATCTGGAGGAAAAAAATACACACGGCATCACAAAGTGTGGGGGCCCTGGAAATGGACCCCCCAGTTCTAAATTATGAATGACACACAAGGTTCTGCTAGTCAAGACAAGGGTTCCTGCAGCCACACTTGGATATGCAGCCAGTGGTATACAAGAGGACAGCACATGGCTCCATGCAATGCTTCTTATGAAGCCCTCTTTCAGGGGGGCTCAAAGAGCTGAGGATGACAGAGAGACAAGTGGAACGAGCATTGTTTTCCCTGCAGCCGCCGCATCTGTATTTCTTCCCACACTGAAGGAAGTCCCGCAAACTGTAAGGAAGAGAGAGAGAAGAACGGTTCTGTGATCTGGGGGCCATCTTCTGGATAATTCATGTGAAACTTCAGTTGTCGGTGAGCATAGATTATTAGGAGGTCAAGCATATTGTACTTTGTAGTCTTTCATACCCCATAATAAAAATGTATGGTGAGGATAGTGTATCGTTTCCTATGTGAATTTCTGCCTCTGGTTTTTGTTATGAAGACAGCCCCTGGGACTTTGAAGTGAACCAACCTGATCGTGTCAACCAACCAACTTGTGTCAGATAATTTAAACTGGTGCACACATTTCCCGTTATTTCCAACTGCCACGCACAGACAACAAATCTCTTCCATTTCAAAATGTAATTCTCTACGTCTTTGATTTTCCCAAGAAAATCAGTGATTTTAGAAATCTGCGCCTTTTCTATTATTCACGTATACCTTTTGCTTTATTTTCTATTCACCTAATGGTGCCCATAAAGCTAGAGGGGTTACTTGCATTCTGAAAAAGAAATTTTAAGAACATAAACTCAAATAAAACTCCAATGTATAAAATTCTAAATTAGTGGTTATATTGCCGTCAAATAAGAAACTATTTTTTTTGTTCAGGAAGAGGAAGTTTCAGGGACATGAGCGAATAGAAAACTTGTTCCACCGCACAGGATGCTGAGGTTAGTAGGAATTGAGTCTGGGTGCATGTGTGAGTGTGGTATGAGTTTGTGTGCATAACGTGCTTGTGTGTGTGAGAGCACATGTGTGTGCATACGTGCAAGTGCAGGTGAGGTATAGGCCTTCTCATAGTACAAAAGAAAACTATACATCAGTGAGACTAAAGTTTCCTTCTTTAGTGATAAAATAGTTTTAATTCACTTCGAAGTTCTGATTATTATGTCTGGGTCTGGATTTATTTGCAGAATGTGTTGCCATTTATCAGATTAAACTGTGACAATGCTCGGTGACAGAGTGGCCCAGGACAAAAGTGCAAGGAATTTGCCAAGTACGGACTTGGAAATGCTAATATTCTCTAACCTTCAATAAATATCTGTACCCAGGACAGGGAGAGGCAAGGGAGAGCGGTCAGAGACAAGGCCCTGCTGTCCTTCACATCAGGGAGTCGCATGGCTCTGTCAGGTAGTCCCCCAGCCTATTTTGTGCTTCCAACAGATTTTCAGAAATAGTTGACTTGAACACAGTTTTTGTCCTCAATGTTAAGTGTTCACTGAATCATTTATCCAGCATTTGCTTAGCATCTACTATGTCAGGCAATGCTCTAGGGCTTAGAGGTCATTAGCAAGAACAAATTCAATTCAGTGGGAGTCATTGACTCATTAATAAGCATGACAGTCATGTATTTATCAAGTGATCAAAGTATGAAAAGTAATAAAGCATAAAAAAAGGAGATGGGAAGTTCTGGACAAAGGAAAGGTCCCGTGTTACATAGATGGACAGGGAAGCCTCACCCAAGAGACAGCCCTTAAAGAAATGCTTGCAAGAGGTGAGTCTGTATCTGGGGAGGATGATTCTAAGCAGATGAGGTAGGAAGCCCAAAGCTCAGGGGTGGGCTCATGGAGGCCAGCAAGTCATACAGGAAGGAGGGTGAGAGAGAAGGAGGGGTGGAGGGAGGGAGGGAGGGAGGGAGGGAGGGAGGGAGGGAGGGATAGCAGGCAAGGAGGTTGGACCTGATTGATGACTGAGTGGAGCTGTTGCAAGACTTTTGTTCTGAGTGAGAGCAAGGATTCATTATTGGGATGTTTTCAGCAGAGAAATGACATGACATGATTTATATATAAAATGACCATTCTGTCTTCTACATTGAAAATAGACTACAGAGAGCTGTACTGAAAAACAAACATGACACCAAAACAACCTAAAGTTACATTAAGTCCTAGATGAGAAGTTACAACATTGTAAGTGTTGATTCTCCCCAAGTTGATTTGTAAATTTAATGCAATTCTAACTATGATATCATCTGGTTTTTTTTTTTCATTTTTTTCTAGAACTAAGGAAATTAAATTTCACTTGGAGGAAGAAATAAAGAACAATAGCCTGGAAAACGGTCATAAAGGAGGCTGACTGTATTAGCATGTGGTTGAACAAGTGATGGAATCTTTGTGTGTGGGCAGCCTGGGTGGCTCAGCGGTTTAGTGCCGCCTTCAGCCCAGGGCATGATCCTGGAGTCCTGGGATTGAGTCCCACATCTGGCTCCCTGCATGGAGCCTGCTTCTCCTTTGCCTGTGTCTCTGCCTCTCTCTCTGTGTGTCTCTCATGAATAAATAAATAAAATCTTTAAAAAAAAAAAAGCATCTGTGTATGAAGAATGGAGTGATTGAGGCTCACGAAGATATAAACACATCAGTGACATGGAATCAGTACCTGGACATGGATGCACCTGTGTGTGGACTCTTATAACATGATGAAGGTGGCATTTCCAATCAGAAAGAAGAGACTTCTTAGGAAGTGGTTAGAGCAGTGGGCTGGGCGAGCAGAGATGGTTGGGTCAGATTGACTCATCTCACCAGGGTAAATTCTGAATTTATTCAAGATTTATGACAAAAAAATGAAACCATATGAGCAATACAAGAAGACATGAGGAAATTCTGGTAAAACCCAAAAGTAGGTGATATATTTGATGACATGGAAAAAAAAAAAACCCAAAACTCTTGCCAAAACATTTTTGTAAAAAGAATTATAAGCAGGGTAAAAATAGCCAGGAAAAATATTTGTAATGACAAAGAATTAGTATCTTTAATCCATAAAAAAATCTTCTAAAAGTATAGGAAAACAATCCCTGTGGACAAATGGACTAGACACACAAATAAATAGACTGTGGTAAAAAAAAAAGGCAGGTAATACTTACTTGTATGAAGTCTGAGCATTTATTTTATTTACATTTACTTACTTTATATTTACTTTAACTTCTCTCATAATTAGAGAAAGATAAATTAAAACTACGTTGGAAATTTTTTCTCACTATTGGATTGGCAAACATCCAGAAGTTTGACAACAAACCCAAGAGGCAAACCACATAGCTCCTTCAGGAGAGAACCAGGTGTAGTCCAGCCACGTCCCATGAACATTTGCCCAGACAGCCTGTGTCCTTTGCCCTGTAGACTGGAGCACCAGTGTTGAGGTCCTGCTAATGGTTCCACAGTGTTTGCCTGGAAGCTTCCCAGAGCTGTTGTCAGCCAGCCTTGCCCTCACCTGCTGTGCAGTTCATAGGCTGGCATACACCCAGACACTCACGGGGACCTCACATCAACTTCGGGACTCCATCTCTGGGTTGTTCTTTTGTTCTATGTTCTGCTCTCAAATTCTAAACTCCCCAGCCTTTCTGGGCTCTAGTTTTTGCTCACCTTACCTCATGATAATTGTGTGCTCATCTCGTAGCACCACCTGAAAAATGTCTCCTCAGAGAGAAGGCCACCACCTTGTTTATTTCCATTCAGTCAGAGATCATAGTCCTCTATTGGTTGTTGCTCAACATCTCATCATAGTTGCTTCATAAAAAGCTGATTTCGGTAGGTTCGTAGATAGATGGAGAGATGATGTATAATAGATGGAGAGAGAAATAGATAATAGATGATAGGTAGAGAGATAGATAAGAAATAGATGAGGGAGGGAGGGATAGATAGATGATAAATACATAGGTGATGGATGGACAGATGGGTGGATGGATGGATAGACGGACAGACAGATAATGAATGGATAGACAATAGATACATGCATAGTTAATGGGTGGGATGGATGAGAGGTAGATAACCATAAGAACATAAATTTTCACATGTACATATAATACATACACATGCATGCATTCATCTGCTATAAAATAAATAATGAACAGATAAATCACAACATATATAAATAGGGCTATTTTTAAGTGAACGAAGAAACAATGTTGGAAGCACAAGGATACAACTTGTTTCATAGACTTAACTTTGCAATCATGAAATGGTGTCACAAAATTTCACAGCATTTCTAAAAATAAATCACAAGATGAATCATACATTTTCAACTATGCATGAAGTTGTTACCACACAGAGAAAAACAATAATACCGAGAGATTATAAAATAGAGAAATCTGACTCCAAATAAAAACTGGAAAGATATTTAAATGTTTTCGGTAATCCTGTTACTTGTGGTACTGTTGATTGTTCTTCTGAGATGGTTGGGAGCCCATGTCTGAAGAAAGCAAGTGAGCAATTGCCTTGGTGACTTGGAGAGATTTTTGGGGATTTATTCCTTGGCAGAGAAGAGACCTGGATATTTGATCCTGTTGTCTGTTTGTTTGCAGAGGGGAGGACTGGTCTACCACTAGTTTTCTCATCACAGCTGGGAAAGATGGCTCCGTGTTTTAAAATTTTCTTTCAACTTACTTGGTGAAGAAGCTACTTTGCCCTTATTTTTAAAGGAGGAGGAATTTCTACACACAGAGAGACACACAGGAGAAGCATCCAATGAAGATTATGGCAAAGATGAATCTATGACCCAAGGAGCACCAGGGAAGGCCAGTAGATCCCCAGAAACCAGGAAAAAGGCCTGAAACAGATTTTCCCTGAAAGCTTCAGAAGGAACTGGCCTTGTGGACACCCTGAGCTTGGATTTCTAGACTCCAGAACTGTGAGACAATGCATTTCTGTTGTCTAAACCATCCAAGCAGGGCACTTGTTACGGTGGCCTTAGGAGCAGTAAGGATACTCTCCCAGGACCCTGCTTTATAAGATAACAACTGTCTTACATGGGTTTCCCAACTGCAGATCTGAGCCACGCTGGGAGGGCAAGCATTTTATTTGGTAGGTGATCCAAGGAAGGCCCATAGGAGAACTTGCAAGTCACACAAGAAAAGGAAGAGCCGATACAAGACATGTTGCCAAAGGCATTACCTCTGTGGAAAACAGGGACTCTGTTCTGTCAGGATCCAGAAGGCAGTGAAACAAACCAAAGATCACGTGAGCTGGGACATTTACACGTCAGTTCTTGCTGGTCATAGCTGCAGTCCTGTTGGGGAGTGCTAGGTCCCTTCCCTTGAGCCTGCCTGCATGGGGGTCAAGTGTTAGGGGTGTCTAAAACCACCTAAATCTCTTGCGTCATGTGGATGGTGATGACAATCCCCATGGATGCTCTCAGCATGCAAGCTGATATGTTGACATATGCATAGAGTGAATCCATCAATACCTACAGACAGGTAGACTGAGACTGCAGCAAACAGAGCCATGCCCTATAGAATCACCTTCCTCCAAGTCAATGTGGGTTTTCTGACTTGCTTCCAATCAATATAATATGGTAAAGGTGATTGCTATCACTTCCGGTTGTACTACCTTACATGATGCAGGCAAAGGGATTGTATAATTATGGTCCCTGATCTGTTGACTTTAAGTTAATCAAAAAGTGAACAGCTTGGGTGGGCCTAATGTAACAGAGTAAGTTCCCTCAAGCAGGTCCAGTAGTGACAGATTTGAAGCCACAGAGACTCCCTCCTTTTTGCTCGGTTTGAAGAAGCAACTGCTATAAATTCTACAGCTACAAGGAAATGGATTCTGCCAAAAACAGGAGTATCTTAGAAGGGGATCCTTCCCCAGGCCAGAGTCTGGATGAGAGTACAGCCAGCTACACCCGTATTCAGTCTTGGGAGACCTTACAGCTGAGCTGTGTGCAGACTGCTGACCTATAGAAATTGTGGTGAAATAAATTTTTTAAAATTGTGATAGCTTGTTATGCAGCCTAAGAAACCAGTACAGGTACATAAGTTTGATGTTAGGAGAGCTTGATTGATGTAGACAAAAGGAGGGCGGAGGGAAAATGGGAGTCAATTAGGAAGAGAGGGGAAAAAACACATTTTTCCATGTATATGCTATGACAAATTTGTTTAGACATATGTAACGTTGTCAAATAAAATTGGAAAAGAACTTCCCAGTTTAAAATCTTAGCTGGGCTCCGGCAAAAGATACACTAAGTGACAACTGCTTACAAATACAGTTTAAACCTGTGTGTTTGTATTCATTGGAAATGAAGACACCCATCACAATTACTTAAATGTTTTGAAGATAGAGAAGTACATCAACCTGACTCTCCGGATGCTTACCCACTCATGTGTTCAAATCCGTATCATCTCATGGACATGGAATCCATGCACACTACCTGTCGTCTGCCGCTGGTGCTGCAGCTGATGCTTCCTGGAAGGTCGTGCATCTTCTAGGCCTGGGGTGGATATTTGGTCCTCCACGCTCACTGTCTGATTCTCTGAGCAGCAGCCTTGGGTCCAGGTCAACAAAGACTGTGGCTCTCAAGTGCAGGAAAGCTCTACGTTGACACACTGAATGACTAAGATGTCACCCAGTGCACTTGATAAAGGAAATCAGACAAGGCCAAAACAACCCCTGAACATTGTTGGGACGCCTTCTCTCCTCTGCTAGCATCCTTGGAATTGACCAGGTGTTTTGGCATCATGCAGATAATCTAGGGAGATACGTGGGATGGAGGTATAAGAGCTAGGGTGGGGAGAGGGGGATTGATGCAAGCAGAGTGAGTGAGGCTTTGGGCTTACCGGACCTGGCCCTGGAGGGGACCCCTCACCCCACAAAGATTATCATCTGTTATCAGGGTTTCCGTTAACAGCTGGGGAAGGAGCCATCTTTCGGTGTCGGATCATAGCCAATCGTAGGGTCGCGTCGGATCGAATTTGCTCTAATTTGTGTTTGAGCTCATAAACTTTTTCAAAACATGAGAGTGGTGATCAACCCCACACAGTGTGTTTTAAGAAAATTGAATTTAGTTATTTTGATTAAGTAACTGCGGAAGCAATCAGTGAAGCCAATTTTTCATCCTAACTGCCCTGCCAGTGGCTCTCTCTAGGTGCTTCTATGCTGGTGTGACAAATACAGCACTCAAAAACTGTTGGAGACACACATTCTGTATTCATAGATGATATTTTAACAAAATATTTACTGTATTTACACAGCACTGGGATTTGTTCACCTTCGCTCTGTCCCCGTCCCTCCATTTAGGACCCTCTTAGCAGTTCCAGATCACCAAAGCATCATTAGCTCTCTGCTCCCTGACATCCCTGCACACGAAAACCTGTGTATCCACTTTATCACAGTATTACGTGCCCCGCCCTGGCTCAGGACAGCACATAGGGAGTGCTCACGAAGGGCTTTCTATCTTGCACGCCCAGTCTCAGGTGCATGAGTCTGAAAATGTACATTTGGAAACATGATTTTACAATCAGACACTCCTTAATTATGAATGAGGTGAGATCTTCGCCTCTTTGATTAGTTCTGGGGATGAGGGAGGGCGTGTGTCCTGCTTGAGAAAACAGAGCAGTGAATAAAACACAACGCAGTGCTCACTGTTGAGCTGGCCAGGAATCCTAGTTAGCTCTCATGCTGAACCCCACTTTGGAGATGGTGAACAATGAGCTATCATAAACTGGAACCACCTTTTCACAAGTTCAGGTGACGGTGTTCTAGAATTTAATAGCAGAGATTAAATGTCTCATGCTGCGAGTCACCAGCCTTTGACTCAGCTTCCTATGCGCTGCTGGTGGATCACTGTGGAAGAGGCAGGATGGCAAGGGCTTCAGGAGCTGTTTCTGGATATGGGGGAGGATTGGGCCAATGGTTCTGTCCAACACAGACTTTCTGGGGAAATCAGTCTTTTTCACCATGCTCCCTGAGATGGAGTCTATAAACCAGGACTGAGGTCGCTGTCTCTCTGCATGTGGCCATCTGGAGGGAAGCCAGAGTCAGTCACGGGAGCGGCGCCTCCAGTGCTGGGAAGTGAAGGTCCTCATATGGAGAGCCTTCATTGGCTAGGGCTGCTCTAACAAAGTACCACACACTGGCTGCCTTGAAACAACTAAAATGTGTTCTATCAAGGCACTTGAAGCCAGAAGTCCAAAGTCAAGGTGTCTACTGGGCCGCACCTCTGAAGACTCAGGGAGGACCTCATCAGCCCCCCTATAGCTTCTGGGGGTTTGCTGACAATCTCTGGCATCCATGGGCCCTGACAGTGTGACTCCAATCTTCATGGAGCACCTCCCTGTGTGCATGTCTATCTCAAAATGTCTCATTTTTATAAAGACACCAGATACACTGGATTAGGGGCTCACATTCATGACCTCACCTTAACTCAATCATCTGCAAAAACATTATTTCCAAATAGGTCATGTTCACAGATAACTGTAAGTTGGAACATCAACACAGCTTCACAAGGAGCAACTCAACCTGTAAACAGTGGGCCATGCTTTCTGCCATAGTGCTGGTCAGAAACGCATCTGAGAGCACGACCTCAAGTAGGCTGATTTGCAGAGGGATATGGATATGAGCCAACCAGGAGCCATTTCTCCATAATGCCAATGACATCACATGGGCACAGTCTTCCTTCCAATAAACACCTGAGAGGCAAGGGGCTGAGACTCAACTAACAGATGCTAGTCACCCTGGAGTGGGTCATGCAAGAAGGGAAAGCTCTGGGCGGGCTGAGAGCCTGACACTCTCCCCTAGCCATATCTCAGTGGTGCATCTTTACCCAAGAATCAGCCTGCATTCCTTCCTTAGCCAACTGGGATTTTACAATGAGACCTGTGTTCACTGCTGCTGGCATTTCACTGCAGGCTGGGCTCAACAGGACACCCCACGATGTTCCTCTTTGGGGGTTCTTCTGCGCTCCTCTCAGGGCTGAAAGCAGCATGGAACAAACAGCCTGAGTGTAATGAGCCAGGAGGAGATGGTTCTGGAAAGGCTGGGTTCTGTTAATACTAACCTCCGGGCTTCTGATGGAGGTCACACAGCGGCAAACACAGAAGGGAGCAGGGCTTGCAAGTGTTTCACTTTTAAAAACATCATGGCAGATGATTTTTTTACTTTATTTTTCAATTATAGGGTCTCGGGGAAATGTTTGGCATTTCAAGGGGTTTTGTGCAGATGTGGTATTTTTCATAATATTTTTTCCAATCAGTTTTCAATCTTGGCTTCACATGCTATCACAGCGATCTCTGTGTGACGTGCGTGAGGAGAATATAACTTAGAGCTGTTTTTGCACATTTTCATTTTTGCTAGCTCAGGTGATAAGAAAAAAGATCATAAAAAAAGCAAATGTTGAAGGTCAGAAAACAGAAATATAGATGATCAATATTTACAGTGATTACACAGCATGACTCAAGAAGATAGGCTGGCTTAGTTTTGGTTATTTGTCAATAATCTCTAATGGATCACTCTGCTTTCAAAAATTTGAACCATTCAGAAAAACCAGAATCATTTCCTTGTTTCATATTCCAATGACCTTCCAATATGATTTTATTCCTTGAAATTTGTTCTCTGCCACTGTAAGCTGGTTTGCTTCCTAAATCTTCTCACCAATTGGGGTTGATCCCTCAAAATCCTGTTTTCCCACAGAGCTCAGAGGTCTCCTTATCCTTCACCCTTGGAGGAATCAAGTCCTCTATTTTTCTCCATAAGCCTGTGAGAGTGCCAAAGGCCCTCCTCACCCTTTGGGGTCCCTCACACACCCAGCTCCCCTCCAGAGTCCTGGCTGAGTGAAGGATCCAGTTGTGCTCCGAGGAAATACGTTCATTTAGCAAGCTGATTTATATGTGAACACATCCTTCTAAAGAAAACTCTAATAGATTGAAAACAAGGAACAAGGTCAGAAATCTGTTAGTCAAGATTTATAGATTCTCAACAGTAGACTTGTTCATTTCCTTAGTTTGGGGACGATTGGGCCTATCTCGCCATCAGTAAGGAATGATGATCTTGAAAGCTGTGATTGACAAAATCTGTTTTATATAGCAGACCTGGGACACTCACCTCTGGGTGGGAATGCGTGTTTTGTTTCCAGTAGCAGGAGAGTAAAACCAAAAATACTTTTTTGTTTGCTAAGAAAGCAATCCAAAAGGAAATCAGTGTATGCATTATTAATTATTCTAAATCAGCACGGGTTTATTGAGTGCCTACTACATACCAGGTAGTATGCTTGGGGTTTTTAAGCAATATCTTGTGGAGAGTACACTGAGTGATGAGATACACACAAAGAGAGTAGATATTTTGCATGTAAGACCCTTATTTATTTGTGGATGTTATATTTTTACCCTCGCCTTCTATAATTAATTGTAATTTATTCTTTATTATGGAACAAAGGTACTAATAATATTTCAGAGTTATTGTCTCCAGTGTCATCAGACTTGGGTCTTTCTCTTCTTACATACACTAAGGATATTTCCCAGAAGGTGGCCCAAGAATGACATGTCATTCTTTGGGAATATCCTTGTATAACAGATTAAATGATGAGCATCATCCAAGGTCAAATATTTTGAAGCTGAAATCATTTTAGGGCAACATACTGATTCCTGGCAGGTTCCAAGGTCAGGCAAAGTGCCTTAATCATGCAAGTAACAGGGGAATTAAAAAAGAAAGAGAAAGAAACAGCATGGTGACGAAATTCAGTGAACATGTCCACTTTCCCGACTTCTCATGGAGATTTATGGTCCAGGAAGGGAACTGCTTTATGTTATCTTGGCCATGTCAGCGTCCGCATCCCCCTTCTGATAGCCAAATGCCTCAGACTAGCCAAGGAGACAGGATTTGAAGGATCTTGAACTTGTCAAACAGCTTTTCTCGTCGGTAACTGTGCTGGTGCATCAAATGCTAGATGGGGGTCTTGCTGCAGTGTGCCACTTTCAAAGCGCTGTCCACATTGGGTACACTCACATCTTGAACAGAATCATTCCTCTGTGTCCCCCAATGATTCTCTGACTCCATCAGGAAAGCCCTGCTGGGTACAAGTAAATCAGAAATCACCTTTGAAGAAACTGCAGAGGCGCCAGGGATGCATTCTTCAGCTCATTGCTTAGTGTCCTTCTGACAGCAGGTCCCCCAGACACACGCTCAGAGCTGGAGCTGCACTCCCACTACGTCACCACCAGAAGTGGCTCCTTTTTATGCTCACAGTCAAATGCAGTTCATTTGACTCGGCATGATAAAAACCCACTGAGGAGAGGAACTGAGCCCACCATTCCCTTCCACAGCACCACAGTCTCAGACTTCTTGCTTCCGCCTAGTGTTGTGTGCACACAGCTCAGCATTACTGGTGCCCTTTTGGTTGTGTGTGTCCCATGCAACAGCACTCCTTCTCTCTGCACACGTTCTTCTCACCAGAGGTGGCCTGTCTCGCTCTGACATGTGGTATTTTCAATGTCAAGTAGAAGATGCCCTCTGTAACTCAAGCTCTTGGATTCTGAGCACCGCAGTTATGAAAGAGATCAGTGGGTTGTCAGGAGTGCTCGGTGAACTTCTTTTCTCTAACCCAGGTCAGAAGATCACAGAACACTACACTGATACTCAGGGGCTGCAGCCCTGCCTCCTGGAGGGGGAGACATTTCCCCCCACTTGACCTCGTTACCCTTCTCTCTCTCCTGTTCTCTATCTATCTATCTATCTATCTATCTATCTGTCTATCTATCATTTATCTTTCTACAGACACTGTCCCATCTTCCCATAAAGCTGCCAAACCTACAAGAGGGAAGCTTCAAGGCTAAAGCATGGCAGAGCAAGATGCAGAAATGTCCTAGTAATATTCCCCCTTCCTCGTCCACTTCTTCAGGATCAGCATTGCTATACGCTTATTCTCCCGGAGCATGAAGGAAACGTTAACCTTCACCGCACTGCTTGATCTGATACAAGATGGAGAAAGGTGGAACATTCTAGATCTCCACTCAGTAACCAGGGTGATAGACCTCAGTTTTTCATCTGCATAACTGGAGCATAATAACACCTTATATGAGACAGTATATGTAAACATAACAAAGAATAGGGATCAATGATGTGCTTTGTACTATTTATGCATATGTACTCAAGACTGTAGGAAACAAACCCCAAAACCATAACCTTCGGGTGGGCATGACATCTACAGGGTGTGTAGCTTTAACACCACAGTAATGGACACTGACACGTAAATGAAATGCATTCAAAGCACATTCTGCTAGCTGCTCTGGTCCCTGCTTGTCCATTGGTGATAAAAACTACCCCTATTGGTCTCTCACTGTGCCGACATCGCCCTGCAAGAACTGCAAGCCATGGTCACTCCAAGCCATGTGGTGTCTCTACCTTCAAACCACTCGGGCCAATGCTCGTGAAACCATGCTGTGCTGCTCTCAAGGGCAGGTGGGCACAAGGTTTTGAGCTTTCTCCATATTTACAATGGCAGTGGCTGTGTGTACCTGGTGTGAAATTCTAAGTCATCGCCAAATACAAAACAATAATATGTGCTTATGAAATCAGTAAAGTGCACATTACACATTGCATCTCAATCTAGCTAGGAACTCAATGGCTGCAAAACCATGGCAACAGAAAGACCATTCTGGTGGATCCCAGAGCTCAGACAACCCACCCACTGTATGGTATTGATTCAAGCAATGAGCACTGACAGCCCTCAGGACAAAACCCGCACGGGGCCGTCTAGAGAAATGACTATCACCACTGTGATGAGATCATTATTACATTGCAGAAGCAAAGCTGTCTGGAAGTTTCCCCTGCTCATTGCTAAGGGGCATTGCGACGGCAGGTATCTCCCTCCCAGGTTGGGATACATGGTTGTGAAGTGCCAGTTGCTGTACAAGAGTCGGGCCCAGGAAGGGGTAAAACTCTCCCAGTCTTCTTTCTCAGTGACGTGCTGGTCTACTCTCAGCAGTACGCATGCGGGTGGGTGGCGTGGCCAGTGGTTGTGCCCCTGCTTTTGCATTGTTGTTGAACACACATGGTGATAGATGCCACGTGTGTGTGTGCAACTGTGTATGGTCAAGTTCACCTCTGTGTGAGTTTCCTGCACCCCAGACAGGTACTGAAGTACCCTCTGCACGGCTCTGCTCTCTCCTCGTGTCTACAAGATCAATCCTGTGTTCTGTTAGCACACATGATGGAGGTTTGCTCACAGAGTGGTCTGCAGGCTCCCTCTCCTTCCCATGTGGTCCTTGTGGGGTGCCCAGGGGACCTCCAGTGAAAGGAGCCAGAGTACCGGGCACCCTGCTCATCTCTTCTCACTAATCATTAAGGGAAACTCCATTCATGGTTTCTCTTATGCAGAAGTAACAAATATTTATTTTGAAAGTAAAAGCAAACAAACAAACAAACAATGAATAATAAATATTAACTGTCTCTTTTTCTTTGACTTTCTGCTGTGATGGTCATAATGCCCTGGATGAAGAGTGGCTGTTTCTAAGGATTGTGACTGAGACCCTGAAAAGAGAAAGGCAAAGGTAAACTATTATCCCTCCCGTGATCATGGAAAGAGACCAGGTAAATAGAAAAACAACCTCTTTGTTCTCTGCCTTGGTCTGCTGAGGTTGTTATAACAAAGAGCCATAGACTGGAAGCGTACACGGTGGACATTTACTTTCACATGGTTCCGGAAGCTGGAAGCCCGAGATCACGGCTCCAGCAGGGTTTGGCTTCCTGGATGAGCTCTCTTCCTGCTGCCAGATGGCCACCTTCTTGATGCATCTTCCCATGGCCTTCATGCCGTGCATGGCTGGTGGGGAGCTCTTCTGTGGCTCTTAGGAAGACATCGATCCCATCAGATCAGGGCCCCACCCATATGACCTCATTTAACTTTAATTGCTTCCATAGAGATCCCACCTCCAAATGTAGCCACACATGACCTCCAACCACAGAAGGTGTGAACAGGAACTGACTAGGACCCCGCTTCTGTCCAGAGTGCAGCAGGAGTTGATGTTTCAGAGGTAAGACATAATGCTAGCCATTTATCTCGATTCTTCAGATTTTGTTACTGTGTCAAGTTATCAGAAAGCAAAATGTCTATACCTCATCACCAAAGTCCCTTATTTCTGCAAATGTCAGTTATACAAACAGCAAGATCAAATAATTTATCATTTCATGACATTGTCCAATTCACACCAAGATCACAAACTTAAGTTAGTTCCAGGAAAAAAAAAAAAAACATTTTGACAAAACATTACAAGCTTTCTCTTGTAAAAATATGAAAACCACATATCTCCACGTGTCTCTTTTTACTCAGCTCTGAAAACTTAGAGTGAAGCCCTTTACGATTGCTACCACATCCGAGTAACTGCAAGGACGGGCATCGGAGCGGTTGTGCCTCCTGGCGACAAGCCTGTCTTCAGCCGGGCTGGTAGGAGGAAGGCGACTGAATGCATGTCCACCTTTCTCCATGCATTTGCTCTTGATTTATCTTCCACTTAGGGCAAGTGATATCTCTTTGAGATCATGAAGTTATAATCCATAAACCACTTAGTGTTTGGGCAAGCAGGGAAAGAAGAAGTTTCACAGCAGCACTCATCTACCCATCCAGCCTTTTACCTATTTTTTTGCATATGGGGAAGAATGGTTTCTGAGCTTTACCACCTCATCCCTGGACCAGGCACATTCCCAGGGCCGTTTTGGGCCTGACAGATGCCAGCTTGAGATGCAGAATGGGGCCTCTGGGAAGTGGAGGAGGAGCAAGGGGCCTCAGAGGGGTGGCATCTCGCGCCAGCACCCGGAGCCCGGCTCTCCGGCAGGTGCCTGAGAAAGCCGTGGGAAAGAAATACAGTCGCCAGCTGGCTGCAGGTGCTCGTGGCTCAAGCACCTGGGGTCCCAAATGTGACCTGTATCAGCAGAGTCTGTGCCCCGAGGCCGGGGCCACTGCCAGGGCCATTCCTTGCATCTGTCCTTCTCTAGAACACTGGAAGCCTCCCTCTGGGGGGAATGCAGAGTCCACATGAAACCACAGAACCTGCTTCCTTGCTCCAGAGGCTGGGAGGAGCCTGTTGTAGTCCACTGAGTGTGGGACTCGTCCTCTGGAAGGCTGCAGGGGTGGAGAGGGCTGTGGAGGGGGACAGGTTTGGGGCAGGCAGCCCCGATGCCCCTGAGGAGGATTTCCTGGCACCCGGTGTCAGACACCAGAGGCAGCGATGCACGAGTGTGGGTGTCCTTGGGGTGCTGTGAGACCCAGATCCCATCAAAACCAGACTTCATTTTCACAGGTGCACACACTCATCTTCTCATTCTTCCAAACACCCAGAGCACAGATAGGGACTCGCATGAGGAAGTATATAAAAAATGTACAGAAGTGTCAAATCTATCATCCACAAGGCGCACCTTCAAAGGAGCCATGCAAACTGATGGAGACGAAGACCATGGTCTGGCTCCGCGGACTCCTGGCTCACTGCAAGCCGCTCATTCTGCCTGCCGGGGGCATGGAGACACCTGTCCTGGCCCAGCAGCCAGGCCTCTAGGGCCCTGCCCATGGGTGATGCCCCCTCTCTCTGTAACCACAGGGAGGAGAGACAGAGAGAGAAATTGGAAGGAACGAGAGGAGGAAGAGAGGAAGAAGGAGGAGGAGAATTGAGGGACTGGCAAGCAGCAGCAGAGGAGGAGAGGGAGGTGTGGACACTTGCTTAAGCCTTTCTACCCCAGGGCCTGTTTGACACCTGCAAAAACCCCGCCACCAGCGAGGGCAGTGCAGAGCTAAGGCTCCCAGGGACCTATCCCCAGACGCCAAAGGACACAACATGCACCTCGAGGGAACTGATGGGGGTGCAGGCCGGGCTTCCTGCAGCAGCACCTGCCAGTCCTCGCTGGCAGGAGGGGCCATGCCTCTAAACCAGTATGACCTGGCACGTCAATTATACTGCCATTACAACTATTTAAAAAAGTAAGAAGATGAAACAGAGACATCATTTGGCCAAGGTTACTTATTTATAGTCATCTTTGGCTCGGCCCCGGGGGAAGCCCTGGAGCCCGTCTCACCACTTGGTGGGATGCTCAGGTGCTCCCCGGTGAGCAGAGCGGCAAGGCGTTTACAGACCCTCACATGTCTGGGTTAGAGCCAAGGACGATTGCTCAAGACACACGGGTCTGCGGGGAAGGTCTGGAACGCGGCTCCTGCTCCCTTCAGATCCTTCAGGTGAGATGATGGGCAGTCCAAGGGACCACAACCCAAGCCAGGAACCACCTGCTCAGCTGGGTCCCCAGACCCACCTGTGCGCCCCACCACTTCCACTGTGCACACCTTGGAGGACTTTCAAAGTAGTGGTCTGAGTGATTCTCACGGGAGTGAATCCGGTGGCCTGTAGGCTTTATTCTTTTCCAAACGACCAGAAGGCAGAGCCATTCAACGGGCAATTATTGAATGTCTCCCCACACTTTCATGACTCTCTTCTTGCCATCTCCTTCCCCCACCTCCTGGCCTCCCTCCTCCTTTCTGTCCCCCCTCCCTCCTACTCCTTCCTTCCTCCTTCCCTTACTCTCTCTCCCAAGCCAAAAACAATAGATGAAAAACTACCCCTTATTAAATTAAAAAAAGATAAGAGAATTTAAGAAGCCATGAAATTTTCCCATGTTTTCAGCCAGGATTTCACCTAAATTAATTCACAGAGATAGGCACATATTTTACAGAGGAATTCTCAGAGAAAGG
Organism: Vulpes vulpes; assembly: GCF_048418805.1. Lineage (NCBI taxonomy): Eukaryota > Metazoa > Chordata > Mammalia > Carnivora > Canidae > Vulpes > Vulpes vulpes. The sequence goes on along the minus strand of NC_132782.1, from coordinate 64,673,787 downwards.
GTCCCACTTCCATTTCAACTATTTTTCCCCATTGCTCTTAATAGCTACCATAAAAAGGAATTCTCTAAAAGTTATTATTAGCTGTGGAAAAATAAATTAAAAAGATACCAGGTTTATTTACAAAATGATACTTAGAAACTGTAATTGAGGGATAGTCGTTTTAAATACTCTTTTGGTCCAACAAAATAGGATGTCTCTGAAATGCATAAATAAATAAAATAAATAAATTTGAGCAATGGAAAATAAATGAAACTCCAACATTGGCCAACAGGATTTTGAAAAAGTGACTACTGATTTATTGAGATGGTCTGAGAAAAAAAATTGTATTAAAACACACAAAATTACTTTTGTTTGGGTATTTTTTATACTACTAATACTTTTAAGTAAAAAATAGAAGTACCTCACAAGAACAGGGTGTTCGTCACAGATATGCACATATTATTAGAAATGTCCCTGGGGCTGAGTGGATCGATTTGGTATGAAGACTGTTTGATCAGCACTCGTCTCTGGAAGAGGAGCATATAGGAGAAAGGTGAGCAGCAGTTCAGGTAGGAGGAGGAGCAGGGGCGCTGGGAGGTCTGGACCGTGTCGCCAGCATCACCGAGCAGGGGTGGAGGCTACTCATCACTCAACATACTGGGGGGAAGCTGAGCCCAATTACAGCGTGTAGTAAATCTGTTTTCCTTTCCCTTCTTTAAAAATCCGAGTTTAGAGAATTGTGAAATTGAGGAGAAGTCTCTGAGGGATGAAGTATCTTTTAGCCCATGAGAGAGTCTAGAAGGGCCATGGGTGCTGCCTCTCAGGCTCAGCTTACTGAGGGCAGGTGCATGTATCCAGGCCAAGGGGAGCACTCTGCAAGCAGGGCCCTGTCACGTCCTGATGTCAAACCCACTAGGACGCAGTGGGCACTGGAATGCAGACAGGATTAGCACGGTCCTTATAAAAGGAGAAATAAATCATGGCCAGAGTATCAGCGTGGCAGTGGCCACGTTTGCCACTAGCTACCAGTGAGACGTGCACATTGATCTCAAGATGAGCTGGAAGTCATTTCATTTGAATGTGCACGTGTGTGTGTGCACAAATCTGCACCTGAGCATGAGACAACAGCCCCACACACACCAACAAGCACAAGGCAAGTGACATGGGTCACTTTAATTTACACTGCTTTGGCTTCCCTGCATTTTGACACTCATTTCTTAAAGTGATCATCTGAGAATTCCCAGGTGAATAGCTCCCGCCAGCATGGTGGTCCCTACCGTGCAGTGACAGGTGGGTAATAAGCTAATAAAGCACATTCCCCGGCCCACAAGGATAAAAGCTTTCCACAAAATGAAGTAACTGTTTTTATTTCACATTATGGTATTTGTTTGGAGGGTCACTTCAGACCTCTGTACCACCAGAGACATGACCTAAGGCGACATAATCTGAGGGCTCCGAGGGACAAGGCCCCGAGGTTTACTCCTGAGGTTAGATACTTCCTTCTCAGTGACTCACCTGGTCCAGGATGGGAAACACACTGTGTGGTCACAAGGAGGGAACTCATGTACAAAAATGCTACAAAATTCCAAATAGCTAATTTTCCATAATTGACTAATATCTCATGTGCTCTCAGTTAAACCCCTTCTCTAAAATACGGGTTCCAGAGTTTTCCTTGATTACTGTTCAAATGATCGATAGGGTATTAAAGCTGAGTGTCTGTGACACACGCTACCTCCAGAAGCACCTTGTGAAGTCGTGCCTACAGTGTCTCTTCACCCCGAGCGGGAGCCATTCCCCTTACCCTGGCGGCCACAGGGATTCCTCTGTATGGAAGTGGGCCCATCAGGACCGATGAGGAATAAAATGCAAACATATTCAACGGTGGCATCAAAGGATGCTCTCACGTTGAACGTTTATTTCCTTCCATGGCCACAGAGCTGTTTGCAGTGAAGAGTTGCAAGGAACCTGCAGAGCAGTGAAGGGAGGGCTGAACCACAAAGTGGCCTAATTACCAGGTGGTGGGGATATGCGGTGGCCTCCACTAGGACACGAGGAACCGTCGGAGGTGCGCCTCCACGGAGCCTCGCTGCCACCCCTCTGGAAGCCTGCAGGAACATTCATGTCATTGCCCTGACATGTCAGCTGTCACCTTTCTTCTCAGTGCTAGTTCATTTAGAAGCTGGAGGACTGCGTTCTCTGTCACCAACTTTACCAGGAGATCTGGAGCTGCTGGGACGCAAAACACTTGCGCCAAGCTGGTGGAGAGGTCACTTTTCATCCTACAAACTCTCTCACTTGCAAATGCACACATATTCTAATTAGAGCTGCATGCGGTACCTCACCCTGGATTTCCTCGTGCATCACCCATGTGCTGCAGCACTCGCCTGGGACCCACCGCCAGGTCGCCCCGTAAATGTCAGCGCCACCTCCGGCCGTGTCTCGAGACCCCTTTAATAAGTCACCTGATTACCAGAAAAGAGGAATCCACTCTGAAAATGAAATAAATTAAAAAATAAAAAATAAATAAAGAAATTGTGATAAGAATATATGCTGGACGTATGAATGTTTGTTTCAGGAGAGTTATTTGACATCTCGCTTGTAAGTTTTAAACTTTAAATATGCCTACATAGAGAAACAGGCGTGTCATTTGAGGCTTTCCCGTGTTTTCTGAAACAAGTTCAAGGCAGTCTGATTTCGAGAGAACACTGGTTGGTAAGATTGGGTTAGTGGCTTCCCAGTTGATTGGCAGTTTCACGCACACACACAAAAATAGCCATTTACTTTGCAAAGCAATGCTGAGGAGTCTCACTGCTAAGCTAGGAGGGGATGCTGAGCTATTTTTAGAAATAACAATAGTAGCAGAGTGACTAAGCCGATAGGTATCATCACCCCGCATTAGGAAGACCTGAGGCCCAGCACCCTGACAGCAGGCAGGGCGGGTGACACATTTGGCATATGCTAATTTCCCACATATATAGGTCACAAACGCAATCCATATCCTAGCGAGCCCTTCATTATTCTGCCGTGATCACAGTGTTCAACAAAACCAGTTGATAGAACCTGTTGTAATAACAGATATTGATGGTTTTCCATACATGAAGATGGAAAACAAAACCTACATCGTGTCTGAAATGCCAGAGAGATTTACATTTGAAAACAGTGTGTCCGCTAGCAGCTTCCCGCAGCAGAGCCACTAATGGTAAATGAGTTCCAGGCCATTCACGGCTCCCTTGATTGACAGCGTAAAGGCCTCTGAGCCATTATAATGTCAGAAAAGACTGTCTTCCCTCCCCTCTCCATGCACAGTTTAGAGTTTTGTCAGATTTCCCATAATTAATCCTGATATTTGACGTTTAATAATCTCGCCATCTCTATCACGTTGGGTTACTAGTATTTGGCAGACAAGCGTTCAGGATGTATGTAAATTTTTCAAGGATACTGCCAGAAACTTTTCAAATATTAGAATGGATTGGCAAAAAAGCAATTCTAAGATGAATCCTAATGTTTTTTTTCTTTCTTCTCCTCTGTGTCACTTTCTGGGTTCAGAAGGGGACTAATGTGCCATGGAATCAACATGATGTGCCATCATTACTGTCCATTGTTCAATCCTCCCATGTCAAGTGACAAAAAAAAAATCAGGAAACGGGATATTAGCCAATAATAGCAATAACTTTCTAAAATCTTAAACGAAATGTAGTCTAGGAGGTGATACAGTGACCGAGGACATTTCAGTTGTAAAAAGCTGTAACAGGGCACCGCCAAAAGTTATGAATTCATCCTATGGGAAAAGTGCCACTTCTGTGCTCACTCATGTAGCCCACATTTAGCAAGCATTAGCTGCGTAGGAAGGAAGACCCTCAAGAAGCACACACGCGTGGTCTAGTGAGGCACGGGACTGTTCCAACAGATGCCAGCGCGTTACACCCGTGGGCATCAGCACAGTGCATTATGTAACACCGTTGAGTCTTACCATTGCTCTGGATCTTATGCCTGGTGCAAGAGCAGCACACAATGACTATAATATTAGCCCCTACATACTGCGCGCTTATCATTGTCACCTTAGGAGAGGTCTGCAGGCGTTCTGTGTTTTATGCCATATGCATTATGGTTAACCCTGAGGCAACCTGTTGCCCAGATGCCCCGAGACCTATAAAGACTGAGTCGCTCAGCCAGGCCAGGCAACACCCTTGAGCCCTCCGATGAAAATTATGCTGTCATCCCTGCAAACATGCTACGGCAAAGGGGGTAGCTTGCACTTCTTTGGCAAGAGGACTAGTGTATGATTAAGTGGATTTGGAGAATCACATAGTAATTAGCCATATTTTATCGCACTATTCTTTATTTTCTAATCTCATAGTTTCATAGTTTGGAGCAGAGCAACATCATTTTATAAATTCTACAATATCCATAAAGCATGGTGGCCAGGGGATACTACATAGGTATTGGTATCATCAGTAACACCAACATGATTGGTGCAGTCAGAAATCACCAAGCAGGCAGGTTCTGTTCCTATGAAGGATCACTGGTTAGATACGAAATGGTCGATCAAGGGCTAGCACAGAGCTAGTTACCTGCAGGGAGCAATGAGACCCAAGGGTTGGCCCTACCAGAGTCTTCCTGCTGGATGAGGTGCTAGCGTGCTCCGCCTGCTACTGTCCATGACTGACATGGAGACTTGTGTCATCTTGCCAAAAATGTCTCGGGTTTCTGCCGGTGACACTTCTTCGCTCGATGGGGTAGACGTGACAACGCCTTGACCTAAGCCCAGAGACCTCTTCTCAGATTTTGTCTTTTTTTCTCATCAGGCATTTTAACTGGCCCTGGGAAACAAATGTGGGCAAAAACTAACTCCACTGTGGTGCCAAGCAGATGGCTGGGAGGGTGCTAAGCCCAGGAGCCAAGCTGGCAATGCCAGGAGCAATGCCAGGTATTTTAAGGAGAGAATTATGGTTGCAGAACACAGTTTAGATGTTTTGAGGACAAAGAGTGCCTGCAACATCTGAAGGAACCATTCAGGAAAGTGAAGAAGTAGGAGGTAAGCTTCTGGGGCTGCTCCCTGGGGCAGGGAGAGCCAGCAGGCCAAAGAGACCGGGGTCAGGGACACACAGCTGACCTGAAGGAGGAGGCCAGGAAGGGGGGAGCTTCTGGGAAGGAGAGGAATCGCTTGTCCCCTGGGAGCACCTCCCCTGCCTCACCTGAGAGGAAGTCCTCCTATTCCCTGATGCCTTAGAACAACTCACAGGAAGTCAGTGCTATTATTAGAGTTTTTACATCGAAGCGTAAAGCTCTGAGATGATAAGCCAACTCCCTAAGATGTGACTGGCCCTGTTATGAAAAGCTGACAGCGGGGTCCCTACACGTGATGTTCATTCCTCAGGAGGGCCAGCCTGTCCCCGAGGTGGGGGGTGTCGCATGGATGCCTCATGGGCCACCTGTGCTGTGCTGGGTGTGCAGACTGGTCTTCCAGGCGCTGGGGAAGGGAGGGCAGCCAGCCAAACCCACCCCGGGATTGTCTGATGAGAGCCGCTCCTGCAGAGCCCACGGAAGTCTGGGGCGCCCTCCTGGCAGGGACGGTACCTGCTGTCAGCCCCGGCCCCTCCCCGCAGAAGCCTGAAGAGTGGGGTTGGGCAGTGAGTGGGCAACTTGGCTCACAGGTAACAGAGCCGCCCACCCTAAAACCAGCTCAGTGCAGGCAAGCTACGGTGCCAGCCTTCTCCACTTCCAGGGTTCCAAACCTTTCCTAAGAACACAATCCTATGCCTTCACTCCGCTCCCAAAAACGTTGTGGGGAAAGAACTTTTATTTTGCTTCCGTGCCCACTGTAGGCAAAGTCTCAATGCTTTTTTTCTCAATCTCTTTACCCAGAAGAGGAGCTGAATCTCATTCCTCCTGTGTGCCTGCCCCCCAGCGGGCACACTCCCAGCCTCCCTGGCACCTGCTGCCTGCAGGCGGCTACAGTGACAGTCGCCAGGTGACCAGCTCCCCGCCAGTAGTCCGTGGAGCCCTTGGGTGGCCACAGGGAATGCCATCCACAGGCGGTGGTGTGGCTTGGCTGCTCGAGATTGTTGCAAGTTCCCAAGTGAAGGTGACCTCGGGGTGACGTCCTGACCCTCTGCATGTCGAGTGGGGCTGACATTCGAGGGGCCCGTGTAGGGCAGCGCCCAGTCAGAAGGGCACCACTGCTGCCGCCACCAGCAGCAGAAGCAGCGTCCCTTATCAGAACATGTTCAGCAAAATATTTTCATTTTACTGTCTCTTAACCATCCGGACTTTTATCACATCGGCTTCATGAAGGTTAAATAAGTAAATATAAGACTGGCCATTTGCAGCCAGCAGGTCATGGTACCTGTCAACATTCAGCTCATTACTCACTGCAGCGTGTTTGTCATTTCCTTTGTGTGTTAGGGTTACAGACCGCAATTTCCACCAATCACGTTCATTATTTAAATGAGACAAATGGTGTGTTGTCCAGGAGCGTGATCTGAGCGGCATTATTATTCCAGCCCAGCGAAAATGTCGTGACCTGTCTTGGGTTTCTAATGGCAAGAAGAAAGTGGCAGGCCGTCGAGGTGACGACAGGCTCCCCATAAATCAGGCGTTTCAGACATTATGATAACTTGTATTAAAGAGCAAATGGGTTTCTTGACATTAGGTTTTTTATACATACCATTCGGTCAATGTAAATGGAGTTGCTTTCCCCCAAAGAGATAAAACTGATCCAGCCCATATGAGTAGAAAAGGCACATGCTGTTCAATGCGCTGAGTGAGCGGGGTCGGTTTTTGTTATGCAGGTGCAATGACTGGAAAAGTCATAGACAGCAAAGGTGTGGGTAAGGCAAAGCATTTTATCCCTTCAAGGGACCCGAGAGTTGGCACTCACTGATGCACGCCTTCCCTGGTGGCAGATCCAGATTGTGACATAAGGCATCATTGTATCTTAAATTGCTGTGTGTGTATTTCCTATCATGGGTGGGCTAAAATGATGATGTGAAATAGGTGTGAGCAGCAGGAAATTTCATTTCTCCTGTTTCCACACAGTCCCTCTGTCCATAGGCTTCCATCGTGGGTGTTGGGTACTAGGTTTTCTGTTATTTTTTTCATGATCCATAGTTGTTGTTGTTGTTGCTGTTTTAAGATTTTATGTATTCATGAGAGACACAGAGAGAGAGGCAAAGACACAGGCAGAGGGAGAAGCAGGCTCCCTGTGGGGACCCCGATGTGGGACTTGATCCCAGGATCCCAGGATCACGACCTGAGCCAAAGGCAGACACTCAACCACTGAGCCACCCAGAGGCCCCTACATTTTTTTAATCATCATATCCGTGTAGATGTGTTACATGAAACATGTCTCTAAAATAACTTGCCACTTTATGGACATATGATGATCTGTTTGCCTTTTGTACTGTTTCAACATAAACTCCCGATGGTTCGAAAAATATATTAGCACTGATTGATGCTATTCCTGAGAAATAAGAATTTACACACAAATGAGCATTGAGAGTATGAAAAGTCATCTTGATAAGTTATAAAATATATACATAGAATTAAAATCTGGAAAATTTTGCAATTGTAGAAAGAAATATTTAAATTATTGTTCTATTCCTATCTAGGGACAAAAACATTTTTTGACCATGGATGGGTTTCCATTTTCATGTTTAGATTTCTCTAGACCCCAGCCAAGATTTTTTTTTTTAAATTTTGATCAACACAAGATTGGGCCCCACTATGGGAGACTGACTCTCAGTTTTATTTTACAGCAATTCAAGGACCTGAGAAGAAGCCGGTATCTGGAGAGTCTCTGGAAAAAGACAAAGGCATGTCTCCCATTTGGGGTTGGGACTAGGGGGGTCCCGGATTGAAGAAGCTTCTTGCCTCAAGGAATCCTCAGTGGTGATTGGAGAAAACACAATGTATGTAGGTGGGCTTCTTGTGTTGAGAAGCTGTAGGCAGTCATGAGTTAAGGCAGATTGTTCTAGGTTTGAAAGAGTAGAAAGCCATCAGCTTGGTGTTAGCAAGAATCCTGGACTCACGGAGCTCTGAGTCCTAACTTTAGGGCTGAAAACACAGGCTGGGAGAGGTCAAAAGGATTTCCCCAGTGCACAGCCAGGGACCAACAAGAAGAAACTAACTCAGCTCTCCAATGTACACCCTGGTGGAACTCCTATGTGATCGATCTTTCTGGCTCTAGACTTGCCCATCATCCTCAAACACTCTAGACTCTAGAAGAAGACATCTGGAAGGTTTGTGTAGTGCCAAGGAAGAGTTGGGAATTTAGAACACACGGAACTTCCGCACGGATGGGATCCCTCTGGATGGAGTTTGAGAATAAATTTTCCCAAGAGTCCATTCAAAATCTTCTGGCTGACCCAATGCCACTAAAATACTTCTTCCAGGAAGTTGGCCTCTTCAAAGCCAAGACAATCAACATTTTATACATAATGGATTTTTTGGTGTGAGACTGACCTTTTTCCCTGCAACTGGTTATTTCCCCCTTTTTGCAGCACTTGCTTCCCAGGACATTCACCTAGATTGACCCATTTGATGGGGACCTCTGATCCTCTTTGCAGAGCTGCCGAGAATGTGGGAGAGACCCTGCCATGAAGGGAGCACAGCTTAAAAATGAACAAGTCGCAAATGTACTCAACATCTAGGGCTACCATGTGGATTGGGGAGATATCTATGAGTGTGTCTTTTGGCATATACCACTTTACTGAATCACTCATACAGAACCTCTACCTTCTATCCTACAGATGTGTCTCCTGCTTTTCTCTGTAAAGAAAAAAGTGCAGAAGGCCTATGTTAGTGTTTCCTCCCCAGAACTGACAAGATGATGCTGTGGCTGGGATCAAGAAGGAAACCACCCCTCTAAATACAGGCCCACCTTCTTCCCCCTGGATAGATTATTCTGACTCTAAGGAAAACTTCAGCGATGCTTTGTTGTCAAATCCAAATAACAGTTCCCGAAGTGAATACAGTTGGTAAAGGAAGTGGATGAGGAAAGAAGGGGATAGCTGATTACAAGGGGTACCTCTGGCCCACGGTTCCCTTCTCTGTACTCTATCCTCATTGCTCAGCGTGGATGTGAGCGTGTGTACATGCGTGTGTGTGTGTGTGTGCATGCATGTGCCTGTCCTCCACATGCACACCCTCCCCTCTGCTATGGTTTCCCTTCATCCTTTCACTGATCTCTTCTTAGTGCCTAAGACCCCCACCCCCCGATGCTTCACATGAGCCACCAATCTTTATCTCTAGGATCTATCCATGACAGGAGGCCCTGTGTATGCCTGCGTGCTGGTGGGGGACCCTCAGTGGAGAAGGCTCACTAAAAGGAAAAGAGGGAAAAAGACCAGGTCTCCTGAGAGTGGAGGAGAGACTTTCTTTCTTAGCCTTGCCCACTTTGCTCCAAAATGTTTGAAATTAAGCACATATTTTGACCATAAGCATAATTTCCTTTAAAAGACCTACATCTGTGTTGCACAAAAAAAAAAAAAAAAAGAACTGATACAAAAGTTACTGACCTTGACCCTTGTAAAGTAATGAAGCCAGAATTTGATAAGACAGTCTGACTCTTGTCCTCAGGGAGCAATAAGACATTTCCACACGTGTCCCTCTGGCCCTATAACTGATGCAGAAGAGAAACCATGCTCATCTCTGCTCGCTAATCCCCAGGTTTTCCTGGCTCCACCAAGGACAGGGGAGAGGAGCTCCCAACCTAGCAGCCCCTGGTGTCTGTGTAATTACAGAGTCTTGTCTGCACACCTTGTCCCAGAGAAGTCCAGAGGGCAAAGGTCTCAGCTGCCGGTTGCCTTGGCTTTACCTCGGCAGAGAAGGCATTTCTCTCCCAGAGGTGGGAGTGAGGATGTGCCCCTGAGATGTGGACAGAAGGGGGAACACCCCATCCCACCTCCTGTAAACTCAGTCCCAGCACTTCAGCAGTCATCCAGGAGCCTGGCTGGTTGTCCCCAGTTCTCGCTAGGGCTCTATCTGCCCCACTTTCTGACATTGGTCTTCCATAAGAGTCTGCTGGTAATTCAGTGGGTGGGTGGGGGAGGCCCCATTCTGCCTGCAGGAAATTGCTATCTGGAATAGCATCCCTTGAAAACTTCCATCCCTACAGCCTGTTTATTTTTCCTACAGCACATGTAATTATTGCCTGACATTATGCCTTATATTTATGTAATTATATATTCTACATCTTCCCACCAGAATGTGAGCTGTCCAACAGCCCAGTGTCCCACGCTCCAGAACAGGGCTCTGCACAGAATCGACTCTGGGTGAATGTCTGTTAGACGAATGAATGATTGATTCTAGGTGGCCTGATGTTGGTTTCTGGGTCCTCATGAAGCATTTCGTTCCTTGCCAGAATAGCTTACGTTTCTCTGCTTACCCATTCTGTCTCCCTTTTTGCCCTGGGAATGCCTGAACATGAGAATAATAGTTTCCAACGTCTCTGTTTTCTGTGGGTAGGCTATTAATTTTTTTTCCTTCTGATGATGGGTCACTTTTCCCTGAATTTTTCCATACCTAGTAATTTTTATATTGTATACTTTCTGGAATATAAAGAGTTTGGAACAAACTTCCACTCGATTTTGTTAAAGTCTTTCATACTCTTGCATTTCTGTCCAGTGCCTTTGATCCTGTGGAATCTGAGTTTTAGCAATCCTTAAAACAAAAGAATGATTTTTCCCAGGATGACGTGTGTCTTCATTTAAAAACAACAATTAAAAAAATTCCCACTTACATTATAAAAGTCATTTCCCTTTATTGTTTCAAAAAACAAATCCTCCAAAAAATTGGGTTTTATTTCTGTTCATGATGATAGCAGAGCACACAGATGCCCTGACCGTTAACCCCCTCTATCCACTGGTCTTCTAAATGATGCTGTTCCTACCATGGGTGTTCTCTGCCTGAGAGCTTTCTCTGTCTGCAGGTCACAGGAAATTAACAGCCCAGGATCCAGGACCAGCCCTCATCCAGTGATGTGAGGGAGCTGGAAGGTAAGCCCTCGCTTTCTCCCAAGGGGTCCACACTGTGCTCCCCAGGGCCCCGGGGCAGAGCTGAGCCCTGTTACTCCTGTGGCACCCTATTGATTGACACCTCCTCTCTTTACTCCCTTCCACACCTCCCAAACAGTTCATCCTAGGATTACTTCCCAAGCTCTTGCTCCGACTCTGCCTACGAGAACCTCGGATGGCAGTCAACAGTGCTTGAGACCATGTATTTTCTCCCTCAGCCCCTCCTGTCTGTATCTAAATCATTCACATCCTTACAGCTTGAACTCACATTCTGATTCCTCCATTTGTATTTGGAAACAGCTTATCATTTAGACACTTAGACATCAACTCTAGTGCAAGGCTAATCAATCAAATTCATCCAGAAATTTTTTCACTAGTTTCCAATGGATGATAAGGTCAGCAAATTGGTTGAATTATTTCATCAATCCATGTATTTACTCACTGGACAACTACCTCTCAGGGTCCTACTCTTTGCCCCAATGGGGCTCTGTGCTGTGGACACAGTAATGGAAGACAGTCAGCTCCTGTCCTCATGGGGTCTCCAGGGGGAGCCTCCATTACCAATCCTGCCCTAAAACATGAGATCTCTTCTTGGACTTTCATAGAAGAGAACAGATATAAGAAATTTTTTTACAATTATCAGCAAACAAAAATGTTCATGTGTGCACATGCCTCTATTTCTTATTCAAGTAAAAGTTGTCAATAAATCAGAAGCAGAGCACTGACCCTCAATTAACGACAGCCAGTCCTACTCCTGTGTACCTATTTGACAGAAGAAAGCAGAGAAAAGTAATCCATTAGAGACTGTACTCTATGAATGGATCAAAACATTCTAGAACAGGTGAGTGATATCATTGTTAGAGATGGATATGCTTGCTGGGTGCCTGACTTCATACACTTCGAATGTTCTGCTCAGTACGGTAGGAGCAAAGACGGCATTGTAATTGTCTCATGAAACCCAGTCCAGGTCCGGGGTGACACACATCATGCTTAGAGATCTTGGTGCTCATTTTCTTCAGGTGGCGGTGTTTTGCTCTTCCTTTGAATTCTTATTTTCTAAATAGCAATATAAAATTTTGGAAACTGCCCTTAAGGGAAAAGGCCAGGTATGTGGGAGTTTGGGGAGACTTTCTGTGTTGGATACATTTTCCATTCCTCAGCCTTTTTTAGACTCCTGCAATCAAGGGATGCCCAGGGGTGCTGCTGATTAGGTTCAGGATCTTGAGAGAGGGACGGGCCATGGTGAAGGCAGCATGTGGATGGAGAGAAGAGAGAAGCGGAGGAGGGACCCGTGGAGCAAGAGAGAAGACTGAGCAGATCGAGAGAAGAGGAGGAAACTGAGCATAGACGGCTGCACAGGGCTTGTATGCCAGTGGGCGTCAGCTTTGATTGGGCCTGATAAAGACCCATAATATAAGTTTCAACCAGAAGAGAGTTTTTTTTTAAATAAAAATTGTATCTATTCATTAAGGAGGGCATGTGATGTGATGAGCACTGGGTGTTACACGCAACTGATGAATTATTGAATTCTACATCTGAAACTAATGATGTACTACTGTATGTTGGCTAATAGAATTTAAACAAAAATCGTATATGTTTAAGCTGTACAAGGTGATGTTTTGATATACATATACATCGCACGGTGATTACTACCATCCAGCTAACTGACATCTATGTGTCTTCACATAGTTACCTTAATTTTGTGTGTGGTATGGACAGCTGAGACCTACCGTCTGCGCATATCCCACACACACAATGCAGTATTATAGCTAGACTCACCATGCTGTCTATTCGACTTCTAAAAGTCATTCAACTTGCATAACTAAAACTTTTCCCCTTTTGACCAAATGACCCCTATTTCCCCCACTTCCAGTCCCTGCTGACCACTTCTACTTTCTGGTTCCATGAAGTCAACTTTTTTAGATTCCATATCAAGTAAGGCCATGTGATATTTCTCTTTCTGTGTTTGTCTTATTCCACTTCTGGATCTATATCTAAAGGAAATGAAATCGTGTCTCATACTCACATGCTCATTGCAGCATCTTTCACGACAGCCAAGATATGGAAGCAACCTATGTGTTTATCTGTGCAACAATGATAACATACACACACACATACACGATGGATTACACACACACACACACATATATGAGAATGTATATATTTTATAAAATAAGGGAATTTCATAAAATCAGGGAATGTCATTCAGCCTTAAAAGAGGAGGACATCCTGCCACTTGAGAACATTACTAAAGGGAAGAGATTTAAGTTTTGACAATGAAATTACTTTGTAAGAGATTCTAATGTCTTACCATGCAAGGCAAGCAAAATATGGCCTGTGGGCAAATCCGGTCTCCTTCCTGTTTTTGTAAATAAAGTTTTATTGGAACACAGCTACACCCATTGCTTTATTAACTGTCTATGGTTGCTTTTACTCAACAGCAGTAGAGCTGAGTCATTTCCACAGAGACTTCATGGTTACACATTCAATACATTTGTGCTCTGACTGTTTAGAGAAAGTTTGTTCTGTAAAGAGTCTTACCTACATTACCTACATTAAGGTAGGTACCTACATCATCTTACCTACATTAAGGCCCAGGTGGCGGTGATCCTTAGCAGGAGTCAGGATTCAGTCACTATGATCTTGCACCCCGTGGGTGTGGGCTCACAATGTGTTCTGGGGGTGCTCTAATCATCAGGTCACACGCCAGGAGGCAACTTAGAGGGGAGAGGTGAGAAGATGTCATGGGCAGCTACTGTCTCCTATAAAGGACATTCTCCCATCAAGTTGCCACAGGACACTTACATGACTCACCAACACTTAGCTACATGGTCACTTTTCATTGCGGAGAAGCTGAGAAATTCCTTTACTCCTGGAGATCTGACCCCAGCTAGGACCAGGGCTCTTTAGAGGGAAGCAACAGTCTGGGGCAGGGATGTGATTTAAGTTGACTGTTATTATCTTTAATGTAATTGGAAGGATATTGCCTTCTATTACCTACTAAGATGCCTATAGTGCTTCACTACAGTCTATATAAATAAAAACGTCTAGTCTTAGTGGAATAAACCACCAAACAAATACCCTCCTATTTGCTACCCTGAGTACTCTGAGAGTAATGTTCTAGTCACGCGTTTAACACAGTTATAACAGATTATACCTTTGCACATTTCCGTCCAATTTTTCTTGGAGAAAAATCTGTCACAGAAATACTTGAACATTAGAGTAAATTTCAGACTATAATTTATAGAACGTTGCATACCATTTAGCTAGCAGATCATAGCTGTTCCTTTATAAATGTCATAGGAGCCTTCCATTATATACTGCAAATGTGTAGGAAGAACATTTTAAACATAAATTACCAGGACCCTTAAAATATATAATACTTTACAGACAGTAATGCTTTACCAGACTGTCATGATTCTTCATGTAAATACGGACTGAATGTCTTTTTAAAGTGCTGTTTTGTCTTCCCAGCTGACTGGGACATCTCTAAAGAAAGTGGATGCTTTACAATGATATTTAGGAAACTAAAAACGAATTTGAGTCAACAGAGTTTGGAAATGAGTTTGGGGCTGGCAGTTCCTCAGAGGGGATTTGTGGGAGTCCATCCTCCTGGTGCCTTCTTATTGATCCTCCGAAGTCCAGGAGCTGCTGCTGCGAAGTCCCGCAGCCCTGGGCAGGGTGGGGATGGGGTGGGGCTGCAGACCCACATAATAGATTTTTTTAAATTTTTTATTTATTTATGATAGTCACAGAGAGAGAGAGAGAGAGAGAGAGAGAGAGGCAGAGACACAGGCAGAGGGAGAAGCAGGCTCCATGCACCGGGAGCTCGACGTGGGACTGGATCCCGGGTCTCCAGGATCGCGCCCTGGGCCAAAGGCAGTCGCCAAACCGCTGCGCCACCCAGGGATCCCATAGATCCACATAATAAATGCAGCATCACCCACAGTCCAGCGCCCCCTCGCAGAGAGGCCAGCATCCCCGGTATCCACGTGCACTCTACTGATCCGAACTGCTTGTTCTTTCAACGATCAGGATTTTAGCTCGTTTTCCACAGCGAAGTGTAGATCTCTGAGCAGTTATTATCTCAAAGGCCCAGGTGCTTTGCTCTGTGTCTTTATCTCTGTGTTCGGGTGACCGACCAGAAAACCCAACAAGAGACAGATGGAAAGCCCTTCGCTTCCCCCATTAGAAAGCTTGCGCTGGGGATGATGAATGAGTGATGCGCTTCTGATGATCTAGTCGGGGATCAGGATAATTGAGAGGAGGGAGACTCGCACTACCGTGACTCTGAGATTTGATTGATGCCTTCGAGGGTGTAAGCAGATTTTAATAAGCTGGCGCGTCCTCTCTACCTCGCTGGGAACGAACGACACGGACAGCATCCGGCTCCCACCGTCGCCCGACTTGTCCTGACCCTGCGGCCCGCGCTCGGGGTGCACGGGGTTCCCCCGCTGGGACCAGGTGCCTGCAGCGCTCCGCCTCGGAACGCTTTCCTGGGGCCCCTTTTCAGTGCAGCCCAGGTCGGGAGTGAGGCAGGGGCCCCCGGGAGGCGTCGTCCTTGCCCCCCTTAGCAGCAGTAGCGCAGACCCTTGGTCCTCGCCGCCAGGCTCGTGCACCTCGAGCGGCAGGACCCAGGGACGAGGGTTTTGGACAAACTTCCTCCGACCCCCGCGCCCGCCGAGATCCAGGATCCTGCGCTGGCTCTCTGTTCTCAATTAAAATAGCAAACTGTCGAAATGTGTATAAACACCCCCAGAGGGCCGGCGGAGGGCTTCTGAGTGCTTTTCTTTACCAGCGTGTCCCTGAGAACCAGGACCTCCGTCAGTCTCCCAGCCAGCCAGGCTCCCAGGGCCGCCGCCTCCCTCCCGCTGGGTCCCCACTCCGCGCCCGGGGAGCGCCCTTGGGGTCCCTCACTGCCGCGGGGCCTGTGTGCGCGGGGCCCTGCCACCTGGAGGGGCCTCCCCATCTCCCCCGCCTGGATCCGCCTTCAGGACGGGCTACCTGGCTTCCCAACTCCGGAAAACTCACTCTTTGAGCCTCGATTCAAATAGCCTGGAAGCGGTGTTTATTTCGAGTTTTATGGCCCTTTACCGTCACGTTTAGGGGAGAGGACTTGAACCCCGGGAAACCCGCGCGTGCCTCTGATTTCGCAAGAACGCGGCTAAGGACGCGAACGCAAGTGCGCGGCGGACCCCGACACGGACACGGATAAGGCACCAGGCGGCGGCGCTGGGGCACGGACCCTGGGGCCCGGCCGGACGAGCCAAGCCCCGCAGCCAAGGCCTAATGACTCTCCTCCTTCCCGCACACTCGCCCTGCAACGGCGGTAAATGGAAGAAGCCTGGATGCTGGAGAATCCTGGGCGGCGCGGAACCCCAGGGCGGCTTGGGGCCGGGGCTCTGGAGCGCAGCTCAAGGCACCTGCTGCTGTCCTGAGGTGGGGGTGGGGCGCCCAGCGACCCCGCTGAGTGCCCCCCCCGCCGTGGCCCCCGCTGAGTGCCCCCCGCCGCCCAGCAGCGCCCGCCCAGAGCGCCCCCCGCCGCCCAGCGTCCCCCGCCCAGCACCCCCTGCCGCCCAGCACCCTCACCCAGCAGCGCCCCCCTCCCAGCGCCCCCCACCCAGCTGCGCTCCCCGCCCAGCACCCCCTGCCGCCCAGCACTCCCACCCAGCTGCGCCCCCCGCCCAGCACCCCCTGCCGCCCAGCACTCCCACCCAGCTGCGCCAGCCCAGCACCCCCACCCAGCAGCGCCCCCCGCCCAGCAGCGCCCCCCGCCCAGCCCCTCCCCGCCTCCCAGCAGCCCCTGCCCAGAGCGCCCCCCGCCTCCCAGCGCCCCCTGTCCAGCACCCCCTGTTGCCTAGCAGCGCCCGCCCAGCACCCCCACCCAGCAGCGCTCCCCGCCCAGCGCCCCCACCCAGCAGCGCCTGCCCAGCACCCCACCCAGCAGCGCCCCCCACCCAGCAGCGCCCGCCCAGAGTACCCCCCCGCCGCCCAGCGCCCCCCGCCCAGCACCCCTGCCGTCCAACACCCCTACCCAGCAGCGCCCCCCACCCAGAAGCGCCCCCCGCCCAGCGCCCCCACCCAGCAGTGCCCCCCACCCAGCAGCGCCCGCCCAGAGCACCCCCCGCCGCCCAGCGCCCCCCGCCAGCCCGGCCCAAGGCCCGCGGCCTCTGCGCCCGGACGCGGGGCCCAGCTTCGGAGCGGCCAGTGCTCTTCCAGAGCGAAGCCCGCGTGATGAAGTGCTGCTCTTTCACCAGAAGGAATGTTTGCTTACTATTTCATCATCCCCTAGAGGCGCGGAGAAAGAAAATAAGCCCATCCGTTGTCATTATGACAGGGTAAAAATGGAGCCATCATATTTCAATAACACAATGCGACGAGCAGCCCATCGAGTGATGAGTTATGGAATCGCTCGCTCACGCTGGACCCTGAGTTAATATTATCTCCCCAGGATAATTAGAGCGAGTTCAATTACTGACCCTGAATTGCCGTGTGGGCCACACCACGGGTTTTGACACAGCGTTTCCACATTTATCTTTTCACCTAACGCGCTAAATCTGCATCGCGGTGGTGATTCATCTTGCGGCGCCCCTTCTAGCTTGTACCATTCTTCTCGCATGGATCGGCTGGTCCCTGGAGTCCCCTTGAGCACAGTGTGAGAGGGTCTATTACACTGTGTTTTTCTGCCAATTTACGTTTCTCTTTGTGTTAGCTTATTGTGGTCACTTCTAAAGTTGGGTCAAGTGAGCGCTTCCCCAAAGGTCACTCTCTGCCGAATGTGGCCATGCCCACCTACCGGTGGACCCACCGGGGGGCAGATCCTTTCTATGCCTGTGCCTTTGTCAGCTGTACCCACAAAACCCCCCATTGAAAGCCAGGGCTCCTTTCTTTCCAGGGGGAGTGGAGACTGAGGCAAGGCTTGTTAATCTTTAGTTAGCTCCCCAGCCGCTCGCAAGCCTCCTTGGATGCTCATTGTCACATTGTCACTTCTCACTCTTGGTGGGGCAGAAAGAACCCATCACAACAGCCAGACACTATTCAGGCGCCCTCACTCGGGGGGGGGGGGGGGGGGCGAGAGAGGAGCTGGGAATGACGACTAACGGGGTACTGTGTCAGCAAAGCCACCAAAACAGAAGGTTCTTGAGGCAAATAGATTTCCATCGGAAAGCCGAGCATCTGTCATAATTTGAGATCTGGAGAGCTAAAGAAACCAAAGCTTGGAGTCCCGGGATCTGAATCTGTTTTATTCTGTTTGCTATTTTTTTCCTACTCTAGGGCCAATGGCTATAACAACCAGGGTCTGGGGACACCCAGGTGGCTCAGTGATGAGCATCTACCTTCAGCTTAGGTTGTGATCCACGGGGTCCGGGGATCAAGTCCCACATCAGGCCCCCGACAGGGAGCCTGCTTCTCCTCTGCCTGTGTCTCTGCCTCTCTCTGTGTGTCTCTCACGAATAAATAAATAAAATCTTTTAAAAAATAACCTGAACTCTTCGGTTTGGGGGATACCAGGTGTAGTGGAGGGGTGCTGAGGGCTAAACCTGCAGCAGGAGCTCTGAGACCCAGATGTCAGCGTCGTACTCCTGGTGACTGATGCTTGTCGCAGGCCACACAGCCTCTCGGGGGACAACTCCTCTGCCCTTTCCCTCATGTCTCATGTCCCACATACTCCTAGAGGCCTGATTTTTAGAGGAGAAGGAGGTGGGTCACAGCACAAACGCAATTGAACTATACTGAAGTGGGGTCAGTCTTTCATGTAATTACGAACGACCCTTGGAGGATCCCAGCGAAGCCTGGAGTCCTACACTTGTTCAGGACCCAGCTGGGTGTGGGCTGAAATCCTGACCCACAGCCTCACATGCATCACCTGCAGGAGCAGCAGCAGCCACCTTGGAGCGAGCTTGGGATAGCACGACGAGCTGCCATGTGCACGTGGCTGTTCAATGGTTCCCGTGGAGTCACTGGCTTCTTCTGGGATCCCTTTCAGCCCTCTGCATCAATCCTATTATTCAGATTACTTAGATGTTCAGATATCTTAGATTATTTATCTGAGAGGAACAGTGTACAAGATGGCTGTTTTAGTTCTGAAATAATTTAGAAGAGTCCAGACTTGGTCTGGTTAATGTAAAATGCTATTTTAATATCCTCTGCTGACATTTCATATGGTTATTTTTGTGGTCGGTTTTTGCATTGTGATGAAGTACGTCATCAAGTGGATGGCCCTTTAGGGAGCTTCCAAGATGACTGTCACTCCTTTGAAATCTTTTCCTGGGTCTGGGATGCGGATCTGGGTTGTGGGTCACTGTGATATAGGTGGTTAGTGATCTTTTCTTTTCCACAGTGATAGTGCACAACTCTGGACAGTGTGGATGGAGGACGTGGACGAGGCTGATGGGAGACATTGGAAAGAACAGTCTTCCTCCTCACAGCCAAGAGACCTGTGATCTTCAGTCATCCTCTCTTCAACATGAAGGAAGATTGAGATGGGTTCCTGATTTCTCCCTATTTTGCTCACCTTGCTCATTCCCTGGAGAACAATCATGCCCACACCAACAAGACAAAGGCAGCCACCCAAGCTCAGGCCTGCCTTTGCAGGCAAATGCTGGACATGCCTTACACAGACCAAACAGGGACCCTCCAAAAAGCCGCCAACTTTGCTCCCATGTGTCAAAACACTGCTCTAGTACTGCTCTGTACACTAATGGACAGCAAATATGCACAGGAAATTTAGTCATTGACCAGGAGACTACGATTGCTTCAATCTGGTCACCATCTGGTCAATACAGCCCAAGCGTCTGGAAGCCAAGTTGTGAGTCTCAAATCCATCTCCTAAGCATTCCACCATATCGGGTTCAGATATCAGACGCGATCCTTCCACTTGAGAAGCAAATGAACTAAGTGGAAGTGTTTGCATCTAATTCCTCCTGGAAGCAGGGTTAAAAACAGAGGCATCTCCTAAAGCTCTCCCCCGGGATGCTTTCCTTTGCAAAATTACCCTTAATATCAAACGACTTTGACGTGGAGAGGATAAAAGACCTGGGTAAGCACATCACAAGTTGCTGGAGCAATACTCTAAGTGCCGATGATGGCAGTGACAGATGAGTGAAGGCCAAGGATCTTTCAAACTTAAGGGGGGGTGGGTTGGGGGAATGCCTGGTTGATTTGACATAAGCATGGGAGGGTTTCAGCCTGCAGGGAAGGAGAGGCAGGAAGTGCATTTGAGCCTGCAGGAACTCTCTGCACAGGAACGGGGTGGACATGAGGGCTGCTGACCCGATGGCTCTCATCCCCATCGTCCTCCAGTCACCAGCTGGACGGAGGCTGCATGAGGCTCTTTCCTGCCCTCCCAACGGAGCTGGACTCTACACCCATCCCAATCTTTTGCACAGTCGGAGCTACCTTTTTCCTCGCCCTGCCCCGTTCCCAAGAATAGATGCAACTGCACATGTTCACATGGAAATCTTTTGTCCAGGTGTTAGCCTGCTGCTGCTGTGACCAGAAATGCAAACTTTTTTTTTTTCCTTCCTTCGTGAAGAGCAGCATATGTTTTCATTCTAAAACTGTGCTCATATCCCAGCCCATAAGCTGTCCCTGGGGTTCACTTCAGCTGTACTCTGACTTCTCGCTCGGCACATTTCCCTTCTGAATCAATAATATAATATTTATACTTTTTAACATGAAACAGAAAACTTTTCTTTTTTTTTTTTTGTTCATGTGTTGTTGTGGTTTATGCTGGCAGCCAGACGGGTTGAGTAGCAGAGCAGACTTCTGGGAATCAGAATTTTTTGGACTCCAAAGGGGCTCTTCCCAGGGGCCATGTGCCGCAGTGTCAGTATGTAGCTGGCCCTGTTGCCCCAGAGGTGTCTTCCCTCGTAAGGTGGACGTGGAGGCTTGGTCTCTGAGCAGATCCGGACAAGAGCCTGGGTGGCTCTGTGGCCCCCAGCGTCTGCCACTGGAGTGGGCCATCCTGGGAGAGGTCCAGCTGTCTCTGTGACCTTTCCCATGGAATTGGGTCTCTGGCTGGCAAGAAAAGAACCACATTGCCTCCCCCCTGCCCAACACCAGCACTCCTTACCTTTGGACCTTCCAGACCAGGACAATTAAAGGAAAGGAAAAAGGACACCAGAAGGAAAACAGAAAGTCAGAAAGATGGAAGTTAGACCATCTGTCAGGGAGGAAGGAGCCAATGAGAGTTCTGGCCATGGAGGCAGGGAGGGTGCTTCTGGAGAGATCTGCTGGGAGACTTTGGAGACCCCGGTGCCCCAGGAGGCCCAGCAGCACCCAGACTCTGCAGTCCCCTCAGTTCCCACGCCCGCTCCACCAAACCCGCGGCCACACTATAGCATGCCTGCTTCCCTACCTGTCTGCTCTCCCGGTCCCCGGGGTTGGCTATGACCTGGAGCTGGGAGGTGACTGTCCACACGTGGCCAGAGGAGCTCGAGGTCCCTGCAGGGCCAGCCCCCACCCTCCCAGCTGGCTCTCCCTGCTGCCCGCGGGATTCCCATACCCAGGGGCATTTGTTGGGGAGGGTGGATGCTGCTTGCCTGGCCCCAGGGGTTGCGTGGACAACCACCCCTCTGATGCCCAGCCTCCAGATGGGGTTTCTGTGTGAGAAATAGAGTCCTGTGAAACTAGGCCTCGGATCTGGGATTGCAGCTGGGATTGCACTAATTAAAGCAAGGTGTCCCACATCCTGTTGCCCTCTACCTTTCCTTCCTAAAGGGTCTGTCCCCTGTATGGAGCCCCAATCCCCTTTCCCCACCCCCCCCAAAAATATATATATATATACATTTAAAAAACTTCTATTGACAATTCATTTTAAGTGCATGTGTCTCTGGAACCAAGTAAGGTACTTGAAAGGAAATAAGATAAAAACCAAAAGAATTATTGGAAGAATTAGCAAAAATGGTACCTCAGCTCTCAGCTAGATGTTGCTAAAATCCTAATTTTCTTTTCATTTTCTTTCCTAGTATAAAAGTAGAAATATGCTTACTGAATCTTTGTCAAAACTACACAGTATAGACTGTGTGTTGATTTTAAAACACATCAAACATTATGTCTAGTTATGAACACACACACAAGTTGACACTTTCCCTGACATATTTAGGAGAGATAAAGAGTAACCTCAGGGTGGTGGTCTTTGTTAAGAGGTGAATGGGGGTCCTGGATGGGGAAGCAGGTGCCAACTTTTAATGTGGGCGTAAACATGTGTGTTACTAGCAGCACTATTTACGACAGCCAAAAGGTAGAAGCAGCCCAAGTGTCCACTGATGGACAGATGGATAAAACAATGTGGCCCCTACATGTGATAGAAAGTTATTCAGCCTAAACAGGAAAGGAAATCATAGTCACGTTGTAATGTGAATGAGCCCTGAAAACATGAGATGGGGTGAAAGTGAAAGAGGTCCATCAGAAAAGGACAAATCCTGCAGGATCCTGCCCACATGAGGTCCCGGTGGGGTGAGATTCACAGAGACAGAAGCACAAGGATGGTTCCAGGGGCTAGGGAGGGGAGTCTGTGCTCAGTGGGGACAGGGCTGCAGTTCTGCAGGAGGAGGTAGATGGTGGCGGTGGTTACAGGACAGGGGAAGGCACCCAATGCAACCAAAGGGTACACTTAAAAATGAATAAAATGGTAAAATTCATTTTCTGTATTATTTTACCATGATAGACCTAGAGCAAATAAGGCAAGTTATTACCATCTGTAATACTGGGGGTCTGTGAAGTCTTACTATCTTCAGTACTTTATACTATGTTTTGGGGAATAAACAGAGATCATGGGTGATTAAAATTCAGGGTAAACCCTGTGTGGCTCTAGACTTAGCAGGTAGGCCCTGCACCCCCTGCTTGTCCACCTCTGCCACGGCCAGGTCCCCCTGGGGACCCTCACAGGACACTAGAGTTCCCCATGTCGCTGTCCTGTGATGGGGCGTTCACTTGTCTCAAGAACAGAGGAGCTACTTTATCCATCTGTATTTCTCATTATTGCCCTAGAGTGATGACCCGCAGGCAGAAGAGGCTCTCCAGAAATGTCCATTGACTGATGGAAGAAACAAACAAAAAAATCCATTTACATCATTTAAACAAAATTACAGACTCTCAGAATTTA
Source organism: Vulpes vulpes (assembly GCF_048418805.1). Taxonomy (NCBI): domain Eukaryota; kingdom Metazoa; phylum Chordata; class Mammalia; order Carnivora; family Canidae; genus Vulpes; species Vulpes vulpes. The sequence goes on along the minus strand of NC_132782.1, from coordinate 64,650,684 downwards.
TAGAAGTCCTTCAGCACAGATGAATTAGAGGATTGTCCTAACTCTGTGTTCTCATTTTTTTGCATATGTTCATTTTGTTATGTGCTTCCTGGGCCCATTATCATCAATGCAGTGTTGGGTGAAGCGAAGACATCTCCTGTCCTCCTTTCATATGTGCATTCCCTTGAGTGTCTTTTCCCAAGGTGACCCTGCTTCATCTACTGTGAGACCTCCTTTTGACTCCCTGGGCGAGGGGTGTGGGTGTCACAGGCGGCTCCCAGGAGGGGCTGCTGGGCGTGCCCTCTCCACCCACTTTGATGCTGGCCACAGTGGAAGGTGCTGGAGCCCCCAGAAGCACCAGTGGTTTGCATCTCCCCTGCAGGCCCTGAGCTCCAAGGTCCCTGGAACCCACAGGGCTGCCCCCTCCAGTTCAGTCTAGGCCGATCCCCTGGACTGAGCCACCCCAAGCTGCCCACCTGCTGCAGGACGACGGCTGGCCCTTCAGCACCGCGTCTGTCGTCCAGTGACTCACCCCGCCTTGTGTAACGTGTTTGTTTCCTCGCTGTTCCTAATTATGTCAACCCTATCTGTATTTGTACTGAACAGCTTTGCGCTTTCGACATTCTCCTGTCTTTGGACAAGATTGTCAGCAAAGACTGGAAAACACCCTAAAATCAAGTACAGATACAGCGAGGAAGCGTGAACTTGGCTGTCGTGGGAAATGACTGACGCTGAGGGTTCCTTCTTAATATTCCGTTCCACACAACAAAGGGAGCGTCTCCAGGGAATGGAGAAGCTTCCATAGAATTGCTTATCTCCAGAATCAGAAGAGGCTGCAAAAGATGAAGAAACACTTTGCAAAAATAGCAACCTGCGTATTAAAATCCCCACCTATTCACATGCATCCTCCTTTTGAAGAACCCGGCCATGTCCGGACATAGTCTTTTCCTAAGGCTCTGAGATTAAGGCACAGGCACCCATAGAAGAGCTTCCCCGAAGTTGTCGGAAGGGGATGCATGATTTGGATACAGTCAGGACTTCCTGGAAACGATCTGAGATGCAGACCTAAGTCCTTAGGGTGCATTTTTTTTTTTTTGTCTTCTCCAGAACTGCCTGTACTCTTTCTTCTGGTCTGGATTAGACACCAAATAACTGAAGGATTTTGGGGGGAGGGGGAAGGCTGTTCCAGAAGCCGGAAGGATTAGAAATCTCACCAAAAAATCTGCTTTGGTGCAATTCCCAGAAAGATTTTAGAGCTTGGAGAAGTTTTTAGCGTTGGCTGAGTTTGGAATAAACATCTCCAAAATGTTGGGCGTGTTTCCAAACTGAAATGAAATTTGAGGTCCACCCATTTCACTAGTTATTAAGATAAAGAGAAATCCCCTGTTGAAATTGGATTACACAATTGGTAGTTCTTGCCATTGTTGAAACAGATCTACCCGCAAATTTCATGCCTGTCTTCTTTTCTAAGTCCAGCTGCTAAGGCGGGGGGGGGGGGGGGGGGGGGGGGAGGATAATGAAAAAAAAAAAAAAAAAGAAAAAAGAAAACAACTTCCTCCTTCCCCTGACAATTTGTTTAGTGTTCCTGCTGCTGAGACTGCCAATATTTGATAATATCAATCTGGAAAATCTGATACTCATTTCGAGTAGGCATGGGCTCAGGTAGGAGAAATGGGTTTTTCTTATTAGAGTCTCTTGCAAGACCTAGAAATGGAGAGGAATGCGTCCATCATGTATGGGCCTGTACGTTTTGAATTTAGACTTATAGGTATGACAGTTATGTGAGTTAACAGGAAAAAAAAACAAATAAACAAATACAAAAACAAATAAATGAACTAACAAAATGAGACCTTGCATTGACTTATGCATTATCTTTCCTTAAGACAGGAAACACAAAGGGGCACTTGGCTATATCAGTGCATAGGACATGTGACTCTAGACCTCGAGTCTGTGATTTTGAGCCCCATGTTAGGTGTAGAGATTACTTAAAAAAAAAAATTAAGACAAAAAAAAGAAAAAGCACAGAAAATTTCCAACTTCACAGGCAGGTGCACACCTGTGTGGTTTGTACCCTTTCCTGTTCTCGATCAAAAGAGGAACACCAGATCACTAGTAGCAGCTAAAATAAAACATGAGATGCACATTAGAGTTCATGCTTAAAATTACCATAAACTCTAAACGTTGACTGGAATCTTAATTGTCTGATCTATGGGCCAAGAGGGCTGTGGTGCTCTGCACTCCAGCATGGGGCTTGCTGTCCTACACTGGGGTCCTATAACCATGTGGTTATATGAGAAAGAGTCATATCAGTAGAGGATGCTGAGAGTTCAGATCTTTGTTGTCAAATTAAACACAGTGGATCCTTTTGAGATCATTTGGCCTTTGTGTGACTAGCATAGTCTGAAGGGAATGGTCGCCTCTGTTGGAGGAGAGGTTCCTGGCTCTGAGTGTCCTCTTTTCTCTAGGCCCATCTCTCTAGTTTCATCTTCTGTTCATGCCAGGTGCATGGGCCTGAGTTATCCTCACCCCCAGACTGTGACCAGCCGTGAGCCATACAGCGCCTATTTAATCTTGTTTCATTCTTAGGCAACAAAACATTTTCACCCAGGACTTCACTCTACTCTGAAAGTGGACAATTTAATTAAAACAAAACAAAACAAAAACAAGTGAGATTAACATGTTTAACTGATAAAGACCAGAGTTACCATGAATTGCCAAAGTGGGAGACTCCAGCTGTAGAGAACACAGGCCTCCGATGCAGGTAAGACGCACAGGATGCCCCTCCTCGTGTGATCATTCACGTCTTTGTTTGGTACTGGAAAAATAAAGCTTCTTTATTAAAGAATTATTTTTATTATTAAAAATAAAATAAAGGTGGGGAACAGCTAAAATAGCTATTTTGTGGCCATATCATCTGTGATTCAAACTCTCTAATTTAAATATGAACGATTATTAACATTGCAGGTGGTAGATAGTAATCAAATGAGTCATGAAGCCTAGCTCTCATTACATTGGCCAGATAAAAGTCAAATGATTTGAAAAATAAAGAAGAAAAAAAAGTCTTTTAGAAGGTAAATACTTGAAAGCCCGACTGGGTCATCAGGTGGCAGGGGCGGGGGGTGGGGTGGGCATAGTACCCATTAGGTAGACATCTATTAAATACTCTCCTGGAGCACGCAGTCTGTTAGGGAAATTACCAGTAGTTAAGCCAACCAAGCCCACAGGATGACTCACCTTATCTCTCTCCCTCTTTACTCATTTATTGCTAAATTCAGTAGATCCTAGGTCCCAAGCTAAAATCTAGGCTGCCCTCACCTCTTCTTTGTGACTCCAGGGCCTGGCTTCTAATGTTTGCTCTGTGGCCACAAGGGCAGGGACTTTTTCAGACCTTAGGCACCTATTTATAACACAGTACAGTCTCAGACGAGGCTTGATCAAGGGGATGAAGCACACTTATGTCCACGCACAGGTGTGGGGACAGCCCACTCAGCCACCTACCTGGAGCAACATTTGAGGGCAGGGGCGTGGCATGCCTCCGGGCAATTCTCTTCTCTCTTGTGTCCAAGGAGGCCTTTTAAGTCCCAGCTCATTTGTGGGTCTTCCCTCTAGAACTCTGATAAAATGGGAAGAATTAAGATTTCTAAAATAGATTGATGCCAGTGGCCATCAGTGGAAGGCCCCCTACAGTCAGTTACATCAGGTATGTTACTTGCTGCAGCATTGGACACCATGACCACAGGGAACTTGGCGTGTCTCCGAAGGGGGTGTCTTAGGGAGGGTCTCATTTAAAGTTTAAAGAACTGGAATTACTCACAGGGTATCTCGGCAGGGAATGGTCAGAATTTATAAACCTAGATGTCTCTGGCCTCACTTTAGAAGCCATCGGTCCATGCAGAGTAACCTGTAGATGGGTTTGTGGTCTTACCCTGGGGCACAGGTAAGACCCCCGCCTGTGGTAAGGGGTCAGGGCTCAGAAGATCTGTGATGGCTTTGCTGTTGTTTTGTTGTCTGTCAGTTTTGCGACTCATGCCGCAGCCTGTTTTGGAAAGTTGTGGTTTCTGTTTCAATGCCCAGTGCTCCATCACAGTCAGGAGTAGAGTCATTATTCACTTTATCACACCAGAGTTTTGTTTCTCAGTCCAAGTCTGAGTTGCTAATATGTTGGAGTACCGTCTCTGGGGCCGGGTGGGGGTGCTGCCCCTGAGGACTTGCTCATCGGAGACTGCCGTGATTCCTGGCCATTCTCCCCACGTTCGCTCTCCGAGGTAGAAAGACAAACTGACTGTGCCAGCTGCTCTTTGGGGAGGATTAAGGAATGTTCCTGTGCACTCCTGACTCTGTCCTCTCAGGGCTCTCTTCCCTGCAGTTGCATTAAGAATACTTTTGCAAGGATACAGTCAACAAAACTAAAAGACAACCTACAGAATGGGAGAAGATATTTGCAAATGACATATCAGATAAAGGGCTAGAAAGCCGAATATGCAATACATATTCCTTTAAAAATATGTCAGATATTTTTATGTAAATATCATATGTATTTTTATGTAAAAATATGTATCAGATAAATTTTTAATTTATTAAAAATCTATAAAGAACTTATTAAACTCAACACCAAAGAAACAAACAATCCAATCATGAAATGGGCAAAAGACATGAAGAGAAATCTCACAGAGGAAGACATAGACATGGCCAACATGCACATGAGAAAATGCTCCGCATCACTTGCCATCAGGGAAATACAAATCAAAACCACAATGAGATACCACCTCACACCAGTGAGAATGGGGAAAATTAACAAGGCAGGAAACCAAAAATGTTGGAGAGGATGCGGAGAAAAGGGAACCCTCTTACACTGTTGGTGGGAATGTGAACTGGTGCAGCCACTCTGGAAAACTGTGTGGAGGTTCCTCAAAGAGTTAAAAATAGACCTGCCCTACGACCCAGCAATTGCACTGTTGGGGATTTACCCCAAAGATTCAGATGCTATGAAACGCCGGGACCCCTGCACCCCGATGTTTCTATCAGCAATGGCCACAATAGCCAAACTGTGGAAGGAGCCTCGGTGTCCATCGAAAGATGAATGGATAAAGAAGATGTGGTTTATGTTTACAATGGAATATTCCTCAGCCATTAGAAACGACAAATACCCACCATTTGCTTCAATGTGGATGGAACTGGAGGGTATTATGCTGAGTGAAATAAGTCAATCGGAGAAGGACAAACAGTGTATGTTCTCATTCATTTGGGGAATATAAATAATAGTGAAAGGGAATATAAAGGAAGGGAAAAGAAATGTTGGGAAATATCAGGAAGGGAGACAGAACATAAAGACTCCTAACTCGGGGAAACGAACTAGGGGTGGTGGAAGGGGAGGAGGGCGGGGGGTGGGGGTGAATGGGTGACGGGCACTGAGGGGGGCACTTGATGGGATGAGCACTGGGTGTTATTCTGTATGTTGGTAAATTGAACTCCAATAAAAATTAATTTAAAAAAAAAAGGGAAATACAAATCAAAACCACAATGAGATACCACCTCACACCAGTGAGAATGGGGAAAATTAACAAGGCAGGAAACCACAAATGTTGGAGAGGATGCGGAGAAAAGGGAACCCTCTTACACTGTTGGTGGGATGTGAACTGGTGCAGCCATTCTGGAAAACTGTGTGGAGGTTCCTCAAAGAGTTAAAAATAGACCTGCCCTACGACCCAGCAATTGCACTGTTGGGGATTTACCCCAAAGATTCAGATGCAATGAAACGCAGGGACACCTGCAGCCCGATGTTTCTAGCAGCAATGTCCACAATAGCCAAACTGTGGAAGGAGCCTCGGTGTCCATTGAAAGATGAATGGATAAAGAAGATGTGGTCTATGTATACAATGGAATATTCCTCAGCCATTAGAAACGACAAATACCCACCATTTGCTTCAAGGTGGATGGAACTGGAGGGTATTATGCTGAGTGCAGTAAGTCAATCGGAGAAGGACAAACAGTGTATGTTCTCATTCATTTGGGGAATATAAATAATAGTGAAAGGGAATATAAGGGAAGGGAGAAGAAATGTTGGGAAATATCAGGAAGGGAGACAGAACATAAAGACTCCTAACTCTGGGAAAGGAACTAGGGGTGGTGGAAGGGTAGGAGGGCGGTGTTGGAGGGGAATGGGTGACGGGCACTGAGGGGGACACTTGAAGGGATGAGCACTGGGTGTTTTTCTGTATGTTGGTAAATTGAACACCAATAAAAATTAATTTATTAAAAAAAAGAATACTTTTGTTGCAATTCCTGCAGATCCAAAATACTGTGTAAAAGATCACCAGCATCTCCTCTCTAGGATACTGATTTAATGAGAGAAAAAAACAAAAAACAAAAAACAAAACTTGTTTCAATTTGCCCTGAATGCCCAACATTCTCCCCTGTGTACTCCACTCTGAAATGACGACTTCGAGACATGAAGGTATGGTACATGTGCCAATTCAGAATCCAACATCAACTTTCCTGCCTTCTTAGCTTATTATATACACACTGACCTTAGCTTTATTAAGCATATTAACAAATATGAGTTTACGTATCAAGTAAGCCTATCTGATTCAGATTTTATACCCTGGTTAGAAAGATGTTATAAAATTTAAGAGTCTGCTAGTACAGTCATATAGATTGATGGAATACATTGTCATTTTTCTCAAAATCTTTTTTAAAATCTCAGGTAAGAAGCAATTAGCACAAACAGCTCCTGTCAGAGTGGGAGCAGCGTGTCCGCCTCTCTGTGAGGTGCACGGACCATCCTTGGCCCTTCTTCAAATGTCCCTCTGGAGCTGCCTCCCTTATGGAATCAATACCCCAGCCATCCCAGGACATATTTTTAAAGGAATATGTATTGCATTGATTTTCACAACTCCTTATATCCAAGAATCACCCACAGTCATCTTGCTAATAGTTGATGAGTCGGTGACAGAAGGTGACTTTTAAGAATGGTCAGTGTGTAGAAAGGACAGGGAGTCAGGGAGAAGGATGGCTAGACATGGAGAATGGAATGTCCCTGGCCAGCTTTCCGCTGCCAGAAGGATCTGCTGGGAGATGGTGCAGTTCCATTCATGTCCACCCAAGACTCACTTAGCTTTTTGTTAACGAGGGTTTAGTTGGCTCAGGGTGATTGCTGGTTCCATGGTCAAGTGCCTGCAGCCCAGGTGCACACCGAGAGGCCCTGTCCACCGCTGGAGCTGGGGCAGGTGTAAATGTTTGGGGAGAAGACCCTTCCTTCTTCCGAAGCACCACATTTGTGCTCCACGGGCCACCAACAATTATGAAGACTTTCTCAGGACTGATCTCAGCAATCAAGCCATCTCTTGATTTTACACTTCACCAAGTGACTGGTATTGTCATATTTCAGAAAATTGAATTCAGCTTTATGAAACATATGTTTAAAAGCTGTACACTTTCAATAATTATGCTATAACATCCCTGTTTTTATGCAAAGCTAACTAGATATTGTCATATTAAAATAGCAAATCCAATTCATTTCTTATGAAACACATGTTTAAAAAAATAAAAGGAGCACTTTAATTATTTCAGGAGTGTTCAGGCCAGCTCAACAGCCGACTGGATATTGCATTTGTTTAAAACTCAATCATGCAAAATGAAGACTCGATTTGAAAAATTTTAATAAAGATAACCAGCCTATCATGATATCATTTGAATGCTAATCGGCACTCCCATTCAGCGGAGGGAGAGCAGTGTCAACTTCGCTGGAGGCTCTTTATTCCGCAATAAAAACATTTACATTCTAATGATTTTATTAAAGCGCCGGAGCTGTCAGCAGCCCCAGATGACTCCTGGCAAACTGTATCAGCTATCAACTCAGATTGCCTTTATCAGAACCACCCAGTGGTGAGCCCAACGCCACAATGAGACGTCTGCTGCTCACAGAGCGGGTATTTAATCATTTCTTCTCCAGTATTGTTCTGCTTACAGAGCATAAATAAGAGCTTCAAATAACCCCAGAGTGCTCCTGACAATGAAACAAAGTGTGGGCGCTATTTATCTTCCCACATTCTTCAGGGACCACTTTCTCCCACACCCACCCCCCCACCTTTTATTTGGTGGTTGTTGCTGGCACTTGATTTTTTTTTTTTTAATTCACTACCCCGTATCATCATTCAACAGCTCTGGATTTCTTCTTCACCTCGGACAGCAGGGCTCAGGAGAGAGCTGGGCAGGGAGGTGACCCAGTTGGTGGCAGGAAGTGATAGGGTGGCCTCTGGGGACCGCGGGACGGGGGACACCGGGAGGAGCAGATCGGACCTGAGCAGAAGGGGGGTGCCCTCTTTGTCTTTGTCACACAGAGGTGACTGGGGAAGAGGGTGGGGGGATCCTGGGCTGGTCACCTGTGCCCCTCCATCACTAGAAAGCCCACCCAAAGCAAGGGCTTTGCTGCAAAGGATCTTTCTTTTTGCTCCTCCGCTTAAATCACAGCACTTACTTTGGAGTAGGAATCAATGCTGGCATTATCTTTTAGGTTGTTTAAGAAGCATCCTTTCCCTCCCTTTTACATTTATGGATAAAAGCAAAGAATTCAGAATAAAAGCAAGAACCTTCCCAGGAAGATGCAGAACTGGAAATCTTTGTAAGAGGGAGAATAGACAACCAAAACCCTCCCCTAGACTTGTCATCGTTGGGAAACCAATCACTTCAGTTCCGTGGAAGTTTGCCCTATTGGTTACTACTTTTTTTTAAAATCTTTTTCTTTTTCTTTTAACTGCTAGGTGTTTTAATAGAAATCATCCTGAAGTACTCGATGTGCTTGTTTTCCAACAACCGGCTCTGGAGGGTGGGGTGGCTGGGTGGGCATCTAGTAGACACACAATGATGTTTGTTTAAAAAAAATGCTGCTTGGATATGAAATTTAATTTAAACTTGCCTGATAACTTTGATTCATCATCTTGAAATTGTGTGTGTAAGTCTGTGTAGGGTAAAACCCACATAGATTTCTACCATATGCTGTAGGGATCTTTGCTCCTAACCTAGCAGCCCTGGCTCCTCTGAATAAGCTGCCTTTTATTAGCTAACAGCTGGAAAACCCAGGGCTACAGAAAATGGAGGCAAGAGCCTGCACCCCCAGGGAAAGGCATCTCCGCCCAGCTCTGCAGACCCAAACTTGCTGTCTCCCCTGCGGCCTTGTCATCCCTGCTTCACTGGGCCTCCTGGTTCCCTAGTCACCCACCATTCTCACCCCTGCCAGCTGTGGGTGTGCCTGTTCTGGCCTCCAAGTGAATGACCTTTCCACCAGCCCAGTGGGCTGTCCAGAGAGGTCCCCCCACCCTGCCTGCCTGCCAGGGGCTGAGCCAGGGGGTCCCACCCATACGCAGCTCTGACCCTCCTGGATGCAGGATGTAGGAACCTGTCCCTAGACAGAACCACTTGGCTTTCAGCAACAATAAAACCAGCCTGGCAGAAGGAAGCCTAGGGACCTGCCCCCTTCCATATTGTCCCAAACATCCGTTTACCAGGGAACACAGAGCAGTGTGCAATCACTCAAAAGCGAGTACCTACTGCAGGGAAACCAGTGAGTAAGACTTTGCAGGGTGGTAAAAGCACCACAACTTATAAGAGGGCCCATTGTACTGGAAGTTAATTTTCACAAATAGTAGAATTTGATCTTAAAATATATCTCCAGTTAACAGATCCTTTGCTCTGCTAAGGGTCTAATCTCTGTATTAAAGGGGCCTTTGCTGGATAAGGAAATATGCCCACAACAGGACACCTGCTAGCAGAACCTTCAAGAACAACCATCCAATTGCTTTGATATCTCATCTTTACCAAGATATTTAAAATCGGCACGGACCCCTCGGGGCAGTCAGTGGGGAGATGTGTTAGGAACGGGCGGGAAGGTGCTGCTAGTGGAGGGTGGTGCAGAGGGCAGTGGCTTGCTGTCGCCATGGGGCCTGCATGAAGGCCCTTCCAGGTGACCAGGCCCTGCTATACTGGCCTGGCCTGCTGGCCTTTGGAATCCCGAAATCAGACTCATGGGAGTTTCACATCCAAACGAATTGGGGTAAGAAATGTAAAGAATCTCTGAAGACTCAAGTGTTAATAGAAGCAAAAGGAATTATTTTCCCAGAACACACACCCACTGAACTCTGTGCTGACTGCCTTGTCCTGCACCTGCTCTATAGGCTCCTTCAGTTCTTCCTGGGCCCAGGCATTACCTCCAACCTCAGTCAGTGAGGGGGATGGAGAGGACACTGGGCGGGCACACTTAGAGTCCCACAGGTCCCCATTTCTGATTCTGATCCTCACCTGTGCTGAGTGAAAGTCTGTCATGGCCCAAGGGGCACTGATGGGTAAGGGATTTAATCTGGTGCCAGCTGGGCGGGGCTGCACACAAGACCTGCATCCCTGGTCCTCCAAGACCAGTGAGTGGAGAATCTGTAGCCCCCTGACATGGGAGCCACCAGAATTTTTCATTTTGGGTTCCTCCTTGTGGATGGTTCCCCAAAGACTAGCCTTGAGGTGATGATGTAAGCTCAAGAGAAGCCATCCCTCAGGGAATGAACACTCTGTAAGGGGCTGAAATTTTGCCCGTGCAATGCATTTCTCTGCTATCTTGGGAAGAGTGCTTCTTTTCTTCTATGGCAGTTTTCCTGTGGATAAGCTAGGACTCCATCCTTACCTGGGAGTCACTGAGGTGGAAAACATAGAGAAAACACCTCTGCTGGACAAGGGGCTGACTGGCAATGGGCTGAGAGCCTTCAATCCCCAATTAAGACTTGTAATTAATCACACATTGAAATCATGCAGTTGGATGCCCAAAGGTCTCAAAGTGAATGTAAGCCCCTGGACATCAAGCAGCGACTCATAGAGAGTAGCTGGTGGCTGCTCAAAGCAAGCCCTGCTAGTGTGGGTAAAACACAGTTGATTTTTTTATGGTCACCCACTATTTTGGCATCTTTTCTCAAATATCATATCCTTATAGTTCAACTTTCAGTCTGGCCTTTTATTACTTTAAAAAATATTGCTTTGCATATGTCAAGACAAAAGATAAATATCTATGCCTAGTCAATTTGTTATTTATATATTTCTTTCAAGAAGTCAAATATCAGATCACACTGAAAACAGATTTGCAAGCTTGTGCTGAGAAAGTATTTGAATATTACAGCATCATGCATTTATGTGTCTTTGTTCAAAGGTTTAAAAAAATGTGCTGTCTGGGGCTGATGCTTCCTTGGCTTCCCGGAACCCGGGAAGGGTGAAGGTGGGCGGGGCTCATTCAGGCTGTAGACAATCTACTACAGAAGCTCTGATGGCTTTCTAATGGACTCACATGCACATCAAACATCAGGTTATTCTTCAAAGGAGTGTACATTGTAATTAAAAGAGAGAGAGAGAGAGAGAGAGAGAGAGTAAATGTATTAGAGTGGAGATCTTCAAAGTGACACAAAATTGACCAAGTACTGAAGGTTGGTGTTGGGTCTGCAGTCTTCTTCGTGTGAGTCTATCTGTCTATACTCTGTGTCTTTATCTATCTACCTGTCTGTATAACCATCCATTTATCTATCACCTATTTGAATAATTCATCATATATTCCTTAACTGACTATGCTAAACTGTATGTTTCACCTCATTAAGTGCCAAGCACAGGATGCTCTCTAGGACTGTGATCCATTTTGGTGCTGGAGGTGGAGGGTTGGCACCAGGAGACTTGTTCCATTCAAGACTCCTGGCACCCACCAAGGGGAAAACCTGGAGAATACTTACCAACACACTGGTCTACTATGAAATATGAAATTTAACTGATATAAATATCAATTAGCTGAAAATGTTAAGGCTATTTTCAGACTCAATGACCATCAAATAATTGTCCTTTCTTCTGCCACCAGTTTGGATGTCATTGGCTGGTGGAAGTAAGGTCAGGAAATGGAGCTAGAGAAGGAGGGTGTGTGATAAAGTGGTAGATGCTCCTTCCCCCTGACTTCTGAAATACCCCCTCTTTTCTGGGAAGGTCCCTGAACCTCAGCCATATATCACCCTCCCGAATCCTCACCCAGCTTTCTGAGTCAAACACTATGACTATCCTCTCTTCAGATGTTGAGACTGAGGAACAGAGTGGGAGAGCCACACTTCCAGCCCCTGGATGAGCTGGCATGCATCTAGGCCCTGGGGTTAGGCCTGGCACCTCTAATTTTGACCCTGCAGAGGAAGGAAGGCCTGAACAGTAAAAAGTGTGATGCCCTTACTCTGCAAAATTCCAATGGGCCAACTCCCTGCTCCTAATAGGGGCCTCCATCCCCTGCCACATACTGGGATTTGTTTTATTTTATTTTTTTCATTAATATAATGGCATCATTCACTGCACAGCCCAGGTATCTATGAGGGGAGGGAGAGAGCCCTATTGGTTTCTCCCTCAGGTTCTTTTTAGAGCAGTATGATATAGACATCAGATGGATGAGTATGAATGGAGCTGCAAACCTCCCCCTGGATCCCTTCAGCAAATATCTATGGAGCCACTGCAATGTGCCAAAAAGAGTTTCTCTGGATGGGACAGAAGATAACAGACAAACTTCCATCCTCCCATCCGCTTCAGTCCTGTTGTGGAGAGAGATGGTAAGCACACAATCACATGCACATTTCATATGATACAATATGATATGATGAAAATATTACATTCCTTAGTCTATTATTATATATGATATAACCCAAAGTAATCTATTGTCAAATAGAACCAAATGATATGGAAAAAAAAATAAAGATGAGATAAATACATACTCTCAGTCCAGGAAAAGAAGGTGACATAGGTTTCTGACACACTCTGTGGAAAATGTTGGAAATATTTGGATTAGTTGTTTAGTAGATCAATCAGGATTCTTCAGAGAAACAGAACAACCAGGATATGTGTGCATATAGATATTGATATAAATACATGGAGATAGAGGTGAAATAGATGCAACAGATGATAGATGATAGATGATATAGATGATAGATGATAGATAGGTAGATAGATAGATATAGAGAACAAAACAGACATTTATTTTAAGGAATTAGCTCATGTAATTCTGGGGACTGATGAGTCCAAAATCTGTTAGCAGGTCCGCAGGATGGAAACTCAGGCAGGGTTTCTATTCATTAATCTCCATGAAAATTGTTTTTCTCTGAAGACCTTCAACAAATTGGAATAGGCCCAGTTGCATTATGAAAGAAAATCTCTTTTCTCTAAAATCGCCTCAGTGTAGATGTTGATCACAACTACAAAATTTATTCACGGCGGCATGTAGACTAGTGTTTGATTAAATAACTGGGTACTCCAAGCCCAGCCAGGCCAAAACAAAATCGAACCATCATAGATCCCAAACCAGATCCTACTGACACTCCCAGTAGATGAGAGAACAATCTCCAGGTTCTGGGACTGGTGCCACAAGTGACCCAAGCCTGTGGCTAGCAGCAGAGTAGGTAGGCATTTGAAGCCAATGACCAGATTTTTCATGACAGGGGGCGGGGGTCAGTTAAGCACGAGGAGGTGACCAAACTGCTTCGTTAAAGTATAAAGAGGTGGATGTTTGGGCCTACACATGTATTTTCTGTGTGTTTTGATCAAAATTTAAAAATTCATTGAACTCTATTATTTTCAACTGTAACTCTATTGGTGTCATGGGTTCCATTGTGATTTGTGGATCCATTCAGTTATATTGATTATTAGCAATATCCTGAAACCTTCGTCTCTGTCGCCAACTACCATGCAACTTAAAATGTGGTCTATACACACAATGGATTTTTTCCTCATTTAAATTCAAGTTGGTTAACATACAGAGCATTATTTGTTCCAGGGGTAGAATTTAGTGATTCATCAGTTGCCTACAACACTCTTCAAAAAAGAAGAAAATCGGGATCCCTGGGTGGCGCAGCGGCCCGGGGCGCGATCCTGGAGACCCGGGATCGAATCCCACATCGGGCTCCCGGTGCATGGAGCCTGCTTCTCCCTCTGCCTATGTCTCTGCCTCTCTCTCTCTCTCTCTGTGTGACTATCATAAATAAATAAATTTTAAAAAAATTAAATAAAAGAAGAAGAAAATCCTGCCATAGACAACATCATGGATGAACCTATAGGACATCATGCTAAGTGAAATAAGTCAGACACAGAAGGACAAAAACTCCATGATTTCCCCTGTATGATGGATATTAAATAGCCAAACATACAGAAGTAGACGGTAGAAGGGTAGTTGCCAGAGCTTGAGGAGAAAGGGATCGAGGAATGGTTGTCCAAGGTCCCGGGAACTACTGTGCGGAGTCCTGCCTATAGGTAACAACAAGGTATCATGTGTGCACTTAAAATTTGTTAAGTGGCTAGAGCTCCTAGTAAGTGGGTAGGATGCATGGAAATGTTTGGAGGTGATGGATTATGTGTTACCTTACATTGGTGATGATCAGACAAGTATATTAATGGGTCCAAACTCACCAAATTGTATATATTAGTTATCTGTAGTTTTTTTGTATACCAGTTATATGAAAAAAAAGTAAGTGGAGAAGTAAATAGAAAAATAAATTAAAATAGCCTGCAACTGCATCTAGTTAGTCTCTCCACTCCTGGGTGAATAACCATATCTAAAAGGTGCCAGCAGTAATGTTAAGTCACCTGGGGCACATTGGCTCTTTGTGTCCTGCCATCATCAGTGACTCAGAGGAGCATATGGGAGTCATGTTCCTCAAACCTGTGGATATTAAAGGCTCAAACATAGGTTATACTTTAATGGCAATGTCAGATATATAGGGTAGAGATGACTTAATAGCAGTAAATGTACATTTACAAAGCGAAGTCACTGGCCTCACCTTATCTTTTCATTTCAATGAATATTTTCCATACATCTACCAGATGCTCACATGATGCTCACATCGGGGATGGGTATTGAGCTGGACAGAAATATCCAGCTATCCTTGGGCCGCAGGACAGATGGCATGGAGACATTACACCCCTTGACAAGAACAGTTTAATCATTAGACTGATGTGCTACCAAGAAGCAACCTACCAGTCTCTGCAGAACTTCACTTAGATAAAGTTAAGTCTGGATATGGGTATTGAGTGGGAGGCCACCAGGAGAATGGAAGTGGAGCCATGGGCAGCATGGAAGAGCACGAGAGGATTTATAGAACAAAAACTCTGGTAGTTACATTGGTCCATGTGTGATGGATGTCCAAGATAGGAAATGTTATACAGCAGCACCCCCCCCCCCCCCTTTTCCTCTGGCCTTCCAAAATAAAGTGCATTTGGATTGATCTTCTCTCAGGGAGCCACCATTGAAAGTAGACTTAAGAAAAAGAAGAAGAAGAAGAAGAAGAAGAAGAAGAAGAAGAAGAAGAAGAAGAAGAAGAAGAAGAAGAAGAAGAAGAAAGATGGAGGGAGAGGGAAGGAAGGAAGGAAGGAAGGAAGGAAGGAAGGAAGGAAGGAAGGAAGGAAGGAAGGAAGGAAGGAAGGAAGGGGATGTGGGCAAACCAGAGCAGAGCATGTTCAGAGGACAGGACCTTGGGACCTCTGGCAGGAGGAGCTGGCTAAAAGGCCAGAGCATATGCAGCATGTGCTGAGGAATGGGAGACATCAGGGCTCTCCCACTGCATCACGTGTGTTTTCTGGGTGCCTCATGGTGGACGGATCAGAATCCTACAGACCTAGGTTGCATGGAGTGTTTCCACCAGAACCAAGACACAGCAAGTCTTCTGGAGAGGGGTCTGGTGGGAGATGACATGTGTGAACAACCTTCATGGACTGAGGTCTCCTCTGCTAACACCATCCTAGGGAGATGGAAGCCTGAGGACAATACCATCACAATCTCTGGGTCTAAATGCCCTCCCCCCCCCCTAAAAAAACAAACAAACAAGCAGACAGAAAGCAGGGGTGGTGCCATCTGACACAGGTTTAAGTTTCTGCCCTTCCAGGGGCAAAAAGATTCAATGTAGAAATTAGATCAGTTTCCAGACAAAATTCTATTTCCTTCACACTGAGTCCATGATTGAGATGTATCCCACTGTACATGCAAACACCTGTAAGGCGGTGCTGGAGATTTCACCTGAACTTGGGTGCCCACAGAGGTCAGGTGATGGAGCTTCAGAAGGAAAGACAAAATGCCAAGAAGGGTCTGTGTTCTGATGGAGGGCATGTGTGGTCACAAAACAACTGCATCATCAGCCTCATTGCCTGGAGCAGACAGGAGCTTCTCTGGGTTCAAGATTTAGGTTTTTCCTTCTAACCGGTGATCCCAACCCCTCTGTCTGTGCCTCTCCTGCTCCGTGATGGACTCATTGACCCAACCCCACTGCTGCCCCCACCCCAGGTCAGTATCTTCTATACTCAACGTGCTTCCTTCTTTGGACTTAGAGCTAGATATTGTTGAAGCTCCAGGTAGGATTACAGGGATAGGGACGGAGACTGTCTCCTCAAGGTTTTGTTTTGCCAGCTATCCTCTTCCCAGCTCATTTTTCAAAGCTCAAATAATTTATTCTTCCAATTTAGTATTAACGACAGCACGTTGTCTTTGATCTTTCAAACAAGCATGACCCAAGTCAACAAAAAAAGAGCCCTGTTTCTGATCAGCCATTGGCAAAGACTTTCTTATATTGTTTTCTCCCTACAAGGCTGTGAGCTTCTGTCCTAAATGTTTCCTCCCTGGGTGGCTGCAGACCCCCTGACCTCTCTGATCTACCCGTGTTGGTGAGCATGCGACCTGCCAGGGCTGCATCCTGACGGAGGTGTCAGACACAGAGCCGGTACTCCAGTCCATACCTGCTATTCAAATGAAGATATTGG
The DNA here is from genome assembly GCF_048418805.1 of Vulpes vulpes. Classification (NCBI taxonomy): domain Eukaryota; kingdom Metazoa; phylum Chordata; class Mammalia; order Carnivora; family Canidae; genus Vulpes; species Vulpes vulpes. Next base: position 64,633,923 of record NC_132782.1, on the reverse strand, counting down.
CACAGAGGAGCACATTTTTATAATGTGAAGTAAATGTCAAAATGAAAAAAAAAAAGTCTGTGCACATGAATAATGGAGGGGAAGCTTCAAAACCAGCATAAATCATTATTTTGGCAGGTAATTTTTTATATCTTTGCATGGTATCTTTTCTCTATTGATAAATTTATCAGTATAAAATATAGACTATTTTTATGAAATGAATACATATGAATTTAAAACAAGGTACAATTATGGAACCGTGGCATTACACAAGCAATTCCAGACGTGAGTTTGAGGTGGCATCCCTTCTCTCGATTTACAGAAGTTTATTACTTCTGAAAAAAAAATTACTTTAGGGCTAACGTACTCTGAATATCTTAAGCTGGATGGTAATTTCATGTGGACAAAATGACAAAAAAGAAACCAATTTTAGTTGTTTGAAGCAGAGACCTGGTATTTCTCTGTTTGGTGAGTCAGCGACAAAAATGAGCATCTGCCCCGAGAGCAAGGCATGCCAGGGAGCAGACAGTCAAGAAGGTGCACCCTGCCCACTTCCTTCCCTTTACTTCTTAAAATGCATCCTCGTGGACATCTGCCAGTGAAGGAGTTCTGGAATGTCTTCCATTTGAGAATCATAGCAGCTCTGGGGTCCTTCTGATCATTTTCCTTCTGCACTTTTGAGAACCCCCCATGCCTGGATGTGTGTGTGTGCCTGCGTGCATATGTGTGTGTAGTGGTATGTGCATACACGAGTTTTGCACACATGTGAGCCCATGTGTGGGGTGTGTGCATGGGAGCACGTGCAGGTGTGTGAGCTCCCTGCCTCCACTGTGACCGTGCTCTGCTACAGAATCCCCAGAGAAGTCTTTTTAGAAAGCAAATCTGATAGTGTCAAGCCCCAATCGCACAGCTCCAGTGACCTCCCATCACTGTCATGGTGAGCCCACACTCCCTGTCATGGCAAACACGGCTGCCACGCATCCCTCACTTTATCAGCATGGGTCTCCACTACAACAAGCAGTGGACCTGGGACTAATGACACATAAACTTCAGAGCCCCACCCATGGGCAACCTCACTTCTTAATGTACGTTTCCCTTAAAGATAAGGTGTGCATCCAACATGCAGCCTCGGTACATTACCTCATCTCTTGCCTCTGCCCTGTTCTCTCCCACTCACTGTTCCCCAGGGTCCTTCTACCTGCCTCTGTCATGAGAAGGGCACACCTTCCTTGTGGACCATCCCACAAGAACATACATCACACTTCTTTAGCATATGATACTACAGATTAGATGGTGATTATACAATTGTAAGAACATATTTTCTTTCCATTCCCTGTTCTCAACTGATGCATGGCCACAAATTAATACATGCTAATTGAATAAATCAATACAAGATGAAAAGACATTTTGATATGATGTGCTGAGATTAAAATCAAAGTGTTTGGGGTCTGAGTGAAGCTATAGGTGGTGAAGAGCTGAAAATCCTGTGTATCAAGCCAATTTGCTGAGCTGGTGGCCAGAAGGACCATCTCAATGTGGATCTGTGAAAACAAAGGTTCAGCAAAGAGAGTGGAGCTTCCACCCAGCCCTGGCTTCCCATGGGCCTTTGGACAAGTAGCAGATCTCTCCCAGCCTCAATGTCACCATCTGTAAAATGGGGTAACATCACCTGCCTCATGAGTGTGTGGCAGTGTATGAGACTCCTGGCTAGGAGACTGGTCCCCAGTGAGCCCTCAGGGAGGGGCTTGTATTTGTTGTGAGATCTTTCAGCCTGTGCCTGAGGGGAGATGTAGGAAATGCAGCCCCTCAAAGGTGTGATGCAGGTGAAAATGAAAATATAAGATGGAAGTAACTGTAGGTTCAGAGGAAGAAACAGAAGTGACAGGGAAAGGCCTAGGGCAGGGCACACGGGGGCCAACCAGCAGCAAAGCTCCACATCAGAGCTTTTGCTCACACCTATCTTTTGCCCATCTAGGTCATGTAAAATGAGAATAAATGTATTCCTGACCTGAGGTGTCATAATTGGATGTTTATGGGTTAGGGACTTTCAGGTGAAATATCCAGTATTTGGAACCTGAAGTTCTCCCTAGGGGGTTGGTACACTCGGAGTGAAGGGGAAGGTCGATAGTCCAGTTAAGTCAACATCGTGGCCCTAAGGCAGCTGCTCTGCATGCTGAACTGACCCACAGGCAGCAGGTGCAAGCACGGGGCGCCCGACTCCAGCTCCGAGAAGGGGGAAAGGCCAACTGGCTCCCCAGCTCCCCAGGGATTCACAGCCCCAGACCTGGCCGGGCGCCCCTAATGGATGGGGGCTGGCGGTGGGAAATGCCAAGCCCGGACAGGCCGGTCATGCAGCTCCAAGTCAGAACAATGGAAGGCTAATTCATTTAACAGATTGGATGCCCAGGGACCACGAATGACAGCTTAAAAGACCGAGAAATGCCCGGTGGGTCCAGTGGGAACACTGGAGTTTGCAGGAGAAATGTGCCTGCCTGCGCTCCAAGGCCCCGGGAAGGCTGATCTGCATTCCTGGGAAGGCAGGCAAGAACAAATTAGCTAATGGAGGCAGGGGACCTGGATCTTGGGGAATTTACCAGAGTCAAGACGGTCCTCGGTCAACACTTTTGTGAAGCTACCGATAAACAGACCCAAGCGTCCTTTACGCGAAGGGTTTTCAGCGACCTGGCCGGTGACACTGAAAATAGCAGGTGCATTTAACAGGCCACAAAGTACTATTACTTGGGTACTTTGCACTTGTTCGGCAGCCGTCACCTGGGGTCCAGTGCCACGAGCATGACTAAACGTAGTAAAATAATGGTGACCCTCATGGTCACTAGGTTGGAACCTTGAGATCCCATCACCTGGTGCCTTGGACTCGTCCCACGGTCTACCTTCTTTACAAGTTTTTGCTTCTGTTGTTTTAATTTACTGCCATCTATTCCTTTGAAAAGATTGAACATGGAAACCACACACATAATTCATTTTATCACTATTTTAAACACTAATGAAGGGTCGTTACTGTGTCATCACCTGTGGAGGGTGTTATTTGCTGAGAGCCATCTCTGGGTGGATTGCCGAGCCTTCACTCCCCGGCCTCCACTCTAGTCTCACTCCCTGACCTAATGGCACCCATGCTCCAGTGCGGCCCTGGACCATCTCTGCTCCTGGGACCTCCTCTCTCTACCTCCATGCTCATCCTAACTCCACTTGTTGCCCTCATAAGCTGGACCCCAGGGCACCAGGACAACAGTGCTGTGGTGCGGTGTCCCTCCCCTCCATGGCCTCCGGAGCAACCCTCATCATGAAGGACCAGGGGCACTGGGCCCTGCTGGTCCAGCTGAGCACTGGAGGAGGGAGCGGAGGAGGCACCACCCAGGCAGGTGGCTGCACTGGGAATCCCTGCCTGGCCCTGACCAGCCTCCATGCCTGTGTGTCACCCCTCAGCCTCCCTGTCACTACCAGGTCCCTTCCACCAAGAATCCGAGATTCCCTAAGGATCTCCTATGAAAAACAAGCAAAGCAGTGCCTGACTTCCCACTCCCTTGGCTGCAACCACTGCCCCTTCTTGTCTGACCCCAGTAGGGCCACTGCTGCGCATCTTTCTCTGCTCCTCCCAGGGACACTTCAACTCGCCCCAGTCTGGGCTCAGCCCATAGCTTCAGAAGGACTTCAGTGTGCATCTGCAGAATGCGCCATGTTTCCTAGTTGGTTCCAGAGACCCTTTCCATCTCGCCCAGCACCTCAGGGGCACCTACATTGGCCTCCCCCCGCTCTATCACCACTGTCAGGTATAGGGGTTTCCAAAACACCACCCAGACTCTCCCTGGCTTTGGTCCTTCTTCCCTGAACTCGAATTTTTCACTATTTCTCAAATCCATCTTGGGTTCAGGGAACTCTAGAGTTGTGTCCTCCTTATTGTTGAATTTGGCCATTGAGAGATGATGTTCTATTCAGAAGAGAACAGCCAAGGTGACAAGCACACTGATAGTTCACACTGTCCTACCCAGTGTGGACTAGAGAGAAGCCTTTGGTGCTCTCCACCATGCTGCTACTCATCCACCTAGTTGTGACGTTACATTGTCATATTTAGACAACAATTCTTTTCATTACCTACACTGGATGATTAAGAAGCTTCCCCGTATCATAAACAAATCAAAACCACATATATTTTAAGCTATTTGAAATGTTGCCACATCCAGATGCAAAGCTTCACCTTGGAATTAAGTAGATTTATCTATTTACCAGAGATTGGGAAACCAGGTTCTTTGTTCCAGGCAGTGCACGGGTCTCAGCCTGGACTCTTCTGTCCTCAGAAAACAATTCCTGAGTGACAGAGACCACCCCTTCCAGCTGCTCTCAGCCTGGGAGAAGGGCAGCCTCCATGCCCCACTCAAATGAGAGCAGAGCCAGGCAAGGGAACCCTGTGCCCTGCTAGCTCATGGTCCTTCCCTGTGCCTTTCAGGATTTGCCGTTCAAAAAAGTTTCTCGCCCCCTTCTCTATCTCTCTTAGCCTTTTGATTCTTACTTGAAGTATAGCTGACACACAGTATTACATTGATTATAGGTATACAATGCATTGATTTGACAATTCTGTAGGTGACTCAATGCTCACTATGATAAGCATAGTCACCACCTATCAGCATACAATGTTTTTACAATATTACATATTGTAATATACATATATAATATATATTTTATCCATTTATCTATTGACAGACACTTTAATTTATTCACCTCACATGATGGAAACTTCCTACCACCGAACAGCAGCTGCCCACATCCCTCACCCCCAGCCCCTGGCAATCATGATTCCACTCTGCTTCAAGGAGTTTGGCCACTTAGATTGGTCACATATGTGGAATCATGCAGTATTTGTCCATCTGTGACTGGTGTATTCTTTACTGAATAATACTGCAATGAACTGGCAGTGCAGATAGTGCAGATATCTCAAAAGCCTTATTTAGATTTTTTAGTTAAATATGCAAAAGTCTGCAATGGCTTATATCCCACTGGATATACTAGATCATATTGTAGTTCTCTTGTCAATTTTCTGAGGAAACTCCACGCTGTTTCCTGTAAGATCGTACCAACTTACATTCCTCCCAACAGCGCACAAGGGTTCCTTTTCTCTAATCTTGCCAATTTTTGTTGTCTTTTTTTTTCTTTTTTCAAAAATAATCATTCCAACAGGTGTGAAGTGATAGTTCACTATGGTTTTGATTTGCACTGATTAGTAATGTTGAACAACTTTTCATGTATCTTTGGCCACTTTTATATATCTTCTTGAAGAAATGTCTTCAAGTCCTTTGCCGTTTTTTTTAAATTGGGTTACTATTTTTTTATTGATTTATAAGTACTTCTTAGATATTTTGGTTAGTAACCCAAGGAGAGTCTTCAGGAACAGAATGTTTATAAGCTGAGACATACCTCTCCTCTGTGGTTCCTGGAGTTTGGAGGGCTAGATCTCTACTCCCCAGTGAGACTGACTCACTCCTGTTTGATACCTCTGTTCAATAGTCACTACAAGACCCTGAAGCAGGACAGGGCCTTTGAACCTTTAGACAACGGGTTGTACTACTTAAACTACCCTAGTTACTTAGAGCTTAGACATTCTGGAAAGTGTTCATACATCCAACTAAGGCAATCCACTGAGGAAACTGCATAATCCCATGGGAAGGCAATATTTATTTGACCTTACGAAGTATTAGTAAATCCAAAGACACTAGGAAACTCTGGTCATAACATTGTAAATCATCTATTTTTAAGTTGAGACTCTAGAACCACTCAGAGGGCACACTCTACCATCCCAGGAATGATGAGATAACATTGCTCTCTTAAGTGTTATTTGAATAAAGTCTGATTAAAAGTGTACCACCGGCACAGCATCCACCATCTTAAAGACATACTTGTATCAAGCATAAAGATTTGTACCAGGAAGGGAATAAATTTGGCCTATTTCTGTGATATAGGATTATAATTCAGAAGACATTACGGTGGTCTTAATTTTTGTTAAAAATGCTAACTTGTTGAAATAATAATCTGTGAATAATTCCCCGAGCTATTTTACTGCTTTTTCTTGCCCATTGAACTTGACCCTACCATCCATAGGAAGCGTTATAAATTTTTAAAATTTCCTGTGAGCTGGACATTTTAATGAGCCACGCACAGCAGTGTCCTGTCAGTGGCCGGTGTGTCAGCCGGCAAGGGGAAATTTATCTCACCGGCACAATACGGCGGCGCTGCTTTCCACCAGAGCCTGGACTAATTCCACTCTGCGGTTTCCTGAATTAACAAGGCTTGTCTTCCAGCCTTTCGACATGGGGGCACTCTGTTCCAACCTCACTTGATTGCTGGCCTCCCCAGCCTCCCGTAGGACGCCCGGGATTTGATCCACCTGGAGCCTCGGTAACCAAGTTCTGCCTCCTGACCTTGGTGATGGATGCTTCATCTTTTATGCTGTAGTCACTGCTTCCTTGCCCTCTCCACGTGCCCCTCCGCCCACTGGTCAGCACACACCCCCCTTGTCTTTCTATAAAAAAGAATAACATTTGACAAGTGAGCTGTTTGTCATGCGTGCTGTAACACAGTTGCAGTTAGAGAGGGCAGTAGGCCCATCTGTCAAGACCTAAATGCTAATAGATCATTGGCTGGTACTTGGGCCAAGCGTTGGGTCACTCATAATTTCACCTACGGATACAACTATTCTATGAGAATATGACATACTTCTTTAGGTATTAAATCAGCCCTGGTATAATTTGTCTGCCAAAGCTCAGTATGGAAGGAAGTAAAATACTACAGCTGTGTCATATAATTACATCCTGAAGCCCACGAAGGTTGGCACTTATCTCTCTGGGTGTACGGTTCTTTAAGAAAAAAAGTGGGGAATGGAATAAGAGCAGAGTGGAAAGAAGCAGAGGGAAGAAGACAGCAGAGGAAGAATTTACATACTGAGCATTAGTCCAGAATCCGTCTTCTGTCACGGGGCCCAGCCCTTGCTCTGGTTCATAGGCTTCTTATCAGATCTTGTCTTGAATGCCCCTCCCCCACCCAGCGCTACACAATGGTGCTGATAGAAGGGAAGCAAATTTCTTCTATTAGTGACTGGCAGCGATTGGAGTGAAATGAAGTTGTTGCATGATATTGTTATATATGCAAGGTGCAAATAACCTAGTCTGAATAATCACAGCCTGTGTCCTTTTAAATGATTTTTCTCCCCATTTAAAGGAAAGCCTTTGATGTGATAATATTAATTCCCTCCGTGCTGGAAGGAAGAGGGAAAAAAGCTCAGAGAAGCGGAAATTAAATGAGTAATGCAATGTCAGTCAATCTTTTAAGCCAGGGCCTTATTAACTGCTAATCATTTTGTCATTTTGTCGCTCAAAGTAATAAATTTGATACGAAAGCACGGGGATGTCTTATGTTTACTTTTATTAGCTTTAAACAGAAACAGTTGCGGAGACATTACATTATCGAGACGTGTGGCATTTAAGTGGTTTCTGTAAAGCATATCATCATTTTTCTTCCTCACCAGCGTCTGATTGCCATAATTTTGAATAATCTGGCTGTCTGAAAAAAAAAATTAAAAAAAATTCTATCCAGACCTTGCCCAGAGTTCTATCCCTGGAGTTTTATCAGGATTATACCAGGCATTTGATTACCTCCAATTTGTCAGAGGTAGCTGTGGGAGTGAGGGGGCAGTGGGGCTTCCTGGAAGGGCCACTCGCGGTTTGTGTGCACCCTCATTCTAAAAACCAGTAAACTCTGGAAAACATTGGAAGCCAGGGCGGCCACCTTGTGGAAGCTCTGCTAGAGCCCTGGACCTCATGGAGATCACACAAGAATCTGCAAGTGTCCTTGGTTGCAGGGATCCTGGGGTAAAATGTGTGGCCAAGAGGATACCCTGCATGTGTACACACTGTGCTGACAGATGTGGGTGAGCCAGGTTCCTTGGCTGGTCCCATCCTGCACAAGATTTGAGGTCTTTTTGACCTCTTGAATTGAGGACAGCTTGCCGAGTCCCTGCTACGGCTGACAGAGTGATGATCTGATGGGTCCAGATACATCTGTGGATCTCATCCCAGCATGTGCTCTGGCAACTGGGCTACTTCCCTCTGGATCGTACTTCTGCAAGCAGGAGGAATATTGAAGGGTGAACCGAAATTCAAGATGCCCCAGCCTGCCTGTGCTCAGCTTCCCCAAGGAACCAGGAGGTTGGAAGTAGAGGGCAGATGGAAAACCATTCTCAGCACAAGCACTCAGGTGCTGCTGAAGGCTCTCCGATCTAGAGCTGTCAGTGGGAGCCCCATTCTCAAGTCCAGCTGAGCATTGAAATGCTGTCACCAGACACGAGCAGCCTGTGGTGACCTGGTTGTGACATTCAGCTGCAGGAACCCATGGGTTTCCAAAGGAGGGGTGTCCACACAGGCTGCAGGGTTCCCCATCAGTAATGGTGGCTGCAGCCAGCCCTTGTCCATGCTCCCAAAGTAAAGGACTCTTTGTGCTTCCGATATTGAGGAGTCTCCCATCTCTCATCATACAATGAGGCATCTATGGGCACTATTTCCTAGAAGTTTCCAGTGACTTTTGTGAACGAAAGAAGTCTGTATTTAATATTTGAGTTGCTGAAAGTTACTAGTTTCTGATATGATGTTGAAGGCCATATTTGGAGATGTTTTTTCCTCCAGAGAGAGTTGATTCAAAGGTACAAAAGTGTCTTCCTGTTTATCATCAATCTTTTTGAGGTGAAAGTATGTTCTGGTGGCCAGTTCAAATATCTCCATCTTGGGCACCTGGGTGGCTCAGTAGTTGAGAATCTGCCTTTGGCTGAGGGAGTGATCCTGAGGTCCTGGGATTGAGTCCCATATTGGGCTCACCACAGGGAGCCTGCTTCTCCCTCTGCCTGTGTCTCTGCCTCTCTCTATATGTATCTTGTGAATAAGTAAATATAATATTTTTAAAATCTCCATATTTCACCTGTGTGCTCACAAGCACCACAACCAGACGGATGGAGGGTCAAATGTTAAATGATTACAAATGAAAACATTGTGAAAGAATTGTCACATGAAATACTTAGGCAGGTCACTGTGCGTCCACTTTCCTGGGATGAGATAGTGGAGGCCTCTCTTCATTTCCCTTTGATCGCTCAGTGGTATATTCAGTAATCACATCATTGGTATTATTATCCAGGTGCTGATGGTCCCAACTCTGAGGAGCCTTGGCTACGGGGAGATGACAATCCTCACACAGATAGAACACATATTTTATTCCTGCTGGTAAATTATTGATCACAGATATCAATAAATATCTAGATGTTTTATTTCACAGGACATTCACTTAAAACAGATGCATTGCTCTTATAATTTGTCATATCCTGCTATCCTTTTAACACATGCATTTAAATATAATTAAGGACATCATTTTAGTCAAGATATGAACTTTTTTTTTTTGCCACTTCTCAGTCTAAACACTGAAGTAGGAAACATGCCACTCTCCTCTTCTTGAAAATCACTTGTAAAATTGGGAAGCAGAGCCACCAAATTCATGAGAAGTCGGTTGAGTGTACCATACTTTCCTCATTAACTCGATTTCTCCCTTCTCGGTACTTATGTCAACTTCTGCCCCAAACTGGTCCAGTGGTCAGATGCATGCCAAAGGGGACTCCTTTTCACTAGGTGAAACCACCCATAAGGCCACATGTGACACATAATGTCACTAAGAAAGAGTGACTTCTTTATTGAGTCACTCACCCTATTCGGCACTGCACCCCCATCTGGCACACTAGGTATAGAAACACACTCAGGAGAAAAGTAGCTATGAAATACTAGAGTTCTGAAGATGTTGGATGCTCAGGAGTGTTCAGAATGGTAAGCTGTAAAGACCATCAAATGATCATTAACTACAGGACACTGCTGGACTGTCACCAGGGCGCAGGCCTGAGCAACAGGTGTCCACGCAGACAGGACCAGAGAATGCAGCATATGAAGTGTCCCGAAACAGATAATACATAATAAAAACATTAAAAACACACTTGAGCTGTCTCTTCAGGAGCTTGAAAGATATGCAAAGGGCAGAAATGCATTTTCAAACATTGACAAGCACAAATGCTTACTGTTGCCACTTGAAATGGAGACAAAATAGAGGCTAAAAAAATCAATAAAACCCAATATCCTGTTTTACTGGGGGCATTTTTATATGTGTATGTCTGTGTATTTTTGTGCAAGTGTGCATTTTAACTAAATCAACACCCTACACTGGGATTTAGTGTTTCCACAGGTTTCTTAAACAAATGTGATGAACTCACCGAACTCGTTAATGAAAGTGAGCACTCCTTGTTAAAAATTGTTGTGTGGCCTAGGACCACCTGTGGAATGACCTTGACCCTGTCCCCTCATCTCAGCTTTGGTGTCCTCACCTGAATTGGAGCTGATGGTCACCAGTCCTCCTATGAGCCGGCAGCAAAGCCCCAGCCCCTGCCTCTGTGCCAGGCAGCGTGTCACTTGCAGACGGTCGCATCATGGCTGCACAAGCTGGGTCTCTGGGGGAGGTTGGTCTGGCTCCAGTCAGGTTCTCAGGTGTTGCTGCTCATTATTTCTCCACCCCGAGCCCCGGGGGCACATGATGACCTCTGTAGGAACCAAGTGCATGAGGACCAATGGCTCTAGGGATGGCAAGGGGTGTCCTGAGGGCACATCTGTGTCTCCAAGGTGTGTGTGAGTGTGGGTGAGTGTGGGTGAGTCATCCGAGGGCCAGTTCTTTGATCCTCCAGCGATGGTCCCATTCTCTCTAAGAATGAGCTTGCTCCGTTCCTGAGAACTCTGCCCACCCAGTGGTCTTCTCGGGTGTCCACATTAGGCATCGCAGTGCAGGAGACATGGGGATGGCCTCCAATCTGATCTATGATTCAGAGCAGAACATGGCCCATCAAGCTGTCATTACAAGAAAAAAGGTCTGATTAATAAGGACCACTTCTCTCATACATCCAGGTAGGTTTTCAGCTCCGTCTTCATAAGAGTTAAGCTACTTTGTCAATACAGCCATTTTAGCATGGATTCCATTTATTTATTTCTGCCATGGGTGAGCAGTCAAGCTAGTTATATGGCTTTATATAAATGAAACTGATAGTGAGTTTCTCTTGTGTTTATTTTTTTATTGATCTATGATTGATTGATTGATCACCGCTAATCCTCATGTGTGTTCCTGCCCTGTGATAGTGGAGACAGATCTCAGAGTTCCAAACTTGAACACCTTCTGCTTTGAACACCAAACCATCGATAAATCACCCCAGGCAGGATAACCTCAAAGAGTGGAATTTTGGAAAATGTGCCTATTACTCTTTCCAACAAATGGACCCCCCACATGGGAGATAAATTTCATGCAGCCTGTGATCACAGCTCTCCGCTGGTGTCTTTGCGGCCTCACTACTTGCTCTGTTCCACCCGGAGCCTGCAGCTCACGTCTTCAGCAGCATTTTTAGGCCTCAAGTGGTCTGAAATAAATTATCCAATTAAACCATTCCAAATAACAGTTTGTATTTAATAACAGAAATCATAAGAAAAAGAATCATCCAATGTAAACACGAATTATATACACACCTTAATTATTGCAAGTTACAAAATGCATGGGGGAGATATATTTTTTTTCCTTATGACAGTCATTATTCATCCTCAAATTATTTACAAAACAGTAATAGCAATTTGCATTTAAATGATATGTTTCTTATGAAGAGTTCAATATGATGTGTGTATGTTGAGGTATATACACACATATAAATTATAGCTATTAATTCTGCACTAATATAAGAGTAAATACATTTGCTTTATGGTACATGCTGATAGTGATTATTGCCATTTGCCACCTTTTAAATGGTGGGATTCTTGGGCTCCAAGGAATGAAATGATTTGCCCAAATCTGCATTCCATGTCCGTGGCAGAATTGGAAATGAAAACGGGGTTCGGCTTTCGAAGTTTAGAGCCTTCCTTGCTTTGGACTCTGGAAACATCCCTCTTCGAGAGAGTTTGGCTGACCGACTCACATGCTAGCAGGAAAGGTCACCCCTCAGCTCTTCTAGACTTAGAAGAACAAAGCAAAATATTCACACGTATCTCCCTGAACCTGCCAGGAGGCTGGACCCCTCCTGCATGATAGCACCCCTCTCCCTTCCTCATGGGCTGAAATGCTCAGAGAGGACTTGTTTTTAAGGGTCAATGAACATTTATCTCTTCTGCAGCTCTTCCCTCTCTTGAGCTACTTATTCAAACTGAATTTTGAAAGCAATAGAAGCAATGCTAATGTACTGAAAGCTGCCTCCTCTAGTTGGCAACATTCACCCATGAAATGCAATTTTTAAATGTAAAATCTGGGTGTGAGGCTTACGTGTGTTTAGAGAGTGGTCATCCCTTTTAAGCAAGGTAACCCCCAAATACCGTAGGACCTTTGCCTTCCCGCCCCTCTGAGTCCCCGAGTTAGGGGTCTGTGCCTTAGGGGGGCAGGAGGCGTCCCCTCTAGGGGTGCACCTGCATCCATCACAGCCCCGTCGTGAGCACGGCCCCCACGTCCAGGCACTTCACTCACTTCTCACGTGGTTGGGAGCCGAGTTAAACAGGCAGAGGTTCTGCAGAACGGAAGACGGTGTTTGGATGCTGTGACCTTCAAGCTCCATGATTTATTGGAGTAATATCACATAAGGAGCTATCACGGAGACATAACATATTTATCAAGCTCATCTCCCCGCCTCACTTCTGAGCCTAACAGACCAGAATTTATACATTCACATGAGGACTTTGTTACCTGTGTATTCAAATATCGTTTCGGAGGCAGAGTGATTTTCCATAAGGGGAAACGATGGGGGAATCAGGAGACCTGGGTTGCCCGGACCAGCCCCGCATTCTCAAATATTCCACCAATGGCTCCTGCTGAGGGATTTCAGACAGGAGTGTGTTGGAGTGTGCATGCCACTCCCCAGCGAGTGGGGACGTCCCTGTGATGGCCCTGGTGTCCAACCTGAGTGTCCGTGTGTCACAGGGCTGCCACAGGCTGTGAGTCCTGCTGAGCTGGGTATGCATCAGCTTCATACTTGCCTTGGAGCTTAGCCCTGGTGCTCTGAGGAAGAGACCCACTGAGCACTTAGATGCCTCGACGTACAACACATCTTTGGTATGTGGATAAAGTGTGTGGTTTTCCTTAGGAACAGAATTTCCTCCTTTCAGTACAGCACATGGGTTTGGTTTATCCTCACATCATCCGTCCATACTGAGACGGGCTCTGCGGTGTACGTGGACTTACCAAGAGTGATGGGGAAGTGGCTTCTCTCAGCCTCTCGTCTGTGACATAGACCAGTAACAGAAGCCATGGAGAGCATACTCAGCAGCCCTGCTATTTTGCTCCAAATAAAGAAATGAACTTCAGTCCATCTTTGAATTAGCAGGAAAAAAATATCTCTATACTCCCAACTTTAGATTCATTTTCCTCTAATTGTCCCAGGAAGAAGAGAGGGTCAGGTCCTCACCCCTCCTTAATCAGTCTGCCGATGGGCATGGAAATCAGGTCCCTCTCTCATGACATGTTCACAATAAGGGCCAGTTAGGCATTCCAGAATAACCAGTGATGACATATGTAACTGTGCACAATGATTATCAGCCTAATGTCACACAAATAAGTCCTAAATTTCTGGTACTGACCCTCCCCTATGGTCAAAAATATTTAATTAATAATCCAAGATTATCATCACTGCCATCTTCTAAGCCACCACGACTTTGCCACAAACCACTAACACATACCTATATCCTAAACCCTTGCTGTATTTGGAGGGTTCCTAGCTCCCTTGCCCACCTGCAGATGATGCTTCACAGTAGCTGGAAAAGCCTCAGCTCAGACCTGTATTCCCAGCTGTCACCCCTGCACAGCCCCCAGTGACAATGTCATCAGGGCCAGGACACTCGTGACTTTGGTAAAGCCCTGACATGGAAGTAAGATGGACCACAGGGCATGGCAACCACTGGGCTGCACTTCTGAGACCTCTCCGGCTTCTTCCCCCTCAGTTAAAGAGCCAAGGGGATGAGAAATGCCATCTGTGCCTTTCTGAGTGTCAGTTGGAAGTGGGTGGTTTAACATCAGCTGCTCCTTCTGGCCACAGAAGCTGCTGGAGCAGTAGGTTTGCAGACATTACAGTGGGCAAGTTTGCATATTGATCTTTGAAGGTCCATTAGCTCTGTGCTGAGTACTGCTGACATCACAGATGGATGCGTCTTTAAACTGGCTCTCTCCGGGTAAACCACTTGGGGACTCTGGCCATTGACTTGAGGTGGCAGTGGTGTCCTGCCAGAGGACAGGGCTTCTTGTTCCCTCTTCCCTTCAGAGTCTCATCTCCCTCCCTCCCTCCAAGTCCTCCCCTCACTCATCACCTCGCTCCTCACCTCCTTTACATTTCTTTTTCACCACAGCAATTTTTAGATCTTCTTTTCTCCAAGAGAAGGGACTTTTCCCCCCTCGGATGTGTGGGTGAAGCTATGGGCAGGCTCTTGTACAAAGTGCAAAGGTTTAGGAAGCTTCTCCTCAATGACACATTTGTTTGGCTCATGAAGAAAACCATTATCACCGAATAATAAGAGGAATAAAATGATCTTTTTGGAGTCATACTGTAGACCTACTTTATTATTTGGTTATTTCAATAGATGAGAAAGTCTAAAAAGATATCTGTTTTACAAGGAAGGGGAGAGAATTCTAGTCATTGATTCACACTTTAACGGGTAAAACATGGGGAAAATCATTATAAATGTACTGGGCCTCCATCATCGTATGAATGCATGTCTGGACTCACTGTGATCAATTAAGTGTCCCCTATCTGACTGGGAACAAACGCCAGGAGGTGTGGGAGGTACTGGGTTCCCAAGGAGGCCACTGCCCGCCTGCCCACTGCTCTCAGGCCGGCTACCGACAAGCCCCGCGCCCTGTCAATACATCGGAAACATAATTTGTATCAGCAGCTGTTTCTTTAATTAAGATCTCTTTCAAATCTTTCCCATCGATTCATGCCATTAACTTATTGACCAGTTTGCTTGTGCTGAGAAGGTGTGTTTTGTGGAGAAGCCACATCTGACTGCACATTTGTGGATTCCAGGAAACAGGCTTGCTGGTGTTTGGGTGGTTACCAAGGCCTTGACCGAACAACAAACATAAAACCCAACTTAGAATCGCTAACCCAAGCCCCAGGTAGAAGTAGAAAGCACAGCAGAAGAGCAGTGTGGACACTCACCTGAGAGAGACACCAGCAACACACAGAACTGTCTGATGCTATTTATTTATTATTTATTTGTTTATTTATTTATTTATTTATTTATTTATTTATTTATTTATTTATTTATTTTGGTCTGATGCTCTTTAAACTTGAAATAAAACAGAACTTCATCTCCTGTGAAAACCCAAGCAAATTTTAATTACATTATAGAGAGATATGTATAAATTAAACCACACATTATATGAGCATAGGATCGAGTAATTATCTGATCTCTTGATGAGGAAGCATTCTCTAAGGAAGGAAACCAGTAATGTGCCTTAGCAACTGGAAAGACTATTTTTTTGGCAACAATAAAATTAAAAAGGGAAACACTGTGAAACCATCTCTGTGACAAATATGGCAATAGGAAATTTCCTCAATATACAAAGGCAGTTAGATACCTGTATGTTTGTTGTGAAAACCACCGGAATAAAATGGGGGAAATAAAATGGGTATGCGTTTAATAGAATTTTACTGAGGAGATAGTGAAAAATAGAAATAACCATAAAATAGTTTAATATCTCTGAGCACTGGGTGTTATGCTATATGTTGGCATATCAAACGCCAATAAAAAATATACAAAAAAATCTCTAGCAATAAAATAAATCAAACAAAAATAAAAGATCTTTAAACACATCAAGTTAGTAAAGCATGAACATTAAACTACTTGATACTGGAAGAGCTCAGGACTAGAGCTTCTTTTAGAAACAATTGTGAATAACAATTGGTACAACCTTTCATAAAAGCAGTTTAGCAATGTATCCAAAAATATATTCATACCAGTTTACACATGTCTAAGTGATATCAGTAATTCCTCTGATAGAAACATATTCAATGGAAATAATGAAGAAGTGATTCTATTTGGCCGTTTTATTATGGTATTACTTTTGATAGAAAATGTTTAATAAATATAAAAAAATAAGGGAATAGTTATATCAACATGGTACAGTTAAGATAGTGGCCATTCAGTGATATTTTCTCCTCAAGTTTAATAAACAGGCATAATTAGTGAAAAACTGTAGGCTTTCTAATAGTGAAAAGCTGCAAGAATCAGTTTTGACAAATATTTCCCACAATGAAAACATTATTTTTTAGGGTAGGAACAATTTTTAAAAATATCCTAAGATTTTTCACTTAGCATGAAAAAGCAGCTTTTGGATAAAATTTAGAAGAAAAGCAGCACATACACACACACGCACACACACAAATATGACTGTGGCTGACTCCGTTGTCCTGGAACTGGGTTAGTGATAACTTCATTAGTGTCTTTAGACATGAGAAAATTAGTCAGGCAAGATCAAGAAACCAGCAACAGTTAGCAACCTTAGAGTGTTGATTTTGTGCCAGGCGCTAACCTAATTTCTTAACTTATATGATCTAAATTAATCCTCACAACCACTTTTTGAGGTAAACATTATCATCTACAGCTCATACGCTTCAGTGAGAAGTTCAAGGTGTCCACGGATACACCTCCACTCTTGGCCCACTGAGACCATCTTCCCCGTATCTACCTTCTAAGGGTTTCCAGGCATGACCTGTCCTGTGTTTTTTACAGGAGCCTTTCTACTGAACCAGCTAGAACCTACAGACCAAAGATCAGCATGTCAGGAGCAGAACCCAGCTGCAGTCTCAGAGGCTGACTTATGAAATAACCTTCAGTCATTTTCGGCCTTGGTTATAGAGAGAATATACAATATTTACTATTGTAGGAAGAATTGTTGGGGCTTAAGATATGAATTATTAACTGGACAAGGATTTTCTAAAATCTCTGTGATTGCTATGCATACATATATCAAATCACAGCATAATATATCTGACATATATACATTTGTATGAAAACATTTAAACAAATAAAAAATAGAATATATATATATATATATTTGAATAACAGATTAATAACTAAAAGAGAGATGAATGATTTGAAAGTATTTGTACAATTCTACTAAATTTGGTAGAGATACGGTGTTCTTGATGAATTAAAGTTAAAGATTACAGCTACAATTTATACAAACTGAAAAGTAGTGCAAATGTATAATATTCTGTAATGGACACATTCAGGTAACTCCTTCTAGGACCTTTACACCCTCCAGGCCTAAGGGAAATCAGACAACGAAGACTAGAATGCTTGTTAATAAGAACAGCCACTTTCTGACCCACCTAGCGGCAGGAGTCCCACTAGGTACCCTGTGCAGGTATTAGCTTTGGCAGTCACAGCACCCTTCCATGGGACAGACAGTGGTTTTATATGACATAACAAACTTAGAGACATTTTGGAGTTTATTCAGATCCTAGGACTAATGCCCAAGTCTGAACAGACCCATGCCCTGTGTCCTTGGCCAGCAGATGCACGGCTCCTCCTGTGGAAATTTCTGTGCTTTATGTGGATTGAGTTAGAGCTTTTCTGTTTATCCAGTAGAGGTATTTCAAAGACAGACAATCAGAGAAAGAAGTAAAGGCAAGGGTGTGAATTTGAGGTAACCGCAAGAGAACTAATCAAGAGGTTTGATCAGATAGCCCAGAAAGAAACTCTAGAGAGAGAGAAAAAAAAAATCATGGAAATTTGAAGAAGACCTCTTTTGAGGAGGTAAAGGGAAATCAATGTTGGAATTTGAAACCTAGCAACCAGACGTGTAGCAAGGACACCCGGGGAAAGGTGCCCCACATGTCAACATATAAGTACAGGTTAGTTAAAATAATGACATTCTTAACTCTGGAAATATAGTACTTAAATGTTCAATAATTCATTTCAAAATTAAGCACTATGTTAGCTAAAATGAGTCCCTAAAAAAGTGTTAATCTTTTGTTGATCCTAAGGAGATATCACTCTTCATTCATTTACTAAATAACACCAAATTTTGGTTTTCATAGTACATAATTAAATAAACATTGGGACCATCATTATTTGGCAGTGAGGGAATACAAAGATGAGTAAGAAACAATCTTTATCATTGAGGAGCATATGGCCTTTTTTTAGCGGGTTATGCATTGAGGAGAGATTTATAGACTGCTAATTTTGGCACAAGGAATCAGTTCTATGATAGAAGCAAGCAGATATGCATATTCTCAAGACAAGAGTATGAAGAACCTCCCGAAGGGAAGTTTATATGATATGTGTAGTTTACACAGGTGGAGAACAGGGCATGGATTGGGGAGAAGAACCATCTAGATAGAAGGGCCCTCATGATCATAAAAGTATATAGAAGGAAGCTGGAAAGAAAAATGAGAGCAGATGTAGACTTGCGATGGGAAGGGAGCAGAGATGGGAAAATCTCTCCTCCTGGGGGGTTCTCAATCCTCTTAAAAAATAATACAGTGCTATGAATCTTTAGGAATTCTGCTGGGCAAGAGGAAAGGAGTCATTGACACAAAATAGTTGAGGATGCTCTGAAATGCAGATCAGAGCTAGTGGCCTGAGCTGGCCACCACAAGTGTGTAGATGGAGCAGTGTTCTTGGCTGAGGGACTATTGCTAACTCTACTAGACACAGTGTGTGAGCAAAAAGAATATTCAGAGTGTGTTGTTTGCTCAGCACAGGTGATACCTATAGCCAAGATGTCCTCTGTATGCTTGGGTGAGCAGGAAGGAACAAAAATGATGGCTCCTACAACAAGGAGGTCAATGAAAGCTGAGGTGAGGATAACGGATAAAAACAAGAGTAATTCAAGTACCTGAACAAGTTTTCCATGAATGTGGAGAATGGAAAGAGCAGATGACTGCATGAGAATCAGCTAAGTCTATATTTTGCACTGAAGACTTTGTTTTTGGTCCTGTAAAATTACATTAACTATGGTTGTTGGAGAGCAATTTGATTTTCTTCCAGTTCATTATATGATGTCCCTGGAGGAGGTAGCCCTTAGAATGATGCTTTCCCAATAGGCATGGAGATGGGGACTCCCCAAATTTGTGGAAATTGAAAAATAAAATAACCTAAATAAATAATATAAGGCATTCATGTTCAATTTTTGCTAAGTGAGTACATGTTGCTCCAGGTTATTAAAACTCTCTAAGATGACTTGACTGTATATCAGTGTTGTTTAGGAAGTAAAACAAGTGACAAAATGTAATATAATTTTCCACCTTCATTTAATATGCCCCCTATATATCAACTGCTCTAAAAACCCTTTGCAGCAGTACATATTATCAAGCCAAAAGCAAATTAGCAAAATCCAACTTTGAGCCAAATAAATTATTGTTTAGTCTTGGCTAAAGAGGGCATTAGGGGATATGAGCTGGTAGTTCATGAATAGCATCAACCTGCCAAATTCTTGACCGTAACGGTAATGTTTCAAGTCCCATTTGAGAAATTTACGAATGGATGCAACTTTGCCTTCCATGATAGACAATTTATAAGCTTGTCCCTTGAATACATCAGTGTTTTTAGGACACATATTTTGGATGATTTAAGTAGACTGGCATGTGTATACTATACGATTATGAAATGAAATCTAGAATCTAAAGCCGTAAGATAAAAAGGACCATGGCTATTACATTTTCAGAATGCATCAAAACATTTTGAAATTCAAGACACATGGAAAGCTCAGTCATGAGAGATTCTAATTGGTTTGCTCTTAGTGGATAGAGTTATCCTTTTTTGAGCTAAAATTTCAAATTGCTGGTTGATTAAAATCTTAAGAGCTTTTACCAACAGGCATTTTAGTAATTAAAACACATAGTCAGTTGTCCTTAAAACACACAGGACTTGTCTTTTAAAAAAGAAAATCTATTCAGCAAATGCATTTTAAATTTGGTGAGAGTCCTCCTAACACAAAGTAAGGGACTTGGAAGAAGTCCAACCATAATCAATTTCGCAGACTCAATACCCACAGCTTTGGAAAACAAATTCATGGAATGATGATGACCATGAGACTATAAAAGACACTTTTCTGAAATAATATCCTTCCAACCTCTTGTATCAAATAATATATCCTGGGTGTTTATATATGCCACGCCAGGAGCTCACATTTCTCCGAGAGACACCAGGGAGACGACGTTAATGACAATTATTTTCCTCCCGCATGTAATTTTAAAAAAATAATAACACCTGAATAGATCAAGAAATATATCATCCTAAGAGGTGAAATAGTTTGTAACATTAATCAGGCCAAGATAATTGCCAAGTATTCAACATTGCACAAAACACTGGATAGAGCATTATGAGATTATAAATAAAAAATATCTTCCTCAGAAGTTTAAAACTGAATGGTAGGGTCATACCCACTCCTCTGAAACAGACTGAAACTCAAGATCCAAAGAAGGCATTGAACTAACGTGTATTTACACGTTTCCTCACCTAGGTCCCTTGGGTCCTGTGCTCAGCACTGTGGTCAACAACGTGTGTACATCCTAAGTATCCTTTCCTGACTCCTTACTAGCTTAGGCAGAGAAGGGAAGGAGCCAGAATACTTATGAATTTTTAATGAAATTACTGCAAAGCAAATTTCAATTATCACACCCAGCTCTAATGATCACTTAGCATATTCAAGTTTTATTGGCTTGCCCTTTCTTTCTCAAGCTTTTTAATGTAATAATTTGACATAATGTGAAAGGTCTCATATGTCTTTATTAATGATATATACTTAGTGATTTATTTTATTCATAGACAAGAATACATTTAATATATTGGCTCTGTTAGCAAACATGCAATTTATGTGTAATTCCTTTTCTAGAAAATCTAGCACCACCTGTCTCTCGCCTCTGCCTCTTCAAACAGAGGAAAGGACGGGGTGGAAAGACCACATGCAGTGGTCGTGTTTCTTCTCTATACTAGAAATATGAGAAACAATTTCTGGTGTAATCAACCACCCAGCAACTAGTGCGTCCACATGGAATGAAAACAAAAAACATCAAGATTTCAAATGAAACCACTGATTTCCAATTTTTAACCCTGGAGAAGCTGGGAGCACAAATGAGGGGAGCACTTAGATGTTAATCTTCAACATCCAGCTTTTAAATCCTGTAAATTCAAGGCATTTTTCTTAAACTATTAATTTTTATAAAATGAATTTTATTTAAAATTTTAGTAAGCTCCACCTCTCGTCTCCCACGTGGGTGTACCATTTATGTCTTATTACATCTAGCTGTTGGTGTAGTATGCTTCTTCCTGCAGTGCAAAGAGTAGGTAGAGTCACAGATGGTGCAGAGAACACTTTGTCACAACAGCGGTTTGCTGTGTGTCCGGGGTAATGTGCAATTCACTTTCTCTGTGCTTTTACTTCATTGCAGACCATGTATATGGCCTAAATTTCTGGATTTCATTCATATTTTTGGAAATAGATTACTTACTTAGTATTACTTTTCCTCCTGAACTAAGACCTACATGCAATTTGAATTGCTTGACCACTATTCAAAGTAATTTGATAAAATTTAAGAAATGGATTCAATGCCCTAGATGTTTAATCTGCAGGATTGACAGCATCTATATGATTAATTTAATCATTTTTAAATCCAAAGTTTCGGAGACACAGGCCTAGGTACCAACCTCTCCAACAGCAGAGGGTACCCTAGTCAAACTATAATCCATAGACACCAGATGATGTCTTGAGAAAAAATAATGAGAATGTAAGTTTAATATGTTGATTAAAATAATTCTTTAATAGGGATCCCTGGGTGGCGCAGTGGTTTGGCGCTTGCCTTTGGCCCAGGGCGCGATCCTGGAGACCCGGGATCGAATCCCACATCAGGCTCCCGGTGCATGGAGCCTGCTTCTCCCTCTGCGTATGTCTCTGCCTCTCTCTCTCTCTCTCTCTGTGACTATCATAAATAAATAAAAAATTAAAAAAAAATTAAAAAAAAATAATTCTTTAATATTACATAAATGAAAATTTTAAAATGGAGTAAGGGAAATTGTGGTTAATGAGTGAGATTCCCTGAATTTATCATCTTATGCATTCCTGTAACAGTAGATAATACTTCACACTTTATGTTGATAGGGAAAAAAACTAACCAGTAGGCTTCCTCAATTTTAATAGTTAAGATTTTACCTTTGAAATCACTACAGGCCAACACAACTCAGCAAATAGAGTCTAACAAAAGTAAACCACAGGAGAAGGTAATAATCCAAATGATCAAAGGTATTTATTTATCAAAATAAATACAAAAGAATGAAACAACCATGTTTAAAAAAACAAATTAAGCTCAACTAAAATTTATTTACAAGAGACAAGCTAAACCTAAAGAATATAGAAGGGTTACAACTAAAAGACTCACTAAGTACATCAACAGAGTAGCAGTATCAATGCCAGATGAAGATTTCAAATTAAAACAAAAAACTAAATGGTACAGAGATAATAATTTGTATTGATAAAATGCACACGTAATGTGGTGATCAAATTTTCACCAAAATTTACAATTAATATTAAAACATGCGAAGAAGAAACATTTTAAAAATCAGAAAGCTACACTAATTTGTATCATTTTTTTATCTTTTCAGAAACAGGTAATGTGATGTGATGTACAGATAGCTTGAGGTTGTGGAAAGAAAGGAGAAGCAATTAAATTCATGTATCTACTGAGCTGAGGTGAAATTTGCGGAGTACTGAAAATAGTGGTAAGTGTACATTTAAATGGGTTTTATAAGAGCATGGGTCTGTGGAGCTCACACTCTCATCAAAAGAACACTCCACATTCTCAGAAATTTCTGTTTTGCCTGCCACACACCCCACAGGCAACCACCCTTCTGTCAACATGGGTTTGTTTTGCATGTTCTTAACTTTGTATGAATAGAATCAATACAGCACAAACTCTTTTATATCTGACTTCTTTTAGTCAAGTTAAAGTTTGTGAGCTTTATCCATGCTGAAATATGTACTCGAAGTTTATTTTCTTTTTAATTGCAAAGTAGTAAGTGTTGCCTAAATACAGCAAATCTGTTTATCCATTCTTCTCTTGATGGTTATTTGAATTGTTTCCAGTATTTGATTATACGTATAAAGCCAAAATAAACATGGTTTAGCAAGTTCTTTGGTGGATATATGTTTTTATTTCTCTTGGGTAAATACATAGGAGTGGAATTGCTGGATTATAGAATAGCCATAAGCTTCATTTTATTGACGATGGCCAAATATAATGCCAAAGATATTGTAATATATGATATATTCTTATTAGCAACATATAATGTTGAGCATATTTTCATAAACTTATCAGCTGTTTTAGCTAACTTCTTTTGTTAAGGGACTGTTTTTTTATTGGATTGTTGTGGATTTTTAAAAAATGGTTTGTAAAACATCGTTATATAATATGGTTATGTGTATTATGAGTATTTTCTCCTTCTCTGTGGCTAATTGTTTCATTCCCTCAAAAATATTTTTTGATGAGAACAAGTTTTTAAATCTGCTGAAGTTTGGGATGCCTGGGTGGCTCAGTGGTTGAGCGTCTGCCTTCAGCTCAAGGCGTGATCCTGGAGTCCCAGGATCAAGTACTACATTGGGCTCCCTTCAGGGAGCCTACTTCTCCCTCTGCCTGTGTCTCTGCCTCTCTTTCTGTGTGTCTCATGAATAAATAAATAGATCTTTTAAAAAATCTGGTAAAGTTTGACGAATCGATTATTCTTTTATGGTTAGTTTTTTATTTAATGCTTTCACACATCCTTTTTAAAATTTAAATCAAATTAGCCAATATATAGTACATTATTAGTTTCATATGTAGTGTTCAATAATTTATCATTTGCATAAACACCAATGCTCATCACACCACATGCCCTCCTTAATGCCCATCACCCAGTTACTCCACCCCCCTACCCACCTCCCCTCTAGTGATCCTCAGCTTGTTTCCCAGATTTAAGATGCTCTCATAGTTTTTCCTCTCTGATTTCTTCCCAGTTTTCCCTTCCATCCCCTATTAGGAATAGCCTTCATGCTGTTTCTTAAATTCCAAGTGAGTGAAACTATATAATTGTCTTTCTCCAATTGACTTATTTCACTCAGCATAATACCCCAGTTCCATCCATGTTGATGTAAATAGTAGGTATCCATCCTTTCTGATGGCTGAGTAATATTTGATTGTATATACATCTCATCTTCTTCATCCATTCATCTGTCAGTGGACATCTGAGCTCGTTCCACAGTTTAGCTATTGTGGACATTGCTGCTGTGAACACTGGGGTGCAGGTGCCTCTTCAGATCACTACATTTGTATCTTTGGGGTAAATAAACCAGTAGTGCAATTGCTGAACCATAGGGTAGCTATATTTTAACTTATTGAGGCACTTCCATACTGTTTTCCAGAGTGGCTGCACCAGTTTGCACTCCCACCAACAGTGCAAGAGGGTTCCCCCTTCTTCACATCCTCACCAACATCTGTTGTTTCCTGTCTTGTTAATTTTCACCATTCTCACTGTGAGGTGTGAGATGTGAGGTGGTATCTCATTGTGGTTTTGATTTTTATTTCCCTGATGCAAGTGATACTGAGCATTTTTTCATGAGTCTGTTGGCTATTTGTATGTATTCTTTAGATAAATATCTGGTCATGTCTTCTCCGCATTTCTTGACTGGGTTATTTGTTTTATGGGTGTTGAGTTTGATATAGATCTTGGATACTAACTAGCACTTTATCTGATATGTTATTTGCAAATATCTTCTCCCATTCTGTAGATTGCCTTTTAGTTGACTGTTCCTTTTTCTGTGCAAAAGCTTTTATATTGATGAAGTCCCCATAGTCCATTTTTGTTTTTATTTCTCTTGCCTTTAGAGACATATCTACAAGAAGTTACTATGGCCGAGGTCAAAGAGGTTGCTACTGGTGTTCTCCTCTAGGATATTTTTTTTCCTCTAGGATTTTAATGGATTTTTGTCTCACTTTAGTTTTAATTCATTTTGAGTTTACTGTTGTGTCTGGTGTAATAGTCCAGTTTCATTCTTCTGCATGTGGCTGTCCAGTTTTCCCAACACCATTTATTGAAGATGCTGTCCTTTTGTCCATTGGATATTCTTTCCTGCTTTGTTGAAGATTAGTTGACATTAGCTGAAATGTTATCCCATCTCTTTGTGTCTTCCTCAATTTATTTCATAAGTGTTCTGTAGTTTCTAGAGTACAGATCCTTTACTTCTTTCATTAGTTTTTTTTTCCCTAGGTATCTTATGGTTTTTGTTGCAATTGTAATTGGGATTGATTTCTTAATTTTTTTTTCTCCGGTCTCATTGTTAGTGTGTAAAAATGCAGCTGATTTCTGTGAGATGATTTTGTATCCTGCCATGTTGCTGAATTCCCATATGAGTTCTAGCAATTTTGGGGTGGAGTCTTTTGGATTTTCCACAAAAAGTATCATGTCATCTTTGAAGAGTGAGAGTTTGACTTCTTTTTTGCCAATTTGAATTCCTTTTATTTATTTTTGTTGTTTGATTGCTGAGGCTAGAACTTCTAGTACTATGCTGAACAACTGGTAAGAGTGGGCATCCCTGTCATGTTCCTGACCTTAGGGGAAAAGTTCTGAGTTTTTCCCCATTGAGAATGATATTCACTGTGGGCTTTAAGAAGATGAATTTTATGGTATTGAGGTATGTTTCCTCTATCCCTACACTGTGGAGAGTTTTAATCAAGAAAGGATGCTGTATTTTGTCAAAGGCATTTTCTGCATTGACTGAGAGGATCATATCATTCTTGTCCTTTATTTTATTAGTGTGCTGTATCAGATTGATTGATTTTCAAATATTGAACCACCCTTGCAGCCCAGGAATAAATCCCACTTGGTTGTGGTGAATAATTCTTTTAACATACCATTGGCTCCTATTGCTAATCTCTTAGTGAAAATTTTGGCATTCATGTTCATCAGGGATATTGGTCTGTAATTCTTTTTGATGGGGACTTTGTATGGTTTTGGGATCAAATTAATGCTGGTAGGATGACTGGATGGCTCAGAGATGGAGCGTTTGCCTTTGGCTCAAGTCCTGATTCCAGGATCCGGGATCAAGTCCCACATTGGGCTCCTTGCATGTTGCCTGCTTCTCCCTCTGCCTGTGTCTCTGCCTCTCTCTCTCTCTCTCTGTCTCTCATGAATGGATAAAATAAACTCCTTTAAAAAAAACAAAAAAAAAATTTAATGCTTGTTTCATAGAACAAGTTTGGAAGTTTTCCTTCCATTTCTGTGTTTTGAAACAGCTTCAAAAGAATAGGTATTAGTTCTTCTTTAAATGGTTATTAGAATTCTCCAAGGAAGACTTGTGCCCCTGGACTCTTTTATTTTCTAAGTAACATTTGCCTGCCCCAAGGTCATGAAAATATCTTTCTGTATTTTATTCTAAAAAAAGCTTTATAGTTTGGGGTCTTATGTTTAGGTATATGACCCATGTTGAATTAATTTTTGCTCCTGCTATAAGATGGGGGACAGAGTTTATTTTTAATGTATAGTAATCCAATTTCTTGTGTTTTCTACCAGAAAATTTGTAGATTTTGATTATACATTTGGGTCTATATTTTGAGGTAAGACCCTGTGGATATGTTAAATAAGAATTAATGTTCAGTGTGCATGTGTTGTGAATAGAATATAAAATTTGTCCAACACTATTTGTTGAAAGTTTATTCTTTCCTCATTGAAATATCTTGGCACATTTGCCAAAACCCATATATGTGTGCATGTTGGTTTCCAGTCTGTTTTATCTGTTCTGTTAACCTAAGCAACTCTTCTTTCACCAATAAGACTTAATTGCAACAATTTTATCCTAGTCATGAAATTAAACAGTCTCAGTCCTTCAATTGTAGTTTTCATTTTTAAATGCTTTATGGTTATTTTAGATGCATTCTTTTCATATGTATAACACCTTAACTTATTTTTTTAAACAATAAGTGGTATATTTTTTTAAATTTTTATTTATTTATAATAGTCACAGAGAGAGAGAGAGAGAGAGAGAGAGAGAGAGGGGCAGAAACACAGGGAGAGGGGGAAACAGGCTCCATGCACCGGGAGCCTGACGTGGGATTCCATCCCGAGTCTCCAGGATCGCGCCCTGGGCCAAAGGCAGGCGCTAAACCGCTGCGCCACCCAGGGATCCCGTTAACTTATTACATTTGTAGGCACAGTGCCAAAAAACAACCATCTTCAAGTAATTCATCTGACAATGCTGTTGGTATTCGTGACACTTTTTTGTTGTTTTGTTTCATAATGCTAGTCATTTTTATTTTCATATGAAATTTTCAAAACAGTCAAATTTTCACAAGAGTCTATTGAGATTTTCATTGATACTGAAAAAATGATTGGTAAATTTGAGGGAACATTAACATCTTAAAAATATTGAGCTTTCTGATCCATGAACAAGGTATATCTATCCATTTATTTAGATCTTCTTTAATTTCTCTGAACAATATTTTAAAATGTCAGTGTATAGACCTTCAACACATGTAGTTACATTTATGCCTAAGTGTAGTATATTTTGATGCTTCTATAAATGATATTGCTTTGTTAATTTTATTTCTAAATCTTCACTGCTGGTACATAGACAAACAACTGATTTTATGTGGTGACTTTGTATCCTAGTGTATTACTTAATTTTATTCATTTTCAAGTAATTTCAATGTACATTCGTTAAGATTTTTTATAATCTTATTTTATAGATCATATTTTATAGATCTTATTTTATATTTATTTATATTTTATTTTTATAGATCATATTTATAGATCTTATTTTATAATCATATTTTCTGCTTGTAGAGTCTTATTTTTTCTATTTAATCTGCATTGATAACAATACTTTTAGTTCCCTGACAAAATAAAATATAAAATAAAATAAAATAAAATAAAATAAAATAAAATAAAAAGAATATCTGTGTTATATCTTTCCTAAGCAATTGAAAAAATTCACTAGGAAAGCCATTTGGATCTGAAATTTTAGATTTTATTTGTGTGATATTTTGCTTGTTTATGTAGGCAAATGTCACATATATATATATATATATATATATATATATATATATATATATGTGTGTGTGTGTGGGTATTTAGATTATCAATTTCTTCTTGAATTTTTTTAGGTAAATTTTATTGTACAAGTAATGTGTCCATGTTTTCTAAGTTGTAAAATTCATTGGCATGTAATTATTTATTACACTACTTTTTTGAACAATGATTATGTAATATATCTCTCCTTTCATTTATAATACTTTAATTCATGTTCTCTCTCTATATATATATATATGTATGTTTCACTAAATGTGTATTATTTTAGGAATAATTTCAAAAAAGAAAACAAATTTTGCCTTTATAATTCTTTTCCTTTTTTAAATGGTTTATTTTAATGTGTTTTTTTTTTTTTTTTGCTCTTTTTCAACTCACTGTTCGACTTACTTTTTCATTTTTTCAAAAAGACGTATAACGAACATTTCTTCTTCTCTAACACAGGTATTTTATTATTTTATTTTATTTTATTTTATTATTTATTTTTTAAACACAGGCCTTTTAATATATGGATTCTTCTCTAAACACTACTCTAGCTGAACTCCACAAATTTTGATATGTTGTGTTTTCATTATGGTTTAATTTGAAACATTTCTCAATTTCTTCTGTGATTTCTTCTTTGTCTAACATGTTATTGAGAATATTCTAGATATTTTATTAATATATTATTTATGTTATAGCCCAATGTGTCATTTGTCTTCATGACATTTCATGTTTATTTGAGAAGACTGAATTCTACCATTATTGGGTATAATGTCTTAAGTCTGTCACTGAATGATAGGTAGCTAACAGTGTTGTTCGTATCTGTATGTTTACTGATAGTTTGTCTAGTGGTTCTATAAAATGCTGAATAAATAGCCAACTGTGACTATAGTCCTCTTTAGTTCTGTTACTGTTAACTATAGTCCTCTTTAGTTCTGTTACTGTTGGCTTCAGTACACTGACAGGTCACTATTGGGTACACATATATTTAAAATTATTATGACTATATAATAATTTCATGCATTTATTTTTGTGGAATTCTTCTCTTTACTTCTGATAATACTTCTTGTTTTCAAGTCCAATTTTTCTGGTATTAAATATATCTACAGTGGCATCCTTGTGCTTACAACTTACAAGGTATATGAATTTTAAAAATATTTAATCCTAATATTTTAAAGATACTTCAGCCATTGCAATTAAAGTGCATCTCTATTAGGTAGCAAACTATTGGATTCTGGTATTTTAGGCATGGCTGATAATCTTTGCCTTTAGTTATAATATTTATTCTTTTCATAATTAATGTAATTATTGATATGGCTCATTTTATGTTGACTATCTTGCTATTGAATTTCTAGTTGTCTCATCTGTTTTCTTTTTTCTCCCTCATTTCTGAATTATCTTAGATTACTGTAATTTTTATAAGTATTCTAATTGAATTGCTCTATTAGATATGTGCTACAGATATCCACGTTGTTTGATTACTTTTAAAATTACTATATGTGGGCGTGCCGGGTGGCTCAGTCAGTTAAGTGTGTGCTTTCAGCTCAAGTCGTGATCCTGGGGTTCTAACATGGAGCCCCACATCGGGCTCCCTCCTCAACTAGGAGTCTGCTTCTCCATCTCCATTTGCCCCTCCCCCTGCTTAGGCTCTCTCTCTCTCTCTCTCTCTCTCTCTCAACAAATAAATAAAATAATTTTAAAAATTACTATATACCCTCTGAACTTACCACATTCTACATAGAGATAATATGTACCAATTCAAGTATAACATGAAAAATTTGTGCAAGTAATGTAATTTTTATTCTTGTCCTTTGTGCTAATGTCCTCTTATATGTATTCACTAAAAATGTTATTTTTGTATTATAATTTTGTCTTTAAATATTTTCAAAGATAGCTTTTATGTTTATCCACAAAATGACCATTTATTGTACTCTCTTCCATTTTCATTCTCCTTTAACATGAAGAATTTTCGTTGGCAATTTTTGTAAAACAGATCTGCTGGTGACATACTCTCTCAGCTATGGCTTGCATGAAAAACTTTTATTTGTATTTATGATGAGGTTTTGACTGGATTTCTTTTATAACTTTTAAAATTTATTGTGTAATTCTGGTGTCAGTTGTTTTTGGTGACAAGTCAGCCATCATTTGTTTTATTACACCCTGAAGATACTGTGTTTTTTCTCTCACTGTGTTTTAGCTGGGCATTGGTATCATTGGTACACAGTAGCTTAAGTACTTTGTGCTTCAGTTTAGTTTCATTTGTATGTATGCTTCTTCTTGAGGTTCATATATTTCTTGGTTGCCTGGTTTGATATTTTCCACCAAATTTGGGGAATTTTTATTCATTAAGTTTTTATTTGTTTTTGTTCCAATCCTTTCTTAATTTCTCTCTCTGGGTCTAAAGTTACACATATTTTAGAAAAATATTTTTTTTTCACACAGGTCACTGAGGATCTGTTTATTTCTTTTCAGTATTTCTTCCTGCTGCTCTTCATGTGAGTAAATTTCTATTGGTCTATATTTAAATTTATGACACTTTCTGATGTAGGCTCCAATGTTCTGTTAAGTCCATCCAGTGAGTTATTTAAATAAACATTGTTTTATAACAGTTTTTCTGAAAAATAACAGGGAATCCCCATATAGCTTACACCCATGTGACCCTATTAGTAAACTCCTACATTAATATATCACAATTAGTGAACCAATATTGATGTGTTATTATTAACTAAAGAACATAATTTATTCAAATTTCCGTGGTTCTTACTACATGGCTTTTTTTTTTTTTTCTGTTTTGGCATCCCATTCATGGTACCGTGTTACATTTAGTTGCTATGGTGCTCGCTTCGGCAGCACATATACTAAAACATTTAGTTGCTATGTCTTCTATAGTGGCAGCAACTTCTCTGACTTTCCTTGTGTTTGATAATCTTGAGAGTTTTGAAAAGGACTGACCAGGTATACTGTAGAATAATATTCAATTGGTATTTGTCTAACTTTTTCTTGTGGTTAGGCAGGTTATTGTTTTTAGGGAGAAATAAATAGAGGTGAATTGGCATCATATCAAGGGCGAGTAGTGTCAACATGGTTTAAAACTGTTACTGTTAACCTAGGTCATCTTGCTGAACTATTATTTCTCAGGTTTCTCCATTGTAAAGTTACCTTTTCCCCTCTCTTTTTTTATTGTACCTTTTGGAATATCATATGAACCTCTTTTACCAAAGTCCGTAGTTCTTTGCACTGGAGAATGATAGAAAACAAATTTCAGGTGTGAGTCATTCTTGCTGCTATTGGAGTGTCATTGCTTCTAGGTGCTCTCAGCTAGCAATTGTATGGATGCATGGGATGCCTGGGTGGCTCAGCAGTTGAGTGCCTGCCTTTGGCTCAGGGCATGATCCTGGAGTCCCTGGATCGAGTTCCACATTGGGCTCCAGCGAAGAGCCTGCCTCTCCTTCTGTCTATGTCTCTGCCTCCCTTTCTTTGTGTCTTTCATGAATAAATAAATAAATAAAATATTTTTAAAAAGTATAGATGCATACCAGATCATGTATATAGACTTACTTATATGTATTTCTGTATGTGACCCCATCTGTACACTAAGTTATCTATGGGTTCCTCCTAACATCTACAATCCTAATCCATTACCATATAGATAATTTTAGCCTCTTTCTCTTGCTTGTTTATAACATTTCCATTCCAATGCTGAGAAACTGACTCCCACCATCTACCACCCATTTATGTAATTGTTCCATACCAGTGTACATGTATATTTTCTCAGAATTGTTAATGTATGTCACTGTGAGAACAACTTTATCAACTACAGTACAGTGCTGACATACAGTTCCTTTTTGTGTTTTGCTTTACAAACCCTACTCGTTTCCAAAAAGACTTAAGTCAGCACCTTCCCACCTATCCCCCCTCAGGGAGGGGGTTTTGTAAAATGATAATACAGTTAGATTCTGGTAACATTGTGCATTCAAACAGAGGATTTCTCAACCTCCTAAGTGAAATTTTAAAATTTGCGTACATTAATGCTTACTTGCTGTGATGAAGGGTTCTATGGATTTTGACAAATGAATGGTATAATATCTTCATCCTTACTAATTCAGACACAATGAATTCACAGCCCTAAAATATCCCCTTTGCTTTGCTGATTCAACCCCTAGAACTTCTGACCACTATTAATAGCTATATCATCTCTATAACCGGTGCCTCTTCTAGAATGTTCTATAAATGTAATCATACATTTTGTAGGGTTTTTTGATTGGTATCTTTCATTTAGTAGTATACATTTAAGACTTATCCATACCGGGATCCCTGGGTGGTGCAGTGGTTTAGCGCCTGCCTTTGGCCCAGGGCGCGATCCTGGAGACCCGGGATTGAATCCCACGTCGGGCTCCCAGTGCATGGAGCCTGCTTCTCCCTCTGCCTATGTCTCTGCCTCTCTCTCTTCCTCTCTCTGTGACTATCATAAATAAATAAAAATTAAAAAAATTTAAAAAAAAAGACTTATCCATACCTTGTGAGAATTGTTAGCTCATTTCTTTTTATAACTGAATACTTTATTAAATGAAAATACCACAAATGTGTTGATCCATTTTACTGAGAGACATCTTAATTGCTATCAGTTTTTGATAATTATTAATAGAGCTTATATAAACATTAATATGCTATTTTTTGTATGAGATAGAATTCTATTTTTTAAAGACTTTATTTATTCCTAGAGCCACACACAGAGAGAGGCAGAGACACAGGCAGAGGGAGAAGCAGGCTCCATGCAGGGACCCTGATGTGGGACTTGATCCAGGGTCTCCAGGATCATGCCCTGGGCTGCAGGCAGCGCTAAACCGCTGCGCCACCAGGGCTGCCCTGTATGAGATAGAATTCCAGATTGAAATAGTCAAAGATTTATGCTGGAGACTCTTACTGACTTATACACTGGGAAAAAATGATAATAATGTCCAATAAATATCTTATAGTAGAGATTAGCTAAAGGAAGTCCATTCAGATAGTATAGTAATATAAAATAAATAAATTTATAAGTAAACTAATATAAAATAAATAAAATATATTTAAGAGCCAGCATCAAACATTAACTTTAAAATACAAAGTATAAATTCATTTATACATTATGATGATAATTTCAGTACATATGTAGAAACATACATTCATATGATATTTTACTGACATTACCTACCCAAGAGAATCATTGTATGTGTTAAGTGAGATGATATGTGCAAAGAATTTAATCCAGAAGATGCTCTAAGCATTCTTTAAATGTTACCTCTTTTGATTATTAAAGAAAACAAATTACAAAAATGCATTAAGTATCATAAACAGAACCATGAAACTAAAGTCTTCTTTCAAGATTTTTTTTTTTACAGAATAAGTCATTTTTAAATCAATTTAAAAATTAGTTTTAAGGTAAAATTATAAACAAGATTATGTATTACAGCAGAATCCTATTAACATAAAAGCAACATAAAATATTTTCACTGTGTTCATTAGCAATTGCATAGAGCTTCCAGCAAGTTTCATCCTTTAAAAAATTTGTTTTTTCACGGATATTACTTAGAAATAAGGATATCAAATTGTTTAAATGAAAAACATATTCCTCTGACTATACAACATTGTGTGAAAGAATATATTTTTATCCAAAACATTTGCTTCTGTTTTTCCATATTCTGAGATAATTGAGAAGAATAAACTTTTCCTCCTGAATTGTTTCATTGAATTTCTTGGAGGCTTCATTACAAACTAAATCCACTGATGTTTTAAATCTACTAAATTGCAGTTTCCCCGTTTACTTCTCTTGTCAGACAAATAATATGTAACAGGTTTACATTTTCATCTTTGCTATGATCAGAGTTAAAATATAAGACTGGTTCATTAGAAAATGGTTGCAATCAAGTTCAATAATCCTTTTCTTTGTGATTTAGCTACCATTGTCTTTTGTTTTCAAAGAATATTTTGATCTTAAATCAACTTATAGAATAAATTACATTATGCATAAAATCTAATCTTTAAAAACATTTTTAGAATTACTGGGTCAGTTCAGGAAACTTCTCAACTCCAAGACTCTGTCTTACAAGTTGGCTGGGTTAGTACTAATAGTGAAGCAGTATCTGTCAATGAGAATGAAAGAATTTGAAGCAAGTGTGCTTATGGAAGGCAGGTACCAAATCGATCTAAGTTTTATTCACTATTTCAAAGCACGTGTTTGGTTCTTAAGTATCTGGACAACTAAATGATCCCACTTGATTTTCTTGAAGACTTGAGCTGTGCCTCTTGGAGCCCAGAATCTGCAGAGATCAGTGATGGGACTCGCATCCAGATTGATGAATGGAAGCACAGATGTCACTGAACTTTCACCACAGCATACCTCCTCTTTGGCTTTCTCCTGGAAACTTATAAGCTTCACATTCATATTGTCCTACCCTTGTTAGGAGAGTACACCATATTCTCCTTATAGAAACACTATTTCACAGACTCAGATTTGTCTAAAAAGAAAAAAAAAAGTGGAAGCAATGTTTTGAGCCCCTGAAAATAGTCCAGGTATACTTTTTTTCTACTTCAAAACAGAAAGCTGGCATCTGAAACCAGCCTACTGGATGCCACTGTGCATGTCTCTGTCTACCTATGGCATGTGAAGACAGGTAAGGTCTAAAATGAACAGCATACTGAAACTGCACCAGGAGACCTTTTCTATTTAAGACACATTGCCACTGAGAGATGTTATCTTAGCTAACCTGTTTGCATGCTTGATGGCTAAGTACTGGACACTGAAGAACCAATATACTTTGTTCTCAGGCTCCTACAGCTTTCCTGAGGATCTGCACCAGTGCTTCTCAACTGTAGGCCGTTTTACCCTGCCGGAGACCCTTGGCAATGTCTGGAAGAAGTTTTGATTGTCACAACTGGGGTGCAGGGTGCTATTGACACCTAAGGATAGAGACAGGGATGCTACTAAACATCTCACAGGGCAGCCCAGGTGGCTTAGCAGTTTAGCATTGTCTTCAGCCCAGGGCGTGATCCTGGAGTCCCGGGATTGGGTCCCAGGTTGGGCTCCATGCATGGGGCCTGCTTCTCCTTCTGCCTGTGTCTCTGCCTCTCTCTTTCTCTTTTTTTCTTTCTCTCTCTCTCTGTCTCTCATGATTAAATAAATAAAATCTTTAAAAAAGTAAACATCTCACAATGCACAGAACATCTCCCACAACAAAGAAATACCTGGTGCAAAATGTGAATAGCACCAAGACTGAGAAATCAAGGTCTGTATAAATGCAAACCTGCTGGAAGAACCACTTTTATCTTCACAAACCAATAGCATGCAAATACTCTCACACAATACTTTGAATCTATGGCTCCAAGGAACCACAGCTATGCAGAAAGAGCAATTATTCAGTTATCTATGTATCTACAATAACCAATAGAATTTTCTTTAATGTCACAACCCGCACACACACACATACACACACAATCCATCATTAATAATGGTAGCCAATATTCATGGATATTTTACTCTGTACCATGGTGTTTTTGTTTGTTTGTTTGTTCTCAATCAATTCTTTGAAGAGCAATGTATCTCTCTTCTACAAGTGATGAAATGCAGGGGAGGTTCAGTAAACCACTTGTGCCAGTATCTCAGCTGGGAACACCTGAGTTGAACTTTAAGCTAGGGCTTTGATGGCAGAGGTAGTGCCTTCCAAGCCTGCCTGGCTACCACCAGCATACAAAAAAAAAAAAAAAAAAAAAAGTATTATCTGCAATATAAATTATTTGATTTCATAAGAAAAGTTAAAAAAAAACTTGACATTTGCCATTGTAATATTAATCTAAACTATATTTATTTTATATAACTTTTTTGAAGATTTTATTTATTTATTCATGAGAGACACAGTGAGAGGCGGGGCAAGGTGGCAGAAGAGTAGGGTCCCCAAGTCACCTGTCCCCACCAAATTACCTAGATAACCTTCAAATCATTCTGAAAATCTACAAATTCGGCCTGAGATTTAAAGAGAGACCAGCTGGAATGCTACAGTGATAAGAGTTCGCGCTTCTATCAAGGTAGGAAGACGGGGAAAACGAAATAAAGAAACAAAAGCCCTCCAAGGGGGAGGGGCCCGGCAAGGAGCCGGGCTGAGGCCGGGGCGAGTGTCCCCAGGACAGGAGAGCCCCGTCCTGGAGAAGCAGGAGCTGCACCAACCTTCCCAGGGGAAAGGGGCCCGCAGGGAGTTAGAGCAGGACCCAGGAGGGCGGGGATGCCCTCAGGCTCCCGGGGACACTAACAGGCACCTGCACCCCGGGGAGAGCGCCCCGAGCTCCCTAAGGGCTGCAGCGCGCACGGCGGGACCCGGAGCAGCTCGGAGGGGCTCGGGCGGCGGCTCCGCGGAGGGGGCTGCGGGGCGGGAGCGCGAATCCAACAGCGCAGGCCCCGGAGCACAGGGCGCCGGGACACAGCCCAGGATCCGGCCTTCCCCGGGACAGGCAGAGGCCGGGAGGGCCCAGGACAGCGAGGACGCTCCTGCCCCGAGCTGAGCAGATCAGCGGCCCCGCCCGGAGCCTCCAGGCCCTGCAGACGGAGAGCCCCGGAGTTACTGCGGGAGCTGACTCCAGGGCTGCAGAGCTGGCCCCGCCACTGCGGTTGTTCCTCCTGGGGCCTCACGGGGTGAACAGCCCCCACTGAGCCCTGCACCAGGCAGGGGCAGAGCAGCTCCCCCAAGTGCTAACACCTGAGAATCAGCACAACAGGCCCCTCCCCCAGAACCAGCGAGGCGGACCAGTTCCAGGGGAAGTCAAGGGACTTAAAGTATACAGAATCAGAGGATACTCCCCCGTGTTTTTTGTTTTTTTTCTTTCTTTTTGATTTCTGATTGCTTCCCCCACCCCTTTTTTTTTCACCTTTCTTTTTCTTAATCTTTTTTCCTTTTTTTCTTCTTTTTCTTTTTTCTTTTTCTCTTTTCGTTCCCTCTCTCTCTCTCTTTTTCTCCTTTTCCCAATACAACTTGTTTTTGGCCACTCTGCACTGAGCAAAATGACTAGAAGGAAAACCTCACTTCAAAAGAAAGAATCAGAAACAGTCCTCTCTCCCACAGAGTTACAAAATCTGGATTACAATTCAATGTCAGAAAGCCAATTCAGAAGCACTATTATACAGCTACTGGTGGCTCTAGAAAAAAGCATAAAGGACTCAAGAGACTTCATGACTGCAAAATTTAGATCCAATCAGGCAGAAATTAAAAATCAATTGAATGAGATGCAATCCAAGCTAGAAGTCCTAACGACGAGGCTTGACGAGGTGGAAGAACGAGTGAGTGACATAGAAGACAAGTTGATGGCAAAGAGGGAAACTGAGGAAAAAAGAGACAAGCAATTAAAAGACCATGAAGACAGATTAAGGGAAATAAATGACAGACTGAGGAAGAAAAACCTACGTTTAATTGGGGTTCCCGAGGGCGCTGAAAGGGACAGAGGGCCAGAATATGTATTTGAACAAATCCTAGCTGAAAACTTTCCTAATCTGGGAAGGGAAACAGGCATTCAGATCCAGGAAATAGAGAGATCCCACCCTAAAATCAATAAAAACCGCTCAACACCTCGACATTTAATAGTGAAGCTTGCAAATTCCAAAGATAAAGAGAAGACCCTTAAAGCAGCAAGAGACAAGAAATTCCTGACTTTTATGGGGAAGAGTATTAGGGTTACAGCAGACCTCTCCACAGAGACCTGGCAGGCCAGGAAGGGCTGGCAGGATATATTCAGGGTCCTAAATGAGAAGAACATGCAACCAAGAATACTTTATCCAGCAAGGCTCTCATTCAAAATGGAAGGAGAGATAAAGAGCTTCCAAGACAGGCAGGAACTGAAAGAATATGTGACCTCCAAACCAGCTCTGCAAGAAATTTTAAGGGGGACTCTTTAAATTCCCCTTTAAGAAGAAGTTCAGTGGAACAATCCACAAAAACAAGGACTGAATAGATATCATGATGACACTAAACTCATATCTGTCAATAGTAACTCTGAACATGAACGGGCTTAATGACCCCATCAAAAGGTGCAGGGTTTCAGACTGGATAAAAAAGCAGGACCCATCTATTTGCTGTCTACAAGAGACTCATTTTAGACAGAAGGACACCTACAACCTGAAAATAAAAGGTTGGAGAACCATTTACCATTCAAATGGTCCTCAAAAGAAAGCAGGGGTAGCCATCCTTATATCAGATAAACTAAAATTTACCCCGAAGACTATAGTGAGAGATGAAGAGGTACACTATATCATACTCAAAGGATCTATCCAACAAGAGGATTTAACAATCCTCAATATATATGCTCCAAATGTGGGAGCTGCCAAATATTTAAACCAATTAATAACCAAAGTGAAGAAATACTTAGATAATAATACACTTATACTTGGTGACTTCAATCTAGCTCTTTCTACCCTCGATAGGTCTTCTAAGCACATCTCCAAAGAAATGAGAGCTTTAAATAATACACTGGACCAGATGGATTTCACAGATATCTACAGAACTTTACATCCAAACTCAACTGAATACATATTCTTCTCAAGTGCACATGGACCTTTCTCCAGAATAGACCACATACTGGGTCACAAATTGGGTCTGAACCGATACCAAAAGATTGGGATCGTCCCCTGCATATTCTCAGACCATAATGCCTTGAAATTAGAACTAAATCACAACAAGAAGTTTGGAAGGACCTCAAACACGTGGAGGTTAAGGACCATCCTGCTAAAAGATGAAAGGGTCAACCAGGAAATTAAGGAAGAATTAAAAAGATTCATGGAAACTAACGAGAAAGAAGATACAACCATTCAAAATCTTTGGGATGCAGCAAAAGCAGTCCTGAGGAGGAAATACATCGCAATACAAGCATCCATTCAAAAACTGGAAAGAACTCAAATACAAAAGCTCACCTTACACACAAAGGAGCTAGAGAAAAAGCAGCAAATAGACCCTACGCCCAGCAGAAGAAGAGAGTTAATTAAAATTCGAGCAGAACTCAACGAAATCGAGACCAGAATAACTGTGGAACAGATCAACAGAACCAGGAGTTGGTTCTTTGAAATCATTAATAAGATAGATAAACCATTAGCCAACCTTATTAAAAAGAAGAGAGAGAAGACTCAAATTAACAAAATCATTAAAGAGAAAGGAGAGATCACCACAAACACCAAGGAAATACAAACAATTTTAAAAACATATTATGAACAGCTCTACGCCAATAAATTAGGCAATCTAGAAGAAATGGACGCATTCCTGGAAAGCCACAAACTACCAAAACTGGAACAGGAAGAAATAGAAAACCTGAACAGGCCAATAACCAGGGAGGAAATTGAAGCAGTCATCAAAAACCTCCCAAGACACAAGAGTCCAGGGCCAGATGGCTTCCCAGGGGAATTCTATCAAACATTTAAAGAAGAAATCATACCTATTCTACTAAAGCTGTTTGGAAAGATAGAAAGAGATGGAGTACTTCCAAATTCGTTCTATGAGGCCAACATCACCTTAATTCCAAAACCAGACAAACCAAAAGGAGAATTACAGACCAATATCCCTGATGAACATGGATGCAAAAATTCTCAACAAGACACTAGCCAATAGGATCCAACAACACATTAAGAAAATTATTCACCATGACCAAGTAGGATTTATCCCCAGGATACAAGGCTGGTTCAACACTCATAAAACAATCAATGTGATTCATCATATCAGCAAGAGAAAAACCAAGAACCATAAGATCCTGTCAATAGATGCAGATGGAGTACTTCCAAATTCGTTCTATGAGGCCAACATCACCTTAATTCCAAAACCAGACAAACCAAAAGGAGAATTACAGACCAATATCCCTGATGAACATGGATGCAAAAATTCTCAACAAGACACTAGCCAATAGGATCCAACAACACATTAAGAAAATTATTCACCATGACCAAGTAGGATTTATCCCCAGGATACAAGGCTGGTTCAACACTCATAAAACAATCAATGTGATTCATCATATCAGCAAGAGAAAAACCAAGAACCATAAGATCCTGTCAATAGATGCAGAGAAAGCATTTGACAAAATACAGCATCCATTCCTGATCAAAACTCTTCAGAGTGTAGAGATAGAGGGAACTTTCCTCGACATCTTAAAAGCCATCTACGAAAAGCCCAGAGCAAATATCATTCTCAATGGGGAAGCACTGGGAGCCTTTCCCCTAAGATCAGGAACAAGACAGGGATGTCCACTCTCACCACTGCTATTCAACACAGTACTGGAAGTCCTAGCCTCAGCAATCAGACAACAAAAAGACATTAAAGGCATTCAAATTGGCAAAGAAGAAGTCAAACTCTCCCTCTTCGCTGATGACATGATACTCTACATAGAAAACACAAAAGCCACCACCCCAAGATTGATAGAACTCATACAGCAATTTGGTAGCATCGCAGAATACAAATTCAATGCCCAGAAATCAATGGCATTTCTATACACTAACAATGAGACTGAAGAAAGAGAAATTAAGGAGTCAATCCCATTTACAATTGCACCCAAAAGCATAAGATACCTAGGAATAAACCTAACCAAAGAGGTAAAGGATCTATACCCTAAAAACTATAGAACACTTCTGAAAGAAATTGAGGAAGACACAAAGAGATGGAAAAACATTCCATGCTCATGGATTGGCAGAATTAATATTGTGAAAATGTCAATGTTACCCAGGGCAATTTACACGTTTAATGCAATCCCTATAAAAATACCATGGACTTTCTTCAGAGAGTTGGAACAAATTATTTTAAGTTTTGTGTGGAATCAGAAAAGACCCCGAATAGCCAGGGGAATTTTGAAAAAGAAAACCATAGCTGGGGGCATCACAATGCCAGATTTCAAGTTATACTACAAAGCTGTGGTCATCAAGACAGTGTGGTACTGGCACAAAAACAGACGCATGGATCAATGGAACAGAATAGAGAATCCAGAAGTGGACCCTCAACTTTATGGTCAACTAATATTTGATAAAGGAGGAAAGACTATCCACTGGAAGAAAGTCTCTTCAATAAATGGTGCTGGGAAAATTGGACATCCACATGCAGAAGAATGAAACTGGACCACTCTCTTTCACCATACACAAAGATAAACTCAAAATGGATGAGAGATCTAAATGTGAGACAAGAGTCCATCAAAATCCTAGAGGAGAACACAGGCAACACCCTTTTTGAACTTGGCCACAGTAACTTCTTGCAAGATACATCCACAAAGGCAAAAAAAACAAAAGCAAAAATGAACTATTGGGACTTCATCAAGATAAGAAGAATTTGCACAGCAAAGGATACAGTCAACAAAACTCAAAGACAACCTACAGAATGGGAGAAGATATTTGCAAATGACATATCAGATAAAGGGCTAGTCTCCAAGATCTATAAAGAACTTATTAAACTTAACACCAAGAAACAAACAATCCAATCATGAAATGGGCAAAAGACATGAAGAGAAGAATGGGGAACAGTGAGAATGGGGAAAATTAACAAGGCAGGAAACCACAAATGTTGGAGAGGATGCGGAGAAAAGGGAACCCTCTTACACTTTGGTGGGAATGTGAACTGGTGCAGCCACTCTGGAAAACTGTGTGGAAGTTCCTCAAAGAGTTAAAAATAGATCTACCCTATGACCCAGCAATTGCACTGCTGGGGATTTACCCCAAAGATACAGATGCAGTGAAACGCCGGGACACCTGCACCCCGATGTTTCTAGCAGCAATGTCCACAATAGCCAAACTGTGGAAGGAGCCTCGGTGTCCATTGAAAGATGAATGGACAAAGAAGATGTGGTCTATGTATACAATGGAATATTCCTCAGCCATTAGAAATGACAAATACCCACCATTTGCTTCAACGTGGATGGAACTGGAGGGTATTATGCTGAGTGAAGTAAGTCAATCGGAGAAGGACGAACAGTGTATGTTCTCATTCATTTGGGGAATATAAATAATAGTGAAAGGGAATATAAGGGAAGGGAGAAGAAATGTGTGGGAAATATCAGAAAGGGAGACAGAACATAAAGACTCCTAACCCTGGGAAATGAACTAGGGGTGGTGTAAGGGGAGGAATGCGGGGGATGGGGGTGAGTGGGTGACGGGCACTGAGGGGGACACTTGACGGGATGAGCACTGGGTGTTATTCTGTATGTTGGTAAATTGAACACCAATAAAAAATTAATTTATTTAAAAAAATGAGAGACACAGTGAGAGAGGCAGAGACAGAGACAGAAGGAGAAGCAGGCTCCCTGCGGGGAGCCCAATATAGGACTCGATCCCAGGACCCCAGGATCACACAATGAGCCGAAGACAGACGCTCAACCGTTGAACCACCCAGGTGTCACCCCTTATTTAACTTTATACTTTACAAAAAAGACTTGGCATGCATTTACCAATATTGTCTATATGCATATGTGTCCTTTTTTTCCCCCTTCACCTAGCTCTAATGACTTTTCCTTAAGTTTGCAAATCTGACATCTTTTTTTTTTTTTTTTTTTTTTAGTTCTATGTCAAGTTAATATATTTTTTAAAGTGTTATAAACCATGGCATGTTCCAAAGTTTCCCCAGGTCTGTTTGATAACCACCAAGTATACTATGTTTGGTATTTTCCCAAGTACTAATGATTTATACTTGAACATAAACTATTCTTTACACAAGGCTAATCTATATATTAGTTCAAGGACAATGTTTGTGATTAGTAAGTTAGCAATATCAGTCCCTCAAAACTGAGTGTAATATTTAGTATATATTATGTTGTATCATATTAATTAAATTCATTATAATTTCACCAATGAGTACAATTTTCCTTGAAGGAAAGTAGCTTTCTTAGGTACAGTAGGCTCTAGTTCTTTTAAGACAACTATAACATAGACAATTCATCATAATCTGTAAGATTGATCTGGACCCTAAAATGCTAAAATAAGTGTTTTGTTAGCTTTTTGCATGCCTCATTCCCACTTGTGAAATGCCCACCCTATCGTTTTGTTTTTGCAGCTTTTCCTGTGGATTTCAGAAAGTCGTTCAGTCCTCAATGGCTTCCTCCTCTCACCCTGAAAATATGACAGGGTAAAACTGATGCTTGAGAAGCCAACAGTGGCCCCAGTACACACTTGGTCTTTTGCACTTACATTACATCCCTGCCAAGTGCCTTACAGAGCAAAAGCCCCCTGTGGTTCCCAGTGATGCCCTTCATCTTGCTTTCCATACAGCCAAGACTTCTAGCTTTTTTGGGGAGGCCCTGTCCTATCAACACTGCTTCAGGATCTGTAC
Organism: Vulpes vulpes; assembly: GCF_048418805.1. Taxonomy (NCBI): domain Eukaryota; kingdom Metazoa; phylum Chordata; class Mammalia; order Carnivora; family Canidae; genus Vulpes; species Vulpes vulpes. The sequence continues at coordinate 64,590,512 of NC_132782.1, read as the reverse complement.
CATTGGCACCATTCATCTTCTTGAATTGACTCCTGGGAGCTGTTTTTAAAAGGACTTCTTGGCATCCTTGCTGCTTCTTCAAGGTTCTCTGCCACAACATTTCAATGTGTATCTCTTTCTATAGCCCATCTGGCTTGCATGTTCAATGAATGATTTCTTCCTCAGAGCCTTCTTTTTCTAGCCCTTGTAATGCTTATCTTTCCATAAGATCTTTTCAAAGTAACCTGTTTTAGATGGATTGAGCTTGTGGTTTGTTGTAAAAGCCTGATGACCAAGAAGCAGGTGTTCCTCACCTGGATGTATCTAGCATCTTCCCCAAGCTTATGCAAGATTGCCTTAAAGTGACAGTACCTGAGTGAGGATCATGGCAATCAGGAGGCATGCTACCTTGGTTCCCCATGATGCTGAAAGTGGCTCCTTGTGGCATTTGAGGTAGAGATTACACCCAACAGGCTACCTCCACCCCATGCCTGATATAGCCCTAGATCATAAAGGTAATGCAGATGTATTTATGTTATTGAAAACAAATGCTACCATGGTTGGTATAAGCAAAATGAGAATCAGGCATCAGGTAATATTTTACCACTTTGATAAGCAAAATACATATTTTTCCTTCAAAATGCAACAGAGGCAAACCCTCTACTAAACAGAGAGATACTGCCCAGATAACTGAGCCTGATCTCTTTCTCTAGGGCCATGGTGATGGTTCAGGCTCTTGGAAACAATGAGGGCAGGTGATGTGTCTTGAAGAACCCCACCTGTGTCTGGTGTGGAAAAGCCTGTGTAAAACACACATACCTCTTTTTTCACCCCTCTAGCTCTTTGGATATTCAGTCTTCTGGGGGAGGATTTCCAACCTGAAACCCATCTATGCATCTGATTTGTCCACCCCTCAAGTTCCAGAAGCATCTCCCTCTCTGGCTAGAAGATTTATCATGGAGAGACAGAGGGGGAAAAAAAAAACAACAACACCATGGTGATCGGAAAGAGGTTGGGGGTGCTTTAAAAAGAGTGATGTTCATGGGCTGATGGGGGCGAGGTTGGGGGCTTCCGTCCCCCGTGGGTCTGGAATGGAGCCTGCTCTGGTCAGATTGGGACCGGCTCACAGATCTGGGGCTGGTAATCTGATCACCGTCTCCTTCGTTTTCATGCTGTGTTTTCTTCAGAGCCCCTTCTCCTGCTTCCAGCCTGTGACAGTGTGATAAGACACAAGAAATTTAGTCATCATGACTGCAGTAAAGGAGCTCAGTGAAGGGATTATGGTATCCCATAACCCTTCCATTAGCCACGGCCGGGCCGCTCCGCTGCAGTCACAGCACTGAGCGCCACTGCAGTCCTCTCCCCCTTTCCTGCTGGCTGCTGTGTTTTTTGCCTTTTTCACTTATATATTCATTTTGTAAAAAGAAAGCTTTGAAAGGTTAACCCAGAAATAGTCATCTCATTCAACTCCCTGAAGCTCAGTATGGGACGCCCCGACGTCATGGCCCAGACGTGGGTCCACTCTTCACCAATGTGGGCCAGGGAGCTGTCAAGGGTATTACTGGGGGCGCTCATACAAGGGCTGTCTTTATGAGGCGGTTCAGACAGGGTAAGCTGAACACATCAACACGGGACACAGACAGGCTGCCCAGGGAAGCAAAGATTTAGGAAAAAAAGAGAAGGAGTTATAGGGCAAAGCAACATCGTTGCTTTCTATCACTTGTGGACATGCACATTGTTATTGTTTTTGCTTATGTTTTTTGTTTTTTTGCAAAGGCCATTTCTAACAGTGGACACTGCCCTCTGGCTCAGGGCAATTGAGAAGAGTGAGGCAGACAAATCTTGGGAAGAAGGCCTTGGATGAGGCTTCTCTTTCAGAAGTCTTGACTCCACCAGGCTTTCAGGTGTTACATTTCACTCTGACAGCTGCCATTAGTAATCCCAGCAGTGAACGGCAAATAAAACAACACAAAGGAAATATTAACTATAGCTTTGAAGCAAATGTAGGTAACTGCACGTCTTTGGCACAATCTAAGTATAGGTGGAAAAGACAGGAGGCCTCTACCAGGAGGAAATGTGATGTAGCAGCACACATTCGGGGGAGCAGGGGGTGATCCGAATCTACCCTTGTGGTTGCCAAAGGTCAGAGGAATGCTGCAAATGAAACCACACATCTGAAACAAATAGGCAAATCCTGGTCTGAAAGAAATGAATTTACATTCAATAGAAAGCAGCCTTGACTGAAAAATAATCAGTCAGACCCAAGACGTGCCTAGAGGTCGGGTCTGCCATTGGAGGGTGCCTGCATGGGCATCTCTCAGGGGTCAACAGTTACACTGATGTCTTCCTCAGAAAGTTTTCGTGAGGGTTTTATTAGGCGACATAACACAGGCCAAGAACTCATAGCAGAATAGGCCCCCACTAATGCCAGGGTAACCAAACGCCACCATGGCTGCCCCGTGGCGGTGAGATGAACAGGATCCAGGAAAGTAATGGAGTTCTGAACAAGTCCTCTGGAGACCAGGTAAGGAAAGCAGGGTGTGTGCCTGGACCTATTGGACCAGCTCTGAAATGGGTGCGATGCAGAGCTAACCCTGGCCTGCTCACAGCTCTCTTCCCCTATCTGCCACTCAGGCTCTATCTCTCTCTCTGTCACTTTTTTCTTTTTATACAAATCAGATAATACTCTGGTTGGCTGCCCATATGTCTCACCCTAGGAATGCCATGGTCTATTAGCATCTTTCCTGACCCTTCCAGGTCAAGGCACTCTGCTTGCCACTGTGCCTTGTTGTCTACTCCGCAGAATCGTGTCCACCTTGTCACTGATGGTTAAGCTCTGTTTTGGAAAATTCTGTCATTGCCATTGGTACTTGGAATTCCCATTCCATGTCAGCATCTCCTATGGACAAGCTGGTCCTGTGGATGAGAACTGCCACTGAGCAAAGATCCTCATTGTCTAGGTAAGGAGGGCCCCCAGTCAGATGGCCTGTGTTTGGTCTCATGTAAGAAACTACCTCCCGGGGGATCCCTGGGTGGCTCGGCGGTTTAGTGCCTGTGTTCAGCCCAGGGCATGATCCTGGAATCCTGGGATCGAGTCCCGCATCGGGCTCCCTGCGGGGAGCCTGCTTCTCCCTCTGCCTGTGTCTCTGTTCTCTGTTTCTCTCTCTCTCTCTCTCTCTCTCTCTCTCTGTCTCTTGTGAATAAATAAATAAATCTTTTTTTTAATTAATTTTTATTGGTGTTCAATTTACCAACATACAGAAAAACACCCAGTGCTCATCCCGTCAAGTGTCCACCTCAGTGCCCGTCACCCATTCCCCTCCAACACCCGCCCTCCTCCCCTTCCACCACCCCTAGTTCGTTTCCCCGAGTTAGGAGTCTTTATGTTCTGTCTCCCTTCCTGATATTTCCCAACATTTCTTTTCCCTTCCTTTATATTCCCTTTCACTATTATTTATATTCCCCAAATGAATGAAAACATACACTGTTTGTCCTTCTCTGATTGACTTATTTACCCCAAAGATTCAGATGCAATGAAACGTCGGGACACCTGCACCCCAATGTTTCTATCAGCAATGGCCACAATAGCCAAACTGTGGAAGGAGCCTCGGTGTCCATAAATAAATAAATCTTATAAAAAAAGAAAAGAAAAGAAAAGAAACTACCTCCCAGACCCATCTCTCTGAGCCTCCTGTTCCTTGTCTGGTAGGGCAGTGGCAACCTCTATACGTTATTTTTTCCACCTCACTAATAGGCCCAAGCCTTAAGGAGCCAGATGGGAGTATACTAAGGTTTTTTTTGCTGGTCTCATCACAATGACAAAGCCCAAGTAACAAGAATAGTTCCCGTGTCAGTAAACTCTCCCCATCCAGACTGACATTCTGACCTCCCTCATCCAACACCTTTGAGGTCCATTTCTGCATGTTCTCTCAGGTCTGGTTCAAACAGGCTACAAGAAACTTGCAATTCTTCTGGCTAGTAGTAGCCTATCTCCTTCCAGAGCAGGAAACATAATTCTCTGATCACCTATGCTGATATGAATGCAGCTCTTGTTTTAGAAGAAATGATGGGAGGTGTCAAAGGTCAGGCTCCTAGGGAAAGTTTCTGAGGCTGAGATGTGGAATCAGGCAGTAAAAATGGAAGTGCTGGTAGGAACAGCCTGTGTGGGAGTGTGGGGAGCAGAATTGGGTCACAAGGGAAGGCAAACACAAGACAAACTCAAAAAAGGCTGCCTTGATTGATCAGGGGGTCCCTTGTACTGGCATGGTTCTTCAACATTGTCCTACTTGGGGCAAAGGACCAAGCTTTGGTACTTCCTCATGGACCTGCCACCTTATGCTTTTTGAGGGAGGGATCAGAACTTGTTGCTGGGCAGTGTCCCTTGGCCGAATGCAATTCTTGGAGAGGGAATTTGTCACATCGCCAGCGGGCCCCAGCACTGACCACAACTAAGGGAACAGAGTCTTTGCCTAGAATCTTGGACAGTGCACCATAGTGCTCACTCTGGTTTGCCTTTTGTGCCACTTGAATCCACTTGTTTTATAGTGAGCTGATCCCATTGGAAATAGTGGCTCCAAGATTCTGGGTGATCGTACATCTTGGGGGAACTTATAAGAAGAAGGTCAGTGGGGTGGACCTTGGTGTCTTCTGCTCCAGCTGGTCTCAAGGCTACAGATGGTCCTCATTACTGCCCCTTGCACTATCCATTTTAGATTGACCTCACCTTGACAGTTCCTTTGCTGGACACCTGTCCTTCTTAGCTGTGGCCACGATACTTACCCACTACTGACAAGAGTGGGAAGGAGACCACTCAAGGATCCACCAGTGGGTCAGTGTTGTTCCAGACTTATTTCCCAGAGTCTATTATGTAAGAGCAGCCCAATCCTTGACAGGATGGTGCCCCTTCCCTTGCCTTCCCAGCACAAGGAACCTGAGAGATGAAATAAGCAGCCGTGGAATCAGGTTCAGGGGAACTCTGTCTGTGTGCCCTTGTGGCAAGTTTTCACCTTTGGGAATCACGACCTCTAGACCTATAGCACCTTGCAGTGTGAAGGGTGGGGAGGAGAAGCACAAACTCCTCAATGAGCTCCTGAGAGTGACAGTAAGTGGGGGTCATTCTGAATCCAGTCTTTGATCCCTAGGCCCATACACTGAACCTCTATCTTCATCACAGGGACCTGGCCTTTCCTTCAATCAGTGAAATAAGGCTGTGCAGCTGGCTCGGGTCTGAAAACCGGGCTAGGGATCATTGTGATATGTGTTGGGGTGGCTAAGCTCCCTGGTCTTCTATTCTCATTTCTTTCAGTTGTACAGATTGAGCATCACCCTCATTACTACCAATCTTCTTGGCTCCTGGGGTTCATTGCTGCCTATGGGTCAGTCTTCTCTGATATGGATACAGTAACCTCACCTCCGTGATTTGGACAATCAGATGTCACCAATGAGCTTCTGTTATTTCAGGATCCTCTCATCCATGCAGCTGTAAGAAGCCCAGTTCTTTGACAACATCTTCCACTGTCAGACCTAGCCCTTCAGTAGGAGATGCCACCAAACACTGCAACATGAATGGTAGATTTCGTACAAGTACATTCCTGTACATTTCAGTGACAGGTGTTCTCCATACCTCGACACACACACACACACACACACACACACACACACACACAGAGAACATGCAGTTCTAGTTAATCCACTGCTCCAAGCTTTATACTTGCCTTCTTTCTCTACCACTCCACCAGTTTCCATGGCAACTCTAGCATCTCTATTTTGCTGGGGCAGGTCCCTGCTCTCTCCCAAGAGCCAACATAGAAGCATCCTAGCACCATGTCCCAGGGCCCCTGCTGGAATTTTAAATCCTATGTGGTAGAGCAATTCCCATGTGGAAATACCCTAATGACCTGTACCTGTGTAGCTCATCCTTTTTCACCAAAGACCCTGAGGACACAGAGCTGTACCTGCTGGTGCATATTCTCTGAGTCTTGCATCTCAGTTTCTGGCCAAGAAGTTGGCTGGGTAGGCTGACTCAACCCTTATTATTGGTCTGCCAAGGGCAGAGAAGGAAATGTGGGTCTTAAGGGAGATGGGTACTATTTTGTATGGCTTGCAGAATTAATGTCTATCATTAATATCAGGTATCTAAATATATAATTCAAAAACCACAGAGAAGATGGGGCTAATTCACCTGTTGGTGAATCATGAGCTTGTAGATGACAGGAAACACCATGGACATGGGTTCTGTTCCCATGGGGAGTGTGCCGTAGGGAAAACAGAAGGCCAAGGCTGGGGGTATGAAGAAACTTATGGCAAGTGGAGAAAGGAAGCCCATAGGGACCAGAGACAAAGTGAGCCTAGAGGTTGGTGCCATGAGGCCATGGGGGTTGAGCATGTCACAAAGGAGAGGATGAGAAAGGGCATGAAATTGGGGAAGGGGGTGTTCAGTGAGATAAGGGGTAAAATGTTATCTTTCACTCTAAGGAAGAGAAGGTGATAATGCCCTTTGCTGGAGCCATTCTCGCTGCATGGTGGGCTCAGCAGAGTTCAAGAATGCATGGAAGAAATGTGTGGAAAATATCAGAAAGGGAGACAGAACATAAAGACTCCTAACTCTGGGAAACGAACTAGGGCTGATGGAAGGGGAGGAGGGCGGGGGTGGGGGTGAATGGGTGACGGGCACTGAGGGGGGCACTTGACGGGATGAGCACTGGGTGTTATTCTGTATGTTGGTAAATTGAACACCAATAAAAAATAAATTTATTATTAAAAAAAATAAAGTTAGCTGGTCCACTAAAAAAAAAAAAAAGAAGAAGAATGCGTGGGAGAAGAGGTGAAGGGCAGGGACTCTGGATACATCTGGGGGAGGCTTTAATAAGAAGGGGTGAGGAGGGGGATCCCTGGGTGGCGCAGCGGTTTGGCGCCTGCCTCCGGCCCAGGGTGCGATCCTGGAGACCCGGGATCGAATCCCAAGTCGGGCTCCTGGTGCATGGAGCCTGCTTCTCCCTCTATGTCTCTGCCTCTCTCTCTCTCTTTCTCTCTCTCTGTGACTATCATAAATAAAAAAAAAGAAGGGGTGAGGAGGGAACAAGTGGTCAGTAGAATCTGACCCTCAGTGTGCTCTGACTAGGAGAAGGAAACCAAGTGTGTGTGTGTGTGTGTGTGTGTGTGTGTGTGTGTGTGTGTGAGAGAGAGAGAGAGAGAGAGAGAGAGAGAGAGAAAGATCCAGTTCATGAGTAATTTTAATTTTTTTTTTTGCATTTTTAAGTTCCCTCAATTGACCATTCTTTTCTCCCCAGAACATTTTAATTTTAACAAAACTTCTGATGTTTTTAAGACACTTCCCTCTGTAGAGCCTCTCCTTTTATAAACATGGGCAGGATTTTCTTGTTCTTGTTCTTCCTTAAGGCAAAAACCCAAATGACAAGGCAAAACGAAAGCCATCCAAAGGCAGTGAGTGGCTAAATTTATCAGTGTTCTCTCCGTTTATGTGAAGTATTAACCTGAACCTTAATTGGTATGTTTTGTTTATTTTTCTTGGTTTATTTGCCTCCATCCAAGGGAAATTTATCACAGAACAAAGACTTATATCTCAAAAGCTTTATGCAGTTGAGTATATTCCTTGGTGAAACCCCCAGGCTGATCAAACTGAGAATCTCGTCTGTTTAGGGTAGAGGTTGGAGGTCCCTACCTGTTTTTATACTTTTAAGCTGTCACAGTGAGGACGTGAGGAAGAACATAGAAGGCTATGAAGAAACACTCTTTTCCTTCTGGTCTCGGGAAGGATGGGGAAGGTATCATGCCGTTGTTGGGGGATTGTAGGTCATGGTCACCCAGGTTGGAATGGATGCCAATGGATTCCAACGGACTCTGAAGGAACCCTCTATTAATATATGGTGGGCAAGGGGTAGGGCACAGACTAATTAATGGTTTGCCAACTATAATAAACTATAAAAATCTCAGAATCTCAGACTCTGCGTTTAGACTTGTACATTTCCCTCTCATCCTATGTAGATCCAGACAAACAATGGCCTGCGAGGTTGAACCTAAATTCTTGGCATTTAACAGTGTTGTGATGAACTTTTATATACCAGCGTTAACATTTCAACAAGACAGCTTTCAGTTTCTGGAGGAGTACGAAGTTTAGTCTCAGCCTAGTGAAATATTGATAAGGTTCTGATTTGCAATGATTTTCTGTCTTTGCTGATTTTCTCAGTCTGTAGTCAATTCACATTTCCCTGTGATTTGCACACATCCAAAGTCAGATGAAATTAGGCCAGAGCGATTTCACTGGTGCCCACAGTGACAGCGATGTCCCCAGATATAGGAATTTGCCATTACATAGCTTCTTTATTTGGTCCACCATAAATATTTTATTCGGCCCTAAACGAGGCAGCTACTCAATTCACAATGATGATGTATATATGGTGGGATTGTTTGCACTTCCTTTAGAACATACAAACTTTTAAACTGTCCGTAAAATATGAATTTGAGATATTTAGTTGATAAAATTAACAAACAGATCTACCTCTGTTTATTTCATGAATTAAATATTAGGCTAAGCCATATGAATTTGTCAGTATGTGACCATTTTCAACATATTAGAAAGGCAATTTCTGATAGTTCAACCTAAATGCTATTCTTGAGAGACGTGTATAAAAGTGATCAAAAGGAATTTGTAGTAGAACTTAGAGATTTAATAGAACAAATAAGAACATATAATTTATTGGGATTCCTCTGAGATCTTCTGTCTTAAAGAAGTTTCATGCATGTGATGTTGAAATTGTACTTTTTAACAGACACTGCAGAAGCATAGTGACCCCAAGAAAAGTGTGATGTTTCCACTTATAAGGACTGTAAGACCAAGGCATTATGTGATTCCCACTTTCAAAATAGGCTGAAATGCTGACTGAAGTAAGGTTAATGCATTAAATAAAATGTGTATGAAGTTTGCAGTTGTTTAGTGACTTGTTTTGGAATGTTCACAAAGCTAATAATACAAATATTTCTACAACTAATGAGAGCCAATAAGTTTTAAGCACAAAACAAAATATATGCTGATGTCCTGAGTATGTACTTCTCAAGCAGCACAGTCAACACAACGAATACCATTATTGTCACCATATAATGGAAAAACATAAACACGGCACATCAAAGTGAAGCAACTTGCCAAAACTTCATAACTGTCCAGTGCTCTATCATGGCAAACTTTGGGATTAAACTTGTGTATTTGTGGGCAGGAGTGTGTCACTCCAGGCATGTCAAAATAGTGTTTGTCTTGCTATGATGTGTGCAGAGGGTCCTACTTTGAGTCACATTTGCAAATTCCCAAAGTTATATTAACCCACAGGGAAGCACTGATGAGCTTAGAGGAGAAAAAAAATACTGTAAGAAGGTAGAGAAGAAGGAAACGGGTTGAAATCATTCTTGCCTCTGACCCTCCGGAAGCAGAAATGCAGTGCAGTGGCTGTTGGCCCCCACCCCACGCTCCCCTTGCCAGGGTGGAGGGGCAGGCCGTGGCCACCAGTGACCGTGTCCAGGGTGTTCCTGGCCCTTGGGCCCCATGTGACATTGTGCAGATCCTGGTGCAGACAGTTGCTGGCTGGAGCTCAGCCACACCCTGGTGCTCTCCGACCACCACGTAAGGGTGATGACGAGTTGAGAGGGTCACACTCTCTGGTGCTGCCCGCTGCTTCTTGCTTCAGTGGACAAAAGCAAAGAACTTGAATTGATGGAAGAAGAAAGGATCCGGGGGTGTGAGGGACCCGTCTGGCCCCCCAGCTCCCCAGGAAGGGGTGCGTGAATGGAGAGCTAGCCCAGCTGGTCAACACATCACCAGGGCCCCTGTGGCGTCGCCCCACCAGGACGGACAAGCATCTTGATTTTTTAACAAGCTCCTGTCAACTCCCTTCTGTCTTTTTGACAATTTGGCCATGGTTTCAAGCAAAGGCCATTCGTTCTTGTGCTTACATGGTATCATAACTCAGGCATCATATTACAGAGGGAATCAGGCTCTGCTCTATGTTAGGTGGACATGTGGGCATCCCTCCACCCCGCCACCCAGGATGCAGAAGGGTGATAATCACGCTACCTGCTTCCACTGGCGTGGTTTTACTGAATCCTGAAGGTAGCTGGTGCAGGCTCTCCCTGGGGCTGATGGGCTATGTCTCTGACCTCGTGCTGTTCCTACAACAAACCTGAGGCCGGGTTTGCCCCTTTCCTTCTGATTCTGTATGCCGGTTTCTCTTTTTGCTCCTCTGTGTGTATGTGTGTGCGCGTGTGTGCGTGTGTGCGTGTGTGCATGTGCACTTTGCACAGTAAGAGCATCCTATTCCCAACATCACAGCCCCCTGTTTCCTTCCTCTCCTCTTCCCAATCCCATGTCATTACCCCTTCCAGAATGGAATCACCGTGCAGCTTGCTCTGCGATCCCAGCCTGTTGGAGAAGCACACAGAGCCACATGGAGGAATGGGGACCTGGGAGGAACCACGCCTCCACAGCGATCTTGGAAGCAGAATGCAGGCCACAAATGGTGTCACACGGTGACGTTGGAGGACGGCTCTCTGTGCAGGGCAAGGGCTAGGGAGATCTCTAGGGAATAGGAGTTAGGATATTTTAAATACTCAAGAATTCCTACATTATTATTTTGACAAATTTAATGTAATCATCCGTTTTTATTTCCCTGTCCTTTAGATTGCAATTATTACATAGTTTTATTTTCTTTGACTTATTTTGCTTTCTCACCTATTTTATGTATATGTATTTATTAGTTTTTTTATTTTTTGTTGTTTGATGTTTATTATTTTATTTATATATAAATAAATATCAAATAAGTATATATAAAATATATAAATATATACCAAAATATATATATATACATATGTATTTTTAAAATGTCATGTGTGTTGTACCGTGATGCTGGAAAGTGTGAGGATTAGGCTTCCTGAATCCTTGCCTGGATTATGGGCGCCCTGAAGACAGGTTATTCTGCTTGATTCGTATCTCTGACCTTTAACGTTTTGAAGGTAAATTGAGTAAGCTTTGAACTGGAATGAAGTAAGATATTGTACTACTTTTATCAAGGTGACAGCTCTCGGTCACACGCCGATCTGTGATCTGATGGAGGGGCCATCAGATCACAGAGATGACGCTCCTGGTTCCTGTGATCTGCTTAACGAGCTGGAAGGTGCGAAGGACAGTGACGATTTCCTTGTTGATGTTTTTCATTTAAATCACATGGTGCAAAAGTAAATAAAATGCTCACAAGCCCGGGTCTGCATATCACCTGCACAAAATCTGCTCTGAGTTTGTAGCCATCAGTACAGGTAACAGGATCTGATTTTGTACCTAAAGCACATGCATTTCTATAATCGCCGCTCAGTGCCTGGTGCTTACCTGCTTTGTTTTCCATTCCCATTTTATATATAATTGCACGCCTCGGCCCCATCAATATGCAGGTTAGCACTCTCAAATGAAACTATAAATTTCAATTTGGAGAAAATAAGCCCTCATTTGGGTTCATAAGTTTTAAATAACACATTACCATTGGCTACATCAGGTTTGCATTTCTAATGTTATTTTATGCATTTGACAATAGATGCTCCACTCTGCTCTGAGAGGAGAGCAAGTGCATATGAAATGTAAGTCTGCTGAAAATGTAGGAATTTATTAGAGCTGTCACTCAGCCCTGACAAGAGAGTTAACTTATTTCTGAAGATATTTGAGACATCTGTGTTCGCTCCATTGTCTGCAGGCTCTGAAGTTTCAGAATTCTGTCTCCAGCACCTCTTCAAAATGTTGTCTCCACATTTTTAAGGGCCTGAAAACAAAGCAGAGGCCCAGTTTTTAAAATGTGAAAATAGTTCGGTGCCAGACTGAAAGCTGCGGGAGAGCTAGGAGAGGGAGCTAGATGCCCAGAGGGGAGCGCAGGCTAGGACGCCCACCATGGTTTTGGCAGCGTCCACGCCATCCACACTACCCTCCACACTCAGCTGGTGGACTAAGTGACATCTGCACCCCTGTGGAGGCGGGAGTACTTGTCCCCTGGATTCCTCTGCCACCTATCAACCAATATTGTGGGATTGCTTCCAAGACTTATTTGACCTTTAACTAAGCTAAAATGCAGAAAACTTAATAATACCACTGTTATCACACATAACAATCATGAAGAAGCGACCACTCAGACCTAAGTCATGGTTAATACTCCACTGCAACTTTTCTCCTCCTTTCAAAATAGCCACGTTAAATAGAAGAGAAGTAGCAAGATCATATTTAAAAAGCAAACTATCAGATTTGTATGTATGTGTGGTTTGTGGCAGTGTGAATTTTACGGGAAGAGCTCTGTGTTTTGTCTGACATGTTTTCCAAATCATCAGACTTTGCATTGAAGTCCTCCAGCAGAGCACCTGTCCAAGGTTAAACCTGCTGTGATTGTATAGATAGCCTCATGTCCTATCTGGAAGTGGGAGAGGGAGTGTTTTCTAGAGAGAACCTCAATTCGGGAACCACTCCCCACAAGCAGCAGCCAGGGTTAGGTACTTACCACCCACACCTCCCATCGTCACTTAGCAGCCAGGTGAAACATTGTGATCACAGATGGGCCTGCTGACTTCTAAATGGCTCGTCTCGCCCCTCCAGGCCCGTCTCTTTGCCACACGATGTAGCCACCATCTCATTGGAAGGTGGGATCGATCTGCCTTCCCTCTGAAGCAGGCTAACCCACAGAACGTGGGGGAGTCTTTGGGGTTTTTTCTCCTCTTGGCTTCCAGGCTGCTCTCATCTTCTTCTCCTCTTAGTTGGAGCTGGTGGATCCAAACACCTAGCTAGTAGCTGAGAAGCTTCCCTTCGGAGCCTTCCAGATGTGCAGGCCAATGTGACTCAGGTTATCATGATGATTCCTGCATCTTCCCACGTGGCATGGAATCACTGATTTTTCCACATCCCCTGGTAGGGCCAGCTCATTGGACTCCACCATTTTGCAGGTTAAGACTGGGTGTAGGAGATGTAACATGACTGCACTATTTCCACAGCTAATATGTCACTGCCCCGGCATGAGAACTCACTGCTACAGGTTCCCAGTCACACCGTTTCTCATCACATCAGGGAATGTTTTGGAAGGACTATTCAGACAGACTAGGTGTGTATTTGTATACTTCTCAGAGGGCATGTGGTAGGTGTCCTTGATACTGGTGCAAGGTATCACATAACTGTGGTCCACAGCACACACACACACTGTACACATGCTCGCATGTGCACATGGATACACACACACATACACTGCACATGCATGCACACTATACACACAGAACACACACTGTATACTCTTTCACATATGCACATAGATACACATAGACACACACATGTACACACATTGTACACAATCTCACACATGCACATATACACATGCACACACACTACCCATTCTCACACATGTGCATGCATACACAAGGCATACACTCTGCACACACATTGTACACACACTGTACACATGTACATACTGCCTACACTTTTATGCATGCACACACATACACACATGCACACAAGTACATATATGCATACAAACTGTACATACACTGTACACACATGCACAGACATACACACATGCACATGAATGCACACATGTACATACACTGGGCACACATATACACATACACTGCACACACTACACACAGATGCAAACACACTGCACACATCTATACACACAGAGACCTTAGCTTGGGCAAGATCATCTCCTGCTTATTTTTCAGCTAAAATTGTCTATTTAGATCTGTATGCATCCTTGTGGCTATACTGTCTTTAGAAATTTTAAGATAAAACTTTTAAGGAAAAAATAAGATTTTCAAAAAAAATGAACATGCCTTAAGAAATAAAATTAATCCCTGTTCTCAGAAAGCTGAGGTGACCATATTAGAGTTTTGTCGAAAGTCTGTAAGTTGGGATAATCACGTGATGGACTCATTCTCCGCTTGTCCCCTCTGCATCTAGTTCTTCACACCCAGAAAATGTGAATGCTGAAGTCCTTGCTTTATTGCTTTTTAAAATAGAAAAAAAAGGGCTCATACAAAAAAAAATTAAAATGAATCACAAGGCATCCAGTATGAAAATAAAGGAGTGTTTTCCACAATCCATGTCTCCATTAAAGTGGGAGAGAATTTTTTTTTCATGAGCAGAAAATCCTCGATTATCATATTCTCCCAAGAGCAGCTCAAATGGTCTGAATCCAGAATTTATTTTCAAGTGAGAGGGACAAATTGGCTTAATATGCAGCCATTTGTTGCCAGAGTTGACAAAATATTTAGGCATGCAAGGATCATGCATTTGTTGAGGAAAAAAATATTTATTTTGAAATTGATGAATTGCACTTGTTAGACTAGAAAGTAGGGAAGGTCTCATGGCAGGTAGAGATCTTCCCACACACATTGCCAAAGCAGATGGGTGCCTGGATCCCTTTCTCTATGCACCCCACCTCACCCTCTCCCTGCTTCACTGTCAGGAGATATGGCCCTCCTGCCCTCATTCCCCCTCTACCCTCACCTTCAAGCCAGTCTTTATTAAACTTAATAGAGTGCTCATTTTTGCTAAGATGCCACAATCTTACCCCAGGGATATTTGCATTTTGAGAGCTGTCAGAATTTTAAGCAAAGACATGATGTTCGGATGACAGGCCAAGACCAAGCGGTGGAGGAGGGGACATTCTGATCTGTGGGCATCCTGGCATCGAGAGGCACAGGGCTTCCTCTGCTGGCCCTGGCAGATGGGTTTGTTTGCCAAAAATGATGCTTGTTTTATCATTTTGGCCATGAAGTTTACTGGATTTCTCAAATCAGAATCTCTGTGTATTTTTTTATTGCTAAGTATCTTAGTGGTGGTTTCTTTCTTCTTTGCTGAAATGGCATTGAATTCTAAATTATGTGGAAGTGGGAAGAGCACAGAGGAACATTGACTCCAGACTCCTCACTTTGCAGAAAAGGACACGGAAATTGCCAAGTGAGCAGATGCTGGTCCACACAGAGCAGCCTGAGCACCCAGGCTCCCTGGGCAATGCGGGCCGCCTCACTGGCCCTGGCTCCAGGGACCTTCTGCCGTCCAGGCAGTGTTGAGAATGATCTGAACTCTCCAGATCATCAGTGCCTTGGTTCTGCAAAAACAGGGACATGACATTATTGGATTCTTCGGTGGAAGTCAAACGAAGAATTTGGTAATGTTGATGAGAGTATATGAAAAACATGCAAAATACATTTAGGTTTCATAAAGAACAAGGCTGGAGGTAGGAGGGATGCTAGATGTTTATTTTCAAGAGTCCTTTATTACGTTCCTTTAAAGATTCCCTTTATTAAGAGCCCACTGTGTCCTGATAGCTCTACACTCACGATTTCACATAAAGAAACCATAGCTCAGGTGGGAAGAGTGTGAGCACAGAGACCGGCTCTGATATGTGGCCTTCCAGCTTACCTTAGGAAGACTCATGAACCTTTAAACAAAAGCACAAGTCTCATGTGCGGACATACATGAAAATATTAAGAGTTTGTATAATTCATATCTTCACGTCCTTCAAGGATGTGATAAGGTTTGCAAGAGAGAGAGAGAGAGAGAGAGAGAGAGAGAAAGATCTTTAAGTGGAAATTAAAAAATATTTTAAAATACAGAAAGAGAGAAAATATCATCAAAAACATCTGTTGTCATTTAGTCACGGTGCATTTCATTTTACTTCCCTTAGCCATAATGGCAAAGAGGGAAATACGTCATGCCGTAATTTCCCATTGTCTGATAGAGGGGAACATGCCTGCTCATCAAGAGAGCTTTTGTTTTGTTTTGCTTTGCTTTAATTATGAAAGAAAGTTATTGCTTGATTCCATAGATGGAGGCCCTAAGCCACACACCGGCCATTGTCCTCACCCAGGGACTGTGAGAAACTGGGCCCCCTGCCCTTCCAACATGGGTCCCCTTCTCCCTTGGGGAGAGGTCCTGCCCTGGTGGCTCACGGAGCCTGCTCCAGCCCAGTGCCTGTGTGAACCTATGGGGTGGGGGGGGGACTCTCAGACGGCCGCAGGTCCAGGCATGGCCTTGCTCACATCTTGCAACTGTTAGTGTGATGTGTCAACTTGTCTGGGACAAGGTGTGCCCAGACATCTGGCCAAACAGTACCCCAGGGGTGCCATGGGGTTGCTTCTGGAAAAGACTGGCATTTGAATTGGTAGATGGAATCACACACATTGACACATCTCATGGGGGTAAACCCTGTGCAACCCACTAAAGGACCAACAAAACCAAGAAGGCCAACCATCCTTCAAGGAATGGGGACTAACGCCCGCCTGCCTGGGCCCCTGGTAGTTCTCTCTCCGAGGGGGGCAAGGCAGGACCTCAAGCCCAGCTTCCCTGGGTCCCCAGCTCTCCATGCTCCCTGCAGATCTTGGGACTTGCCAGCACCAGAATCACACAAGCCAGTTCCTTATCATAAATCATGCTCCGTATGTGTAAGTACCTCCTTTGGGTTTTGTTTCTCTAGAGACTGTGAACACCCCATCCAGGAGTCCTGGAGGGCTCAGTGAGGAGCCTGAGCTCCTGTACCCCCACTCCCACATCTATCTCCCTGCAGAGACCAGTTCAGGAGCATCAGAGGCCCGTCTCTGCAGGAAAGGAAAGAGGCCAGGGCCAATACTGGGAAAATTAGAAAATCAGCCGAGCCTCCCCTGGAGGCAGGGGCTTCCTTCTTTGCTGCCTTGATGGGACTGTCTCCCACCCCTTTACCTTTCCTTGGTTCCTGGTCCCTCTCCCCAAGCTTTAAAGGGAAATTTGAACAAAGCGTGTCCTTTTATCACAAGGTATGTGTTCACTCTTTCCATGAACATTGTCAAGTCTTGGCCATAGAGATATCATGGTGCTCCCTGGAGACCGTGGGCCAGGCTGTGCTATAAAGTGCGATAGGAGTATAATTCTGTCCTTTCAATCACTTTCTTGCAATAAAGGCCTCCCTCATCACAGTGCCCAGAAGCACCCTGGGCAGGCCCCTGGGGGCATATCTCCCTTTCAGGGACCTGCTACAGAAGGGCTGTCTAGGTGCCTCCAGGCAGGGGCAGAAATGAAGGGAGGCCCTGAGAAATAGGGCAATTGGATTGTCCTGAGGCAATGACACCTTCATGTTTTCTGGCTCTGACTCTGCGGTTCAGTATGTCTGAATTGGACCTGACACATATTTTCAACCTGCTCTGATTTGGTCCTGATTCTACAGAAAAGGGCAATGTGCTGTGAGGAATCCTGCGCTGGTGGAGCCTGGCCAGGCGCTGTCCCAGTGAAGCAGCCCTGGACAAAAGGCGTCAGCCACTGGGTTGCTTGGTCCTTGATCCACGCCGTGAGATTGTCACCCTGTTCCTTTGAACTCTCTCCAGCTTGGCATTCTGTCTCAGCTTCAAGCAGGTGTTTTGTTGTGGCCATGAACGCAGCACTGGCTGGGGCCTTTCAAGTGTGCCGAGTATGCGCGCCAATGTCGCCTACAAACCTTCCCCGGGCAATGAGCTGACTGGATGAACCTGCCCCCAGCCACGCTAATCTGGCTCAGGGACATCCAAGCACATGAAAGCCTTTGGAAAAACTCACACTTTTAATTGATATACTCTGCCCACTGCAGACGGCCTCTGTTTTTGATACAGCAGTTTGGTTGTGCATGGAGACAGTCCATGGAGGCTGGATAAGTGAGCACAGGCACCTGAGTAGATGGGAGCAGAGGTCCCTGCAAACGGCAACCAGGGGAGGAGCATGGGGTTGTGATCCTGAGACCAGTCTGGTGATCATTTCCGTGTCAGTAATATTAATGCATAATTCACAGATTATTAAATTCTAGCTGGAAGACATTTGTATTTTGAATCACTGATTCTTTTCCCTAGAAATTTGATTTGGAATTAAATGCTAATAACAGAGTTGAGTGTTTCGATTCCTTTTTCGTAGACACTTTTGTCGCCTAGGAACTGGATATCATTGTTGAAGAAAGGAAGTCCCACATTTGGGTTGAGCAGCTGGGGTCCCCACTTTTCCTGTGTTGATTACAGTTAATTTACTCTGCCAACATCTGTCTTAAGAAAAAGAATAGGATATTCATTTTTCGATTCCCTGGGCTAGAAGTGGACAGAGAGTTTACTTTGACGCATAGTTGGGTCGCTTACAGTCCAAGACGTATCTGGAGACGTGGTTGAGAGAAGTGAGAAGGCAGGGCAGCCGGTGTGGGGGCCGCAGTGGGAGCAGCAGCACCCCACTCGAGCTTCCCGCCCCCAGCGCTCTGGCAGGTGCACTGGTCCCTCCAGCAGGGGGGCTATGCAAGGTCACTTTCCTGCGGTCCCAGCTCTGCTTATTTACACTGAAAACAAAACGAGACCACCTGGCATTCCAAACAAAAGGCCTAGAATGGAGCTTAGAACTAAGTAATTTTCTTAAAAAAATGATATTTTTCTAGTGTTGAATTATTTTTTAGAAAGTGAATTTATAAGGGAAAAGAGGGGAACTGAGAGGGAAAAATTAGAGCGGGGGACAAACCACGAGAGACCCCTAACTCTGGGAAACAAACAAAGGGCTGAGGAAGAGGAGGTGGGCAAGTGTTTGGGATCACTGGTTGATGGGCACTGAGGAGGACACGTGATGGGATGGGCACTGGGTGCTATACTACAGGTTGGCAAATTGAATTTAAATTAAAAAATAATAAAATAAAATAAAAAACACAATGGTATTTTACACCCAATTTAGTATCCGAAGTTTTTCACAATGTTCTCACGTAAGTATGCTTATGTCATTAATCACTCATTGTGTTTTTAAATTTGTTGCAAAATATTCTATCATATGGACATATCAAACTCTATAAACTACCCCGATGTGGCTGCTATTTTTTTAAATAAAAAAATCTTCCTAATTAAAAAACAAAAAGTGAACTTGTATCTGAAGATGGGTTTATATCCTCCTCCAAGAAAGAATTAGTGTAAGACATGAGTTCTAATTCCCAGTTAAGTAATGAGCCACTGAACTCTGGCAAAGCTGAAGGTTTCATAACCTGAAAGAACCAAGACTCACTCATTGGAACTTTGTGTATTTTCATGTGAATTTTCTTGTTTAGTGTCAAGCTTTGGTATCTATCTGAAC
The DNA here is from genome assembly GCF_048418805.1 of Vulpes vulpes. Lineage (NCBI taxonomy): Eukaryota > Metazoa > Chordata > Mammalia > Carnivora > Canidae > Vulpes > Vulpes vulpes. The sequence continues at coordinate 64,571,422 of NC_132782.1, read as the reverse complement.
GGAGACAGCACAGAATCTTATCCGCCAATGAGGTAAAGGATTATTATTGTAAGCCATACAAGTACTAAAGTATCGAGAGCACATTTTAAAAACTTTTAAAACATCTTTGAACTTTATTTAAAATAAAAGAATTTCTGGCAACATAAGGAAACAAATTATCCGTGGTAACAGATTTCACATGATTGATCTCTTGAGTCCATAGTAATAACCATCCTCCATGGATGAGGTTTGAGATTCCTCCGGGAATCATATTACCAGGTTACCTCATCACATCTGCCCCACAGCTTTTTAGTTCCTACCCAGGTTTACTAGACATCTGGGTTATGATGATTACACTAGAGATATTCAGTAGTGGGCTACAAACTCAGTCGTGCAACTAAATATCAGGAAAAAAATATATGGCACTATAGACGAAAGGTTCATGCATCCTCAGAATTCAAATCCTGAACTCCTCACCCCCATGGGATGGTATTTGGAGATGGCTCTGAGAGGGGTTTAGGTCACGAGGAGGAGCCCCATGACTGTGATTAGTGCCCTCATAAAAGAGACCCCAGAGAGCTCCCTTGCCCCTCCTACCATGTGGGGACAGGCAGGGGCTCTTGCCGGACACCATATTTGCCTGGTCTTTCATCTTGGACTTCCAGCCTCCAAAACTGAGAAAAATACATATTTGTTGTTAATAAGCCCCCACCCCACCCCTTTCTATGGTATTCTGTTGCAGCAGCCTAAATGGATCCAGACTTATGGAAAATAGTCAAGGTAGGTTTTTTTGTTTTTTTGTTGTTGTGTTTTTGGTTTTTTGGTCTTGCTTTTTTTTTTATTTTTTAATTATTTATTTATTTTGCTTTTTGTGCATTGTGATTTTTCCCCCCTTATCTAGGTCAAGTTCACTTCCTTGTTGGAAACTATGTATTATAATTTGATTTCTGGGGAGAATGAAGCTGCCCGTTGCACATTAGTCTCTATTTTGGAGGGCTGGGTGCCTCCTGAGAAGAGAAGATCAGTCCTAGGGTATCAGGCAAGGACCCAGCAGCCCTGCCCATGGTTCCCACGGCCCCTGCTGTGTGCACAACACATTTGCCCAGGCCACCAACCCTGCCAGCTCAAGGGTCTCTAAACCTGCCATTGTCCCTATATCCCTAGGGAGGGGAAAGTGGTAACAGGGTGAAGAAATAGCATCAACTTCCCGGACGGAAAACCTAATCATTCTCTAACCTTTTAGAGGTCACTGACCCAGGTATCCTCAAGTTTGACTCATCCTTATCACTGCATGGTCTGTATCACATACATTCAATAGAGCAGAAGAGACTTTGCTCATCTGCTCCAGCTAGACAGTGTAGACCCTAAATCACCTCTAGCCCCCGCCAATCCCGTCTGGCCGGAATTCATCCTCCACCACTAGCCAGTGGTCTTCAAACCTGCAAGTGTGATCTTACTGTTTTCTGCCCACAGCCCTCATCCAGGACGATAAAGTAGATTGGGGGCAATAGGATGAGGGTCTATTAGGATGAGACTTTATTGGGATGAAGGCCAAAACCCTACCCAGATTGACCAGGTTCCTGCATGAATGCAGCCCGGGCTGATTTCAGCTCTTCCCACAGGCTCTCCACTCTGTTTCCCAGCCTCTACCTGCTTTGGCACACGTGGGGAGGAACCACAGCCACCTCTCAGGACTTGCTCACACATCCCCATTTGGGACCCCGGCCCCCCACTTCCTTCCTTGGCTAACAAACTCTCATCCTTCAGGGTTCATTTCAAAAACTCCTTCTTCAGGGAAGATTTTCCTGACTATGTCATGACCCCAAACCACATCCCACTGCCCCTCATATATTTTCACAATATCATATGATTTTCTGCCTTGCGAGGTATGACTTATGAATATGTTGCCACTTTTGATTACTTGCCTTTCATGTCTGCCTCCCAAACTGGAGCATAAGCTCCATGAGGGCAAGGTCTGTTTCTCTTCTACTTTTCTCATGTTCCTGGCAAATGACATCGATTGGGTGGAAATTGAACAAATGGATGACAGTAGGCAGGAGGGGGAGAACAGAGTGGGAACTCAAAGGTGACACACCACAACCCCCTCCCGTGCCCCCATGTCCACTGTCAGCAGGTGCAGGAGAGCTGACAAGGGGACACAGGTGCAGACTGAGATGTGGTGCAGCTGGGGCCACCCCAAGGGAGGCCATCAGTCTAGTCCAGCTGACAGGCAGTGGATTGTATTAGAAAATACAGAGGAAGAAGAGTGAGGGAGAAAGGAGGGACAGCAAATGAGCCTGGTGACTCAGCAGCTGTATGAAGAAAGGAGGGAAAACCAAAGGCAACACCAGGATTTTGCTCAGTCAGGTGAGGAATGAAGAAGCATCCTTCACAGAAATGAAGTCTTGGGAGGAAGAGCAGAGTCCTGGAAGTTTTAGATGCATTCCTTTCAAGGTTGTGAGACTCAGAGGTCCGGCTGGCACCTGGGATTCATGTGTTTAAGATTTGATGACTCTGATGTCGCTTGAGGGTCCTGCACACAGAGGTGGTGGCAGGAGGTAGGGTGGACGGCACCCCCAGGGACACAGCACAAGAAGAGAGGACGTGTCAGAAGCAGGGCTGATGGGAGGGCCGGCGGGACAGGGCAGGTGGCAGGGTCCTCTTCTGGGGCAGGTGGGGAGACCACCTGTCAGCGGCCTGATCTGAAGGGGAAGATTCCTGATCTGAAAACTTGGCAGGAAGTTGGGCAGTCCTGGTCAGTCCATTTCAAAAATCCGGGCTAGAAGATGGGGGTGGGGGACAATGGGTCTGCACCCTGGGGACGCTCTGGCCAAGGGCTTAGGGGGGACGGAGGGCAGAAGCCAATACCTGGGGGGCTGCTGGGGGCACTTTCAGATGCTTGGCCTCAAAGGACACCAAGAAAAAGATCTCTCCCGCCCAGAGGTACCAATGAGAGGAGGCCGCCGGGCATGTGGAGTGAAGCGTGGGCAACGTGGTGGAAACCGAGCTGGAGTCAGGGGGTGGTTGGGGGTGGGGGGGCAAGCAGGTGCCTGCATGGGCCTGGCTCCACCTCGACCAGGATCCCACATCCCTCCAAGAAATCTGGGATTATGATGGTGCCCTTTGTGTTTCTCCCCTGGGGCTGTGAGCTCTCTGAGGACCGGGGCCAGCAGAAGCCCCCAAAGTCAACCAACATCAAATGAAGTGAAAAATAGGTGAATCCCTAGACCAGCCTGGCATCTAAGGACATTGAAGTTCCCTCTGCTTATCTGAGGGTCAATGGATGCCTCTGGAAAGCGAGGAGGAAATTTTTATGTCCACATCCTTTGTTTATGGGATCTTGCGAAGAAAATGGGAAAATGCAAGTTTGCGTCCAGGGAGCGGGATTTCAGGTCAGAGGGTTTTAGAGGCAAGGCAGTTCCGCTCACGCCCAGCCTGGTTGAAGGACACGTGTGTCCGGCACTCCCTCGTGGCTGGTGTGCAACATCTGCCCACGGCAGGCTCCCGGGATCCGGGGAGGACGACGGAGGGCGGGCAGCTGCTCTGCTTGCCTCTGGGTCCTTTCCTGAAGGGACAGGAGTCCGTTCCATGAAGTGGCCAGACAGCCAGGCAGGCTCTCGGGGCAGTGACCCCCCACCCGCCAAGCCTGGGAAGGCCCCACACAGCGGGACGCGGGGAGGCCTCGCGCTGAGTCAGGCGGGCTCCTTCCCAAGGACGGTCGTGCAGCAGGTCCAGGAGACTGTGGACGAGACTCGGGGAAGGCACTTTCTCTTCTTAAGGGAAAAAAAAAAAAAAAAAACATAAGCAAAGTAAAAATGTACCTTCTGCCTGAATTTAACCAATAGTCCTCCGAGGTCATAACAGCAGACGAGGCCGGCTGGTCCTCGACCTCCGGCGGTGCCTTGGCATCGCGCTGGGCGCCGTGTGGATGCGGGCTGCACCTGCTGGAGAAGCCGGGCTGAGGCCCGAGCCCGGGAGCCCCCGACGCGGCCCACGCGGCAGAGACGACCGCCCTCGCTCGGCCCTGGGCCCTGGTCAGCTTTTTAATTAGCGGCCCGCCGCCTTCCTATCGCGGGGGCAGAAATAATTGCTTCATTGTGGAGGAACCTGTAAAGGCAGCCACATGGGAAAGTGCCAGGGACAGATCATTCCGGGGCTTCTTTATGGACTGTTTTGTAAATAAATCATACTTTTTAATTGCTCTGTCAGAAGGGTCCTCCTTTGAGCACGAGGCGACCGCGGCTACTGTGGGAGCGCCACAGGACATCTGTCTGGTCTGGCCAAGGGCTCCCTGCACTTGTACTCAATATCCACAGCGACCTCTTGGATTCCATGGACATAGTAACAATTAAAAGCACACAATGGCGCGACCATGTTCACCGTGACAGAGGCAGGTTGGCTGCTTCCCATAACAGCCTCCCGGGCGAGCAGAACAAAGGGCCCAGGCCCATCTGCACCGGCGCTCCGCGTGCCTCCTGTTCCAAAGGCTGCGCTCCTCCTCCAGCGCCCCGGGAAGCCCCCGCGCAGACAAAACTCCCAGGTCCAGAGGAGCCCGGCCCTGACATTAGTATGATAATGAATTCTGGATGCCTCTGATAGACACAACAAAGGGATGGGATCTTGGGATGGTAACTTAGCAGATCGGGGACTCAGCTTTGTGCGGACTCTGTGTGGACACTCTGAACCCACTCGAGGATCCGGGGCAGGCAGGGTGTGTATGGGGGGGTCCCTTTGCTCGCCTCTTTCCTTCCAGGAAGGGTAAGGAGGTCAGAGTTCATGTGGTTCTGAGTAGGTAGGGAAGTCCGGTGCCCACCGGAGCTCAATGTGTCTCTCTGCACAGCCGAGTCACCCATGGGTCCCCTCATGCACCTGTCACTCCACTCCCAGGGACGGGCTGCGCTCCACCACACACCTCTCATTTCTGCCAAAGGAGGAGAGAGAAAACATCACGGTGGGTTTGGGAAGATAAGGCCCCCAAAGCCAGCCTCCTCCAGGGAAAAGAGTTTTCTTCCTGCCAAATCACTGCAAACTGGGTCTCCAGACACACTTGCACAGATGATCCATGGCCCCCAGGGAGAAGGCCGGATGTTCTGGGGGGTGCTGGAAGGTAGGATTCCCAAGGACGGAATGCGAGGGACCCACTCTGTATGTGGACACTTGGATGGCATGTCCCAGCCGACACTCTTGCTTCTCTCATGCAGTCTCTTCCGTTCTAGAATTGAAGTAAGACTGACATAGATTTCTGAGGTCGAAATGTTGGCAAGGTGGATGACAAAGAACTATCACCATCACCACCAGAAAGCACGCCTTTGACGAGAAGGGTGGGGAGTGGGAGTTGAACCTGGTGTCACAGCAAGTCCCCAAGCGCGGTGGCACCAGTCCTCAGCAGTTAACAACTATTATATAAACAGAATGGAATGCGCCCGGTGTTCTGACTGATGGAAAAAACCCGGTCACTAGCCACTGGGGGATGCCCGGTGCCCTCACAGCGCTCCAGCTGCGACCCAAGTGTGTTTCCATAAAAACTCAGTGCTCTTAACGAGGAGTTTGATGGCGTGTTAACAATCTTCAGCTTCAAGTCGAGCTGTTAACCAACAAAGTCGTCATTAACTGCTGGTAATGACCGCGTTTCTTGGGATTATTGCTTAATTATGAACTTGATCGCCAGAGTCCTGCCTCCTGACTCAGAAAGTATTTTTCCATCATAGTGGTTCACCACAACCTCCATCTCTCCAGTTGAAGTGGCGGGAGATGCTGGACCGTGGTGGCCGGCACTGCACTGTCCCGAGCCACTGCCTGCCTGGCCCGGTCTGGCTCGGGACTTTGCAGGCTCGAGGGCCAGTGTTCTCCGGGGACAGCAAACACACTCAAGGTGCTGGTAGGAAACGATTTCTTAGGGACGTAGATTCATTGTGAACAAGTAGGTCTGTCCAGTGGGGCGATTCTGCATCCCAGCTGCCAAAATGACCCCCCAAAACACACACGCACACATCTGTATGTCCGGGCATGGACTTACAGATAATGTCAGAGGACCTAACCTCTGATGCTCTGCGGGGAGGGGTTCACTCCCAAGGTCATGTCACCGGAAACCAAGAGTCACGTGGATCCTCTCAGGCGGTCCCACCTGGGACCGTTCCTGGACCCACAGCCGTGACTCCCCCCCAAGAGTTACTTTAGGTGGTACTTCCCATTTCAGATTCAATTGAGAGGGTCCACAGACAAGGCACTTGTTGCTTCTTCTCAGCCCCGGCCCTTGCGGTGCCCTCGGCCACTGCAGGCCACTCCCTTCCAGAGTGACCTTTCTGAATGGCTTCGAAGTTGCAATTTCCAATGACTACGTGTGGCCGTGTATCTGCATGAAATAAAGGCTGTCGTCTACAACCCATTCCTTAGCTCTGACTGGGGGAGGGCGTTGTCTGCCCCGCTGGAGATGCGATCTTTAACTCCACATAGTTTGCTACTCTTAGCCACCTGGTCTTTTAACAGAGCACCGCACCGTCTTCTCCCCGGAACTACTCTGGAACCCGCTTGGTGATGGGCTGCATGCTTACCCACGAGTCAAACTACAAGTGGCTTTTCTTTATGGTCTTTGTGAGCACAAGCCTTTGTGTGCCTTGCCAGCACCATGGGCACGCTAGGGGAGAGGTTTGTCACAGAGGAACACAGAGGACGTGTCCCTACTGATAGGTACTTCAGAAAATTTCCTTCAGAAAATTTCCCCTGGGCTACTTTCCAGCCACCCAATAACCAGTGAGCTCCCTGTTCTTTTTTTTTTTTTTTCTCCCTGTTTTTTTTTTTTTTTTCTGATAGGTACTTGTTGGTGACTCGCAAGAGGTCCTTGTAGTCAAAGTCAGCTCAGCAAGCCCAGCTGTACCCAAGCGAGGAGCACCCCGAGGCCCTCCTCCATCCACCTCCTCCACCCCCAGTCCTGAAGGAGCCTAGGGACAGGGGCACTGGCAGGGAGTGGGTGGCAAGCCTGGCCCCTGGATAGAGGAACATTGTGGGGAGGCTGAGGGTGTGAACTCAATGATGATGAATGGCCTGGGTCCCTCTCTTATGACCTGAGCCCAGAGGGGAAGCTAAGACTTAAGTGAAGAGGATTTCAAAGGCAGAATGGGACACGGGTTCCTCCCATTCCTCATGGGACCCTGGGAGGGTGACACCCCAGGCCACCCCAGCCACCTGGCACTGAGCTTGAGGATCTGGGGAGGCCCCCAGTCCATGTCTCCTGCACCTCCCTGGGCTCCACCGGGTGTGGACAGGAACCAAGCTTGCTGGGAGCAGGACAGAAGGTTGCTGGTGCAGGGTGAGGAAGAAGAGGACTGTTGCCCCAGCCAGGCCCTGTGTGTCACAGCAGCCTGTGGAGAGTCCCTCAGAGGGCCATGGCCAAGGGGGAAGTGCCCTGGGCTCTATCCTTGTGCCAGATAGAGACCCAATGAGGAATGACATCAGCCCAGGGCCAGCAGGTGCCAGGGGGCAAGAGCTGAGCAGGGACCAGAGGGTGGGATTCTCATTCCCTGGGACCCTGACTTTCCCCAATGACTCAGGGACGTGATCTACCCATTGCTCCATCTTGGTCCCATCTGATGGCAAGAAGCAGGTGGGAAGCTCCCTGGGGCCGGGGAAGCGAAGCAAAGGGACTGGTGACATCATCGGATCAGCCTGACCTTGACGCCCTATCGGCTGTTTGGCCAATTCTCATTCATCAGATATCAGAACAACAAAATAGGCCATTAATTTTTTGGCACATTGGCTTGAACTGTGCATCGAATTATGCACCTCTGACCCCTGATGTCTTTACAGACACCTCTTCACCGTCGCACCACATCTCTCCCCGCTGCATGCTCAGATAAGAAAGGCATAATTGACACTCTCCTGTCTCTGCCCCTTGTTTGTAAGAAGCTACTAGCATGGATTTAGGAGAAACTATTTTGCAGACACATTTCTCTGTGCCAGAATTAAATGAAAACAATATTAAAAATGTCTTTGAACGTGTTCCACAAATTTGAAAGAATATTTATAAACCATGCTCAAGAACACACTCTCTCCAGGCCTCTCTGTGAATAGCAGGCTGGATTCATCTGGTGAAGAGGGAACTGCAGGCCCAGCACCTCTGCCCTGCAGCCACCACCGCTGCCACGCACCTGCCTACAGCCTCACGGTGAAGACTCCACCCAAACCATATTTCAGGCAATTAGTGTCAGCAGTACGTGCCGTGCACTTGGATTCTTACCCTTAATGAAATCAGCTAATATTGGAGTTGAATAAATATGCTATAAACCCCCTGAAGGTAAAACTAACTAAGAACACCCCTCCCCCCTCCCCCCCCCCCCCCATCTCTCCCTTCCTATCCCTGGTCACCTGAGCTGGGCATATTTCACAGGAATGCAACAGGCACTTGCAGACTATAGAGTCGCTGAGACAAGCAGTAGGGCTGTTTTCTGCAGAGGTGGTATTCATGATTTTAGGCCACAGAAACACTATGTTCTGGAAAGAATGGCATGTTTTCTATCAACTCCTCACAGCAAACAGGCATGTTAGAGCACACTGGACATAAGGCGGCGATGCGTGCATCCACATCTTCACACTCACATGCTTGTAGTTACAAGAATTTACAAATTGTACAGACATCGTAGTTATATGGGAATCTCATTTACATTAGGTAAGTCTGGAACAATGGGCTTCTTCTAAATTTGCTTACATTCTAAACTTGGGTATTTTTTCCTTACATTTTCTCCATGTCGTCTCCAACATCACCTGCAGCCATAGGGAGGGGGATCTGCTGGTCTCTCATCACAAGTCAGAACAGTGACAACAGCCTTAGTATACAGCTTAGTCTGTGTGGTCGTCTGGCCCCTGGGTTGTGGTCAAGGGGGCTCTCCAGTGGGGCCAGGGGTCCCCTGCTCTTCCTTGGACCCCAATACAGCCCCCACTCAAAGAACAACATAGTTGAATGAACACAGCTTAGGATCACAACACTATATAGAATCTGAATATTAAAATGTTTGCATAGAGGGGCTTCTGGGTGACTCAGTGGTTGAGCACCTGCCTTCAGCTCAGTTCGTGATCCTGGGGTCCTGAGATCAAGTCCCACATCGGGCTCCCTGCATGGAGCCTGCTTCTCCCTCTGCCTGTGTCTCTGTCTCTCTCTCTGTGTCTATGAATGAATGAATAAAATATTTAAAGAAAAAAATAAAAAAATAAAACATTTCAAACATATCAGAGGCAAGAGCATCATTTTTAAAGGGAATTACTAATCTTTTTTCTTCTCCTAGATTTACCTCACATTTCCTAATACCCTAAGGGGCAATGTTAATAAACCACGTACCTCTCTATCTGTAGCATGAGGGAAGGCACAACAGGTGCTATTGTCATGTGATTATTGGGGGCATATTAATTATTGATTGAGTGATTTTGTGATCTCCTGAGTTGTATAGCATATGCTTTATAAAATTATGAGACAGAGCAAGATTTTAGTTCTTTGACATTGAATAATAAAACTATACACTGGTACATAACTAAAAGTTATGCAACCACCACGTTTTCAGGAAATATGAATGTTTTAGTGAATAAGAAAACCAGCAAAATCAGCTATCTTGAGAATATGAAAATATTATGCTTTCAGCCCTATGAAAAGTATCCTTATTGTATAAGTGCTAAAAAAACAATCGTAAAGGAGTACCATGATGATGAGGGATGTTGATAACTATTGTATTTTTTTTTCCTTACGTTACATTTTCCTCTGGATCTCAAATGTGACTTGAAAATAAATTCATAAAACATGATTTCCTTATATATATTGTCTCAAAATCAACACAATAACCATCTTTAAATCCCCAATTTAAAACTTGAGCAAGGTGGTCATACTGGACACAAGAGTTAAAATCATGAAACTGGTAATTCTTTGTAGTCTTATGTCCTAGATCTAAAGGAACCCAGATCTCATAAGCCAAGAGAAATAAAAAGGCAAATGAGTAGTGATGCTTACCTTCCATGCATGCCCCCCGTTAATGTATAAAGCCTCTGGATTCTGTAGTAATTATCGAACCATGCTGAGTCTTTGACCAGATTCTCACACCCCTGGGGGCCTGGCTTCAGCTTCCACATGCTGACAATCTACTGGGATCTAAATTCTGGAGGTCAGAGACCATCCCCAGTGCCTGGGACAGTTCCTCCTCACACTCAGGAGGCCCTCGTAAAACATTTATTGAATGAATCCATAGAACCGGAAGAAGGGCCAAGAATAACAAGTAGGAAGGCAGGCACTCAACCACTGAGCCACCCAGGCGTCCTGAGCAAGTAGAAAGGAAAGGAGCTTCCACTGGTTGCTTGGAGTTGGTGGCATTCTTCTTGAAATGAGTGGAAGCCACCGAATTCCTAGTTGCTACTCTACTGCCACTCTTCATTGAGGTCACAGATATTTTGGCTTGGAAGATGTAAATCAAGTAAGTATTGGAACAGGAATTGAAGTCCAAATTAGATAAATAGATTGAAAGAAGGTACCTTTCCAACTTAAATGAATTCTCACCTCTGGACCCTGACTAGTTACATTGTGGGATACTGAGAGAAGGTAGGAAGGGCATCACTGGTGTGCTGCAGAGGAGCCTGAGCAGCACAGGGTAGCAGAAGGCATGGGGAGACCTCAGAGAAGCAGGTGCAGATGCGGTTCTACATAAGAGGAAGGCAGACCGGCAGCTCTAGTTCAGAGAGCAGGACATTGACACTGATTCAGAGGTGGACCCAGGGATGGCCCAGGAGCATGGGGAAGAGGAGTCCCTAGAATTGACCCAGGATCACGAAGATGTAAGGCAACTTTCATCTTCCTTTAGGACAAGAGTAATGAATTTCTAGTTGAGGAACATAACAGACATAGCTGAGTGACGTCAGCAAAGCAACTACAAATATTATGCTTTTTCCTTCTGGACACAAGGGAGAAATATAGATAGCATGGTCATGCACTTTAGGTGGCTCACTAGTTCAAAGACAGTTTCCCAAGGATGTGGTTTACTGACTCAAGGCCTTGCTGCCAGTTCCCATCATGATGCTGTGGACACTGAGGTCAAGCCACCCCAATTTTTGCACAACATAAAGCTTGAAGTAATAATAATTTTTCTGCCTGATTAAATATCCAAAACATCTTCACAGTTTCAGCAATGAACTGCATAGAACAGAATGGCAATTTCCAGGAGTAAGTGAAGCCTACACCATCCCAGTAGCCTGTGAATTAGCAGCACTCAGAGAGCTCCTGGGTCCTGGGCTGAAGGTCTTTCCCCAGGTCACTGCTTTGAAAAAGCTGAGCTACCCCAAACTTCAATAACTGAGTAAATACTAAAGCCACGGCTGCATGGCTCGGGTCAGAGCTGCAAGGCTGTTCTGGGTCCCATGCTCTGACTTTAAAAGGAGCAAAGATGAACCAGATCCAGGGAAGAAAAGAATTGGGCAAAAGAACTCAAAAACAGGTCAGAAGAAAGAAATCAGACCTGTGTGGCTTAAGAGAAGGAGAGACTTGGTGAAGCTCTGGAAAAACAAAGCACAGAAAATGACACTAAATGTCTGAAACTATCTGTGTCAAAAATAGCTCAGCTGAGTTCTGTGTAGTGGCAAGAAGTGGAGCAATCCAGTGGTTGCTTTCAGCTCCACAGAGGAATTTTGATCTAAATAGGGAAAAAATTAAATAAAAAAAATTAATAAAACTGAAGATAAATTGACAACTTTGGTAGGCAGTAGGCTTTGTGGTACTTGAAATGTTTGGGACGTGACTGAGGATGCCTGCCTGGAAGGTTCTTGAAAATCATCCCATTTCTGGCTTGGTCCTTCATCTATATCCATGCCTTCCAACATGTAGAACGTGTGGCATCAAACACTGGAAATGGGGCTAGTCCAAACTGAGATGTGCCCCCACTGTGAAATACCTACCAAATTTCAAAGACTCGGCATACACAAAAAAGAAATATCTAAATGGTATATTTTTATAATGATTACATATTTAATTGATAATATATTAACTAAATTGGATTGCATAAAGTCCATTAAAGTAATTTCATTTTTTAATGGAACTACTAAAGTATTTAAAATTTCACACAAGGCCTATATTATATAGCACTGGTCTGTACAATCTGAAGGGCCATTGGTCTAGAACCTAGCTAGCTATTCAGAAATGTGATTCTTGCTTTAGCAGTAACTATATTACCTGAGAGCATATGAGAAATTCAACGTATCCAGCCAACCGAAGACCCACTGAATCAGAATTCTCATTTTACTGTGATTTGAGGTACCCTGGTCTAGATTATAATTGCTTTGCAACATCCTTTAAAGTAGAGAAACCAAAAAAATAAAAAAAAAATAAAAAAAATAAAAATAAAAAAAAATAAAAATAAAGTAGAGAAACCTTTTATTTAGAGGAAATACAGGTGAAATTATGCTATAAAATAAGTCACTAAGGGGCTGTTTTGTGTGTGTGTGTGTGTGTGTGGATTGTGCACAGTGATTCTGGTGGCTTCTCCCACCCCCACTCACCTCACCCTGGGTCCTGTTGTCTCAATTTAGGCACAGTTTGAAAATCACTGTTCTGTTTCGTTTTTACGGTCTCTAAGGTATCTCAAATCCAGAAATATCCAATATTTCATAACTCAGACTCTTTTTGCATTCCACTTTACTAGAAACAAAAAGGCAAGCTCTCCATGAGTGTGGACATGGTTTTGTGGTCTCATCATAACCTTGTCCAGTTCACTGGCTGGCAAACCTGTTCAATCACCAGAGTTATTAGATAATTTTATTTGTATTTTTTTATTTTTATTTTTTAAGAGTTTATTTATTTATTTATGAGAGACACATAGAAAGAGGCAGAGACACAGGTAGAGGGAGAAGCAGGCTCCATGCAGGGAGCCCGAAGCGGGACTCGATCCTGGGACTCCAGGATCATGCTCTTAGCCAAAGGCAGATGCTCAACTACTGAGCCACCCAGGTGTCCCCAAATTTTCTAAATTTCTCAAAAATTATGAAATGTTGACTATGACCTGTTTCTACTGACCAAAGAAAATCCTAACCTAAGCTAAAAGTGTATCAATCTATTGTAATTAATTTCCCAATAGAAATTAGAACGATGAAGGAGCTGGGTGGTTCTGTGATCTGCATGGCTACTCTTGATTTCGGCTCAGGTCGTGATCTCAGTATTGTGAGATAGAGCCCCACGTTGGGCTCCAGGCTTAGTGGGGAGTCTGCTTGAGATTCTTTCCCCTCTGCTCCTTCCCACTGTGCTCTCTCTCACAAATAAATCTTTTTAAAAAAAGAAATTAGAGCAATGAATTTATTTTGGAAATTTATTTTGTGTGCATGTGTAGGGATGCCTTGAGTAGGCTAGATATTTTGTATTGTCCTGAAATGATTTTTTGAAGATTATTTTATATAAGTATAAAAATACAGAGGCACGATAGGGGCCGATGGCCAGGTCTGGGCTTCACACCCAGCAGTCTCCCTGCACGGGCTTTGCCATTTTTACTTCCTGAGCCTGGTGTCATCCCCTCCTCACATGCTCTGCACCCATCATGAGGCTGGAAAGTCCTCCCGAGATGTCATCTGAAGATGAATGTGGCCACCCAGGGCGTCTCACTAGAACCTAGCATTGCTCAACTCCGAAAAATGCCAGGGAAAGAGGAGTCGGCTCAACAAATGTCAAACATGCCCGTGATAGCTGCTCTCCTGTCAGGTCCCGTAGGCTGTCATTCTGCACAACCTCTACTTCTAGAAAATTTTCTTTTCCTCTTGGGTGTTGGCAGCCAGAGTAGGTGAAGGACAGGTGGGGAAGGACAGATGAGGCTGGATCCGGTGGGGTTGCTGAGCCCCTGGGATGCCCTCCTGAGACAACAGGGAGCCTCGAGCTCTTCTAAAGGTCTTCCCTGTGTTTTGACAGAGAATCTAGTCTAACCTGAGATGGAGCTCAGGTTGGGTGGCTCCGCTACCACTCCACTCAAGGTTTTGTTGCAATGGGGCAATGGGCAAAGGCACTGTGGCCAGAAGAAGGAAGGAGGGACGTGGAGGAGGATCCCTGAGGAACATGAGGGAACCGCAACGCTCACAGGTAGGTGGCAGAGAGGCAGAGTCACAGGGTGACTCTAAGGCTATGGTGTGGCCTGTGGCTGAGGAAGACAGGCAAGGAGCAGGCTTGTCTGCAGCCAGCATCAGGGTCTAGAGGAACATACGAGGCAAAGAGAGAGAGTCAGGTCATCACCAGACCCCATGCGGTATCTGATGACATGGGCACCCAGGAGAGCTCAGAGTCAATGAAGATAGAGCACAGAAGCCAGGAAGGTGGAAAGGACAAGGACAGACCAGGGAGTGTCATGAGGAGGGGCATTGGCAGGTGCTGAGGGTCTGGTGTCTCAGATACTGACCTGCGTGGCCCAGAGCCTGGGATCCACTTGGGGAGCACAGGTTGCCTCTTCAAGAGCTCTGGCTGCCAAAGGAAAGGGAAGAGCCGGGGTCTGAAGAGAATCAAGGACAAAAAATACAGGAAAGGTCCCCCATTTACCATAAACAGGTTACACTTCAGGATAACCTGCAATTGGGAAGGATCCAGCAGAGAAAGGAAAATGGGATACAGCAAGGAGCAAGTAGGGCTCATAAGAATAATAATGATCTTTTCTTCTTACCTGATTTGTTCAAGAGAAAAAGCTTGAGATGTTTATTTTTTTAAATGTTTTGCTCTAGGACCTCCTCAATATTGAAACATCGAGTGATGGGGGTGAGACGTTGTCCACTTGCTGTGGCTTGGCAAAGGCGTGAGCCCAACCTACTGTTGCTTTCACAGACCTCTCACGGGCAGACTGTGGCCCTCAGACATAACTGACGGGAGAAACGAGTACTTTGCAGGGCCCACAAGCCTGAGATTTGGATTAGAGAGCCCTAGATTTTTTTTTTAATTTCATTTATTTATCCATGAGACACAGACACACACACACACACACACACACACACACACACACACAGAGGCAGAGACACAGGTAGAGGGAGAGGCAGGCTCCATGCAGAGAGCCCAATGTGGGAGAAGCACCTAGTCAATATATGCCTCCAAAGGGTCATCATGTGAATTTAAGGGTAGTTTATTCATCCACTACCATGGAAACATTATCTGACCCCAAAGAATTAACTTCTGTTGCCGTTAATGCGTATCCTGCATTCACTAACACAGTTTCTAGTTCTATCTACTTATTTGATCAATGGTTTCCTTCAAAGTTTCCCTCTTCCCCTAAAAAACCACCCTGGATATTGCTTGATAATTATCTACTGTTATTGTGGCATTTGTTGCCACCAGATCTTAGAATAGAAATTTGTTGTTAATTGAGGTAGACATCAGGTTGGAAAATGAGGTTCATACAATCATTTATAACACTGTAATATTTTCTTCTGTGCGGTGAATAGGGGAGACCCCTTAACTCAACTTGAACGGAAATATATTTTGGGGCCAGAAGAGCTATCCAGTTTTGTTTTTTTTTTTTTTTTTTTACAAATGAGAGCACTGAGGTGTAAAGGGCTTGACTACCTTTCCCTGGGCTGAATTCTATTCGAGTTCCAGGTCCCAGGTGGCATTTCATTGGAACATCATTTAGATGTTGCCCCATTTAGAGCATGCACCTGCTGCCACACCTAGGTATTCATCAACTCAACAATTTGTGGCACCCTCGGTCATCTTTGGGGAGAGCATCCCAACAGTAGGACAAGGCAATGGGGAACGTCCCCCTTGCTCCTCTCAGCCTTGGGGGAAGCTCCAGACCATCCCTCTCCTGCTTGCTTGCTTGCTTGTTTCTGGTCTGTCCCCAGTGACCACCATGGTCTGCAGCCTCATTACCCTCCAGAATCACACCGTTCTGTACTGGAATATCCTGTGCAAACCCCCACCTTTCTATTCTACTGACTCTCTTGTGATTATTATTTTCCCTGCTGCCTCTCTTGTGATTATTTGGTTAGCCCCTTCTCAACCTGTCTCTTTACCAGACTGTTTATTTATCGTTTTGAAAGCTTTCCACTTATTGGCCCCTCCGGTCCTCCCAACACATTTGACCGCGCTGACCTCTTGCGCCCCTTCCTGTTTAGAATACCTGGAATGAATTCCAGTTGCAGAGACACCAGCCATTCTTAACCACTCCACTTACCCCAGATTTTCTGCTGCTTCGTTACATTTAAACTAACTGTTAGATCAGCATTTCTATTAACAGTGAATCAGGAATGATGGAGTGATGGTCCAATAGCAACTATTTCTCTCTCACTCTCTGGTGACTCCGCAAGTGCCTGGGTTCCTATGAGGTTTTTTTGTTGTTGATTAGTTATTTTGCTTTGTTTGCAGAAATTGTCAAAGTCCATTTTAAAGTATCTTTAAAAAGTTTCTCCTTCAGTTTGCATGGTTTTTAGCCCAGTCAGTAGATGTATAATTAAACAGCCACACAGACAAGGCTTTGATCCTGATGAAGTATCTCTTTACAAATGAAGCAAGGGAAAAAACTTTCTCTGCAAGTCATAGAAATTCTCAAACATCATCAGAGAAGCCCCTGGTTTTAATTTTCTATACACGCCATCCCACCACACCAGGTATTTGTGACTGCCTTCCATGCTGCTCATAAACCGTTATCTCATCTTTGCCAAGCCGATTCTTCTTTGCTCACACTGCATATGTTAAACTCTAGCTTTCAGATTAATTTTAACCTAGACCTTCTACTACTTTTGGACATAGATTAACCATTGATAATGTTATCATAAACACATCTACAAATCTCTTCTTATGGTGATTATTTTATTACCATTTAAATACGCCAGTGTAAATATAAATTAATTCAAGCGATAATATGTTTGTAATTAGGGACTGATCATGTTTAATGCCTCAACACATTTTGCAGAGCGTATTAACATATTGACCTTAAGTGGAAGTGTTTTATATTAGGTTTGGGAAGTGAAGGTTTAAATAAGCTCATGCCATGTATTCATTCATTGAATAAAGCTTTAATATAATGTTGAAAAGTGTTGGTAGGGAAGATGAACGGAGGGCTTGGGGACCCAAAGAAAAAGGAAAGGCTAATGAATTGCTGTGCACACATGACAAACAACTGCATGAAAGACCATGCTTTCCCCTGGAAATATTCAGAGAATTCTAAGGGAAGCAGTGTCTGGGGCCAAAGTCCAACCAGTGATGACTGCTTTGCATGGAGACCTCCATTCTTGGGTCCCTAAGTGTTCCTTGAGGCCCCTGGGCCTTAGATAGGCAACTGGATTTGCATACAATGAGTTGGCATTACTGAATTTTGAATGTAGGTGTACGGAAAATGTTAGCCATATAGTTCAAAGGGTTAGTGAAATGTTTTTGTGAGGTGGTCACCAGTCCCTTGATGTGACCCAAACCCCATCCACCCTTGGTGACCTACAGGGTCCTGCCCTGCCCCCCCAAGCACCATACCCAAGAAGCACAAGAATTGGACCCTGATTGAGGCACCCCAGGCAAGACAGGAGGCACCCAGGTTTTGCTGCTGTAGGTAGAGGATGACTGAGGTGGGTCTAGCTGGACTATGGATGGTGGGACTCCATCCACTTGCCATCCTTTGTGATCAGCGAGGCAGGCCCTGCTGGGAACAGTGGGGATGTAACCAAGCTACTCTTTCTGACTGCATGCCTGGAATATCTCTCTTGGCTCTTTCTAAACGATGTTCCCCTAAACTCTTGCCCTTGAATGCCCTATGTACCTTCCAATCCAGCTGATTTACCTTGCTTTTCTCTGTCCTAAGAATACTCTTTTTCTATCTCTCTTTTTCACTGGGATCCAAGAATTTAAATATATAAACACTGAGAGAGGATGGCTGCCACCCCCTCCAGTGCTGGTTAGGAAACCATCCTACTCTGCAGAAACCATGACCTTTAAAGTGTCCCCTGATGAACAAATAGGAGGAATTCCACTAAAGTTGGGCCATCGAAGCTCAGAGCCCACTGTGTCCTTGCAGGGAAGAGAGCTGAGACCAGCGTGCTGGGCATGTGAGGCTGGTCCTGTGCCCTAAGACTAAGAGGACGCTGAGAGGAAGTGCTTTGTGCACTCTTCCGGGATGTGTATGTTATGGTCGGGCTCTGGGAGCAAGTCCTAAGGGTTCCAGGCAGACACGATAAATGCAGAAGTCTGTGTGCAGAATGAAGGGGAGGCTGCTGAGGGCAGGAGGGACTAGGCTAGGATGCTCTGTGGCTCAGAGAGTGTTGAGGGAGGACCAGGTCCCATCTGGTGATGGGAGGAGGCATTTGTATTGGTGGGTTTAGAAGAGAGGACAGGTTGCTTCTGGGTATGGCCCAGTCACCATTGTGACCTTCATGGCTCCAGAGGCTTTAGAAGGAGTTATCACCTTATCTTCTCTCTCCTCTTTCACTTTTCCCTAGGGAGGAGGACAGAACTGGCTGGTGGGTGAATCTGGAGAAGGACCCAGGTATATGCACCTAGCATTTCCTCACCTTTCTTCTGACTTCACTTCTGGAAGCAGGTCTGGCATCCCTGGGAACAGCAAGTGCTCCAGGATGCTCTTGGAGGTGTGGGGAGCCTAGTGGTGAAAGGCCACACCTAGTGTTTATGTGCCTATGCGTGTGGGTATCTATGTGTGCACATGTGTGAGTGCATGTGTGTGTGTGATCATGTATGTTGGTGGGGGTCCTTCTACTTTGCTCCCCATGTGTAGGTTGCTCAGTCAGTTTGAGGTACAGCATACAATGTGCATTTGAAGATGTAGCCAAATATTCCTGTTGACTTATCCATAATAAACATGATATTTTGGTCTCCCATTTAGGTTATTCTTTTTATTTCCTAGTTGGTTCAGAATTTGCATAAAGACAAAGGATGCCATTTATTGGGATCCCCTTGGTGCTGGGCTTTAGACAGAGAATGAGGAAAGTCTTTCCAATAATTAAAAAAAATGCTCTAAGACAAGGTTCGGTTTCAGCTTTCTGCCCACAAATCAGATGAACACGAAAACAGCTTCTATCTGATAGCACCAGGACATAAGGACTAGCAAGCACAAAGTGTCTCTATGAGAATACCACCCCAATCCATATTTTATCTACAGGATTTTCACAGATTTAAACATCAGAATCCCAACATTTTAAAAATTCAAAATGAAAACGACAGACATTCACTGAGAGCAGAAGTCAGAATAAAAAAGAAACAGCACCATTAGCCACAAAAAGCTCAGATGATTGAGAGGAGATTATGAGGATGAGCTTCTAGTTATGAAATAAATAAGTCACAGAGTTGGGGGTGTATAGCACAGGGAATATAGTCAGTAAAATAATAACATTGTTTGGGAACCAAGGGGGCTTCAAGTACCATTTGGAACTGTTGTACACTTGAAACTACTATCACATTATATGTCCATTGTACTTCATCAATAAAAAAAGCTCAGATAATATAATGATTACATCTAGACTATAAAATAATTATTTTGAAAATAACTAAACGTAATATTTTAAAATTGAAATACAAGTTAGAAAAATGAACTCAGCATAATACCCTTTAGTTCCAGCCACTTTGTGGCAAATGACAAGATTTCATTCTTTTTGATGGCTGAGAAATATTCCATTGTATATATACCACCCTTTCTTTATCCATTCATCCACCAATGGACATCTGGGCTCTTTCCACAGTTTGGCTATTGTAGACATTGCTGCTATAAACATCGGGATGCAGGTGCCCCTTCAATTACTACGTTTGTATCCTTTGGATAAATACCCAGTAGTGCAACTCTATTTTGAACTCTTTGAGGACCCTCCACACTGCACCAGCAGAGTGGCTGCACCAGCTTGCATTCCCACCAACGGAGCACAAAGGGTTTCCTTTTCTCCACATCCTCACAAACATCTGCCATTTCCTGACTTGTTAATTTTAGCCATTCTCATGGTGTGAGGTGGTATCTCATTGTGATTTTGATTTGTATTTCTCTGATGCTGAGTAACATTGAACATTTTTTTTCATGTGTCTGTTAGCCATTTGTGTATCTTCTTTGGACAAGTGTCTGATCATGTCTTCTGCCCCTTTCTTGACTGGATTTTTTTGTTTGTTTTTTGAGTATGGACTTCGATAAGATATTTATAGATTTTGGATACAAGCCCTTTATCCAATATGTCTTTTGTGAATATCTTCTCCCATTCCATAGATTGCCTTTTAGTCTTGTTGACTATTTCCTATGCTGTGCAGAAGATTTTTATCTTGATGAAGCCCCAATAGTTCATTTTAGCTTTTGTTTTTCTTGCCTTTAGAGATGTGTCTAGCAAGAAGTAGCTACAGCTGAGGTCGTAGTGATTTCTTCCTGTGTTCTCCTCTAGGATTGTGATGGATTACTTTCTCAGATTTAGGTCTTCATCCATTTTGAGTTCATTTTTGTGTACAGCATAAGAAAATGGTCCAGCTTCATTCTTATGCATGTGGCTATCCAACGTTCCCAACACCATTTGTTGAAGAGATTGTCTTTTTTTTTCTATTGGATATTCTTTCCTGCTTTGTTGAAGATAAGTTGACCATAGAATTGAGGGTCCATTTTTGGGTTCTATGTTCTGTTCTATTAATCTGTGGGTCTGTTTTTGTGCCAGTACCATGTTATCTTGATGGTCACAGCTTAGTGATACAGCTTGAAGTCTGGAATTGTGATGCTTCCAGTTTTGGTTTTCTTTTTCAACATTCTTCTGACTATTCAGGGTGTTTTATGGCTCCACACAAATTTTAGGATTCTTTGTTCTAGCTCTGTGAAAAATTCTGGTGATACTTTGATAGGAGTTACATTGAATGTGTAGATTGCTCTGGGTAGCATAGACATCTTAGCAATATTTTTTCTCCCAATCCATGAGCATGGGATGTCTTTCCATTTCTTTGTGACTTCTTCAATTTGTTTTCTATAAGTCAATATTGGTTTCTAAACTCCATGAAGGATGTGATGTCCCAAGGAAATCCCAAGAAGGATATGATAATGTCATCTTCCAACAGAAATTCAGAGAATGGTTTAGTTCTCCAGGTGTCAAGAGACTTAAAATAGGGATGCCTGGGTGGCTCAGCAGTTAAGCATCTGCCTTTGGCCCAGGGCATGATCTTGGAGACCCAGGATCTAGTCACACATGGGGCTCCCTGTATGGAGCCTGCTTCTCTCTCTGCCTGTGTCTCTGCCCCTCTCTCTCTGTGTCTCTCATGAATAAATAGATAAAATATTTAGAGAGAGAGAGAGAGAGACTTAGAAAAACTTAGCCATAGAGAAACTCACCATTGTTGTCAAACAGGAGGGCACCCACCCCTTCTACAGTGAAGAGATCTCCTTGGGTTTGGAAATCAAATCCAACTGGAATATCGCTTCCTCCATGACACAGTCCCTCACTACCACCCCCAGCTTACAATACTACCCTCCGTAGTCACAGAATTCCGTCCCTTTCTCCTACATGTTGACATTTCTGCATTATGATTCCCAATAAGAGGGGAGGTTCCTTGAAGGCAGGCACTTCTATGCCCTGCCCACTACAGCACACAGCAGGATTTTGATGAATGCTGTTTCAGGTGAACATGGTGAGTCTATAGAGAAGGGAGATGGAGGTTCCAGAGGAAGAGATCAACTGGATTAGTAGCAGCCAGAGCATTTTTAAGGAGATTTGACAGCTCAAATAACTAGATTGTGTCTGAATTTAATAATTGCTTGGGGATTATTTTCTCCCTACATGTCTCAGAAAAAGTGAAGTTTTCTGCAAGCAGTTAATAAGTAAATAATTCCTTGATCTCTGACCATAGCTATGTGAACCTCTGAAACTTTGACTGAGCCATTGGTAGTTTCTCTGGTGGCCAAAAGTTGTAACTTCTTAAGGACACTTAAAAGTCATTTCTAGCCCAGGGCTCCATTTTCTACTCCCAGAATATTATGAGAGAAGCCTGAGAAAAGTCACATGAGGGATCTACCCAACCTGGGAAGCTTCGACATCTGGCCATAGTCACATGCTGGGTTAATCCAATTATATGGGAATGGTAGTTTTTAAAGAAAACAAAATTCATGCTGAGTTTTGGCAGAACACTTATCACAGTAGATGAGAGGCTCCTTTTTAGAAATCACTGGCCCTGGTCATGTAAGTAATTGAGTTTAAATAAACTGGTGCTTTGGAGGTGAACAGTTCAGTTGGCACACGGTGCTGTTTGACAGAAGTGCTTCATGTAATTGGGGAGGGTACAGCCCTCCTGAGAGCACTTAAGCTAGTGCTGGGACCCTGATTCTCTAGCTGTTGGCTGACTGTCCTTGTTATCTTTGCTTCTATGACTCGTCTCCAAACTTATAAATACTGTTATCTGGAGGCTTCTGACTTATTCAGTATAGTAATAGAGACAGTACCCTAAGTGTCAACAAATTACCTAGGCTAGGATGGATATTGTCAGCATCAAGGTGAAATGAGGTCCTGTAAATTTACAGCTATGAATCCTAACCAAATGAGGGCTTCTGGGTGTGCCTTCCCTCCATCCATCTTGTCAGTTCCAACTTATCATCATCATCATCATCATTGTGTACTTCCACAGGGAAGTTCTCACCAACTTTCATAGAAAGATTAAATTTAAAAAAATCACAAATAGATTTGCATTTTGTTTTAGAAAAGTTTTAAATTTATGGAAACATTGCAAAGATAGAATAGACAGTTCCATATGTCCATGCCTACTTCCCTTTATATTTAATGTCTTTCTTTAGTGTGCTACATTTACCACAATTCAAGAACCAATATTGATTGATATGTGATCATTAACTAAAGTCCACTGTTCATACAGATACCCTTGATTTCCCCCCAGTGCCATTTTTGTGTTCCAGCATTCCATCTAGGATACAATACTTTCTTTAGTCTTCTTGTCTCTTTAAGGTCCCCTTGGGCGCAATGGCTTCTCAGACAGACTGTCCTTATTTTTGATGACCTTGAGAGTTTTGAGGAGGACTGGTCAGACAGTTTGTGGAATGTCCTCCTACTGGGATTTGTTGATGTTTTCCTCATGATTAAATTGATCTTATGGATTACCAAGAAGAATACTCACTAAGGTTTACTCCTCCCTGTGAAGTTCTATGAAGTTCTACAGGTTTTGTTAAATGCATAATGTCATGTGTCCACCATTACAATATGATACAGAATATGTATGATTTTTGTTTAAAAACAATCCCCTTGTCTTCACCTATGTGACCCTCCCACTTCTGGAACACTTGGCAACCAAGGATTTGTTTTCCATCCAATTTCTATCTCTATAAGTCACTTTATTCAAAATGTCATTCAAATGAAATTATTCAGCATGTGCCATTTTTCAGTCTTCCTTCTTTTACTAAGCCACATGAACTTAAGAATCATCGTGTCTTCACATGACTTGATAACTTACTTTGTTGTTGTTGCCAAATGATATTTCTTTGTTTGGAAAAAACACAATTCGTGTATTCATTCATGTATTGAAAACACCTTGCTTGTTTCCAGTTTTTAACAATTACAATCAAAGCTGCTATACGCATTTCTATGTAGGCATTTGTATGAACACAAGTTTTCAAATCAGTTGGATAAATTCCTAGAAGTGTGACTGCTGGATTGCATGGTAATAATGGTTAACTTTGAAAGAAACCAGCAGACTGCCTTCTAAGTAGCTGTGCCATTTTTCATTCTCACCAGATGAATGAGAGTTCCAACTGCTCCACATCCTACCAGCAACTCTGGCATTCTCCCCATTTCGGGATTTGAGAGGTTCTGATAGGGGTGTCGTGGTAACTTTCAATCCCCTGAGGACTTAAGACATTGAGAATCTCCTCCTATGCTTCCTTCCTATCTGTCTGTGTCCTCTGGTGAAGTTTCTGTTCATAAAGCCTGCCTGTTTTTGTTTGTTTTTTTAAGCTTTGAATTTTAAAACTTCTGTATATATTTTGGATACACATCCTCCATCAGATATGTGTCTTGCAAATAGTTTCAGTTTGTGGCTTTCCCTTTACTTTCTCACAGCAGTGTCTTTTGTAGAACAAAAATGTTTGACAAATTTTATTCAATTTAATGAATTTATTAAAATTAAATTCTAACTTAGAATTTTTTTGTGGGTCGTTTTTTTTGTTGTTTGTGTCTAAAAAGAATCTCACCAAGCTCTGAGTCAGATGTGGTTTCTTTTTCTTTTTTTTTTTTTCTTTTAGAAATGTTAGACTTTTACATTTTACACCCAAGTGCATCATCCATTTGGAGTCAATTTTTGTGAAATGTGTAGATTCTATTTGCAGTTATTTTTCTTTTTCTTTGCCTATAATGTTCAGTTGTTCCAGTCTCATTTATAGAAAAGGTTATCCTTTCTCCATTGAATTGCCTTAGTGCTTATATCAAAAATCAGTTGAATATAATTTCATGGGCCATTGCTTGGTTCTCTCTTAAGTTCCATTGATCTGTTGTCCACTCTTTTACTGATACAGGCTTTCTTGCTTACTGTTGCTTTATAATAAGCCTTGAGATCAGATGGTGTGGGTCATGAGAAGACTCAAATATTTTTATGTTTCTTCAGTATCATGTTGACTATTTTTGATATACGGTCTTTCCATATAAACTTTAGAATGAGTTTGTTGATATATATCCACTAGTGTGCAGACATTTTTATTGGGATCACAATGGTATTGAATCTATACATCAATTTGGGAAGAACTGACAAAATTGAAATTCCCTATCCATGAACACAAAGTAGCTCTCCATTTACTTAGATCTCCTTCGCTTTATTTCATTAGTGTTTTTTTATAGTTTTCAACATACATATTTTGATCATTTTATACCTAAGTATTCTCCTTTTTGGTGCCATTGTAAATAGCATTGCCTCTTAACTTAAAATTCCAATTATTCACTGCTGACATATAGGGAAACAGTGGACTAATGCATTTTGACTTTGTTACATTCACTTATCAGTTCCAGGAGTTTTTTGTTAAATTTGGGAGGTTTTAAAAAATCAGTCATGTCATCTGAAAATGAAACAAGTTTTGTTGTTTTCCTTTCACATCTGTATACTTTTTTATTTCTGTATTGCATTAGCTAACAACTTCAGTACCTGGAAGGTGTAAAAGAGGATACTCTTGCTTATTTCTGACATTAGGGGGAATAGTCCAACATCTCACCGTTAAGTATGAGGCCAGTTGGATTTGTATTGTGATTGTTGTTGTTTTTCAGGGTTTGCAGGTGTCCTTCATCAGGTTGAGGAAGTTCTCTTATTTCTTGGCATGCTTAGAAGTTTCACCTTCAATGGATGTGAGGTTTTGGCAAATGCTATCTCCACATTAATTGGCATGATTATGTGATTTTGCCGCTCTCATCTATTGCTTTTGTGGATCGTATTAATTGATGTTTGAATGTTGAACCAGCCTTGCACATCTAGAATAAATCCCATTTGTTTGTGATGCAGTATAAGCTTTATTAGTCTTTTCAAGGAATATTTAAATTGTATTGTTTTTCTCTATTATTTTCCTGTTTTCTTTTTTTTTTTAAGACTTTATTTATTTATTCATGAGAGACACAGAGAGAGGCAGAGAGAGAGAGGCAGAGACAGGAGAAGCAGGCTCCATGCAAGGAGCCCAATATGGGACTCTATCCCGGGACTCCAGGATCATGCCCTGAGCTGAAGGCAGATGCTCAACCACTGAGCCACCCAGGCATCCCTGTTTTCCTGTTTTCAGTTTCATTGATTTCTGCTTTGATTTTTATTATTCTGTTTCTTTTGCTTTTTTTAGATTCCTAAATTTCACATTCCTAAAATGATTCCCTTAGATTCTTAAAATTAAGGCTTAATTTAAGTTTAGTTTAGTTTTTATATCATCTTTTCTAGTGTAGATAGGTGAGTCGGGATGAGACGCCTGGGTGGCTCAACGGTTAAGCATCTGCCTTCAGCTCAGGGTGTGATCCTGGAGTCCCAGGATTGAGTCCCACATTGGGCTCCCTGCAGAGAGCCTGCTTCTCCCTCTGCCTGTGTTTCTACCTCTGTGTGTGTGTGTCTCTCATGAATAAAATGAATAAATAAATAAATAAATAAATAAATAAATAAATAAATAAAATCTTTAAAAAAAAAGATAGGTGAGTGGGGGAAATGGCAGATGATAGGTAGATGAAAGACATAGATGTGTAAGTAGACATAGTGTATCAAATTCTCTCTAAGCACTGCTTTTGTGTCATCCCACACACTTTGTTCATTGTATCTTCATACTTATTTAGCTCAAAATATATTTTTCATTGCTGTTAAGATTTCTTACTTGACCCATACATTACTTTGACATGCATTATTAAATTGTTAATAATAATTGGAGAGTTCCAAACATTTTTCTCATATTTATTTCTAATTTGATTCCATGTGCTCTGAGAACATTGTAGATTTACAGTATTTTAAATTTGTTAATGTATGCTTGTGACATAGAATGTGGTTTATCATGGTGAATGATCCACATCAGCTGGAGAAGAATGTGCATTCTGCTGCTGTTGGATGGGGCATTCTATGAAAGTCAATTAGGAAAAGTGGACTAATAATGTTGTTTACATCGTGTGTATCCTGACAGGTTTTCTTTCTGCTTTGATCTATTTCCTTATGACAGAGAAGTGTAAAAATCCCCAGGTGAATGTACTTGCAACTATTCCTCTTTTTAGTGCTATTTGTTTTGCTTTATGTGTCTTGATATCCTGCTGTCAGGTGCATTCAGATGTAAGATTGACCCCTTTATCGTTGTGTAATTTACCTCTTTATCCTTGATAAATACCTTTGTTCTCAAATTTTCTTTGTTTATAATTAATACAGTTTCTCTAACTTTCTTTTCATTAGTGCTAGCCTGGCTTATCTTTCTCCATTCTTTTAATTTTGCTATAGCTACATTTAAAGGTGATTTCTTTAGACAAAAAAAAAAGAGTTCTTTAAAACCACTTTTTAAATCCATTATGATAATCACTGTCTTTAATTCGTCTATTTAGACTATTCACATTTAAAGTGGTAATCACAGTAATTGGATTGATTTTTCCCAAATATGTCATTATTGTCATTTACTCTATCTGTACTTTGCTCATTTCTTCCCCTCTTTTTCTATCCTCTCTGGTTTAGTTGAACATAATATGATTTCATTTCATTTCCTCTTTTAACAAATCTTGGCATTTTATCTATCTTATATTTCTTTTTAAAAATGTTTGTATTTGGTTACTGTGCCCAATATGCATTTTTAAATAATCTAAATCCCCCTTTGAATGAATCAGACTACATATTGCCAAATTTTAAAAGATAAGTCTTATGTATATGTGAATGCACAAATATGAATGATTTTGTATATTGTTTTCTTATATGTATGCATATATTTTATAGGAACATGGCATGAAATATAGGGTATATGCTCCAGATGTGAATAGAAATGCACTCACAACCAATTTAACAATCAAACTAAGAAAGAGATAAAGAGAAAGAGATTATTAATTTTTTGGCATCTTTAGATTGTTTTACTATTACTTCAAAGATATATACAAATATATATATTTGTATAACTTTAGTAGAAATAAACTTAGTCTTTTATTTTTCAAAATTTATAAGAAGTACATTTTGAAAATATTTTAACTTTTTTCCCCTTTTCTTCATACAGTACAAACTTTATAAAAGCAGGGCCTATATTTATATCTTTCTCAATGCTCTATTTCTAACCCACATGAGAGAGAGAGAAGCCATCTAATAATTACTTGTTAAATGTAGGTTCGGATGAATGAATTTGTTAATAAATATTGAAGAGAAGCATGGACGAAGTGAGCTGATAAATACTGCTTAATATTTTTCATGGAGATTGCCCCTTGATATCAGAGACTCAACATCTTATAATATATACATTTTTAATTAGATATTTTCTGCCCAATGATAAAATAAGAACATTTTATAATGACATTCCCAAATCTCAATAAATATTTTTAACAAAACAGTGTGTTAGAAAACTATTGAGCTACTTTCATGAGACAATTAGTCATTCAGCAACATCACGTTTAGTCTTTGAAAAATGTGCTGTGGTTATAGAAGAAGGTACACATTCTTAGATATGCCTGTGTTGAAAGGCATCACTGCATCTCAGGGTGAGACTCTCTCTTCATGCATCTATACTGACTGCTTTCCCACTGTGCATCTTGTAGTTAGATCTTACTTTTGCCTAGTTCTTGTTTGAAAAAATAGTGAAAAAATTATTGAGAAAAAGTGAGCTAACTCAGAAAATTGGTTATAATAAGTAAAGGAGATATCCACTGCAAGTAAGTAACAGTTAACATATTAATTGGACACCAAGAAACAATGTTTTAAGCATTTTATAACCTAATATGATAGTTTAATTGTGTTTCTGTTGTGTTTTATAATATTTATAGGTTTCAGATTGATGTGTCATATGCTATAATTTTTCTCATGTTCAATACTTGGAAATATAATCTTTTCTAGCATTTAGAAGAATGTCTTTTGTTAGAAATGAATTATAATACCAAGTGAGGGTGGAGAGGAGGATCTTGTATATAGTTTCCTTAAAATATATGTTGGAAAGTTAGTGGGAATTCAGGGCTATGACTAGCTCATAATGTTGCTCTCGTGGATTGAGAAGGGTCAAGGTTTGACCAGCGGACTAAATTGCACCCCTCCTTCCCTCATACAATGGCTCCCACAACCTGCAAAAAGTATGCACTGGCCCTGGGTGGGAGCAGAGCCAGGGTGTGTCAGGCCTTTGATGCTTTTCAGATGGGATCACTTAGTTTTGATGTCATAAACCAATGAGGTAGGCTCCATTATCCAAATGTTACAGACCTGGAGAATGAAGTTGGACAGGCCTGGTGAACTGCTCAAATTTACATGTCAAGTTAGTGGCAGAACAGGGACCCAAACTCAGGTCTGTCTGACCTGGAACAACTCTCCTAAGAGATAGAGAATGAGGGAAGGAGAGACAATGAGAGAGAGAGAGAGAGAGAGAGAGAGAGAGAGAGAGAGAGAAAGCAAACTCCAGAGATTAAAATCAATATTCTATGTGCTTCCTGTGAACAGGACATAAGAAATAAAGGAATCAGTGATTCTCAAAGAAAAATAATTAAGAAATATCAGTCAGTGGCTGTGTATAGAAAGGTTAGCCCTTATGGAAGTCCATTAACCTACAGTGAATTGGTAAGGTGAGCCAATCACTTCTGGTTGAGGGAAAGAGAAGAAAGAAGTGATCTAACTGTGTGAATCTCCTGGAGATAAGACACTTGCAGAAGTATAGACGACACATTGACCTTCTCTCCTTCAGCTTGCCAGTGACCAGAAAGCAAGCTCTAGTCATAAAATATTATTCCATTTCTCAAGATCAGTGCTTCTGTGGAAAGGAGAAGGCGGCTAAGGTGAGTGGCAAGTGGCATGGTCTTCAGGAGAGAATGGCTCCAAGGAGACATACAGGCAGCAATAAGACAGAGGGAGTGTGATCTCATCACTACCTCAGAACAGAGCCATATTCTGGGAGCAAATTCACTTGAGCCAACCTCACTCAAGAGACAAATTCATAACTCCCACATAGATTGTTAAGTCATTGTCGAGAGTGTCATTGCTAATGGGACCCAGCGAACTCTGCTCTAAACAACTCTTCTCCCCCTATGGGAAATGATACGAGCAGCCAAATTAGAATCAAAATGCAAGAAGGCAATCAGGGAAGGGGTGCAGATATATGACTTGAAGATTCTATGCATCAGATGCGCATGGACAGCTGTGGCCTTCTACCTCACAGGATGCCTTCCTTCCCTGGGACATCTCTTCTGATAGACTCCCTTGGAGGTACTGGGATAGGCTCTATACCCACTAAACTTTATGGCTTGTTTTGTTTTTTGACATTTCACAGGGCAACCAGTTCCCCTATATAGGAGATACCATAAATATTTGATTTCAACACAAGATAACATGCAGCAGAAGTAAGAAAGGAAGCTCTTACTGAGACTCAGATCGAGGACAGGGATTTTGAATTTCATGGGAAATGGTCTGCTGATTTCGGTTCCCCTCAGATAATTTGGGTCAACAGCCCAGGGTGACTTTGAAAATAGTAACAGTCTCCAGTCTTATGGCAAGAAGAACCATGTCCTGATCTAGCAACATCATAGGGCATGAAGATCCTAGTTACTCAGGTCACATTAACAGGGGACCCATTATCCTGGGATGGTGCATGGCAGGCAGGGGTCTGTGTCACACCAGGGTGGGTGCAGAAGTGATGTGTCCTGAGACTCAGGGTGTGGGAGGGCTTCCACAGTGAGTGCCACATGAGATCCCCGGCAGGACCTTGGGCCAGCTGTGCTGTCTTCTGGAAGGAAGAGGACATGGACTTGACTCTGAATCAGCCCAGAAGCCAAAGAAGGGAAAGTGGAAATTTCAGGCAGTCTTGAGACCAACGAATGAATCACAGAGAACAGACAGTCATGGTCTGGTGCTGTCCATCCATGGACAGAGCCTGGAAGACACCTCTCTCCAGATGGCACTTAGCTCTTAGCACGGTGGGTAATTCAGACCAGGTCACATGTGCTACCTGCGTGGATCAAACACCATGAGTCCTGGGCGCTCCAGGAGCATCGACTCTGCTGCCCCTGTACCATCCCTGTTTCTGGAAGTGCAAGAGCAAAGGGCGTGAGGCAGGCAGTTGTCAGAAAGGCTGGTTTCATGCTGCCTATGCGGGTACCCACGCTGTGCGTCTGCTGAGTGTGGTCTCCCAAGCAGCTGAAATCATCACCGCCCAAATGAGGGCAAGCACCGCTATTTCCATGGAGCTTGCTTTGTTGAGGGGGACCAGGGCCAGGCTGGCAGGGGGACAGTGTTATGGTGAGAAAGGAGACCATGCCTGGGAGGCTGGGCAGCTGCCTGGGAGCAAGGCACTCTGTTTCTCCAGGGCAGTATATTATTTGCTTTCTCTGAGTGCTCCTCACCTGGAAATGGGGTCGAAAATCTGGCAAGTGAGGCAAGCCACAGTCATGGGCAGAACCCTGAGCTCTCGGGCTCCGGTCAGTTCTTCAGAGCTCATGGGTCAGCATTCTGTTGTCAGAGCAATCTGGCCCCTGTCCCCCTGTGTACCTGTATCTCAGGGTGTCCCCATGCTTGGCCACCCAGGGAGGCTGCTCGTGGGGTCACAGGTGACAGGCCTAGGAGGGGCCTTCATCACCAGAGATGCAACCTCTAACATACTTCCTGGACCTCTGTCCACTGACAATCCGGCCAGGCTGAGGTTCTGTCTCAATCAGGGAAGATGGGTTGTTCATTTTATGTTGAAGATGGCACATCTCTTCCACCCGATGCAGGGACCAGGGGAACCACCCCCACCCCTGAGGTTGGCATCACAGGGCTGGGCTTGTGCCTTGTGAAAGCTTACTATATAGAAATGCACCTTGTCAAGGTAAGGTTCAAGCTCTCTATTCACTGTCCTGTTGCTATTAAGTCAGAGAGTGAGACACGGGAAACCAAGTGTCCCTGTGTTGTTCCTATAAGCGATTTAATCTCTGAAGAAAAGGACACTGCAGCCACTTGCACAGAAACCACAATCCAACTCATGTTAATAAAATCTCAGACATGCATGGAGGGCCCCAATCTTGTGCATCCCAGAAGAAAACCAATTAAAGCAGAGCTAGGTTAACAAAGGGCCTCTCATCCTTGTGTGCAATGGGCTGCCCTTGAATGGAAACACCTTCTATAACACTACAGCCCCAGTGGAGCCACCTGGCTCCTCTGCATGGCTGTGGGCCGAGAGGAGGCTGGGAAATCCAGGCTGCAAACCAGGTGGCCAGGCCAAGGGCATGGGGTCACCGTCACCATTCAGGCAGGGCTCACTGTTGCCCACCAGGTGGGGAGGCTGACCTGCAGAGAGAGGGCCAGCCTCCATCCTGGGCTCTGGAGGACCTAGTGAGAGTCCCCAACAAGGAACTCAGGATTCCGAGCCTATCCCCTGGGACTTACTGCCTCTTTGCTCCCCACCCAGGGGACAGTCAACAAGGCCAACTGGTCTTAGCAGCCCCTTCCGGGGCACGGATATTCCTGCCTTTCCAGGCTGCCAGCCCTGGGAGCTGACACTAACCCCAGCAGCACAGCACACAGCACAGTGAATGGAAGAGGAGTTTGCTGAGGGTTGTTTCACTGTTTCACTGCACAAAGAATTTCAGAGTGGTGTGTGGAGAGCTATGGGAGGCTGCAGGCTGGAAAGAAGTCCTCTGCTGGGAGCCCTGGGCACAGGCTCTGGCTGGCATGTGGTACACACTGTGGAAGCCCGCCCCCCCCCCCCCCCCCCCGCCCCCGCCGAGTCTTCAGGACACATCACTCTGCATCCAGCTGGGTTCTCACCAGGGGGATGCAAACCAAGAGACCCACTCTGGTCTCAAATGGGGTTGAGGTGTTATTCTTTTACTGACTCAGTAGCATAAGTTGCTGCCTGAACTGTGGTCCCTGATGTAGGTCATGTATTTTTAAAATTTTCTTAGTTTTCTTGAGACAAACTTGACATATAAAGCACTGCAAACATTTCATACAAACCTTTGATGAATTTGTATGTAGGCACACAGACTCATGATACCAGCCCCACAATCAAGGAAGGGGACATACCCAGCACCTCCTAGACTATCCAGGGCCCCTCTGTTCCTTTGGTTTGGTTTGTTTGTTTGTTCTACTTTTTTTTTTTAATGCGTGGTAAGAACACTTGACATATATATCATTTTAGGAAAGTTTGGAGTAAGCTTCAAAAATGAAAATGACTAGAAGGTCTAGAAGTGTGAGAGGTTCCTAGGGACCAGGCTGGCCTCCACCCACACCTGAGGGAAGAGGCACTGATGTCCCAGGCAAGAAAGCTCCAGAAGCCTCAGAACTCACCAAAACCAACTAATGCAAACCTGCATCCAAGACACACCCAACATACTGAGTTCTGAAGGACTTAGCCGAATCACAGGAGAAATAAAAACTGAATTATCACACTCTTTTTGGCACTGGGCACATTTTCATTTTACCTGAACATTTAGACAATTTTAAACAATATAATTCCCAGATCAAAGTCATAAATACTTAGGAACTTGCCTGTTGTCTGGAATATCATGATTGTATAATGATGGCTATCATTACAGGAATCACAGATTCTATAATGCTTTCCAAATAAAATGCCTAGTGTTGGTGGTATAGTGGTGAGCATAGCTGCCTTCCAAATAAAATGCCTATTTTTTAGACTCTATGGGACCCAGTTTAATTTAAAATCCAAATTGCCTGAGTGATTATTGTAATTTATTAATTATAATAAGCATAGCAAATGAATTATTAATATTATCAATAAAAATTACACATGCCATGAAATGAAATAATTATATATTCCTATTTATAATAATTAGGGACAAAGCAAGTCAAGAATCCAAAGCACTCAGGTCTAGGTTGTAAATATGGACAAGAGGCACATGTTTCTTTTTTGTTGACTTTTGGAAAGGCTGGTAGTTCCTTTGCCCAGGATACCGCTGAGCCGTATTTGTGTCTGAGATCACAATGCTCCAAAAACCATTTTTCTGACCTTCACATTTGACTTTGATTCTGCATCAACCATTTAAATAGGAAAATAGTAAGGTGGTGTGAGTCAGATAAAGCCTATTCCTGGGCAGATTTGTAAAATGGGAAGAAGATGCTGGTGTTTGCCACGGGCATATGGAGGAGATAAAAGTCAGATAAAAGCCTTTTTAAAGACAGAAAATAATGAATATAAGGGGAAAAGGAGATGCATGTTGTTGTTGTTGTTTTTTCTTAAGTGCAAAGAAAAAGTTTTTTAAAGGAAAAAAATGTATTTTTTCCTTCCCTGAGAAGCTGTCTGTCCTGGCTCTTTCAGATTAATCGAGCGTTTAAGTGGAGGGCTCCTTGACATTTTGAAGAGAGGAGAGTGAAGTGGTTCAGCTCTGACACCAGGCCTGCGGTAGCGAGTTCTTCTTGCATTTAATGGGATGCAGGGTCATTTCCCAGGAGCTATTTGGAGGACCTTTGTAGCTTCAAAATGCGATTCCTTCCTCAGAAGTGCCTAAAGCTGATTATTAAGCATAATTCATAAATTCTTCAGATGGTGATCAGGTTAAGTTTATACATGCAGATCAGACAGCCACGAAGGCAGCTGGCTCGCCAACAGTAAAGACCCAAATGACTTCAACCAGGTTGAGAGGGGTGGGGGGAGGTGTTAATTTTTTTCTTGTTTGCTTCCTTTTATTTGGACAACATCCGTTCTGGGGGAAAAAAAGAAAGAATGCATTTGCATGCATTTAAGGGTGGGAGGGAGAAGGCCCGGGTGTGGATGAGTGTGTGTGTTGGAGGGTGATGGTGAGCTCGGCAGGCCCTAGGCCACCTCATTCCTGGAGCCACATCCAGAGGAAGACACACATCTGTGGACTGGCCCATGTTTCTAACACACCTTCAGCACTGAACACGTCTCAGCTTCCTAGTTTAATGTGTGAACTCGACTTCCAGCATGTGTTAGAGGGGCAGTGAGACACCTCTCCCATGTCCTGCCACTGTTCCTTTGCCACCAACTGTCCCCCACAAGCACGCTTAGCCTTGAGCAAGGAACTGCTTCTACTTCACACAGAAGCACACTCACATTAGAATATTTATGTTATTTGTGTTTGGCAGGCGGGAACAATTATGAAAAACAAAGTTACAGTCATGTTTTTTTTCCAGAAAGTTTGAAGGAGTGGACAAAATGGCAGCCGTGACAGGGGGCAGATTGTGGTCTAGGCTGGGTGCTATCCAGGGGGTCTCCACTCATCCTGCACCACACCCAAACCCTGCATCCTGCACCCACACATCGTTTTATTTTATCACAAGCTTCCCAGCTCTTAATCGTGAGATATCACATGTGGCCTGATCTTTTACCAAGAGGCCAGAAAATCCAAAGTTGCAAATTTAAATTTGATGAGTTATCCTTTTGAGGCAGAGATTTTCCTTAGCTTCTATCTCACCCTTGCATGGACTGAGAGAAGAAAAAACATCACAACATTTCAATTTAAGAAATCCTGAAATGAAAGTCTCGATTACCTGAGGGTGAAATTGTCATTTTTGCAGAGAAGTGCCACACAGGAGACCGTGCGATGCTTTTCTCGAAGGGCCCACTCTTTGTATGATCCGCAGGAGAGAGGCCAGCTGTTGTGTAATTTTGGGTGTCCAAGTTTTCAGGGACATATTTGCTACCAAACCCACAAGATACTGTCAACTACAAGTTCTGAGAAGCCAGACACCAAGTTAACACTTGTAGAATTCTTTGGTTTTAGAACTCTTCACCTTCCAGTGTTCAGTGTGATCCAAGCTCCATTTGAGACGTTTTATAGCTGAACAACTGAAACGCTGAAGGGAGTTACAGAATCTTGTTACTTAAAAGATAGCTTAAGATAAATAAGTAAATAAATAAAAAATAGCTTAATTATTAATAAAAAGTGACAGCTGTTGCCTTCCGCTTATATCAGGTGTTCCTTGCAAAAGAAGACCAGCACCACACATTTCCTTGTCCATTCTGTTACCCTTAGACCTGCACTGTTAAATAAGTTATAAGCAGAGGAGACCAAGTTGACCTGGCAATGTGGTTTCATTGCTGTAGACCAACAAGCAGATTCTAATAGAAATAAAACTCCATCAGTGTTGGGATTATGCAAGAACACAATCAGTGGCTGTCCTTCAGAGATCTGGTTTTGGTCTTAGAGGAGGGTGTTCTGGGAGGAATTATGTCCCCCAAATCCATATGTTGGCATCCCAATCCCAGGGCCTTGGGATGTCACTGTGTTTGGAGTCAGGGGTTTTGAAGAGGTGATGCAGGTAAAATGAAACCTTTAAGGTGGGTTATAATTCAATCTAACCAGCATCTTTGTAGGAAGAGGAAATCAGGGCACAGACCCACACAGGGGACAACCCCACGAAGACACTGGGAGAAAAGGGTGTCTACATACCAAGGAGACAAATCGACCCTGTTGCCACCTTGATCTTGGACGTCCAGCCTCCAGATCTGTGGGAAGACATGTGTCTGTGCTTTAAGCCCCCACTCCCTGGGATTTTGTTAAGGCTGCTGAGCAGAATAATACAGAAGGTGAGTGATTTTACCTTTTTTACAGTGACCTATAGATAATTTCAGCTACCTGTACTGTGTCTTAGAGATATGTCCTTAGAGAGCTTGCATCCACAGTCCACTACAGTTGATGCGTGTCCTCCCCAGGATTACAGGCTGGAGGCAAATACTGGAAGATGAGCAGCAAAGCTGAGCCTGTCCATTCCATGAGGTGTCTATGTGGGGCAGGCGGCCCGCAGAAAACAGAGGACGAGTGGTGTCTGGCCAGGCAGCATGTCACATGGCCCCATTGGCTGAGTCGTAAGAGTTATTTTATGTGGCAGTTCCCAAGACTAAATCTGAATATTAAATGCGCGGGGTGAAAAGCAAATATTACAAAATTAATCTACTTAAAACAGAACCATGAATCTTATTACATTTCCAGCCACTATATGTTCATGCTTAAGCAACAGATGTTAATCTTGGGCAATGAAATTGCTTCCACCAGATGTTTAGCGACACCCTCCCCCATCTCCAGCCCTTCCCCAGCTCTCCCAGAGCAGAACATGAGTTTCGAGGCTGCCCTAGGGTTTCCACAAACAAGGTTTTGTGTGGTGTGGTTTTGTGTTCTCCTGGGTCGGGATTTTGAAGGGCCACACTAACCCAAATTGAGAAGCCCAGTAAGGGTTGTGGACGTACCTTACATGGTATCTGCCCGGTGGGCCCCGTGACATGGAGATGCACACAGAGGCTGCCGTACACTGACCTACCATCCACTAGAGCCCCCAGGTCCCCAGCCTGGGATGTCTACCACTCAGTGCTCCCTCCTGGGTGGGAATCTACCCACATCCCGGCTCCCTTAGCCACATGCTGTGCCCACCAGCTCACTGGTCTCTGAAACAAGAAGCAACAGACCCCAGTCTGGGACAGGCTGGAGTAGTCGGAGCTGTATACTCTCTCTTTCTCTAAGGCAAATGTTCAACATGAGGACACTGCCTTGTTATTTTAAATTAAATGCTCAGAGACCACCTGAGGCCCGAAGGTAAGCAATTTTAGACAAAATATCCTGAAAATATCCTGAATTTGGCAAGCGTTCGTCAAAGCTTAATGAGAAATACTCAGGGCATGTAATTATAGTAACATGTTGACATCATAGCCCTTCAAGTCCTGGTAAGAAAGCCTGTAGGAAAGAGCAAGAGGCCCATCTGCTCTGGGGGCGGCATCACACGCACACTTATTCACACTCACACAGAAATTTAAAGGGATCGCTGCCACCCCACCGAGCAGACCCACCGTGGAGGAGGGAGGTGACGTGGACCATCTATTTGCCTGAGATTAGGCACCCATCCTCGGTGCGCTCTGCTCCCCATGTCTGGGCACCCCCAGACCTTCCATGGTGTTTCCTCAGTATATGGGAGACCTGGCACCCACTGCAGAGCAAGTGTGCCACTGACCTGTGTGGTAGGAGAGCCCCAGGTGGAGGCGGGAGCAGATAGTCCTACGGTGTGTAGGAAGCCCTGACCCCAATGTCAACGTCTTCTGACTCGGGCCTCTGTGTGCTGTTTGCACCCATGTACACAGCTGCATCCGGGGGCACCCATGGCTCCTCACCAGGTCCATACCCACCAGTGGCTCCAGCCAGCACCCTCTCCCAATGACACTGGGCAATCCACGGGATGATCCTCTGCCTGTCTCTACCTCCGTCCTTGAGTGCTCCATTGCTTCTGGCCCCGTCATCCCCACCCTGAATTTTCTGTGGGCATTCTCCATGCCCTTGGAGCAGTCCCTGGGGTGCTCACGGTTCCCGGCCCCCTTCCCTCAGCTTCCCCATTGCCATGGCTCCTCTCTCATTCCAGCTGGCCTCCCACCTGGGGTTCTGCAGGCCATGGGAGGCCATGATCATACGGGCGGTGGAGCATCTAGAACTGGCAAGTGGCCACTCAGCTTCCACAAGGCAGAGCAGGAAGGTGGAAGAGGTGCCAGTAGCTTGATGGAGACCTTGGTGGCCCAGCCCCAATGGCCTCCCAGGGCTGGGTGTGCCCTCCACCTGCCAGGCTCAGCTGAACTGGAACAAACCAGACTATTGCAGGGCCCTCTGGCCAAAGCCTAGCATCCCCGGGGGAGAGGGCAGGAAGACATGCACGTGCACTGCAGCAGAGTGTGGGCACTGCTCTAGTCCACGCGTGTCAAGTGAGAGAAGGTGACCACTCTGCTGACTCCCGAGGTTCAGGGAAATTGGAGTGGGTGTGGGGCCTTGTCTTGGCCTCCTGCACTGGGGAGGTTGGCAGAGATCTTCTACTGGTGGAATAGTCTAGAAAGATGGGTGGACAGGGGACATGGAAATCACGACGGCAGGTGTGAAGAGGGTGGGGCTCAGGTGGGGGTAGGTGGGTGGGGGCATGTGGGCTGGGGGCAGGTGGGCCAGGGGCACGGGCAGGGGCAGGTAGGTCCAGGTTCATTCCTATCCCTTTTAGCCTCTTCTCAGCTGCCAGGACCCCAAGACCCTCAGAGAATAGCATGTGTCCCTCGGGTTTCCTGGTCCCAGCAGCAGCCCCATCAGGGGTTTACGCCCATTGCCTGGGCCACAGGGTTTCTAGCAAGGCCATCTCTTAGCAAACCTTCCATAGGGTGCCCCCCCCACACACACATTTCCGAGCATCTCACTGATAGCAGGACCCCGAGGGCTCTCTGCAGTGGCCCGTGAGTCCTTGGCCGCCCGATGGAGAGCATGTGGCCACACCCCAGTGTCTCCTTGGCCTTTGGGGAAAGTCCTGGATGAGTCTCCAAGCCCCAGAGTGATCTGGACGGTCCAGAAAGGGTCAGACACTGGACAATCCTGTCTACTGAACACAGGGCCAACCCCGAGCAAGGGGAGAGCAACCGCTCGCAAACACTCATTGGAATAAGATGATGCTCAGCTGAAGGAAAAGTGGGTTAGGGATCATTTGACTGCCAAGAACGTGCTCCAATGCCTGGTTTTCTGCTTCAGTCTCTTCCCAAGGCAGTCAGCTGAGGCAGGACACACTCTCTCCTCTCAACATCCCCGTCTCTCCTTCCGTCCCTCCCTCCATCCCTCCCTCTCTCCCCTCCTGTCCTTTCTGTCCCCTTCTCCTCTTCTCCTTGTCCTGCTGCCTCCCCTGACCCTGCTTTCCTGTCTCCCCTCCATGCCCACACCTTACCTTACATGAAGAACACAAAGCTAGGTATGTGTCACATGTGCAGG
The DNA here is from genome assembly GCF_048418805.1 of Vulpes vulpes. Taxonomy (NCBI): domain Eukaryota; kingdom Metazoa; phylum Chordata; class Mammalia; order Carnivora; family Canidae; genus Vulpes; species Vulpes vulpes. The sequence continues at coordinate 64,532,203 of NC_132782.1, read as the reverse complement.
CAGGTTCCCGTGCCCCCTGGCCTGAGGACTCTCGAATGCTCTGGAGTAACTGCAAATCAGGACTGAGACCTACCTGGGAGCCCACAGAGGCAGCGTCCAGACTCACTGATAGAGGCACAGCCGGGCCTGCAGACACAGGGCTGCGGTCCCCTCTAGGCTCTCTCCACTCCGCCCTCACTCCGACCCTATGCAGATGCCCAGGGCTCCTCTCTCTCTCTCTCTCTCTCTCTCTCTCTCTCTTTCTCTCCAGTTCTGTTCCACTCTCTTCCCTGCAGACTGGCCATACCTGCTCAGTTTTTTTTTTCTTTTTTAAGAAAATCAAACATTTTGGGGCACCTGGGTGGCTCGTTGGTTGAGCATCTGCCTTCGGCTCAGGGATGATCCCAGGGTCCTGGGATGGAGTACTGCATCAGGCTCCCTGCAGTGAGCCTGCTTCTCCCTCTGCCTGTGTCTCTGCCTCTCTCTCTGTCTCTCATGAATAAATAAATAAAATCTTAAAAGAAAGAAAACCAAACATTTCTAAAGTTTTTGTTCTACATTTATTTCACATTAGACATTCTTTCCTTTTAATCAAATATTAGGTGGTGTCCTTTGTCAGTAAACTTTTAAGATTCCCTTTATAATTACACATTAAAACACAAATTATTTTGGCATATATTTAGTGGTATGTTAGCCAATACAAATCATTCCTGAATATATATTTGTATCATTGCATTGTAATAATATCTAGCTATAAGGCAAAAAGACAAGTGTACCCTTAACCGGAAACAAACATCTACTGCATTCAATGTTATTAAACTTTAATAACATAATATAAGTATTATTCACCTATAAGGTATGGTGTGCTCCTTATTTCATTTGATTTTCTTCATGAAATCTGTGTTTTTGGTTAGATTAATAAAAAAACGTTATGCATTCACTAGCCCAGTGGTCCTCTAAATTTGGGAGCTCAGCACCTTTTCATATTCTTAAAAATTATTGAAAACCCCAAAGAGCTTTTGTTTCTGTGGGTTTAATCTATTAACATTCATTATATTAGAAATTAAAATTTAGAAAAGTATTAAATATCCACATATTGATTTAAAAATGAAACCATGGCATGTTAACATATATCACGTATTTTTATGAAAATAACTATATTTTCCAAACAAACGATAAAATAACTCATCACAAGGGTGGCATAGTTTTACACTTTTGCGAATCTTTTTTCATGTCTGGCTTAATAGAAAACAGCCAGATTTCCACTCTGCTCCCGTATTTAACCTCTTGGGATACCCCACACCCTCCAGAAAAGCCCACTGTCCAGTTGTGGGGAAAATGTGAAGCAATAAAGGCAATTAATGTCTTTGTATTATTGTGAATAATAATATGAAAATGGGCAAGCACTTGAGGTCCAAAGAGGTGATGCTGAAATGGGTGCGTTGTTCACATCACATGCACACTGTTGAGTATTGGAAATTGATGAGTCATCAGGAAAACAAACTTTGAAAGATATTGCTAGAACCTACTAATACAGGCCTCTCCAGGTTCAAATGAGAAAACTGACATGTGGGCAAGTTGACCCCATGATCAACAGTGAGCTCAAGAGGTGGGTCTGGAAGCCGGGCCTGGGGTGACTGACTGGGGTTGCGCTACCACAACACTCTGCTCTTCAGACTCCTGTCCTAGCACAAACCCTGTCGCTCACCGATTATTCCACAGCCTGGATTTCAGAGTGGCCCACACGGTCCATGACAATGTGGGTTCGGGGGATTTCACAGCCTGGCCGGGGGACTGAGCCTGTTTCTGTTGGGTGGTGTTCTGAATGCCACTCCACCTTGCAAACGGTGTGGCCGTGAGCCACCTGTTTGTTGGGCTTGGGATTCCCGCAACATGGTTTCACAGACCTATGGTTGCACCGCATCTTGGTGTGCTGGGTGGAGAGCTGAGGGTTCTCGAACTGGGCCACTCAGCAGGTGGCTCTCTGGGAATTAGCAACAGCATCTGTACAAGGAGGGGAATAAAGCAGTCCATGGGGTTCTCAAGTGTTAGCACTAATTGCTGCTTACAAGACTCCATTCCTGGGGGGCCTGGGGGGCTCAGTGGGTTAAATGTCTGCCTTTGGCTCAGGTCATGATCTCGGGGGTCCTGGAATCAAGTCCCACCTCGGGATCCTTGCTCCATGGAGGAGTCTGCTTCTTCCTCTCCTTCTGCTGCTCCACCTGTTTGTGCCTTTCCCCTCTGTCAAATAAATAAATAAAATCTTAAAAAAAAAAAGACTTCATTCCTTATAAAATGTGATTTAATGGGGTCTCTTCCTCAAGCCATACCACAAATTCCAGAGATGGAACATCTGTCACCAGTGACTTGTGAATATATGTGTACGTATATATATTTATATGTCTGTAATATATATATTTATTAACATTGTGTGTTACATCCTGGGGTAATAAGCCTCACACAACCATCTTCCCTGATTGAAGTTACAAGGCCAGCCAGCTATCATTTCTCAGTGTCCTATCCACGATGATGGAGCAACACACCTGTACAGTTATTGTCCTCCAATGACTCAGTTATTTTACTTTAATTGCATTTGGGGGCTATTCTGTGTGTTGGGTTTGGCCTCTGTCTCTTCAAACACCGGCATCAGTGTGCACTGTCCTGGGTCTCGGATCAGTCCAGCCACCCATGGGCGCACAGAGGGAGGCAGGCAGAGAGAGTGGGGCCAGGAGGCCATGAGCAGAGACTCCCATGCACGTGGAAACTTGTTAACAGGTAAGTGAACATGTCTTCACAGAGAAGGGTTGGAAACCGACGTTTGCTCACCAAGGGGAGCAAAATCTCCTATGTCCCCTCACCATCCACGTCATCACCAGGCTGGAGCCGGGCCCTCTTCCCGGGACAAATCTTCCGTGAGCCAGTATGTCTGTGTGCAACTGGCCCCCAGCTCCTCAGAGCGGTTTGCCCCAAATCGCTCCTGCCCACCGCACTGCCTGTGTCTCGCCACAGACCGGCGGACGTCATCTCTTATCCTCCGACTCCTGGAGAAGAAGATGAGAATCTTTTAAACATATTAAAATAAGCTCTGAGGCTTAGACTGTTCGGTCCACATCTGCTGATAATCAGAAAAAAAAAAGAGCACAGCAGCAGACAGAAACGTAGAATTTTGTGTAAAGGGAAAATACTAGGTTGGCATAGTCAGATCAGAAAGAGTTTCCTTTTTTTTTTTTGTGAAGTATTATGATAAAACGTGTCCTTGGGTGCTGTTTAAAACAGCGAAGTATTCACCTCTGGGACCCCGGAAGGCCACTCTGTGTCACCTGGCAGGCTCCCCTTTTCTTAGGGATGAGTGGCAGGTGTGTCTGCACGTGAACACAGTTTCTTCCCTCTTTGCTGGTTCCGATTGTCTTGCTGGCGCCCTCTATTTAAGGCTTTAAGTCTGTAATTTAATAAGTGCAGATGGAGTGAGGCATCTCTGTGTTCATCCCGATATTAATAAACTCTGATCCAGAGCTCAAATTCTAAAAGGACGGCGTGTTAGCTCCTCCGTCTCCCCTGTCTAATACGGAATGTAAATCGACCCACTGTAGGTTGTGAGATCAAACTCAGAGCTCAATTTAGATTCCCGCACATCCAAAGTTCTTAAAGACCCAAGTTCTATTCAAATGAGAGGTTTTCGCTGCACACACAGCCTTAATCAAAAGTAGAGCTGTATAGAATGGTTTAAATTTAATCCAAATCTCGGCGAATTTCATGAATCTGCCTACCCAAGCTTCACACGAGCGGGTTCATAAAAGCCATTTCTGCATTTATGCCTGATGGGGTACGGCTGCCGCTGCGCCCCGCTCCCTGCCAGATGCCGCAGTTTTCTCCCGCCCTCATGCGATGTTTATAACATGAGCAAAATAAAACTCATCTTCTTGATTGATAATAGGTAATAACGTATGACTTTTCTTGAATGGGCTTCACTGGTAACCAGCTTGGACCATCGGGGGCAAATTTAAGAATCTGATGGTCCCAAAAAGACGATAAACGTACTGAAGAATTCAGAGTGTGCGTGTGAGCAAATCTAGGTGGTGCGGGGTGTGGGGCGCGGGGTCAGAGAAGGCTGCGAGAGGGAGAACATAAAATCTTCATTCAATTAAAAGCTCAGGCACTATTCACACGCCATTCAGAATGGTTTATCTCATACAAGCAGAAAGTATTAAAATTTAGGTTTTAGAATTTTAAAAATATAATAGGCGATATGTAACAGTTTTAAAATTTCACCGTTAGATTAAATACAGCTCTACAAACTCTTCCTGCACCGTTTTTAAAAAGAGTCCAAGGTGAAGGGCCACTTGTCAGATCATCGAGGAGGTTTGCATATGAACATGGCTTAACCCCTGCACGAGGATAGTTCTCAGTGCACACAGAGGAAGCCGATTTTCAAGAATACATCAACGCAGGGGCACCTGGATGGCTCAGTTGGTGAAGCACCTGCCTTCAGCTCAGGCCATGATCTCAGGGTCCTGGGAAGGAGCTCTGCGTCGGGGTCTCTGCTCAGCAGGTAGTTTGCTTCTCCCTCCCCATGCCCTTGTTCTCTCTCTCTCTCTCCAATAAATAAATACTACCTTTTTTTTAAAAAAAAAGAATAAATTCGTGCATTCAGGAAGATATCATAAAGCCTATATGAGGACTGAAGTGGTAAGGAATGGCTTTGGACCTGAACAAAATGAAAGGCTTCCACGTTGCACACACCTGCAGGCTGGCGCTGCACAGTGCTCTCTGATGGGGACACTTGCATGTAGTTGACAAGTCAGGTAGCTAATCCAGTGCAGAGAGAGGACCGGAGTCCCCAGCGAGGTCTCTAAGGGTCTGGCAGTTCAGTACCCAGAGACATTGCCGAGTGTGTCCCCCATCACCCCATCCGGATACCGATAGTCTGTGCCTTCTTGCCCACTGGACCACCTGGCCACGCCCTGACTTGCCTCTCAAACCACCTGGACTGCTTTCAGATGGAGAACACCTGGCTCAGTCCTTCATGCCTTGTCCCCTTAGCTCTGGACAGCTGATGTTGTTCTGTCTCATGGGACAGAGATGGTAAAATCAAACCTAACTTCCAAAAGTAATTCTTTTCATTCTCTTTATTTTTTATCAGATTTGTTGAAGGATCATTTACAACAACAGGAATCCCCCCTTGAAGTACACAGACCCTGAGTGTTGACGCACATTTATAGTTGCGTCGTCCCTACAACCACAGCACAGAACAGCCCCTCAAGCTCTAAATGTCCCCTCATGTCATGGGTAGGCATTCTCCACCTGCCCGCTGCCAACTCCTGGCAACCATTGATCTGATTTCTGTCTCTATAGCTTTGCTTTTTCCAGAATGTCATATAAATGGAATTATACCACTGGTCTCTGGTTCTTTCACTTAGCATCGAGCTTTTGAGACTCACCATGTTGGTGTGTCTCATAGTAAGTGTATGTCTAACTTCTGAGGAAGTGTCCAACTATTTCCCAAACGTGATGATACCATGTCAGGTTCCTGTCAGAAGCACGCAGAGGGTTACAGTTGATGCCATGTTTGTGCACTTAGCACTGTCCATTTTTCTCCTGCCATTTCTTAGACCTTCTGTTGGATGTGTAGTGATGTTTCATCGTGCTTTCATTTACCTCTTCGTAACAACTAATGATGTTCATCACCTTTTCATGTGCTTATTGGCCATTCTTATATATTCCTTGGTCAAGTGTCTGCTCCCATCTTCTGCTGACTTTTTAGGGCAGTTGCAGGCTGATAGCAAAATTGAATGGAAAGTGCAGATTTCTCCCACACACAGCCTCCCCAGCCTCCCCTACCAGCAGACTCTGCCCCCCAGAGCTGTGTGTGTGGTGTAATCGATGAACCCATATGACATGTTCTCATCACCCAGAGTCCACAGGTTACGTGAGGCTCACTCTTGGTGTGGCACGAGTGGACAAAACCCCATGTGTCCACCATTATCACATCACACAGAGGAGTTTCACGGCCCTAAACATCCCCTGTGCTCCACCTGTTCAATTCATTCCCCCAACAATCCCAACAACTGCCAATCTTTCGACTGTTTTCATGGGTTTCTGCGTTTCTGGAATGTCGCAGAGTTGGAATCATATAGCATGTGACTTTTTTCAGATTGGCTTCTTTCACTGAATGATATGCATTTATGATTCTTCCAGGCCATTTCATGGCTGATGGGTCACACCTTTTTAGGGCAGAATAATATCCCATTGTCTGGATGGACCACCATTTATTGACCCATTCACCTACCGAAGGGCATCTTGGTTGCTTCCAAGTTTTGGTGATTATGACTGAAGCTACTGTAAGCATCTATGAGCAGGTTTCCATTTGGACATAAAATTTTGACTCATTTGGGTAAAGCCCAAGAAGGGTAATTGCCGGATCATACAGTAAAAATATGTTTGGTTTGTAGGAGAGAACCAGAGTGTCCTCCAAAGTGACTGCCCCATGCTACATTCCCACCAGCAGTGAGTGAGCAGGCCTTTCGCTTCACTCCTCCACCAGCATTTGGTGTCATCCGCGTTCCGGATTTGGGCCATTTTAATAGGTGTGTCAGCGTGGGTTTCTAATGTGAGCAGATCCTGTTCCCTCTGAAGTATCTGGGATGGACAGACTCCAGAAATCATTGCACTGGCAGCTCAGAACACCTGAGGCATCCAGAACAGACCTTCCAGAGGGCCGTTCTGAGACCAGTTTTGTGGTCTCAATCCACATCCTAGACTGAGCTTCTTGCAAAAGGCAATGCTTCCTTCCCAAAGGCTCCCAGTCTACTTCATTTTTACCTGCACCGAGAATACTTAGAACAGTCCATGCCCAGAGAGAGGACATAAAATAGTCAGGAAAATGTCAGATTTTGAAGTGGGCACTAAACTAAAACCATAATTGGCTATTTCATACCAGTTCAGCTCAGAGTAAGGTAAACTTGACTGAAATTTGCAGAGTCAATATATACCATAAGCTAAAGTGGATAACAATCTCGTAATCTTGAAAATAAACTTTTCCCTGGGAATATCAATTATATGGTGGCCAACAAACTATCTTTATTGGACCTTTAATTGCTTTTGTATGTGGACGCACATAAAATGAGAAGAAAGGGTGGGTCCCTCCACCCCAGCTCCCGTGTCTTTACCTCTTCCTGTTGGAACAGTTAACAAGATGATTGACAACGTTTCCTTCTTACTGAAAAGGAATCACCCTAAGTGAAAAACAGGGCCAAACTTTCCTGTTCGCCCTCCTTTATCCTCACTCTAGAAGGTGATTGGATTTGGTGTTTGGACCAGGCACTCATCTACGTGTGTCTTTTACCACTCTCTGCTTTGTTTAACACTTTCCACCTGTGTCCTTTCCTCTCAATCCTGCTGCCATCAGGTCATGTGCTCTCAGGGCTGGCTGATTCCCATTACTGTCTCCAGGTCCCCAACCTCTCAGCTCCCAGAGCTGTGTTGTCTTTCTCTTGGAGGGAAGGGCATGACTCTGTGGTTCTTCCTCTGCTTTCACATTGACAAAGCCCTAAAGAAGCATTTGGGGAGAGAACTACAGTTGAACTTACAGATGTGTTTGTTTTCATTTAAATTCCTTAAGGGAATCATTTCACCTTCGTGTCTTGTCCATCTCCACACAATGCACTCCAGCGACAATTTCTCTGTGGATGTCAGCTCTGACTCCATCCAGATTAAACAGTGGAAGAAAACAGGTTGGGGCCAAACCACGGTACCTTGTGGCCATCCTGCTCCAAGTGTCACATGGCTGCTTGGTTCTGTGCTGTTCAGGAGGGCCTGTGGTTATAGAGGTCATGTTGCTAGACCAGCATCGAGGGGTGATCCTTGTCAGCTGTATTCACGGTGTCAGGGTCCATAATTCTAGCCTAAAGGGAGGAAGAGTCTGTGCCATCCTGACCTCAGTGTGGGTGCTCACACCTGCCAGCTGAGTGCGTGAGGGAGGGAGTTAACCAAATGCTGGAAAGGGAAGGGACAGGGAAGCAGAGAGTGTCCTCAGGACCTTGAGTACCTCAGTGTCTCCCAACAGAAAGAGAAGACAGAGAAGGAGGCCCCTGGGAGAGCTGGCCCATTAGCTGGTTATAGTCGTGGAGGTGGCGCTGGTGCCCTCCCTGGGGATGAGTTAGCAGTCACTGCTGCCGCAATCTCAATATATCGCATCATTGATATTTACTCACACCATTTAAGCTGTCATTTCAAAAAGCAACTGAATAATTCACAGTTTTATTTTCCTACGCTGGATTTCAGGACATCTGTAAATCTGAAAGATGTTTCTCATCACTTTATTTTACATGATGGTCTTTCTAATCTAGATTTTTTTTCTCTAAACTTTGGCAGCAATAATTTTTACATCCATAGCCATTTTAATTGTGGTAAAAAATACATAATGTAGAATTTACCATTTTAACCCTTTTAAAAAAGTGTACAGTTCGGTGGCATTAAGAAGGTTAACCTGTCGTGCAGCCATCACATAGCCACTAAACACCAACCTCCCATCCCCCACCCCCCTCCCGCCTCTGGCACCCCCATGTTACTTTCTGTTTCTCTGAATCTGGAATCTCTAGGGACCTCATTAAGTGGAATCACATAATATTTGCCCTTTTGTGACTGGTTTATTCCATTCAGCATCTCGTCCCTCAGGTCCATGTATCAGAACGCCCTTCCTTTCCAAGGCTGTATCAGGGCCCTTCCTTTTTTTTTTTTATTGGAGTTCAATTTGCCAACATATATCATAACACCCAGCGCTCATCCCTTTAAGTAGGGCCCTTCCTTTCCACCATATGCCACACTATGTTTACCCATTAATCTGCTGACAGACACTTGGGTTGCTTTCACCTGTTAGCTATTGTGGATACTGCTATGAACATGGGGGTACAAACGTCTGTTCATGTTCTTAATTTGGGGGATATGTATCCAAAAGTAAGATTACTGGATCATGCAGTAATTCTATGTTTAAGTTTTTGAGGAGCTGCCATAGCTCTTACCACTGTAGCTACAAAGCTGTACATTTCCACAAGAAAGCACAAGGGTTCCAGCTTCTCCATGTCCTCACTAACACTTGGCATTTTGTCTTTTAGACAATAGCTACCCTAACGGGTACCAAGTGGCACCTCATTGTGGTTTCAATTTGCATTTTCCCAATGATTAGTGACACTGAGCACTTTTTTCAGGGACTTTTTGGCCATATATCTTCTTTGGAGAAATGTCAGCTCATATCTTTTGCCTATTTTTAACTGTTTTGTTGTTGTTGTTGTTGTTGTTGTTGTTGTTGTTGTTTTTTGTTGGTTATTGTTGAGTTGTCAGGAATAACATTTTCCCTCCAGTTTTTCAAATTTACAAGTCTTGCTATACAGTTTGTGAAGGAGATGTGTTGGGTAGAGGATAATACCCTCATCAAGAAGGAATTAGAACCTCTTTGGGGCATGGATTCTCGGGCTCTACCAGTGCTGTTTCTCAAGGGATGGTGCCTTGCATGTCTGTTCTTTGGTGCAAAACTGGGGCTGATGATAATTTCCTCATTAATGAGGAGGTGTATGGAGAAGTTCCCAATGCCGTGTCTGGTACACAGAAAGTACTTGATTAATTTTAGTGGAATCTGAATCTGAATTATCTTTTTTGGATATTCTATGAGTGTACTGTATTTCTGAGAGGAGGGAAAAAACAAAGAAACGAAATGTAATTATCTAGCATAAGATATGTTAGTAGTGCTTTTTACTCTGTAATGCAATAATAAAGTGAAAGGGCAAGATAAGTGAATTTAATAAAATACTATACAACATTGAGTGTTTGTATATATTAATGGTGTACTTAATGCGTAAAATATTGTATATGTAGCAAATAGAGATAATTAATTTTATTTCCTGCAAGTACCTGCTTTGTTTCTCTTGGCCATGGAGAGTTTGCTAAGGTAGCTGCAAACAACCCTCATTGTGGGATGAGAATATGCATTGTTTGTTTTGCCCAAACAAATAGAGCCAATCTACCAGTGAGCATTTGATTGTTTTTCTCAGAATATTGGGAGGAGAAAACTTTTCTTTTTGCTTTTTTTTCATTATTATCCATCATTATATTTCTTAAGTTTTTATTTTAATTCCAGTGTAGTTAACATACACTGTTACATTGGTTATGGTGCACAATATAGGTATGGCGATTCAACAATTGTATACTTTACCGAGTACCCATCACGACAAGTGTGCTCCTTCATCCCCATCACCTATCTTCACCATCCCCCTGCCCACCTCCCCTCTGTTGACCATCAGTGTGTTCTCTGTAGTTAATAGTCTGTTTCTTGATCTGCCTCTCCCTCTTTTTTTCCCTTTGCTCATTTGTTTTGTTTCTTAAATTCCACATATGAGTGAGATCATATAGTATTTATCTTTCTTTGACTTATTATTTCACTTAGCATTATACTCTCTAGCTCCAACCACATCATTGCAAATGGCAAGATCTCATTCTTTTTTTATGCGCTGAGTCATATTCATTGTGTGTGTGTGTAGGGGGGAGGCATCTTCTTTATCCATTCATCTATAAATGGACATTTGGGCTGCTTCCCTAATTTTACTATTATAAAAATTATTAAAAATGCTGCTAAAAATATCAGGTGCATGTATGCCTTTGCATCAGAAGAGAGAAGTTTTCAACAAAATAATATGATGTTTTTCAAAGGGTGTCACAGACTATCCTGTTCTGAGAAAATCATGGTGTGGGTATTTATATTTTGTGGACGTCTGAGGTATTTTCCCTAACTAACATTCTCTGAGAGCCATGGTAAGGAGGACATGTTGGACGAGACAAAGTAGGAAGTTTATTCTGCTTCTTCTCTGATCCTCACCAAGATGGACAAAATACTTGGGAGTTGTCATATTTGTATTACAAACCATTTATAAATGTTCTCTTTTCCCTCATGGATAGTCAATGTAACACACTTTATAAGCTGTTGTGCAGAAAAACCACCCACCCCTCTGTCTTATGTGGCTCCTTTACTCCTACACGGCTACCACACTCCAGGCACCGATGGCTGCACAAGTGGGTTTTCCCACACCCAGCGCTTCCGGGACACCAGCTGGGGGTCCTAGATGAACTCACTTCCGACACCGTCTACCTGGAGCTGGTGTGGGATCCCCCAGATTCTGGGCTCTGTCCCAGGAGACACCCCCGTGTCAGATGACAATCACATGTAGTGGGTCCCCCGCTTACTCGAGACTTGTATCCGATTTGGTTACACATCAGAGGCCCCAAGACGCCTCCTTAGGTTGGATTAACTTGCTGGAGGGGCTCACAGGGCACAAAGGGGCAGTGACTCACATTTATCAGTTTAGGAAAGGATGTGATGGAGGACAGAAGAGCAGCCGGGTGAAGAGACATGTAGGGCGAGCTCCGGGAGGTCCCGAGCGCAGGCGCTTCTGTCCCCAGGAGCTGGGGCGCACGACCGTCTCGGGGTGGACGCATTCACCCCCGGGAGCTCCCTGAACCCTGTACGATTGGGATCATGGAGACTTCCTCACGGAGGCGTGATCGTTACCGACTCCATGTCTAGCCCCGGCTTCTGTCTGGAGGATAGAGGTGGTGCCCAACAGTCTTTCTGGCCACCACCCTGTCCAGGAGCCACGCAGGAGCCCCCAGAGTCCCCGCATTCAAACACGAGATGCCCCGAGGGCTCTCATCACGTGGGGACTTGCAAGGATTTCAGCAGCCCCTTGCCAGGAACTGAGCACAGAGTCAAATATATATATATTTTTCTCTTATCTCACAATTATATAAAGCAGTGATGTAGGTATCCTGGTGATGTAGGAGGTGTCCTGGTGATGTAGGAGGTGATTAGCTTTGGAGGAAAGCATCCCGGTTTGCTCCCAGAGCTCCCAAACTTCTCACTGGATCCTCTCTGCTGCCTCACCGCCTCAGCTCTCTTTTTGAGGCCTGTCTTCACTTTACAGGTCACCATGGTCTGCTCCCTCCCATGCCAGTGAAGCCAGGGGACAGCCTGGTTGCACAGCTCAGAAATATCAAGTGCCTATTGCCTGAAGTCTTGAGCGTGCTGTGAGTGGCCTGAAGTCAAGTTCCCAATGATGGAGCTTATCCTGATGGCTGGAGAGAGCAGAACACTCAAATTAAATCTTTCTGGCTGAAATGGATCTGTCTCCCCTTCCCCCACGGCCAGCACACACCTACACACATGTGCACACGTGCCTCCAAGTGCTACAACAGGCAGGACAAAGCTTCCAGGATACAGGAGAAAAAAATCTTAGATTTAGAAAAAGTCTCAAAATGAGAAAAAATAATTAAGTCAACTTTAACCCATTGGCAATTGACAAATGGCAAATTTTGCCTATCTCTGGCTGCTCTGGCCACTTCGATCATCAAATGCCTTTTTCACCCTATAGCCAAACTCAGTGCTTCCCAAGTGAAAATAACTTACAGAAAAGAATTCTCCTTCCCTCGCTCCACGTTCATGTAGGTTATTGGATTCAGGCCACTGCAGTGTCTGCATAAGGCCTGCTGACTGGGAAGAGGAGGCTCGAGCTTGGAGAGGTCCCAGCACATAGTAGGTCCTCAGGGAGTATTTGCTGAATGACCTCATGGTTGTGGGGATCAGCAAGATGCCAGGGGAGACCACGCCACACCTGGAATGCTCCTCACCAGGAAGTTCTTTCTGGAAGCCCTCCTCTGAAGGCCCTGCCCCGAAGCCGAGGCTCTCTGTATCAGTCACTTGTCTTAGAAAAGATTGACCTTTGTGAACCTGGATACGGTTTTCCATTTCCCATTCTTTGTCATATATGGGAAGATGGTATTAGATGTTTTCCATGGACTTCCTGCTGAGAAGCATTGATGGACAAGCCATGCTCCGCATCCGCACCTGGAGGGTCTAAGACCTCTGTGCTCAGGATGCCTCCCTGATGGAGCAGGCTGCTATGGGTGAGGGAAATGTGCAGGGAAGGTGAGATCTTGGCAATCTCCGACCTTGGGGGGCTGCAGTCTGAGGGTGGAGATACAGCTGTCCATGTGTGGTCCATGACTAGATGGTGAGCCCCACTCTCGGCTGCTTTGCTTTCACGGACAGGTGATTCCAGGAGAGATCGAGGTGAGTCTCAAACAGGCCCTGTAAGTCAGGACAGGGCAGTGCATGGCGCTCAGCGAGCTGCGCCATCCCCGGCCCACCCAGCTAAGCTAGAGCCCATGGCGCTAGGAGTCGGATGTCCTTCTGCCATCATTCCAGTTCACTGATTTTACTCACAGAGATAAGATTCTGTGTATCAAGGATCAGAAGACAATCTGGCTTGACTAGGATCCTTTATACATTTTTTTCCTTTATACATTTTAAACACAATTACTTTAATTACCTAACCTAGAATATCGTTATGGCATGTGTGTCTCTTTTTCATGGGGAGAAAATAAATACTCTTCCATGCAAGACAAACCCTAGTGTGTTGATTAACGACATACACTGTTTCATTCTAACCACCAAGGTTATAGGATCACAAATCAATCTTCGAGAAATATCTTCCATGGGCTGTGTCTCCTTCACAACGTGGCAAGTGTGCTTCATGCCTGGAACACCATTAGCGACGATGAATACTTTAAAGAGGAAAAATACAGTCTTTATGCCTATCCTTTGAAGATTTCATTTTGTGTATATATTGAAACCACAAGGTGCTAGAAATGTATCTCAAATGTCTCCTGGGAATACAATGCTGTATTTTATTCCCAAAGTCAGTTTATTCCTTAATTAAATCCGAAGGCCCACCCTGCAGCTCCACTCTTTGCTAGTGGAGTAACTCCTTTCAAGTCACTTGCTCTCCCTCTCACTTGGTCACCCTGCTGATAAAATGGCGATGGGGACCCTCCCTCCTGGAGGTGTTGGGACCACCCTGGACAACATCTGTGGAAGCCTTCGTAAACGGTAAAGTGATTTGAAAGTACAGCGAGGTATCTTGGTTAGTAAATTTTCAAATCTAAGATATTCCATTACAGATGCCACCCCTAGATGTGTGGGTTCAACATTGCAGTGACACGTGTGGTCATGAAATAAAGAAACACAAGCAGTGCAGATTATTCAAGGAAACCAAAACCCCCGTGAGCGACAGTTGTCATGTCAGGGGAGGCTTGAGGGGCAAGACCATCACAGCAGATTCCAAAAAAAGTGGGATTTTCAGTGTGTCTGCTCACTTGGCTGGTGGCTTGAGGTGGAGTGATACATCTCTTAAAATACACCACCTGTGAGTTGAGAGTTGTTTAACTATACTGACCCACATGGAAGTTTCCAGAATTCCTGTGACCTTCTGTCATGCTCAAAAAGTTTAGATCCCGGTGTAATGCTGTGTAGATTATGCTTTCCCGAACGATCTTCCCAGAAGCAACACATTATGTGGACACACACCCAGCCAACACAGGTAATATACCCTCCGACGATGCCACGCACACTACCCTGGACTGACAGGTATCCCTGCAAAGGTCTTGTGTTCAAGGCCAAAGCCCAGTGTGCCTGCATTTGCGTTAAGGATGTAATCGAGGTTCAAGGAGCTCACAGAGGTGGGATTTAGGTCTGATGAAGTTCATCTCCTCACAAGAGGAGACGTCAGAGAGCTCTCGGGGCCTCCTCTCCCTGCTGCGTGTGGACACGACAGGGGGACGGCAGGGTCTCCATGCTGGGAACAGGGCTCTCACCGGGAATCCGACCTGCTGGGCCTTGATCTTGGACTTTCAGTCTCCAAAGTTGTGGGAAAACAAATTTCTGTGGATTGAGGCACCCCCCCCCCAACCTCAGTGTGTAGTATTTTATCATGGCAGATCCAGCAGATGAAGACACATTTCACCAAATTCTTAGAAAGTCTCTTTGCTCATCGAATGTAATTCAAGAGGAAGGACCGGTTGATTTGCTATGACACTCTAATTATGTTATTGAAAATTCTCTCTGGTATCCCCAGGCTGCTCCCTTTTGCATCTACAATGTGTTGATATGTATCCAAAGATAATAAAAACTCTCAAAACGTTAAAGGAAGAAATCATTATACATAAAATATTTGAAGGCAGAGCCAATTTTATATCAGAGCTTTGTGTCCCAGACACTCACTTATAGTGAGGGGTGATTTTTCTTTCTTTAAAAATAAACCTGCATTTTAATTTGAAGCAAAGTTTGGTTGAAATTATTTTCTTTTCTTTATTTATCCTGACTGAACGTGCTCCTTTCTGCTGCAGAACACTTTTTATAATATTGTATTTTATTCAGTAGACTCTCTTTCTTTCCAGAGAGCAAGGCTTGATTTAATATTTCCCATTTCTGCAGCAGACACTGGAATAAGCAGAGCATTCGGCACTGTGATTGCTTTGGGGACAAAACGACTCTAGTAGGTAATTAGACAAAAGCCTTTAAACACACACATACACATACATGCGCGCGCGCATACACACACACACACACTCACAACAACTTTCCACCAAGATTTGCTTTCATTAGTGTAAATACATAAAAACCCAGTGGCCTCAGAGCAATGTTGTAGTATTAAACCCTTCCTGGGTGCATGAAAACAGTAGGGCGGAAGATTTCCTGAAACAGGACTGTGTAGGCATTTAGGATCCTGTGTGTGCACCCAGCTTCAGGAAGGCCCCAGGTGGTCATGCACCACTGCCTATACTTGAATTCCTGCCCCATCACTCCTTGCTGTGTGACCTTGGGTAACTCACTTAACCTCTCTGGGCCTCCCCTTCATTCCCCCTCATTTTCATCATCTGCAAAATGTAACTCATCCTTCTCTTGAAAGTTTCCCATCATCGAATGGGTTAAAATGTGTCAGGTGCTTCTAGCAGCATCTCTGGTGTGGCAATTGCTTGCAAGGTGTTAGGGATTATTGCTCTTTGATGCAGGAGACAAGAAGGCCGATTAGACCCATGGGTTATCTGAGGGAAGGAACACAGCTCTGGCTGTTACAGGGTGAATTATTTCCCCCCCAAATCCATCTGTTGCTGTCCTAAGTCCCAGTGCCTCAGAGTGCTATTGGGTCGGTGAGGAGGAAATCAGCCAAGATGGGGTCAGGCTAGAGTGGAGTGGGGCCCTAATCCAACCTGACTGGTGTCCTTAGGAGAAGAGATTAGTCACAAGCATGGACAATGCCATGGAACCGAAGGCAGAGGGGGATGATGCAGGCACGAACCAGGGGCGCTCGGCCAACAGCCACCGGAATCTAGGGGAGAAGCTAGAACAGATTCCCCACCAGGGTGCCCAGGGAACCAGCCCTGCCCACACCCCGGTCTCCGGCCTGCAGCCTCCAGAACTGGGAGATGATATATTACTGTTTCAACCATCTGGTCTGTGGTTCTTTTTTTTTTTTTTTTTTTTTTTTTTTTAGAGATTTTATTTATGTATTCATGAGAGACCCACACAGTGAGAGAGGCACAGAGACAGGCAGAGGGAAAAACAGGTTCCATGCAGGGAACCTGACATGGGACTCGATCCTGGGTCTCCAGGATCACTCCCTGGGCTGCAGGCAGCACCAAACCACTGAGCCACCCGGGCTGCCCTAGTCTGTGGTTCTTTGTTATGGAAGCACCAAGGGGGGACTGGTTTAGAGACACAGGCCCTGCTCCTCCCCCACGGGAACTCCTGGTGTGGGTGAGGACCATTTGTGCTGTAATGAACCTTTCTGTGCCCCCAGGGGACAAAGGGGTCTCCCTGGGTTCAGGTGTGGACCAGGTAGCAGAGGTGAGACAAGGCCCCCCAACATGTGACCACTTACACGCAGGATCCTGGCTTCTCTGACACAGTCTTGGGTCTGTCCCTCACCATGGCCTTGGAGAGTGGGACAGGTTGGTCTCTCCACGCCCAGCAGAAACCACCAGCCACTCCTGCACCAATGTCCGGAGGCAGCCCAAGCTGTTCTCGGCCTTCTCAAACCCTGTCGCTCCCCAGAGCCCAGCAGGCCCCTTGGTCTGGGAAGCCTGCTGCCCTCCTGGGTCTGGGGCTCCCCCAGAGTCTGCACTTCCTGCAGCTCCCCTCCATTGGGACACACGGTCTATGGGCCCCTGGGCTGTGGGAGCTGCGATACTCCCATGTCCTAGTCCTAGAAGGTGCTGGATGGTGGGCACAGTGCACGGAGCTGTGTGCAGACGATGCGTTCTGGAGAAGTCCAGAAGGAGCGCTGTGTGGCTGTGACCTGCAGCTTCATGGCACTCTCATGGGGAAAACTCAGACATGTAACAGGTCCCGGTGCTCAGTAAGTGTTAACAGATCCACTGCTGCTCAACCCCAAGTGGGACGACCTAGAACAGAAACCCACAGCCCTTGGGGTCCCCAGCAAGGGAGCCGGGTGAGGGAGCTGTGCGCAAAGTGCCGGCTGCCTCCCCAAGCCTGCAGCCAGAGCTGCTGGGCCCCGACCAGCTCCTGTGTCAGCTTGCTCAGTGATGCCACCTCTGAGGAGGGGATGAGCCAGTCAAGATCTCCAAGTAAATTTTAAACACGAACATTCCGCTTTCTTAGAGAAAAAGTATGTAAAAAAACACATGTATGGAATTCGGGTTCCTACACCTGCATATCCAACAGGCGATGAATCTAACATGCCAAGTGCCATCTTGCGAGGATCATTTGTAGCAACGACATAGGTGGGAGCACAAAATTAAAAGAGGCCTGAGGCCGTCTTCCCCCTCACACCTCGCAGGCGTCCTGGCACCTGCTTAGTGGGCTGGTCGGCGCGAAGACACAGGGAACGCCGGGCTCCCTAACTGTCTGCATCTGCCTTGACATCTGCTTCAGGGACCCGTGTCACACACTGATGGTTCTTACTTAAGGAACGAAGGGCCACGGGGATGCCCTCCCCTCCCTGCCATGGCAGGTGCAAGCACACCTACACCTGCAGGAAACAGAGAGGAATGGCTCACCCACCTGCAGGGACCCACCCTGCCCGCCACGGGGCTCCCAAGGTGCCCCCTCTGCTCATCACCTCTCTAAGCTCTAGCTACCACTTCTCCCACAGAAAAGCAAAGAAACAAATAAAACCCCTTCCCTGTGCCCACTCGCCCTGCCTGCTAGCCCAGGCCTTGGGTCTCTGCTTTCCTTGGCAGTAGAACTGAGGACGCACTGCCTCTCAAGGCGTCACACAGTCTGCTCCAGACTGGCCTTCGGCCCCCACCTGCCCTCAACGGAGTTCTGACACCCCCATGTTGCCAGGCCCCACAGTCAGCTCTGCATTGTCCTTTTCTCTGGCCGGTGAGAGTCTTCGCCACGGGGGACTCTCCCCTTTGCACGCTCGTGGCTCACCTCCCAGCGTGCGTACCCTCCGGCTCCAGCCCCTTCCCGCCCCGGCGTGTCTCCTCCCCTGGGACTCCCAGGGTGGAACCTCCTCTTCTCCATCTCGGTTAGGTTCCCTCATGGTCTTCTCAGTACCATGGCTTCCAACACCATCCAGGGGCCGACATTCTCCAGATTCATCGTTCCACCCAGCTTGCGTCCTGTATCCCGACCTCTATGAAAACGTCCAATAACGAATAATCCCATAAACACTTGCCAGTAACTGCATTGCCAATGCACCTGCTGCACGGGCCTGTCCTGCACATTCCCCTTCTCAGCACCCCGCCGGCCACTCCTCACGCCCAAGGTCTAGACTGCTCCCCAACTGTGCCTTCTCAGTAGGACCGGCCCTGAGCGCACCACGGGAAACAGCTACGTCCATCCCCGGCTTTCCCTTTTCCTGCCTCAGTGTGTGCTATTTTAACACATGACCCTCAAAGCTGGCCAACACATCGACTTATTCACATTTAATTAAGTTTACATTTGATGTCGATTGTCTTCCTCGACCATGACCCAAGCTCTGCGAGCCCCAGGGTCTCCGGCTATTTGTGCATTGATGTATCTGGAAGCACATAGCAGACAGTCCGCAAATATTTTTGGATAAATACGTCAATAGAGTTAATATCCCAAAGGCCAAACAATTTACTTGTAACTCATTAAACCTTGGGAAATTATTTTTTCTTCTAGTGCTGGCTACTCTATAATTTTAAAAATTAAATTCAATTAATTAACATATAGTGTATTATTATTTCAGAGGAAGAGTTTATTGACTCATCAGTTGCAGATAACACCCAGTGCTCATCCCACCACATGCCCTCCTCCATGCCCATCACCCAGGGACGCTGTGCCCCACCCACCTCCCCTCCAGTGACACTCTGTTTCTCAGAGTTAAGAGTCTCTCATGGTTTTCTCCTTCTCTGATTTCATCTTATTTTATTTTTTCCCTCTCTTCCCCTCTGATCCTGTTTTGTTTCTTAAATTCCACATAGAAGTGAGATCATATGATAATTGTCTTTCTCTAACTGACTCTGGAAATCAGGGTGGAGGTTCTTCAAAAAGTCGAAAATAGAGTTACCCTCTGACCCAGCAACTATATCACGAGGTATTTACCCCAAAGATACAAAAATGGTGATCCTAAGGGGCACCTGCACGCCGATGGTCACGGCAGCTGTGTCCACAATACCTGAGAAACTTAATCATGGCTCTGGAATCTGGAACTCTGTGAACCACTTGGGATGTTGCTTATCCCCCTGTAAGCAATTGTCCACATTCGTGTGCTCTGGGGGTCTCGGCTGCTGACCTCCAGAAGGGCCTCTCCCCAGGGTCTCCACTCTTTCTCCTGACGTCAGAGTTGCTCATACATGGAAGAAAGTGGACACACTATTACTGCTTGTTGATGACTTGTTCCAGCGACTGGTCGGCACACTCAGGGCTCCCAGCCCTTGGGCGTCCTGCTGCTTCTCAGCGGGGCCAGGCGAGAGTGGCGCCCCTCCACCGTTCTGACCATGCCCTGCACACACAGGCCAAAATGAAAGGGGGGCACGTGATGCCTCAGGTCTCGGCAGCAGCCTCCTCTTTGACTTTAACAGAAAAAGAGCAGAGATTTTTAACCTACCTGGTTCCTGTGGCATAGAGTCATCCATGAGAAGGAGGTGTGGGTGCTACACCCCCAGATTTCTCAACATCATGCA
The DNA here is from genome assembly GCF_048418805.1 of Vulpes vulpes. Classification (NCBI taxonomy): domain Eukaryota; kingdom Metazoa; phylum Chordata; class Mammalia; order Carnivora; family Canidae; genus Vulpes; species Vulpes vulpes. The sequence goes on along the minus strand of NC_132782.1, from coordinate 64,512,226 downwards.
TTGAAATCATTAGATAGTGTGCCCTTTGATGCCAACTCTTTACCTTGTTTTTCTCCTCTAAAATCCCAATCCAAAGGTGATTACAATTGTCTTTCAAATAAATATTGCTGGGCAGAAAAAATAAATACTGAACATGATTTAATTAATGACATAAACATTCTCTGATGTATCCACTAGGGATGCATTACATAACTTTATTTTTATGTTAATTGGCTGAGTCAAACATCTATAATGCAGGGCATATTCAAGGTGCCTGGCAAAAGGTGTTGGAAAAGCTATATATGTCTGTCAGCCGGGCATTTGCTGATCTACTGTCTGTCTCCTGGGCACGGGGTTGTAGCAGGGCCTAACAGTCAGTGGGCCAAGTCTCGCTAGATTAGTGATTTTCAAAGGAAAAGATGTTTTGTAAGACAATATAAAGAGGTTATGTCATGTAAGGTAATATGAAATTAAACACACTCACACACACACACACACACACACAGTTGATCAAAACCCATCCTGCAATTAGTTCCAACATACTCACCTCAATTGAGACAACACATCATGAGTAGAGTCCGTGGGGCTTGTCCTGGATGCCATCGCAACGTGCTGAGGCCTCCGTATTCACCAGTTCAGGGTCAGTATGAATAGTGGTCGATAACACCCACAGGTGGCGTCCTGACGTGGGACCCGGGGCAGGGGTCTGATTCCCCCACGTGTTCGTGGCTCTCAAGTGGAGAGATGCCCTGCATACGCATGGGAGATGGGTTAGGAAGTAGGATGCCCATCCACACGCTTGTTACGACCTGTTAGTCCGTGATTTGTGCGCCCTACATGGTGGCACTCGCACGGTTTTCCCTTTAGCGGTAGGAAGGCAGCAGCTCAACAGCCAACAAGGGAATAGCACCCGGTCAGGGCAGTTTGGGGCCGGGGATCCAGGCCCAGCTCCCTCCTCACCTCCAGCAGGACCCGAGGCTCTGAACCCCCATGTGTGCCCGGGGTCCCTTCTCAGGCTCGGTGCCCGGGATCCAGCCCCAGCAACCTCCTCACCTCCAGCAGGGCCCGGGGCTCTGAATCCCCATGTGTGCCCGGGGTCCCTGCTCAGGCTCGGTGCCCGGGATCCAGCCCCAGCTCCCTCCTCACCTCCAGCGGGGCCCGGGGCTCCGAACCCCCAATGCAGGCCCGCTGCCGGAGGTGGGTGAGATTAAACACTCGATGATGAGAATCGGAAGCCTGCCCCTTGAGCCGCAGAGGGTGACTCCGCTCTGCTGGGATGGCCTTTCGGGAGGCCCCTGGCTTCCAAAGGGCGGCGTGATTTCTTCCTCTCCGGCCTCAAGTTAGACAAAGGAGAAGCCACCGAGTGAGGGTTTCCTGGCAGCAGGCCTGCCACTGTTTATCAGGCCCGGGCCAATCCAATTAGCCCGCCGCCTACCTCCCCACCTTATTAACCTGCTCAGCTGTGAGGAACGGCGCGGCCCCTGCCAAGATCTCATTTCTCCAGCGGCCGATAAGATCAGCCCCAGATATTCAATGGGTCCTTTCACCCCGGCTCCGGCTCCTCATCCCAGCCACCGGCGCCTCGGCCACCCGGCCCGATCCTGGTCTCCCCCCGACAGGGCAGGCGAGGGCCGGGCGTGCGGGGCCGGGGCCGGGGTGCGGCGGCTCCCCCTTATCGCCGCGCGCCCACAAAGGCCGGCGGCCGGGGTGATTAGCATTCCCCCGGTGAGCCCCGTCAGCCCTATTTCTGTCACACGCACAGATTGAGGCTTTCACTCAGGCTCGCGAATGAGTGACACATGGCCCGACCGGGAGGACAACATTGTTATTTGAGTTAAGAAATCAATTTGTATCAAATGTACACTGTAATTTATTTGTTGGCTTTGAAGGGAACCGAGCCGAGATAAATGGGGACCGGCGGCTTTCTTCCCCCCTCTGCCGAGCTGATAAAGTTCTTGTGAACCCAGATAGCTCCAGTCAGAGGCACAGTGACAAACATGTTTAAAGTTGCACAGTGATCTTTAAATCTCAAAAAGAACACCTTGTCGGACATGATAGAACATTTTTTACCTTTTCCCTCTATCTGTCAGAAAGCTGCTGTGACGGGCCGCTTTAGTATTTTTGCTGACATTTTCTTTATCAAGCACATCTGTTTGTGGTCGAAAGATGCTTATTCCTATTTTCTTCAATCTACAGCGGGCTGAGGAACTGGCGCAAGGAAGGGAGAAAATGAGACGATGGGCCCCAGCATCACACTCCAAACCCTTGGAGGTGGCTGCGTGCTTGTCCCCCACGCTGATCCCGTGTGACGCTGTGGAGCTGTGTCTGCAAACATCTTCCCCCTCTCCCTCCACTTCCTCTTCCACCTCCTCCTCCTCTCCATCCTCATCCTCACCCTCCTCCTCTTTCCTTCCCCTTGTCCTCATCCTCTTCCTCCTCCTCATCCTTCTCCCTCCTCATCCTCACCCTCCTCTTCTTTCCTTCCTCTCGTCCTCATCCTCTTCCTTCTCATTCTCGTCCTCTCCCTCATCATCCTCTCCCTCCTCATCATCATCATCCTCCTCTCCCTCCTCATTCTCCTCTTCTCCCTCCTCATCCTTCTCTCCCTCCTCAGCCTCTCCCTCCTCCTCCTCCCTTCTTTTCAAAGAACTGACATACATGGATCATGCCACACTGGCTGATTGCCTGCAACACTGATCATTTTTCCACCTGCCGTTCCCATAGTTTGGGAATCTGCTTCCTCCCATGGCCAGAAGGATAACTGTATGGTCTTGAGCTTTTCTGTCTCTGACCTTCTATCTGTCTGGTCTGTCTGTTCCCACTAAATGTTAGGCAGAAGCTCTACGGGAATTCCTTCTATTTTAAGCTGAGGCCAGCGTTGTCCTGCGATGCTGGGTCATGCACCTGATTACAGCCCCTCCTTGGGCTTGGGCCGTGGGCGCCACCGAGCCAGGCATCCACCTGTCCCCGTGAGTGGGTTCCTGAACCAGGGTTGCTTTGTTATAGAATTAATCCCCTCCCTCAGTGGGTCACCCTGGAACCAGCTGCATGTAACCAGGTGTTTGTGCCTCATGAAAATGGCAGCGTGAACATTTTCTGAGCGTGCAGATGATGACCTACGACGCCTCTTTCAGCCTCCAAGCACTCCTGGCTGCACTGATCCTCCCCCTGTGGACATCAGGAGGGCGGCCCGGGAGCAGGTCCCGGAGGACATTCAGTCCTGGGGCGCCTCCCCCAAACCCAGTCTGGGACAGTGGGGACCAGATGTGCTGTGGGGGGAGCAGAGTGAATGGAGGACCCCAACCAGAGGCAGAGCTGTCGGGCGGGTGGCTGCTGGGCCAGCTGTCCTCTGCTGCGCTTCCTCTCCCGAGGTGCCCCTCCTCACCCCCAGCTCCACCCCCACCAGCCTTCCTGTCTTGCCTCACCCAGTTCTCACCCTGAACTTGTTAACTGTAATGCACTTTCAGGGGGCCATGCCAAGATTTTCCCTTTGCCACATGAAAACATGCATCCCCAAACCCTGGAGGCTGTTTTGCATAAAAATAATCAACTTTCAAAAAGTGGCAGAACTTTCTTTCCAGAAAATACGCAGGAGACCAAGGTAAGTGGGACACCCACAGGGCCCTCAAGGAGCAGCCCCCGGGTCAGCCCCACACGCTGCCCTGGTGTTTCCGTAGCAGCCTTCCTGCGATACAACTCGCATTCCACGCCGTGTGGTCGTGGATGGTGGACTGGTGGACGAAGCAGGGGCTCTCGGATACGGGGCCAGCGCTGTAAATATCACCACAACCCATTTTAGAACATTCTGTTGGCTCGGAAAGGAGCCCTTCAACCTCACCCCACCGGCCGACCCCAGTCACCCCACCTGCGCCCTGGGCCCCGCAGACCCGCTCAGGTCACCATGGGTTTGTCCACATTGGTCATTTCCTGTAAATGTGGCCACATAGATGTTTGCTCTCTTTCCCTGAGCATCGTGTCTTCAAGGCCCATCCGTGTCGTGGCAGGTGTCAGAACGGCACCCCAGTGTGCAGTTGAAGTCTATTTCTGTGTCGGGACAGAACACTTCCTTCCTCTGCTTGTTCAGCCACTGACGGACATTTGGGTTGTTCCCACGTTTTGGGTATTATGAGCAGTGCTGCTGTGACCGTGCATGGACACGTCCTGTGTGGGTGCAGCCTGTCCTTTCTCTTGGGGTCGGCCCGAGGTGACGTTGCTGGGTCAGATGGTAGCTCTGCACTTAACTCGGGATGAGCCGCCGTACTGTTTTCCCAAACAGCTGTACCATATACTGTTTTTGTAAATGATCCAAAGTCAAGTAACTCTTTTTCAGGGAATAAAATACTAGAGGCAGCAAAGGAAAAGTGGAAGTATTGTTCTGGAAGGAACAACGAAACTGCTGAAATCACTTAGCTATGAGTCAGAAGTGACCAAGAGGAGAGAAAAAATAAGAATAGGAATTAGAAAAAAAAATCGGTGTGAGTTGAACACCTCTGTGAAGTCACATATCTGGAGTCATGTGTCTGGAGTCCAGACAAGGTCACTTGTCATTGACATCTGAATAGTTTTCCGGCATCACAAGGAAAATATGACACTGTACTCAGTACATTTAGTCGAAGAAGTCATACAAGCACATAAAATTCTATCAAACAGGATACAAAGGTACAAAGTGATTTAAGATACAAGTACTGAGCTCTTGAAAAATTCATTTGAATAGGGTACTTTCTTACCAGGTGTCAGTAAAGGAGCCCTGTGTTCCCTAAAGTCTGTTTTGTATCCGCGGCAGCCAGCTAGAAGCTTTGCAAGAAGCATCTGGCGTTCTGGTGGCATGGTGACGACCCTGGTACAGGTGACGACACAGACACAGGGTGACTTCCCCACTGAGAAGAAAGAGAGGTCTGTGCAAAGGGGAAGAGGCTTCTTGAACATGAACGGGCTGTTTCAAAATGTTGCTTTGATTATCCGAGTGCTAAAGAATAAGTGCATAAATGTTTTAATTTTAAAATATACGTTACTGGCTATTCAATTAGCTATATTGTATTTTTTTTTATTTCTGTCATGTGAGGTTGTAAATTGAACTTTCTGTCTTTTACTGAATTACTTGTAAGCATTCAAGAGGTCATGTTTATTTTCCCCTTGTATGATTGAAGGGTCATTGTTTTCAGGATACATGTATCTATAAACAGTATTAATAGTTGAAAGAGACAATCTCAGCATTTTAGATGTTAACACTATAGGGATTGCCAAATTATGGTTAGACTGAGACCTGATTTAGGTATAAATAGTTCTGTGACTAAATCAACATTAAAATCATGGACTTGAAACTAAGGGCTTGTGATCCATGCCTTCATTCTTCTGGCCAGCATGTTGTCCATTTGATGCGATGGAGTCAGATTATATGATAATTCTCTGATATGATTGATGTAAAACACACGCACACCTGGCCTAGTTCATCATAAAATGTAAAAAATTAAAGGGCTGCCACACCCACGCTCCTCTTAGGACTCAGCTCAAAAGGTGGCTGCACACATGTACATTCGAGAAGCAGAAACTCAAAACTGCCCCTGGGCCTGGATCTGGCGGATGCGGGGCAGCCAAGCCCAGCTCACCTGGTTCCTGTGGCTGACCTATGCCAGCCTGCCTCCCCCGCAAAATCCCCATTTCTCCTGTGAGAGTCACAGACCAGAGGACTTTAAGGGGCAGAGCTGCTAAGCCTTGCCCGTCCTCCCACCGAGGCCACCTTCCCCGACACCTGCTGGGACGCGCCCCCAGTGCACCTGTCTCCCCGCAGAAGCCACCTCCCAGGCCAACCACATTCTGCTCAGAGGGAAGGAACAAATGAGCAATGGAAACAAACTTTGCTGTGCTCCCTGGGGGAATAATGGCTATGCTTTTAAATGTAATTGGGAGATCAGTGGGTCTCTGAGGTACTGTCATTATTTTTCATTAATAGAAAGCCATGTTGTTATTTTTAACCTAGAAAATCTATCCAGTGCTTATTGGAGTGGCATTGGTGTCCTTTGAAACCAGACCGGGAGAGCTCACATACATCTTCAAGCACAGGTACAGCACTTCCTAATCAGGAATAATGGTGTGATAATCCTGAATTATGAAATGTGTATTTAAATACAGTTTTATTACTTTCATGTACATTACACACTGCTAAGCAAGATACCAATCTGTACTATTCGTAGGAGGTGAGTTAATGAAAAAACTACAGGATCACATAATATATTATAATTATAAAAACTCGGTAGCATATGAGAGTTAATTGCTAGGCCCAGAGCTGATATCATGAAAAGACATTCTAAGTTTGCCGATTCCTTGTTTTGAAACCGAATTGCTTTTAGCTCAATTTGCTGCATTCCAAATTAGTGCCCTGACTGTTCCCAGACATTTTTCTTGAAATATACAAATTTCAGTCAAAATCGCATACACCAGGAATATGACAAGAGGATCTCAACGAGTAGAATTCAAGTTATCATTCAAGTTTAAACAATATTTCAAAAATAGAATGTGCCACCAAGTCACTTGCTCTGATATTTGTATAGATAACATAATTGCATTGCTAATTGATTGCTAATATCAAATACAGGTTGGCAAAAGTGGAATGCGGAGAGGAAGGGATACAGAAAGTGTGCCCATTTTAAGATCCTAGAGCTGTTTCTAGTATTTGTTATTTAAAAAAAAAAAAAAAGAAAGTTAATTAACGGGTTTACACTTTATCATGCACGGTAAAGAACTGACAGGCATTATTATGATATGAAATGCTTCATTCTCCAGCAGAGTTTAATTTAGAGCTGCAACAAAGAGGAGAAAGGAGAAATAAAGCTGCTGAGATGCTGCAGCCATGTGGTTCAGGCTCAAGGCCTCGTGGAAAAGTGCTCGGAGAGGGCGATGCAAGGCCCACGGCTGCCCAGGGACTGCCCTCTCCTGAAACTGTCTCAGGCTGGACGGCCTCCCTCCGCAGGTCACACGCATGCCCTGACCACCCTGTGGAGGTGTGCAGTCCCCATGGAGGGGGCCGAGTGGGTTCTAGAGCACAGCAGGGACCCCAGTGCCCATGACATCACCAGCCAGCTTCCTGGACACAGTCAAAGCCCCGACAGTCAGCAGCCAAAGCCAGACACGTGTGTCCTGCACATTTGTGTGTGTGTGTTTTTTAAAGATTTTATTTATTCATTCATGAGAAACACACAGAGAGAGACAGGAGACAGAGACACAGGCAGAGGGAGAAGCAGGCCCCATGCAGGGAGCCCGACGTGGGACTTGATTCCGGGTCTCCAGGATCACACCCTGGGCTGAAGGCGGCACTAAACCGCTGAGCTACCTGGGCTGCCCACATTTGTGGTTTTTGTTTCCTTTTTGCACACCTGCCTGCATGTTCAGAAGATTCTCAGAAAAAGTCTTTCAGTGAGGAAAGTCACTTATCCCGAGAAGGAACAGAGAATGGGAGGTGGGGATGAGCTATCAGTAGCCCATCCAAGGTACGCAGTGTGGCTGTGGGTCTCTGACAGGACACCCCACCTGGCGAAGGGGCCCAGCGACAGTGCTGATTCTGCAGCAGGTGGTAGCCAGTGCTGCTCCAGAAGAGATTTTGCAGGGTCAAAGGAAACCACTGTTCTGAAGCACCCTTTACCCCCTGCCCTCTCCCATGGATTAATAGGATTCTCCCGTGTTATTGAGCTGCATCCACTGGCAGTCTGTCGATTCTCTTATGTGTACTGTGGTTCACATCACATTATCTTTCTCCTCAATCAGAGCATATTCCTTCAAGGCAGGAGGGCAGGCTTTACTCACAATCTCATACTCACTAGGCTTTCCTTGCCTGAGTAAGTATCAACAGACAGGAAGGAAAGAAGGAAGGAAGGAAGGAAGGAAGGAAGGAAGGAAGGAAGGAAGGAAGGAAGAAAGGAAGGAAGGAAGGAAGGAAGGAAGGAAGGAAGGATGGAAGGAAGGAGGCTGCATTTGGGGTCTCTGGGGGAACAGGGCCCTGGCATGACCCACCATGGGGAGGAGGCGAGGCAGATTGTTCACCTTCAAGAGAAGGCTGGTGCCGGGGTCCCTGGGGTCTAGTGGCCAGCATCATTGGTGTGACTCTCATAAAATCCAATAGTGGAGGGCAGTTCTGTCTCCCCAGGAGTGTGCGGGCATCTAAAACCTTGAATAAATGCTGCTTTCTGGTCCAGGTCATGAGTGGACTCTGCTGTTTAAAAGTGATTATAGTTTACAAGAACCAGCTGAGAGGTAGGATTGGACTCATCTCTGGCTCCTGGTGTCCCCATATGTCCTCACCTCAATGTTCATGCTCTCCTTCTTATTGTCAAAGCCCCAACTCTCACACAAGATCACTGGAGAGGCTGTGAATTCAATTCACTCTCACTGGTTCCCACTTTGGGCTTGGCTGTGGCGTGGTGAGGCCAGACACAGCCTGATGACGAGGGTCTGGGCCCACAGACAAAGGCCCAGGTTCTCAGGGTACAAACCCCATGCTTGGAGCTCACAAATGTCCTCCAAGCTCCTGGGACGGCCATACGCAGCCCGCACCCTTCCGACTACCCTTGTGACTGCCGCATTGCTCCTGACACAGGTTTGTCCCCTAGATCACCACACTGCAGGGACCCCAGGCAGCATGTAACCAGACCTTTCATCGCTGGAACCCACCGGTTGCTAGGTCTCATCCTCAAGAGCGTCAGGCCATAAATGCCTTCAAGCCCCCAGGGATGACCAGCCAGCACCACATTCCCTTTCTCCACGACCAGGGAGCTGCAAACTCAGCCAAATGCACCTGTGTTCACACCCCCCAGCCCATTACAGCAGAAAGGGAATTGCTTAAGCCTGGTCAGAGTGCCCACAGGGACAGCTCCACCACAGAGGAGCCTTATGCCCAGTACACCAGCCACAAGGACCCTCTGAATAGAGCCCTGGAGCCCCCATTCACACCCAAATGTTTTATCCCAGGGGTGGCATGCAAGGCTTGGGCTAGCCTGTCATGCTGAAGTAGCCAGCTCCCTCGTGTACAGTGAGGAGGTCACACTCCGGAGGCTCCCCTTTCGAGTAAGCCCAAGACCAGGGGAGGAAGGCCTGGGAAACCCTGAGACCAGCGGACACAGGCCAAGAGACCAGTGGACACAGGCCAAGAGGCCAGAGGACACAGAGCTGTCAGGTACTGAGTCCAGGGGGTACCCAAGGGCAGGGATATGGCTACACGAGAAGGAAGGAGGTTCACTTATCTGGTTGGACCCAGGTGGCCCTAACTCTTTCAAGCCACGATGCCATTAAAATCTCCCTAATCCCCCTGGAAGATAAACTTTGCCAGTTTTGGTGGGAAAACATTGAAGCTTGGAATTAGGCCTGCAGTTTGCAATTGTTCTGCATGCAATGGATCCTGCACTTTCCTGTCCACACTTCTTCCCAGATGATAAAGCAAAGCTACTGTTTTCTATCAGAATTCCCCATAAGTTCATGCCCATTGAGGGATCCTGTGTTTCTCTCCTCCACAAGTCCGTTTCCTTCTTCTGAGCTGTCTTTGTAAAAGAACCATACTGTCCTCATTATCATCTCCACAAATAGATTTTGGCTTTCCCTCTAATTTATTTATTTTTCATGCACTGGGTCTCATGGGATTGACCTCACACACATGCTCACCCTTCCTAGCAGGGCTTTGAGGCTTTTGCTGGCCAAGAGTGAACACGAGAAAGATCCTCTTAAAAATTTGTTCACATCCCTTTATGAAAGGGAAGGATGAAAGCATTGAGTGAAGTGTTGCCCGTCATTGGGAGGCCTGCAATTTCACCTGTTTTAAATCTGCAATATTTGTCACGACTCAAAAGCTGGAGATCTAATGGCTCTTCCAGGGCTTTGCTCATAAACACACCCACAGAAGCGTCTCAGGGCTCCAGCTTTCTTCTTTCATAGAGACTTTCCTCTTCACACTTAAAACAGAAATGCATTTTCTCTGAGAAAGCACTGACAGCAAGACTTGCTTTCTCAAGGCAGGAAAGTTGCTTGCCTCCAGGCTGTGAGCAGCGCGGCACATGGGGACACACGGCTTCCACAGTCCCCTGCATCTGAAAGAGGCCTGCGGCCCCCAGGAAGGGCAATGGGCGGCTCGCTCCACGGGGTGGAACCTCAAATCAGTGCTGTTAAACACAGAGCAGAGTCCTGGGCCCCCCGTGGGACACCTCACAGGTGTTTGTTAGCAAAATAGATCCTCGTGACCACTAGACTCCTGCCATCTATGTTGCCCTGCCTGGGGGGAAAGAAAAACTCAAAGAAAACCAAAAGAATGTTACGCTGTTTTGTCTTATTTAATTATCTTTTGAATCAGCATCACGGAAGATAAAATTACATTCTTTTATATTACATTGCATTAATCGCATGTCTAACACTTTTGTGAGGTGGCCTCTTCAAACACTTCGAGGAAACCACCTGCTGAGACTTGTTTTCTCTTGTTAAGCTTTGGTTGTAAGCTAGTGATGTCATTTCTCTTCAATTCGATGCTTCATATTTTGTGCCAGTGACATCGGCTCAACTGGGAACAGAGATTGCTTCCCCCTCTGATTAAGACACGATGCAAGCTTTAAACAAAACAGAGTTTAATAGTTGTCGTTCAAGCCAAAGTGTGTGGCATACAAATTTGCCCACGAAGAAATATTTATGGACCCACTGCCCTCCTGGTTGCTTTGTTTTCATCCACCCACTGTGCTTGGAGATGCAGTAAATCCACACACAGGCACGTGTAGGTGGTGGATCTAAAGGGCATGGGAAAAGACATCGTTCAGAAACTGACCACTTGGATAGTCTAGAGCATGGATTGGCAAAAAAAAAAAAAAAAAAAAGTGATGATAGGGATGACATTGTGTGTTTGTAAGAGGACAGAAGAGCCATGTAAGAAACCCTCCTGGCTGGCATGGTCTTCCCCACCCCCACCACCCTGCACTGCACCATGAGATGGAAGGGGAGCCCCTGGGTTTTGTGGCACTTTGTCACAGCAGCAAACACACTCCCATAGACTCACCTTTTTGGGCAGAGAACTGCAGCAAGCTGACTGTGGGGTGGGAATGGGCAGCCCTTTAACCCAACAGCAGCCTGTTTCCCAAGGACACATGCCGACCCGAGCTGTCCCAGGCAGTGTAGGGTTACGAGGTCAAGTCACAGCACCATGGCAGGAAGGAGGATAGAAAAGATGCACTGGCTTACATTTCATTCTATTTTACTGAAGTCCAATATATTAATAATATGTTTTTTCACATAACGCAATAGCTAATATATATATATATATATATATATATATATATATATATATATATATATATATATGAAAACTTACAGAAAGCAACATGTAGCCAAAAATTGGGGTTGATGATTCCGGGTTTTGCAAGGCCTATACAATGGACCTTCTGGATTCTCTTACCCCCTCCCCACCTGTCCCTGCCCTCAAGCATCTCCACCTTGAGGAACAGTTCCAACATTCACTCCAACCTGAACTTTCAGGTCATCATGATGATGCTTTCCTCTGTGTCCTACTTCTGCCCCATTGACGAAGCTTCTGTTGCCTGTCTCCTAGCCCGGCCCCATCTGCAGGATGAGAAATTAGAGCACTGCATCTGGATCTAGATCCTGGACTGCACACTGGGTGACCAGAGGCCCAGTAAGATGGTCTTCCGAGGTCTTAAGAGACACTTGGCCAACACTGAGAACAAGGTGTGAATGACCATGCTGTGTCCTGAGAGGCTTCTTGCAAAAATTATGTAAGTACCTGTCAAAATCTCTCGGTGTAGTTTTGAAAAATATTTTGAAATTCATAATATTTATCCAAACAAAACTTACTCCAAACTACCCAACATTCTATGGCAGGTATTTATAATTGTCTGCATTTCCTAAGGACTCTTGCTCTGGTGGGCCAAGGGATTTACCCAGACGTCTCCCACATCTCCCTCTGTTGGAGGTGAACAAAGTCGGTGAAAATCCACATGCAGTGGAATTCTGTGACCTGAGGACTCTGTTAAGTCCTTGTGTCCCAAACATCTCCAAAAGCACAGATAGTCACATCACCACATTTCTAAGTCCTGGAGTTAGTGAAGTCTCTTTTGGGCTTTCATTTGCTTTGAGCTTGGATAACCTGAGACTCTGCCATTTTCCATAGGTATTTTCCATTGTATTTATACCAGAATTCATAATAAATCAGTAAAGCAGTGACCAAAACAAAATAAATTATATCTAATTTATTTGATCAAACATGACATTTACTCTGGCCTAATGCAGGAGTGTGTTCTGCTGTTTCGTTTTTTGTTTTTATGGCTTTCCCCACATTCGCTCTTATTTTCCAAAACATCTTGTGTGGCTCAGGCTCTTAAAAAAATGCAGCAGAGCCATTTTGGTTCCAAAACTGTCAAACCTCAGCATCAACAATTTGTTGAGAAATAGCCTAGGCCTGTCCCGTGTGGGGCTGCAGCGTTGAAAGGAGCAAGTGCAATGATGGAGGAAGAACCTTCTCAGTGCTCAAGGCAGCCTGTGGTGTGTGTGGGGGGGGGTTGGGGGGGGTGGGGCTGTGGCCTGTTCCTGCCAGTTCCGGGTGCTTTGCAGAGAGAACCCCACCCTACGCCTCCCAAGCTGGCATCATTCAGGTACCCAGCGCCAGGCCTGCCCACCATACAGAGCCAGGCCCAGACCTGCTTCTGGCCAGGACAGACCAGCTCTACCCCTGGGAGCACTGTGGGGCTCAGTGGGGCTCCGATGTCCTTCTCCAGGGGCCTCCACCAGGGACCTGCCAATAGAGCCAGTGCCAAGCACCACACATTCAGAAAGAAGGCGGTTCACCAGCCCCTGTCAGTGCAGAACCATCGAGACACACTGCTTTTTACTTGGAAATAGTGATCACACTCAACACAACCTACATACAGCAGTGCGGAGTGAAATGAGCACACAAGGGGAAAGACCTCCCCACCTTTCTGGCAGGGGCAAGGCAAGGACGGAGGCCCAACACAAACTCCAGGTGCAGTTGCAAAGTCACCCACTGGAAAAGGGATAAGTGGATTAGGGTCCGACTTTGCAGCTCGTCTGACAGTGAAGAGTTAATTTGATCAGTGGAACGTCAAAATGACAAGAAACAACTCACCTTTACATGTGTCCTTGCTGTCACCAAGTTCAGGTCTTGCCGGTTCTCTTCCTGGCAACAGGAATATCATCTCTCTGTTGAAGGTAAAGTTGTAAGATTTTTTTATCAACATTTTGAATTCTGAATCTTACAACCAGAATTGAGATACCAAAGAAGAAAATCTATTAAATATTTCTTAGAAATGACATTCGGTTTCTGGAAATGGGATATTTCTCCCACTACCTAGGTGAACAATACATGCTCAGCTAAGCAACCAAATATAAATTATGACACATTACGAAACCCACAAATATGAAACAAATCAATATACAGAAGTTCAATTATTTAATCAAACATGTCTTGTCTATTTTTTTTTTTTTTTAAGAAGAAAGCTGGAACCGCTCTTTGATCTGATAGAAGCCTTGGCCACACTCTGGATTGAGAATGTAGAGGAGAACGTGGGGAGAGGCTCCACTGGAAGAAAGCCCTGGCAGGTTCATCCCCATCAGTTCCTCCAGGGCCAGAGCTCCTCATCAGGCTCTGTCACTTGGATCTGTTTCCTGTTGCTGCCGTAATAAATCACCATAAACTGGTGACTTAACGGAAACTTGTTCGCCCCCAGTTCTGGAGACCAGAGCCCAAATTCAAGGTGTCAGCTGGGTTGTGCTCCCTCCAAACACCCAGGGTAATCCTTGCTGTCTCTCCTGGGGGCTCCAGGTGCTCCTGGGCTATGGCCACATTACTCCCTGTCCGCCTCCTTCCTTGCATGGCTGTCCCCTGCTCCCAACTTCTCTGTGTGTCTCTTCCAGGACATTTGTCACTGGACCCACTCAGACCATCCAGGGTGAGCTCCATAACTCAAGAACTTTAAATTAATCCTGTGTTCAAAGACTCCTTATCCAAATAAGGTCAATTTATAGGTACCAGGGATTAGGACATGAACATTTTGGGAGCCACCATTTGGTCCCCTAAGCTGGGCAAACCACCTTTCTCACTTCACTGTCTTACATCTTTCTCTGCTAAGCTCTCTGCACAGAGAATATCTCTGCAGGGGAAACATCTGCTAAAGTACCGACTGAGCCTGGGAATTCCTGACTGGGGTCAAGTTCACGTAGAATAGGGCACCCATTAGCCCCGCGCTGATGAGCGCCGAGCCAGCCTCTGCCCACGACCCTCCTGAGCGGAAGCCCAAGGCACAGGGCGGCTCCTGGGCCTCGGTTCCTCCTCAACTTGATGAGCCCTTTGCTCCCACATGGTTTTGTTCAATGACAGGGTGGCCTCTGCTGCTGCTGTCAGAGATCACCCCAAGCCATCCTCCCGCTGACAGGTGGACCAGGACGTGCTGGGGAAGAGCCCTACTGCATGTTGTCTTTCAGCCTCCACGACAAGTGTGACGCAGGGCATCAGCCCCTCCTCAGACTTGTTGTATCAGAAGCACATGCAGATGAAAGTTTACAACACGTCAGTTACGCGGTCTACATCCCCCTGCCCCCCAGGGCTGCTCAGCCCAAGACTCGTAGGATGAGAAGGTGTTTGGTCTGTGACTGAGCTTTGCCTTGGCCCCTGAGGGCTTTCCTCTGCCCTAAGTATAGGTAAAAGTCACATTAAGTTGGTGGTGGCTCTTTAATAATTCATCCAACTTAAAATCCAGCTTTGCTGGGCAGCCTGGGTGGCTCAGCATTTTAATGCCACCTTCAACTCAGGGCGTGATCCTGGAGACCCAGGATCGAGTCCCACATCAGGCTCCCTGCATGGAGCCTGCTTCTCCCTCTGCCTGTGTCTCTGACTCTCTCTCTCTCTCTGTGTGTGTGTGTCTTTCATGAATAAATAAATAATTAAAATCTTTAAAAAAAATCCAGCTTTGCTGAGATATTTGTGGGGCCACAGAAGTCTTCCAGAAGCCTCATAAACATGGAAGCTCCAATGGTTCCATGAAGGGTCTACTAGTTCATACGGGCAACCCACCTATCTGGACCTGGGCAGCTGCTGACGTTCTCATGGACCAGTACATGATCACAGACCATGAAAACGCCTTTCTGAAGAATGCACCCCCAAAGAGTGACAAACATCCCAAGGCACAAGGTTGCAAAGTCGCCAGTGGTGGGGAAGGCGAGTGGCAGCGTGGACCTTCGCTCAGTTTCTGAAAGTTTGGGCTGCTGCTTGCTACTTCATAATAGAAACATTTTCATCAAGTTTACTATGTTAAAGATCTAGCACAAAGTGGCCTTTTTGCAAGAGCAACAACATTCTACCTGTGTTTATATGAGCATTTATTTTCCATAGGTAATTTGTGCTTAAATAGAATTTCATGCAGCTTTTAGTTTTTTCTTTATTAGACCTCTACCGCTTGGTCCCTTCCTAGCTATTCCATATTACTTATGTTTCTAGTTCAGTAGTTTCTCTGAGATTCCAGATATGCCCTACAGAAGGAATAATAAAACTAAGTAAAATTTTATTACCAGGGAAAATGCCCATGGCTGTAAAAGTCTTTTTATAGTGGTAATGTTTGGTTTTAATATTTAATAAGCATAAACCACCATAAAGAAACATAACATTATGTTCAATCCCTTGAAGGATGGTGAGATTTGAAATTGTACAGGTGAAGTCTTATCTGATGTAACTAAAAAGGCTTTGGATGTACTTCAAACTTAGATCTAGAATCCAGATGTCGCTGAGCTCTAGGGAAACCCAGCTCTTAATAACACGTTCATCAACCACACGTTCTACAGAAACGGAAAGTCAAGGATTTGCACGTATGTGGCAGTGACTCACTTTCCTAACATCTGAGGATGAAGTCAGAAAGTGATTTGTTGATAAAATAAATCTAAACCACAGGTAAACGGCTTATGTGCCTCTAAACTGAATCAGAATAAATGATTATATTTTTAAAAATTGAGTAACTGCTCCTGAAGTTCTTTGGAGAATACTAAATAGGTGATGATGGGTTTGATGCTATTGTTTTTAAACAATAAATGCCATTCCCATGATTATGCTGTGGGGCCTAATTCCAATCTCTAGGTTTTTGAAAATGGTGAAAAATCCAGTCTTGAACTAGTCAGAAAAAAAGGTCAAAGGTTACTTATTTCTACTTTGAAACCATTTCCTTTTCTTGACTTTTACAGCTGTCAAATGACATAGATTTATAGCAATCAATTTCAACACCTCCAGGGTTCAAGTGTTTGTTGATTTTTTTATTTCTTTTGGTCATGATTTGTGCGGGTCTCCAGCTCCAATGGAAAACACTAACTAGTCTCACAAATGCCAGGGCTGATGGTTGGGGGAGTGGAACCACTTTGAAATTAAGAAAAAAAAAATCCATGTATCAACTGAAATGAAACTAATTTTGGGATAGCTGAAAAATACAGAAAAGGTAGCTTTGTCGCTAGAACACCAAACAAGAAGAAAGTCTTGCTCACTGGTTAAATTGGATCACTCAGTGAAGAACGGGTGAGATTCTTATGCTTGTTTCAAATTATGTGGGCAAAATATGAATAATATATTATCTTATTAAATTTGTTATCTATATCAGTCCATCCCATTAAAAAACACAATTGCATAACCATGGGAATCGAGGCATATTTTTTGCTGTCGTTCATCAGACTGAAGCATACGTACATGCTGATCAATACGTGGAAAGTCCTCCAGGAAAGTTACCAGGAGGTGTGTCTAAGGCAGAGTTGTGGTGAAGGATGTACACTGCCTTTCCCAGGACCTAAAGCCACTGAGGTTTTGAGATCAGAAGTGGTTCGATTGATTGCAATGTCCAGTGTCCACATAAGTTGATTACCAGGAACTACTATATATACATCTAATAGGACAACCATAGAGGTTAATCACATCTAAATAAAATCTTGGGTGGCACCTGGGTGGCTCAGTGTTTGAGTGTCTGCCTTTGACTCAGGTCATGATCCCAGGGTCCTGGGATGGAGTCCCACATCAGGCTTCCTACTCATGGGGAGCCTGCTTCTCCCTCTGCCCTTCCCCCAACTTGTGCTCTTTCTCTCTCAAATAAATTAATTAAATCATAAAAAAAATAGTAACCTTGAACGAATATGGTATTAGTCCTGGAACTATAACTGTTTCCTTAGGAAATAGACAAAATGTTCTAACCATGGTCAGTCCAGGTGACACCATCCCATATGAGGTCAGCTAAATAGACCAGGTGAGACTCTCGGAAAAAAGGAAAGCCAGGACCAGCAGTGCGGAGGCACCAGCCGTGGCTGGTGTGTGTGCAGGTGTGCTAACTGGAATGCTGATTATCCCAGCAAAACAAGAGTGTGGTGAGGCCCCCTCCAACCTGCGTTATGCCCTCATCACACCTATACTTCTGATAACACGCCAAATTCTGTCCTTTAGATCCTGGCCTTAAGGGTGCTTAATGTTTTGGAAGTTTTATGAAATTATTTTATTCCAGACATATTTGATTGCCATAATTTCAACTCACCCCTATGGATGTTGAATTGACTGGGAAATTTATGTACTATTTGATGTTTAGTAGCATAAGCAACATTAAGCTAATTTAATTGTTTTAACTGGGTAATGAAATAGTCCATAAAAAGGATTATGGTTCCATATAAAGGCATTACTTTGCATCTCAAGCTGTATTTTTCTTGCAGTTTCCTAGGCTTTATTTAAGGCAGTTACTATCAAACTTTAGTGCGATAAGAGGGACCCAAGATATCTGTTAAAATGTCAGTTCCTTCTCCTGAGCATCTGATTCAAAAAATAAGGCCCAGACTTTGGATTTGTAACACATTCCCAAATGATTTTGATACAGGTACTCCATGGACAGCACTTAGAGAAATATTGTTTTAAACCATACATTTTATCATTTAAAATTTTTCACAAGGAAAGAGCAATAGCATCCATTTGTGTTGACACTAGTAAAGATTATTCAAAATCATTTGAGAATCACCATTGGCATTATTTGGCCGTCCTACAGTAATAGTGGTCAGCACATGGTCTGCAGACCCATTCACTTGTCATTGGGTCCTAATATCATCTCTTACGGGCTAAACAGCCTCCAACCATTTTCTTTTTTTAAAGATTTTATTTATTTATTCATGAGAGACACAGAGAGAGAGAGAGAGAGGCAGAGACACAGGCAGAGGGGGAAACAGGCTCCATGCAGGGAGCCCGACGTGGGAATCGATCCCGGGAGTCCAGGATCACGCCCTGGGCCAAAGGCAGGCTCTAAACCACTGGACCACCCAGGTGTCCCATCAATTTTCGATATAGCAATTTAAGTGTGCCTACCCATGCACACTGGGCATAACGAGAGAAGCCATGCCATCACATCAGATAATGAGCATTGAACAAGCTGTCTGTGTATATAAGATATTTAGCATCGCACAGAGTACAAGGTTAAAAAGCATTAGTTACTGTTGTTATTATTATTCACCGTCAATTACTATATTAACAAGTTCAGTAGCTGGTAAAGTATCTTATTTGATGAGGTAAATTATCCAGGAAAATAGCATTATTGCCACAATCTAAGCTGATGAAATTTAATGAAAATAAGAACTAATGATCTTATGTTTGGTCTTAAATTTGCCCACATGGCTTAGTGAAAAGAGCACTGTGTTCTACCGTGAGTTACAAATTTATGGTTATTTTTGCAAGTATTTTCATTAGTGCCATCTTCAGCAAAATATTTTCATCAGTAAAGCAAGGAAAAGAACACATTTGCCCCAGAATTGTTGAGAGCTTCACTAATGCAATGTTTCTGAATGCAGCTGGAAAAGTCAGGGACATGCTAATGTTAAGGGATGTCATATCTCAACATGAATCTCACCACATTGAAGATGCCATGGCTGAGCTTTCTTTATATCCCCAATGATTTAACTTTGCTGCTGTTGTCACAGGGATTTAATTCTTGCCCTGGACAGAAGAAAACCACAATTTGCTAGTTTTAGATGTGAATATAAATATACCTGCTCTTTGAGGTTTTGGATAAGCTCCCATGAAACATCAAACAGTAATCTGAAGCTAGAAATTACAAGACAGATTGGGCAAGAACCATCATTGAAAGATTGAGCCTTTGGGAACCAGCTGGTCAAAAGGCTTGAGATTAAGGTTCAAACAGTGCTTAACCCTTGTGTCATAGGCCACCAAGTCAATTTAGTCATAAACATGCTTGTGTGATTCTCAGTTAATGTCCCAGATGGATGATAACAAAAGAACATCTGTGCATCTATACATTTGTTTATATCTAGATAGCTAGACAGGTAGATGGATGGATGGATGGATGGATGGATGGATGGATGGAAAGATGGAGTAGATAGATGGATAGATAGAAGGATTGATAGATGGAGTGGATGGATAGATGGATGGATAGATAGACAGATAGTCTGAAGTGCTAGTTAAACAGTGACTTCTGAGAAGTCTCACATTTTTTTTCCTGAACATAATAAATGTTGCAGATGTTAACTATTGTCAAACCAATCTGAATTTTTAATTGTTATTCCTATTCTGCATGTAGAGAAGCTAATTATTATGATATTATAACATGGAATCATAATGCCAGATTTGAAGGTATTTATTCATTGTGTTTAGAATTGGGTCATTGATACACATGCACACGCACAGACACACACACACATACACACACACACACATTATTTCCTGTCCACTACTCCTATTGTCCATGATATTTCGAGGAAGGACCAGGACCATAGGGAGGGATTTAACCATCATATTGCACTGACAGTTCTGCCTTGAAGTGGCCTCCTCACACGTGTTGGGTGTTTCATGACATTTGCGCATGATGTTTCTTTACTGAGGTCCCTAAGTACTCAGTGCTGCCTGAAATCCTCAGCACCTTCATGGCCATGTTGCTCTCTCTGTCTACTTCACCCTGGCTCCTCACCTGCTTAAATTTCAGTCACAGCCTGCAGCATTTTTATAGATTAGTGAGGTAACACACCGGCATATTGTGAGTTCTGTGAACATGCTCAAATATGGTGCATGTTCTGCCTCTGTTGACTACTGTGTACACATATGGATGAAGAACGTGAAGTTCTTTAATAGTTTTGTTCAAATCCTTCATATCTTCTCAATCTTATGTCTCCTCCATACCTTCATTTTCTATGTCTTCCTAAATATTCCCTCCTTTTTTTTTTTTTTTTTGCCTTTTCATAAGAAGAGCATGTCAATTTCCCCTACCATGATTATGGAGTTCTCTATTTTTCTTTAATTTACTTCTGCCAATTTTAGCTCTATGTATTTGCAGCAGCATTATTCACTGCTACACTTTCCCTGTGCTGCTAAAAGTATCACTATTACGTACTCCTCTTCAGTTTTGTCGAAGCCTTTTGCTTTATAACTTCAAGATCATGAAAAAAAACAGTGAAGGGAATATCCATCATCTAGATCTATAAGTTACATTTTGACATGACACCTGGAAAGACACTTAGTCTAGGAGTGAAGAGCCCCAAGGACAATCCATATATACAAGGAAGAAACATCTGACATGGGTGGAACTACCTCCATTCAAAAAACAAAAAACAAAAAAATCTCCACAGAAAGGAGAAAATCTCCACAGTAAGGAGAAATGAACATAGTTTGTAAAGTATATTGTAAGTATTTTGTAAAATATAGACTAAAAATAGATATTTATTAAAATCATCATATTTTCAAAAAAATAAATAAAACTTGGATTCTGTAAAAATATGATAAATAGGCTGAAATTTTATTAAAAGATGCTAAATGAACTAAGAAAAAAGCAATAAAAATGGAAATTGAAGAGTATACAAAAATATTAGGATTATTATGGTCCTGAATCAACACTATGGGAAAGAGAATCAGTGCTATGAATGACAAGCTTTGGAAAATAGAAGAAAATTGCAAAGTGATTAAAATTCTCAAAAAAGGAAGTAGACATATAAAGGGCAGAAACAGAGGTAAAATATTCTTAAGATGTATTCCAGAAGAGGCTAAAATAATAAAGAAAAAAATGCCAGGATTTAATAATGATGATATATAAGAAAATTTCCCTGAGCTGAAAGAAGACAAGAAATTGCATTTTACTTCCCAAGAAGAATAACCAAAAGCATAGTCAAGTGAAAGTATGGACTTTCACAGAGGTAAATTCAAATGAGATTGTTTTCTTACTTCAAAGATAATGTGAGAAAAAGAACTACAATGATTATGATAACCAATTTACTTTTTGAGTTTATTTAGACAAAATTTGAGTCATACCTGAAATGTACAAGAAATAATTACAAAACCAGACTTAAGTCTCTTTCCATATCTTAAATTTGGTCTTAAATTTGCCCACATGCTGATTATCCCAGCATATTTGCATATCATAATCAGAAATAATAATTAGAAATAACATGAGAATTATTAAAAGTATACCAACTGATTATACATATAATCATATGAAGAACAAAAGACAGAGACGTCATATAGCAAGTGTCCTATATCTTTGATACCATAAAGTTTGTCTATATTTCCTCTGTCTGGTTTATTTCATTCTGCATAATGTCTTCCAGGTTTATTTATGTTGCTGCAAACGCCAGGATATCTCCTTTTAAAAAACTGAATGAGATATAGATATAGATATAAATATAGATAAAATATATAAAATGTATAAGTTTATTAACTTTGTCAAAGTATGTATTATGTGTTATGTATAAAATATAAATATATATGTCATACTTCATTTATCTGTCATTGGACATTTATTTTATTTTCATGTCTTGGTTATTATAAATAATATTTGCAATGAATACAAGGTGAAGATATCTCTTCAAGATACTGATTTTGTTTCCTTCAGCTATATTCCCAAATGTAGGATTACTGGATCATATGGTAGTTCTATATTTTTAATATTCTGAGGACCCTCCATAGTGTTTTCCACGGTGGCTACACCAATTCACATTCCCATCAATGGTACCCAAGAGTTTTCTTTTTCCCACATCTCCATCAACAATTACCATTCTTTTGATTTTGTTTTGTTCTATTTCTGTTTTATAATAGCCATTCTATCTAGTGATTTGCATTTCCCAGATGTTGAATATATACTTTCATATAGTAGTGGGCAATGTGTATGTATTATTTGGAGAAATATCAAACACTTATGAGATTTTACTTATATGTGGGATCTAAAATAGTCAACCTTATAGAAGCAAAAAGTAGAACGGTGGTTGCCAGAGCCTGGGGAGAGGGGGAAATAAGGGGAATTAATAAAGGGGTAAAAAGTTTCAGTTATGAAACATGAGTAAGTGCCCATGGTTAACAATGCTGTACTGTGCCCTTAAAACTTGGCTAAGATGATGGATCATATGTTAAAAGCTCCTACCACAAAAAAAAAAAAAAAGAATCAAATAAATAAGAGGATGGGAAGGAACCTTTGGAGGCAATGGATAGGTTTGTGGCATAGATTATAGACATGGTTTCATGAGTGTATACTTACTTCCAAATTCATCATGTTGCACACATTAAAAAGGTACAGTATTTTGTATGTCAATCATTTTTCCATAAAGTGGTTTAGAAAACAATTTTAAATAGCAGTCACAAAAAGAAATTTAATATCTTTTGATATATAAACATAACATCTAGTACTTGTATATAGATGATCTTATGTTGAAATGTTTTTATTCGTATATTTCTTTTACCTTGTAAAAGTCATAAAATCATCCATGATTCAGTGGGTTGCATATCCTCTAGTGAAAAAGTATAATAAAACAAAATTAAAAATTAAAATAATTAATTTATATCTCATATCATTTGATATCAAATTAAACAAGATGTCACTTTAAATCAAATTATTGACAGATAATGCATAAATATTTAATTTAAAATAAATTAAGGAACATGCATATTTGTGAAATGGAAAACATGACAATGTAGCTTTAAATTTTAACCGTTACTGCAGACCATATGAGAAGGAAAATTAGAATAGTATTTTAATGATATCTTAAAGTTTTTAAAACAAAATCATTTTTTATTATGTAACAGATGAAATGCTTTCATAAAAGAGGAAATTCCCAAGGGGATTCATTAGCTATGCTATTGTAAAAGAGTCTATGGATCCAGAATGTTTGGGAAGCTCTAGGCTACAAATGTTTCAGAAACTCAAGTTTTTCTCATATTCACTTAGTGGACGAATCTCCATTCCTCTTTTTGCAACTCAATTCAGGCAACAGGGCTCTTGCTAGAAAAGATCAGTGGTCACTAATATGGAGCGAATACCAGGTAGAGGGGGTTTTGAAAGGATACACCTGGGGAGGGTTGATGATCCCACCTCCCCCTGCCACATCCTCCTGTGACAGGATTTCTTGATGCATCTTCCATTCTGGCTCCAGGGGATGTGAAGCTGCTGAGCAGACCCATCTCCCGTGTAAAGACATAACATCTACATTGAAATTTAGGACTTGATAAAAAAAATCCTCTTTCCAAAATGAATCCAGCCCTTGGAGTTTTGCTGTTGTCTGAAATTTTCCAGCTTTTCTTCTAAGAATAGAATCAAAGTAAAAATCCTGACACAGTAATTATAGACACATTATCACCAGAGTCAGGTGAGGCGGGCACTTCTGTTGGATGCCGTGCTGGCCTCCCCTAGATCAGGACCACGTCACCCAAGCAAGTGTGAACAAGTCCAGTCATGTGCCTGAGCATTATGCTCAGGGGACCAGCTGGCGAGGTGGCAAGAGACCTAGACATGGAGGTCAGGCAGGTGGACCTCCCAACAGTGCCTAAAGCCGCTCAGCCTAAATGGGTCCTAAAATGAGTACTTTCAGCATCAAATTCCTTTCTATGTTGTAAGTCAAACAAAAATTATGTATTGCCCTTTGCTGGATTCTTCAGGTATGAAAGTTTAGAACTACACTTCAGATGACAGGTTTTGTGATTTAAAGAATGATAATAACATCACACTCTTCAACGTTTCTAGATGTTTTAATTGGTTATTTTAACTCAATTTCAGTTGTGCAGTTGGGATGGTTTGGGGAGGCCCTTCTCTCCAGTTTGGAGTAAGCCAAAGACTAACGCTCCCTGAGGATATGATCGTCCTGAATTCCCCTGCTCCCCCGCCTCTGGTTTACAGTCTTTCATATGAGAACTTTACCACCTTGGGACCTGTGGTCTTCCATTTTTAGAATTGGGCTGTGTCCTGGACAAGGAGGCTTATTCTTTGTCCATCAGTGTGTTGGAGGCACACGAGCACAGACTTGAAATACTCTTAGCCTAACTCCCAAATTGCATTTAAAACCTTATGATTAGAAAGCTCAACCTTCACTCATGACTCATAATTATAAGACATCTCTCCAAATGCCCCCACGTTGCTCATATACAAATTGTTTTCCCATATGTGTGCCTATTAATCTATGTTTAAAACAAAGGTCACCGAGATGTTGACATGTCGGTACAGGAGCTGGGCTTGTCTTAATGTACCAATCCAAGATTCCCATCATGCTTGGGGGGGGTATCCTCCCACTTCTTTTTCCAGGAAGTGGAGAGGGATGGGGCTGGACCAATGATCAATTTATCAGCCTCAGACCCACATCCACACTTGATTGCCTGCTTGGCGACGACAGAGTGGGACCTTGTAGATTTCTCATTTCCTTTGGTCCAATGATAAGCTTTGTCAGTAGGGGGTGCTGGAAAGACATTGACAAAGGAAAGGGCTATTGTCCGTCTTCTGGGGTGTTCTTTCTGGGCACACCCCTGCAGCAGACCCGATGCCAGCAGCACAGACACATGCCATGACAGCTTTGTTAGGGTTCTGAGGCTCAGCACCTCCCTGCCAATGACTCCCCGTGACAACAGAATGTAAACTCCCGCTGAGTCCCCCTGAGCACCCAACTCAGCAACCACCCCCTCCATCCTTCGAGCCAAAGACACATCCTCTGCCCCAAAGTCTGGACCCTGCTCCAGGATAGGGACTCTTCCAGACTTGTCCCTTTGACAGGGCTCCATGTCCATTCCTAGAGTGAGGGGCCCCTCCCTGGACCCTCCATTCCCTTATTCTTTACTGTTCTATCTAAGTCCTTCTAGTCAGTCCCCCACAACACCTGTATTCTAGCAATGTCAGTAAGTCTTGATCCCAAACTTCCCCTGTTCCCATGTCTGTGTGGTTTCCACCTCCCCAGTGGACCCTGACTGATGTGGGGCCCTCAGAGCCACGTGCAATATCAGAGCCCCACTTTTAATCCTTAGGTCCCTCCACCATTGGATCAAATCTCAGTGACCACAGAAAACATCATCTGGCTGTCAAACAAACTGAGTTCATGTGTCAGTGAGCTTCCTGGGCCTAACCATGAATGGACTAACCTCTAAAATGGGTGATGGAAGTAGGAACATATCATGGCTCTCTCTCTGTTTTGATCAAATAGGAAAAATCTTAACTACTGAATAAAAAGCCAGTAAAAGACATGGCTGTGCCTTGTTTTCTCAAAAGGACCATGAGTTGTCTTATGTGTCCCAAACAAGTCTAGATAAAAGTCCAGATTGAACATAAAACACCATTACAACTCTCTACTTGGATGCCAGAAAAAAAAAAAGAAAAGAAAAGAAAAAAGAAAAAAAAAAAAACTAATGCTGTAGAGGAAAAAAAAAAAAAAGCTTTCAGCACGTAAGATTTCCCTTTGGGACAAAATTTCATAACTTCATCCAAAACAGGCAGGACTGTTGAAGTTTTAAAAGGTCACAGAAGCAGAGAGAGGCCATGCTAAACAGGTAGTAAAGAAAACATGCTGTCATTTTTAAGCTTTCACTTAAAATTGCACTGGAAGAGAAAAAAAATAAAAAAACAATGAATACCTTTCAGAACAACAACAAAAAAATCCTTAGGGATTGAATGTCTTAGAAAGAAAAGAGAATTTCTGATGTTATTGGAAAGAGACCTTTCAGCGTGAAAAATCAGCCAATATGGGAAAATCCCAACGATGGCGTTAGTGACTTCATCCTAGCAAGATACTTGATGGCGGAGGTCTCTGGCCAAATCGCATGTCCTATGCCTGTCGTGCCTGAACAAACTGAGCTGCCCTGCTCCCTGGGCCACCCCCCTCTGGGTTGCTGGGCCCCCGGTGGAGCTCAGCGGGTCTCCATCTGGGTTCCCCGTCTCCTCGTTTGGAAATGCCAGCTTCCCTGGCTTCTCGTTTGTGCTCCAGATTTGAGGGCATTTGGTGCTGGGACCCAGGTGGGGGGAGGAGGACTGGCTTCCATCGAACTTGAACGGAATCCAACTAACCTTTACCCTAGTTAAAAACTCGGCTGGAAGAGGAACATCAGAAGAGATTTCAAACAATTAACCCATTCCATGAGACCTGCTCCAGCCCCGTCTTAGTCCAGAGCCAGTCCTTGCCACTTGGCTCTTACATTAGGAGACTGCATAGGCTTTATCTCCGCCCTGACATCAAAAGCTGTGATGTTCATGTCACACGTCGGGGGGGGGGGGGCAAGTTCAGCGTTTTGTCCCAGCGGTGATGGCAAGAAAAGGAGAGCCGCTCCCCTGAACTCCCGTTTTGAAGTCTCACTCTCATCTGTGTATCAAGAGAAGAGTCACACAGAAAAACGCACTGGCTGGATGTTCCCTGTTCTGTTTGGAATCCCCTAAACAAACCGGCCAGTGCACCAAGGGGCGGCGATGTGTTCTTGTCTGTGCGCCTGTGCGCCGGGGCCAGACTCTCACAGGGCCCGGCCGGGCTCCAGCAGGGTGATCTATGCACAGGCTCCGCTTCCCTCGCCTTCGCCGGGATCTCCAGCCACCGACCATTTATTATCCTGAAGCCGTCTATGTTGTGAGCGGACAAGGAAGAGCCCCTCCACTCCCGCAGGGGAGCCCCAGACCGGGTCCCATTGTCGGAAGCGGCAGGGGACGAAAATACTTGGCACCGCCTCGCACTTTGCTTGGGAAAGCGCTCCCCATCCCAGTGCGGGAACAATGTAAGGACAGCCAGCGTCCTCTCAGCCCGATGTGCGCTCAGGTTCATAAAGGGCCGGGGTCTCACAGCGCAGATGACGGAGTAGCCGGGGAAACGGGTTCCCAGGGAGCATTCATTTAGGGGAATTTCAATAGGGCCCAAGGTGGCTTGTTCCAAAATGTGTGCTTTTCTGTGTCTGCCTAACGCCGGTTCCCAGTCTCCTGACATTGTTTCCATACCCATGGCTAGGCCCAAAGGACTGATGGGCAAGCGGTTTTGTACAAGGATCAAGTGAAACGTTTGAGAAAATGACGTCCCTGGCAGGAGTGCTCTCTGAGGCCACTAATCCATCCCCACGGCTGAGATGTGTGCAAGCGTGTGACCGGCATGCTCGGAGCTTGTGGATGGTTTCATGGTCATTGGAGAAACGCTGAAGCACAGACAGGCCTCAAGGATTCAAATCCAGTTACATGAGATTTTTATCAATTAGGATCATAGAACTAAGTTATCTCAGCATCTCTCGCTCTATAATTAACCATTTCAATGCACCTGCAATTATTCTTCTAGGGGCACCTGGATTACATCTTATTGCAAGTTGAAGACTTTAGATGGAGGCTGTTGGAGAGGAAGCCACAAGGAAACCGCTCTGCGCGGGCTGGACCTCACGGTTGCCCGCTGAGCTGAGCCCTGGCCACGGCCCAGAAGGCCACGTGAAATTGCACAATCCCAACTGCTCCCAACCCGTGGCAGTGACCCTGTCTGCTCTCATGATGGTGGTCCAGCTACTGCCCCTAGACTGAGTCATCAGAACGACAGCATCCGAGCCATCCACCTGCAACCCCCTTTGTCCATTACCAGCAGGTCACACGGCCCAGTCTGCAGCCTCATCTCAGACTCACGTCAGTGGGGTCGAAGAAAGAAGGAGTTGCCAGGCCCCTCACCTTACTGAAGCCAGGCCCTGTCCCCTGGCCCTGGGTTCCCCCACTTCAGATGCCCACCAAGGGAACCTGAAGCTGTCTTCTGGCTGGTGGTGCCCATCCTGTGTGCGGTGGGGGCAGGAGGGCCCCGCAGGGAACACTGGGGACAAGCTGTGTGTATTCATAGACTTTAGACAATGCATCCTTCCTACCATTTCCTCTCTTTGTAATTGTTACATATTCCTACTTGGGCGAAAATTGAAACAAAACAAAGCAAAACAAAACAACAACTTAGAAATTAATTCTGAGTGACTATCATATTTCTTTGGGTGCAGATTTTCCAGGATTGAAATTTTATTCTCACACTGAAATAAAATTATAGAATCATTTTCAATGCCGAATTCATGTTTGATATTGTCAAGGTAATTAGTGTTAATGTTTCATAATGTTACCTAATGTAACTGTTCCTGTTAATCAGTGTAAATGGTGGCAATTTTACCATTACTTTGGTTTGAAAAGATAAAATATAAAATTCAATGGAAATTTTTTTTAAGATTTATTCATTTATTTATTCATGAGAGACACACAGAGAGAGAGAGAGGCAGAGAGACATAGGCCAAGGGATAAACAGGCTCCATGTAGGGAGCCCGACTCGGGACTCGATCCCAAGTCTCCAGGATCAGGCCCTGGGCTGCAGGCAGTGCTAAACCTCTGAGCCACCCGGGCTGCCTTCAATGGAAATTTTTTTTAAAAAGTGCTGAGGGAAGAGATATCATTGGTTTGCTTGTGGTAGAATATAGTATAAAAAGTCAAAGTTTAATAAATCCTATCTGGAGTAAATTTAGAAAAGAATGCACTGCATTGGGAAAACTTGGAATGTTAAATGTTATTTAAGTTAATAAACAAGAAAAAAAAGTTAATAAACAAGAAGCATGAAAGATGAGCTAATGCAGCCATGCTGGAATATGCACGGAGCACACCCTGCATACAGCCCTCGCCTGTAAAATGATAATTAACCTTTCACACCACAATGTAATGGGCAGTGAGGCTTCTTAGGCCTCAGTGCTTGCTGGTCGCACCTCTTATGAAAATGGGCACAGCGCCTCCCAACCCTTAGTGTATTCACCTAGACACTTGGAGAACACAGGTGAGATCCCATCTTGCACTTCTGGAATATGTTATGTTTCCATGACTACAGGGTCTGCCCTCAGTGCATTTGCTGGGGGATCTGGATGCGAACAACCCTCTTCTCCTGGCTGATCTGGGTGCTGACTGCTTACCTAGCACGTGGTCACAAACTCTCCAGAGAATCGGGGCTCGGACCTTCCAAGTATAACCACACAGAGAATGTTTTTTTTTTAATCAGATTATCAAAACAAATAAATTAGGTATTGCTGGTATTCTAGGATGACCTCTATTGATTTCAAGTACCAGTGAGAGAATCGATGGGGGTCATCCTGCAGTTTGGTCCCAGACTTCCGTTAGACAGTCCATCCTCGTTATGTGCGGATTCTGTATTTGCAAACCTGTCTACTCACTAAAAGTTATTTTTAACTCCCATATCAATACCCACGAGGCCTTCTGGTTGTTTGCAGACGTGAGCCTGTGCAGGGCAGGGAGACTGCCTGACTGGCACCTTCCCAGCCAAGGATGAACATGTGATGCTGCTTCTTGTTTGGGATGCCGGAGGTAAGCAGGTGCCTTTTTATGGTCTTTTTACTGTGAGTCTTGCAAATTTTGGTGTCAATGAATTGACAGTGTGTATTAAATAAAGAGCCTTCAAACAGAAACACACTTAAAGCAAGGTTATATATTGGTTGGTTGACAAAATGCTGTGACCAGAGGCTCGTAAGAACCTAGCTCTGCTTCCCTAGGAGCAGTGGCTCAGCGTTCACTACGTCAGCATCCACAGGGACGTTATGGTGCGTAACCATTGCAAGAAATGGAAATCAGCTCTAGTTTTTCAGCTTCCCTCATCTCTGTCCTCTCCAATTTCTCTCCTTTTTTCCCCTCTGCATGATCCTGGTGATTCCTTCAGAGTCTCAGGATTTCAAACAGGGTCTGACACGTAGTAGGTGGTCAGTTAATCATGGATTTGTTAGTACCCTCACCAAAATAAACCCAAGAATTACTCCTATATTCTACATTCTAAAACCATGCAAAGAGATGACAGGTGACCGTCTGAAATTCACTTCTTCATCTTGTTTGGAAGGCCCTTATCCTGGGGTTTGTTCGAGCAGGTGCATGTACCGTGTGTTGACCAGCAAGTTTTGAAAGACAAGACCATTCCCTGGGTTACTGATGAATGGGAGATGTGGAATCTACAGAAACATAGGTTCATGGTTTTACAAATTATTTCAAACTTGATTCTTTGTCACATTAAGATGTTTAAATCATTTTTCATCCATAACCAAGAAGCCATTCAGAACAGGAAGAACCAGAAAGAAAAACAAATGATGCTGCACTCTAAATCTGAAGCTGGCCCATTGAATAGCTCAAGTGGAAAGGTTTACAGCGAGAAATCACTTTGCTATCACCAAAATAGTTTTAAAATAATTACACTTTGCCTTTCCTGTGGCGTAGGCTTGGCAGGTCCTGTGGCACCTTTGGGTTGGGTTCCTGATGTGGCATAAGAAGCATCACCTGAGAAACATGACCCACATCTCCCCTGTGCAGTTCACCCTGAGAAAGCAACTTTGCTGGCAAGTTGTAAATAGTAAAATGCAGAAAGGGTAATAAAACCCATGTGAGACCGAGGCTGACCCATCCTTCTTTGACATAACATGAGCACACAGCGATCCATAGACACATTTGCCCATCTCCTTGTGGGCACTGTGAGCAAACACTATCATTGGGTTGGGTTAGCAACGTGTTTTATGCAAGGGCATCATTTTGTTTCTTAATGCAAGCCATTAGCAGACCAAAATGTAACTATCCTAATCCATTTGGGCTGCTATAACTGAATACCACAGACTGGGTAACCTAGAACCAAAATAAATGTATTGCTCACAGTTCTGGAGATTGGGAAGTCCAAGGTGAAGACTCTGGCAGATCTGAGAGTGGGAGCCCTAGTGGGAGCCCTTTCCTGGTTCATGGATATGAACTGGCAGGGTCCTCCTGCAGGGGGAAGGGGAAGGAGCTCTCTGGGGTTGCTTCTCTAAGGACCCTAATTCCATTCATGAGGGCTCCACCTTCATGGCCGAATCAGCCCCAAGACATCACCTCCAAATACCATTATATTAGCAGGTCGTTTCAACATACGAATCTTGAGAGGTACAAACATTTAGTCTATAGCAGCAATGTGTGGGGAACATAGCTTGAAGGCATTTAAAAAGGAATGTCTTAAACCAGTTTGATGGGCAGTTTCCTTCAGGGACTGCCTTGGCTAGAAAGGCCTGGCTGCCACTCTCAAAAGGGGACAATTCTGAAAGATCGTCCAAGTCCTAGAGTCTCCACCAGGTTGACCAAGACCTTCACTGGGCTGCATAACAACGCAGTTTCTGTGCCCACCCAGCTCTGGATCCTTTCCCTGAGCTCCACGGACATGGACCCCAAGAGCACCGCTGATTATCTCCAGACACAAAACTTCTATCTAGTTACATGGCTCTGCACCCACCCCACCCAGTCCAGGGGCCCTGGACACACCAACACGCTTTGTAGAATTGTTGTGCCCAAGATTACGTATCCGAGAAACCACCAAGGAGCCGACACCGATGCAAACACACGAGGGTTTATTTACAAGCTCGAGCTTGGGTCCAAGTATACCTGACACAGCGGAGCAGGGACTTGGACCCCGAGGTGGGTTTCAGCTTAGTTTTATGGGCTGGTCCAGGGGACCTCCAGAAAGGGTGGAGGAATTTCTCAAGTTCTGTTTACATTCTGATATGGGACTTCCTGCCAAGGGCGTTGAGCTCTGTTCTCATTCTAATATGGGGCTTTCTAGGGCATTAAGCTGTAAGGTTTTTTTTCCCCTGTAACTGAAGTAATGTAAATTTCAGCTCTTATTCACAGGGGCCTGGGATGGCTTCCACAGAATATGAACCTGTTTTTTGTTTCTCTTCTATTCAGATAAAAGCTTTTTCAAAACATTGACTCTTTCTCAGATCTTAGGTCAGTTGGTTGTCATAAGTCCTTGGTTCTATGATGGGGACACCAAAATTTTGTTTTGGGGAATTATGCAGCGTTTTCTTATCTTTGAGTGGGAGCAACATCTTTCTAGTTGTCTGTCTCCTAAGCAGAAGCCAGAAGGCATTGATACCATTTTTAAATGTCAAAACAAAAGTGACTCTTTCTACCATCTACAGAGATAAGAATGGTGACACCTTCCCAGGGACAGAGACACAGAGGGCACAAGAAGACAGGCACAGCCAGAGATGAGTCTGAGGTCTTTCCCATTTCAAAGCACTGGAAAAAAGGAAGGGCCATTTACTAAAGGTCAGTATAGGATGAACGTCTAGCCACCTGTCATTTTATTTATTTATTTATTTATTTATTTATTTATTTATTTATTTATTTTATTTATGATAGTCACACAGAGAAAGAGATTGAGAGAGAAAGGCAGAGACACAGGCAGAGGGAGAAGCAGGCTCCATGCACCGGGAGCCCGACGTGGGACTCGATCCCGGGTCTCCAGGATCGCACCCTGGGCCAAAGGCAGGCGCCAAACCGCTGTGCCACCCAGGGATCCC
Source organism: Vulpes vulpes (assembly GCF_048418805.1). Lineage (NCBI taxonomy): Eukaryota > Metazoa > Chordata > Mammalia > Carnivora > Canidae > Vulpes > Vulpes vulpes. The sequence goes on along the minus strand of NC_132782.1, from coordinate 64,479,678 downwards.
CTTAAACCATTAGTAAATCTAAATCACAACATACAGAAAGCCAACCTGAAATAAATGTAAACAAACATTATCACAGGCTTGAGAAGCTTTCTTAATCAAGTCACAAGAGGAAAATACAAGAAAATAGATAAAAATTCTTCTGTGACAAGATACCTTTAATAAGGCTAAAGCTGTTGGAGAAAATTAGAGATCCTTCAAAGGTAACAGAAAGGCAATCTCTACAACACATGTCAATTAACCATGTACCCTGTAAGGAAGCACGTACCCCCACGAAATGGACAGAGGATGCTTCGTAAGGAATTTCCAGAAAGACAAGATACAAATGACCAAGGCAGGTATGGAAGGAAACCCAGCCTCACTAGCGAGCAGAGAAACAGAAGGTGAGGTGGCAATGGGTGTATTTTTCCCTTGTCATATTGGAAAAAGAAGTGCAGTTGACAACATGGAGTGTCTCAGGAACCGGCTGTTCCCAGAGCCCTGAATCCCGGACCCGGGAATGAAGACATTGAAGTGTACCTGGACCCACCTGCGCTCAGCCTGGACACGTCCGGCCACTGCCAGCCTGCGGGGTGTGAGGTGCGGGACCTCTGCAGTCATCTGGGACCCAGTACTGTTGCAGCACAGACTGATGACTCCAGCCATGCTGGAAATATTCTGGCAGATTCTATTAAAATTAAAATTAGAATTGCATATTCCCTATAATCCAGCAATTCCACTAGCTATCTTACAGAAAGAGTAGTATCTGTACTAACCGGGGAAATTTTTTTTTAAATAAAATGATTGAATAGTCATAGAAGAAGGGTAAAGGCAGGCTAATATATTCATAAGATAAAAGGATACATGAAGCGCATGTTAGGAATATGGAAAGATCTTTGAAAACACATCACTGCATGCAAAAACAAACTGCAGAGCCATAAATATGGTGTAATACTGTTTGTGTTTAAAAAATGCAAATCAATACTCTAAATTTTTAATGAATGTGTGTTTAAAAGCATTAAAAATCATGTGGAAAGATACAAATCCCCAGCAGTATTTATACGTGAGGAAAGGTACAATGCACCATATTTTGGGGATAGGTCAGAGAGAATGGAAAATTTCACCAATGTTCTGATTTCTCCAAAGATAATAACATTCATATGTTAAGTATATAAGTAAATATACTCTGTGAGTGTGCATGAGTATGTGTGTGTGAGTGTAAAACTGGAAATAATTATGTCTGAATACTATCACTGTTTAATTTTCTGAAGTATAAACTCAGATAACAGATAGATGATAGACACGTAGATACATAGATACATAGATGATAGACGATAGATACATAGATCTTAGATAAATGATAGGTACATAGATACTAGATGATAGATGATACATAGATATATAGATGACAGATAGATACATAGATACATTGATAGATAGCTGATAGACCCATGATAGATAGACCATGGATGCTTGTAATCTCTGGCCTGCAGCATTTCTCCCACAACAGCTTGTCTTGAAGTGAGGAAGTCAAAAGAGAGCAAGTGTCAACAGTTCTTTTTAGGAGTGACTACCTAATGATCGTGATATGGCTTGGGAGCAGAATGCTTGCTTGCTTATAGAACAATCCAGAACAGAGTAAGAGAAGGGTGATGTGCTGAGAACCGCTGGAGAGACATGCTTGATGGGAAGGAGGGCCAGGGCTCTGGGGGACACACGGTTGGCCACTAAAGGACGGCAGGTCTACCTCGGTCAGGAGAGTGGGAGGCGCAGGGAGGTGGAGGAGCCACTCTCTAGGACACTTCTCTTCCCAGTGGGCTCTGGGGAGCAGCTGAGACTGACCACCAGGTGCAAGCAGGAGGGACAAGGCGTTCCCAGGGGGCACCCCAGGAGCCCCCCGCTGCCCTGATTCCGGGGGGGGGGCGTGCTCTCCTTAGCATTTCTGGGTCCCCCGCTGCCACAGCAGCCCCTGTAGCCACCGTGCTGGGAGCGGAAAGTGCTACTTAGAGCAAAGGATGAGGCATTAACCCTTTTGTTTGCTGGTATTCAATACTAATAAGGACTGCTGTTACTACTGTCACTATTGTTATGCTATTAAGTAATATAAGTATTATATATTAAATTAATACATAATTTAATTGATTTATTGTAATTACACAGTATTATTAACTATTAAATAATACTAGTTAAACCATTTCTAGTTTTCTAGTATTTACTCTAGAAAAACTTGTTAATGGCCTTTTCAAAAGTAAAAGGTAGATGGTTCTTCCTTCCCAGGGATCTATGTTCTAGGTTAAAGACAAATGGCATTCACTTCAGTCCCAGATTATGGAAATATGGCCCCTTTTTTGTTTTCATAGCATAACTTTTGCATACTTAACTTTCTTTCTCTAATTTATTAGGATAAAAAGTTTTGGGGAAGAGACTTTCCGCACCATGAAAATCACAAATCGGAAATTTTCGAAAATTTAATAAACATTTATTCATGCTTACTACGCTTCTATGTTCAAAAGCAAGGGAAAAGTCCAATGAAATTAAACACTGTGTTACGTGGTTTCGTCCTAATTTACTTTAGCAATTTCTAGCATGTCGTTTTACTCTAGTCCCTCCAAGAACCAAGCGACTTCCCAGCGCTCAAAGGGACAGATTACAAAATGTTATGTGCTGTGATATTCATGCAGGAGGGGTAGCACGTATTATATGCTATCCGTGCCGTCTTATTCAAAGGTGGACGGGTTCCGCTCAAGTTCAGAGTCTAGTCACTTGAGATGCACGTGGCTCTGTGCTAAGTGTTTTCACATGAGGGAAGCACTTACTACAGATCCAGTCGTGATATCGTGACCTCAATTCACAGTCCGTAGAAGGGAAGCAAGTATGTCCAGAAAGACGTCAGAGGATCGGTTCTCATGATGGCAAGATTTCAGTGTTAGGGAAAAGTACTTTGTCCCCCACAGCACGGTTGTAATGGGGTCCACTCCAGCCAGCTTCCCACTCCGGGCTTCCTGAGGCCTCCACCTGGCCTCTGCAGGAGTGGAAAAGCGAGAAGACAGTGATCCTGGCGAGGAGTTTTCCTGAACGCAACCACGTTGGAAGGATCAGAATAAAATCCTAACTCTGATTTGGGTTTTAATCACTGGCAGCCTTCCACCCAAACATGTCAGAAGCTTATTTTGAATGAAATTACTTATTCAAAGACCACTATTCTCCTACATAGCAATTTAACTCTGCGATCTCAGATGGGGTGAAAATTCAGAAAATGTTTTGTCCCAGTGGAAGAGTATCATTTCATCCAAATAAAACATATGGTCTGATGACAGCCCGAATCTTAAAACATTTCCATTTTAATTTTTTAAAGTGTCAAAAAAAAGTCAGTGTGCTTTAATGAAATAAAAGGCAGTGAAGATCTTTTTTCCCAAGGTCTTACAGTCAAACACACGGATGAAACCATACGTGGAGCCTCTTTTCCATCTCAACTCCAGGCTAGAAAAGATCTGCCCTTGATCGTGAGGTTTGAGACATGAAAGACTTTGAATCTCTCCAAGCCCACGATGAGCACAGAATACTAATGCGGGTCCACGTGATGCACGAGCAAAGTCAATCCTTTATTTTAAACTGTTAGTGGCCCATTTTTTCTCCGGCTCCATATTCCAAGTCCACCAGAGAAAGAACCTCATCTGCATCCGGTTAGCTGTTGTTAAAATGAGCCGCTGAGTGTGTGTCACTCCCTGCTCACCCAAGGAACCTGTTCTGCCCCTACAACAACACGTTTAATCACACGCTGACTTCAAAGCATTTGTTACGGTGTCATTAGGGAGACACATCTGGCCTTTTGCCTTGAATGTAATGAGCCCAGGTGTGCCTTGGCCCTCCCAGCTTACTCTCTCCCTCAGTCCCACTCAGGTAATGAAGAGGGAGAGGAGATGAGGGAATTATATAGGGCTGGAGCCACATCACCAGACGATGTTCACACCATGGGAGTGCTCTGAGGTTCCCCAGGGTGCTTCATAGTGCTGCTCGCTGGCTTAGACTTTTAGGGTGTGGGTCATTCTGCAAGGAGCCAACACCTGTGACAGCTCAGCGTGCTGGAGGCACAGGAACCCGAGGAAGACCCACCTGGGAGGGGCCCGCAGGTGAGGCCCAGGGGTGGGGGGAGCGAAGGCAGGGCTCCAGCAGAGCAGAGCCTGGAGAGGGAGGAATGACCCTGAGCCAGAGCCTCTGCTCCAGGTGGAGCCGAGGGCCTGATAGGTTGAAGGATTCAGACTCTATCATCTTGAGTGATTGATGATTATACACATTCATTCAACATGGAAGACAAGGAGCCCATGGGCCAGAAGATAGTGAGCTTGGTTCTGGGCTCCATCAAGCTCTGCCATCAGGAAAAAAAAATTCCTGAGTGTTTTCATTCTTTGACCCCTCCCTGACCAACGCAATGGCACATGTAAAGTGTTTGGAAAAGCACCTGCCCTGAGGAGGCTCTAAGGTGACTTATCGTTGGTAAATCCTTTGACCAAAGTATAGCATACATGCTGGGCTATAATAAGAGAGAACCTAGAAATGCCGGGTTTTAGGAGTCTTCCTTCAACGGACTCCAGAGAATTAAAACACTCACATAAGCACACACACTTTGTAAATACTCTGAATGATCACATCCAATCCATGCCTCCCTCTCTCTTCCTGACCAAAATCTTGTTTCCGGAATTTACTGAATTGGACCAGGCAAGGGTAACAGTGGCCAGGGGTAAGGGTTGGCGATCAAGAGCAGGTGACAGGGTCCTCCCCACCACCGGGTCCTGCCTCTCTCCCAATCAGTTAAGGGACGTAGTATTATTTTATAGTTCAGAAGCATTCATCTCAAATCACTTAGGACATCTTACTTTCCTGTAAAAGATACTGAAATCTCCCTTCATCTCACCATATTCCTAGAAACAAAAACCTGAATTTATAGAGATGCCATAGTAGCAAACATGAAGTTTCAGAAAACTCTCAGATACAATTTTATTAGCAATGTGGAAATGGAAATCAAACTTATGTCCTGAATCCGTGCTTCGAACATTGATTTTATCCTGATTATAAATATTCATTGTTGAAAATTTAGAAATACAAAAAAACTGTAAGACAAATAATGTTACTCTTAGTCTCTCTATCCAGAGCGTTTTAACCTTTTGAGGGGTATTTTCCTTTCTCTCCTTCCACATATATTTTCTTTTTCATTTTATTTTTTTTTAAGATTTTAATTATTTAATCATGAGAGATCCACAGACAGAGAGGGAGAGAGGCACAGGCACAGGCAGAGGGAGCAGCAGGCTCCATGCAGGGAGCCTGATGCAGGACTCGATCCCAGGTCTCCAGGATCTGGCCCTGGGTTGAAGGCAGCACTAAACCGCTGAGCCACCGGGCTGCCCATATTTTCTTTTTTAAAAAGATATTTTATTTATTTATTCATGAGAGACACAGAGAGAGGAAAGACACAGGCAGAGGGAGGAGCAGGCTCCCTGCGGGGACCCTGATGAGGGACTCAATCCCAGGACCTTGGGATCACGACCTGAGATGAAGGCAGATGCTCAACCACTGAGCTACCCAGGCATCTCTCCACATACATTTTCAAGAAAGATTTTAAATCATACTATAGGTAGATTTTTTCATTTCATATTATATAATAATCCTATCATAGTGATAACAAAACTATTTCATGCTGTCTCCCTTTTATGGCTCTATATCATTCCATATTATGGTATAAGACTGGTTCATGTAACCATTACTACTGTGTTGGTCATATGTTTATCATTAAAATATTAACTATACTTCTATTTAAATCTATTTTTAAACTAAATTCCAGTATATTTATTCATTTATATTCTGTATCATGAATACTTCCCTAGAAAAAGAACTAAAACCTTCTACATAAAACATACACACAGTAAGTTAACATAAAGATTAAAAATAGATCAGAATTCACATAATTGCACAACAAACCTGTGTGTGATTGATGATGGATGCTAAACCCATAGACACTGATTACATAAATTTTAGATGATAAACATGAATAATAAAAATGAGCAATATTTTTAACTTAGTCTTTCAGAAAACATAGGATAGTGTGATTAAGAACAGAGACAGATTAACTCTTCAATCAAATGGATGGTTGTCATGACTGTTAACATTTCAAGGTCACCATCTGCCAACAAACTAGTGTGGTGGTGCTCAACTTGTTCCTAGGTCTTCAAATATCGGAGAACACTGTGAATCCAGAAATGTAAGTGAATTGAGTAGTGCCTGAATATTGATTATAGTAATTTGATTTACAAAAAAAAAAAAAAAAAAATCCTTCATAAGCTGTGTAAGAGGCTAACAGAACCACATGTTCAATCACAGATACAGCAGAGTCTGTAACTCTGTGGTGAACTGCTCCTGGACCTTTCGAAGATCCCCTCAAGGATCCAGTTTTTGCTGATGTATCCACCTACTACTAAACTGAGTGTGGGTAAATGGATGGAATGGCCAAAAATGATTGTCTGGGAACCAGGCCACATGCAAAGCCATGGATGCCAGGAGCAAGGCTGCTGCCAGTCTCCTAAGCCATGATCCGACTATTATGGTAGCCTCAGGATAGCACTTAACCTCCGATGCCTCACCTCCATCAGCAAGTGGAGGTGGTGGTGATAAGAGCCAGGCTCTTGTCGCACAAAGGCGTGATTTGGATTTCAGAGTTAGCACGTGAGAACCTTTGATAAAAGGCAATGTGTGAACACATTGTTGAACGCTGTCTGAGAAATGGCATTACCGTAATCCTGAGCACTTGTAATTGCAGGATCCAGGGTAACTAAATGCACCTTTCTCTGCTTTTTTTTTTTTTTTTCTCCCAAGGATTTATTTCCATTTTACTTGCTTAAAAGATTTGATCCTGATGACGTGTTCTGCTGCTACTTTTATTTTAAAGCACACTCCTATGGTTTTCTTTAAAAATAGAAAATATCATTAAAATATCATTTAGGAATAATAGGATTCCCTGGCCAGACAGTTGGAACACTTGGTCTCAGTATATACAAAGTAATTTTTAAATGAATTCAGTCACTGTGCAATTATATTCTTGTTATACGTTATTTTCCACATTTCACCAAGTTTAACCAAGACTTGTATGTCACGGTATTAGAGCTGATGAAAAGACATTGTACAACTCTGTTGGTTGCAAAAATCAAGTTGATATCTTATTTCCCTAAATAGAGAGACTATGAGATGGGTTAATAAAAATAATCATGTGGCAATAGAAAAAAATACAAAATTACTCTAAGCATCAATGGATTTTGTTGAAAATTTGACATTATTGTTAAACCCAAGAAAGTTTGTACAAAGAAATACAATTTTCTTAAGTCTGCCATTCAGTCGACTTGAAAAATCTGTGAAAATACCCTTTGTGATAAAGGTATGGAGCTCTCCTCAGTATATTGGTGTGCACATTGTATCCATAGCCGGAGACTGATGCTGGCTCTCTCTTGAGGATGACTCAGGTGGGCCAAATAATATTTGAAAATGAGATAATTTTTTTTACACTAGACAGAGGTAGAGACACACATGTGCATACACACACATCTATGATGGCATTTTCTAATTACACATCATTGTACACATCTATGATGACATTTTCTAATTACAGGTTGGATTTATACAGCCATTTTATCCAGATACAGAGATAAATTCTGTATTAACAGAAGTTTGATATTGAATTTACTATAAATGTAGTTTGCTTTGTATTTGGTATGTTTTCCTGTGCTCCTATTATTCTATAAAATTTACTGGTGACTTTGCAGTGTATGTGGTGCCTCTCTAGCTAAGTAAGAGAGTTTTTGGTTAACAAGAACCTCCCAACCACAACCATGAAGGATAAAGAAAATTCACTGTGTTGAAAGCATGACTGGAACTGGAGACTCTAGAAGCCTACTATCTAAGAGAGTGGGTCTGGTGAGGTCATACTTAATGACGGATTAGGGAAATCCAGAATCCCTTCTTGTCGCCACATTAACTTTGGGATATGAGTTTGAACACCAACACTGTCTGTGTTTTCATCTCAGATTTGAAAATCAGGTTGACCTGATTCCCAGGAGTGCTGTGAAGCATTCACTCTGTAACTATGATATACCTTAACAACACAGAAGTACTTGGCTTTCAGTGTGAAATAGAAGGAATGTTATTAAAATAATTAGTTACACAATCTTAGAAATTCCACAAGTCTCCTTGACCAGATAAAATATCCACTAAAGGGAAGCCCGGGTGGCTCAGCGGTTCAGTGCCGCCTTTAGCCCAGGGCCTGATCCTGGAGACCTGGGATCAAGTCCCACATCGGGCTCCCTGCATGGAGCCTGCTTCTCCCTCTACATGTGTCTCTGCCTCTCTCTCTCTCTCTCTCTCTCTCTCTGTCTCTCATGAATAAGTAAAATCTTTAAAAAATCCACTAAATATTTGACTTGGTTCCATATGATAAAGTATCTCCCTCCACATCAGCTATGTCTGTCTCATCTTAGTTTTAACTTTCATCTCAATACTAAATTTAAATTTTCTCAAAAAAAAAATTTTAATTCCGGTATCAGTAGAAACCACTCTCTTCTAGGGAGTTCCATATAATTGGGTCAAGCTCTTAATTCTCTAACGGGAAATGTGTTTTCTGCCCAAGATATGCACGGATCTCCTGCAGTTTTTGATTCTGGTGAGTCTGCTCATGCTTACCTGGACTCAGCTCTTGCTACACTGCCCGCCAGCCCTGTGAGCTGGGTTTCCTTAGGAACACCAATCGCAGCAGGTGTTTGTGTTCTTGGAGGCTTTGCATGGGTCAGGAGATGCTGGGGCTACTGGAGCATCAGCCACCCCAGTAGGGTTGACTCCTCTCCATAGGGCTCCATCTCCAAGGCTCATGCTGGGCCCCCAGTTCTTCCCACCTTCCTTTCTTCTTCTCCCTTTCCTTCTTCAAATCTTCACTTATTCCCTCCATGTGGAGGCTTATTATCACTTCATTTTCCTTTTTCCTACCAAGATAACCCAGCAAAAAATGTTGCTAAAAGATGGCCGTGGACTTCAAAGGGAAATCACGTTACTCCTTTAGGAGCAGGGAGAGCAATCAGTGATAATTCTAGATAGCAGGAGAGCAGGAGAGAATCAGTGATAATTCTAGATAATTTTTCTTAAAAGAAGATTAATGTCTTAAAATAACTCAGAGGTTTTTACTTTAAACTGTGAATATAAAAAAATGAATTTTGGAAATCAAAGTCTAGACTTTTTTCTCATGCTTTGTCGTCATGATTATAATTCCATTGTCCATATTTTGAGTCCACCTGTCCTCTTGGTGTTGAGGTATCTGCTCCTCTCACTCAGACCCTATGCTTTCCCTTGGAACCTATTTTGGAGGCGAGCCTATATAGGATGCTGTTCCTTTTCCTCTTGAGTCTGTAGGTATAAATAGAGGTCTGGTGCCTTTGTAACCTTTTCCTCTAACGGATGCCTTCTCTCCACAATATATGAGACTGTATCTGCCATGGAGTGACCTTTGTGTCAGCTGTAGAGTGGGTTCTGCAAAGGTGGCGTCATGCTGCCCACTGCAGAAACTGTGTCCAGTTTATCCTGTCCCCCTAGGCACCTCCGGCCTGTCGAGGTGTGAGACTATCACACATTGCTCAGTTATCATAGTCTGTAGAAAATCTCACTGAAGGTAATTCATCAAAAAGAAAATTAAAGAAGAAACCAAAATTATGGAGCCTCAAAAATAGATAATTTTGACAAGACACACAAGTGAGATGGTCTGATGCAAGACTTCACTTTATCATTGGAAGAAAGATAGGGATCCTCCCTATAGATCAATGACCCTTCCATTCCATAGATTTAATATATTTACTTGTTAGGAATGACCTAATGATTGATTAGTGTGATATCTTTTTTCTCTTTGTCGATATTTAAGACACCAGCTACTACCAAGGCCCAAATAGAAGTATTAGCTTATGTACAGTGTCATCCTTCTAATTTACATTTATTCATTTTGTGGATATTTTAAAGCACTCCCTGAGGAAATTACTATTGAGATGTAGTTGGGGCAAAAATGTTTCAGGTGTCAAGGTTATACAAGTGTATTTCCATAAACATTGCAACTGTGGGTAAGATAATGTTTCCAACAATTCCGCTATAGGTTAGCTGGTCTATAACACAGGTCACAGCTTCAAACAATCCCAAAGGGAGACAAATATCTCTTTCAGTTTCTTTGAGGATTATACTAGTTGTTTCATCCAAGGACACAAAGGGATCATTTAACTGATTGTTTAAGAAAGGCCTAGAGACTGTGGAGTTCTCTGTATGAAATTAGGCTCTGGCTTGTTGTTAACTGTTCCCCCGTGAGGAAAACCCTTTAAGAAACTTAATCAACAGTTTCAGTATTGCCATACATATTTATTCAATTATTGCTTCAGGGCACTGAAAATATACTGATAGGTTGAAATAGTGTGGCTTTTCAAACAATCTTTCTTTTTTTTCCTACATGGGCTAAAATTACCTTTAATATTTAACTAATTAATAATAGTGTCTATGTCCATACTCTTAAAGAATTAACTCTGGCAATTAGGGATTGCTAAACCATGAAATTCAGAATAAAAAAACCACTTATTGATAAAACTCGATTCAGTGGGAAAGTAAAATAAAACCACACTGATTCCTAGCCATGTTTCCATCTAACAGAAGACCCAGAGCTGGTGAGGTCATCTGGTGATAGAGCCCTGTGTCTCTATTGCCCATCTTTAGAGTAACACAATATCCATTCCGAGTCCAATGCACTTCTACAAAAATGATAAACCTACGTAGAAATGTTTATTATAGGGATCCCTGGGTGGCGCAGTGGTTTGGCTCTTGCCTTTGGCCCAGGGCGCGATCCTGGAGACCCGGGATTGAATCCCACGTCAGGCTCCCGGTGCATGGAGCCTGCTTCTCCCTCTGCCTATGTCTCTGCCTCTCTCTCTCTCTCTCTGTGACTATCATAAATAAATAAAAATTAAAAAAAAATTAAAAAAAAAAGAAAGAAACAGAACCAAAAAAAAAAAAAAAAAGAAATGTTTATTATAAAACATGTTGCCAGGTCCTTAGCAATAATGTGTTATTTTTAAAGGTATTCTTGGTTTTAAGGGTAGTTACAGGCTAACATTAACAAAAAGAAGTCTAAAGAACACATTAGTAGTTATCAGAACAAAGGAAAAATAGGTAGGGCCAATGCTTGGGAAACAGAAAGATATTACTACACCACCTGTTTCCACTAGAAATCCCATTCTTTCTAGGAAACTTGGTATTCAATTTAGAAATGTCAGAACAGAGAAAATATTTTCTTAAAATAGGATATCATTTATTTATTTGAGAGTCAGAAAATGAGCAGTGGGGAGCACCACAGGGAGAGAGAGAATCAGATTCCCCACTGAGCAAGGAGCCCAAAGTGGGGCTTGATCTTGGGACCCTGAGATCATGGCCTAAGCTGAAGACAGACGCTTCACCAACTGAGCCATCCAGGTGGCCTCAGAGAAAAAAATTTTTAAGAGAAATTAAAATTTTAGCCAATCCAATATGATTTCCACTAAAATAAATTATAGGTAGCTCTTTTTTTCCCATTTTCTTGTTTGTTTCAATGATACAATTGCAATGATAGATTTTCTAAAATATTTGAGAATGAGTGCAAAAAAAATGAAAGGACAAGATCTACAGAGTCACTAAATACTCACCCAGTCTCATAAGAAGAAAATAGTACCCAATAAGATTATATACTAGTGAGTTTAACAGAAAAGTGACAAAATTACGGATGGTGAGATATTGGTTACTCTCCATTTCTTAAATTACATGTTGTTCATATAAACAACCAATCAATGGATTAATTAATAACAAATAAGTTAAACCTAATTTGAAGTTGTATTTCTAATGTGACAGGTCACAGAAAAGCTAAGGAAATATTGACTTTAAAATGTTACTGGAAAGTAAGCTTGGGATATACTTGTTCTAAGATGATAGTCCCTATAAGAAAGTAGGCTCTTAAGTGGAAGTGATTCATAGGTTTCTGACTGCCTCAAGGGGGACCATTCGGCATGGGCTACTTAGGGTTCCTTGTTTGCAAGCAACAGAAATTGGCTGTCCAAAACAAAGGAAATTTACAGTAAAAATATTGGGAAGCTGGCTCAGAGATTTTACAACTGTTCCACAAGAGCGAAGTGCAGAAACCATAGCTACAACCTTGTACCAGAAAATGCCTGTGCTCCCCATACCCATGTGATGAATAAACTGTAACTCGTTCCTCCGTCCCTGCTCTCTGGCTCACAGTGCAACATCCCTGGAGGTAATCCTACTGGCTGAGCTCAGACCACGTGCCTACCACCTTGTGCTTGGAGACTGTCACCAAGATGGGGGGTAAACATGTCTGTCCCCTGTGCATTAATCATCTTCCCACAAAGACTGTTCATAGTGGAAGTCAGGTAATTATCCCTCACAATGTACTATTTTGTTTCTGAGAAGTGGGGTGGATGTTTGTAGTAAAGCTAACAAGCTTTCACCACAAATAGCCTATCAAAGAACTGTTTAAAGAAGACTTAGTAGATGAACAATTGATGTGGAGGTTGACTGGAATGTTTTCCCGACTGCCACACAGTACTTGTCACATTGCAATCATGTAATACTGTGAGTTCAACAAAGTGATAAATGGCATATGACCCAATTGTTGTGTTCTAAGGAAATGGGCCATGCAGCCGCTGACTCAGATGCTGGATTTTGTTCATGGGAAGAAAAGGCACAAATATCACATATGGGGATGCAAGACTGAAGGGACGAAAGCATGAAGTGAGCCAACAGAAGAAAAACAGTAGATAAGAGGGAAGCAGAAAACTGAGAATGTGAAAATCTAACCTGGTCTCTATCACAGAGAAACATCTTCACTGATGGAAGTTATGCCTAATATTAAATGGGGAGCAATTTAAAAAAATTCTGTGGCTATTTTACTAATGAGTGATGTCTGTGAGGACCGCCTTCCTGCAGATGAATGACAAGGACCCACAAGCATGACTAGGGGAGTTGTCAAGAAAGCCACACAGCCAAGAATATCTTTTTAAGAGGAAAGGAAGCAATTATCCTGTACTCCATTGACCCTGGAATATTCCAGGTGCCACATTTTTGGAGATATTTTGGAGATAGTCAACTAACAGAAACTATGACAAGATAGAAACCAATAGACCATTGAGAAAACTGGAATTATTGTGATGGCATTACCATGAGTTTTCTTTTTCCAAAGGCCTGAAGTATTATTCAGTAAAGGATGACCATTTCTCTACTTATCTACATGCCATCTCTGTGGTAAATCACCCCTCAACACACATGTGCATCTTCATCCCTGGTCCGCACTCTGCTCCATTGCTCTACTCTGTCCTGGTCTTGGTATTTACCATCCATATTATTATACCCTCAGAATAACTCCTGATCTCAACAGAGCAAGTTCTGTCTTATTTTCAGGAGTATCTTGATTATTCCTGTTTCTTTACATTTTCATGTTTTAGATTCAGCTTATTAAATCCTCCCCAATACACACACATATGCACACACACACACACACACACACACACAGTCTGTTCAAAGTGTAGACCCACTTTCTCATCTTGCTTAATCACTCATATGCTGTGCTGTTTTTCTTTTATTTCAGATTAAAGTGTATCTAATGTTTATAAGTTTGAGGTCATAAATTCTATTTTCCTCTAGGTCCAGTTGACCACTAAGCCTATCCACTGAGTTACTTTAAATTTAAATACTGTATTTGACAGTTCTAAACTGCCCAACCGAATCACTTTGTATAGTATAATTCCTTTTGCTACTTCTCATTTTTTACCCATTTTTCCCATTTTCTCCCATCATCTTTACCTGATTAATTGCAGTACTTTATGTATGTACTACAATATCTTGATCATGCTGGATCAGCTTCTCTTGGTTATTTTGTTTCTTCATGGTCAAACACTTCTTCCTCTTCCTTTGTCTAATAATATTTTATTGTGTGGAAGAATTGTGGATGAAACATTGTAAATGCTCAAGTTTTTGTTGTTTTTGCCCATAGGGAACATGGGATTTTTTTAGTCATCAGTTAAATTGCCAGGTGATGCCTGGATCCTAATGCAGCTTAGTTCCAGGCTTAATCACAACGAGTATTTCAGTTTTGCCTTTCCCCTGAAGGCATAGGTAGCACTTAGGATTGCTTGTGTTTACTGCATGAACTTATATCTGGATTCAGCTCAGGGATACCTCTACTCTGGCTAGGCACATTCAAACATCTCTCCTGGACTGAGATCTCTGCTCAGCCTCCCTTCATCTGTTCTCTGCTGGAGTTTTAGAATCTGGCCTGTGCATGTGTTGGTTTGGCCAAACATCCAAGAAGAATTCTTATGCAGGATTTTTGAGATCTCCCCCTGCAGTGCTGTTTTTTGTTTTTTGTTTTTTGTTTTTTGTTTTTTGTTTTTTTCCTGGTAGCTAACCCCTACAAATCATGGTCACCTTAGCAGTCCCATCTGCATTCCTACTCAGGCAGACCAGTGAGACTGCTACACTCTGCTTGGGCTCTGTCTGGTTCACTGAAGGTTTTGAAGATGCCCTCAGGGAAAAAAAAAACTCTCAAATACTGTAGACCTGCATTGGTTAGCATCTAATGACTGCTGACAGTCGTCTTACAGTGTTTCTATTTTTATGCCTGTTGATTGCCACAGAGTAAACTTAATACCAATCTCTCTGTATGGCTGTAGCTGAAGATCCACAGTTATTTTGATGTCGCATATGTAAGAGATACGTGCATGACCAGGAAAGAGTGAATAACTGTAACATTGAAAGTTTTTTTGTTGTTGTTGTTTTGATTTTGATTTTTGGTCAACACTCAATGCCAATATCAAAAATATCAAAAAATACTAAATACCGATACCCTCCCAAAAAGGTAAATTACATAAACAGACAACGAATACATGACATCTAAGAGCCAATGATCTCATGAAAGGAAAAGTACTGATATTTTAAAGGACACTTCATTTTCATTTTTCTCTAATTAAACCTTTAGAGCTTATAGAGGTTATAATTCCCATCAGTGATGAAGTTGAAAGAAAGCTGGGAAATCCTTGTTTGCTGTGGTTCAGTGTATGAATTAGGGCAGCCAACCTCTCTGGGGAGCAATCTGGTGATGTATACCTGACTTCTTTTAAAAATGGGAATACTGTTGTCCAAATGATTCCATTTCCAAGAATTTTCCTGAGAAGCTAGTTAAACACATATTCTAAGCTGTAGCCACAAAGATGTTCATCTCATTATTGTATATTTGAAAAGGAAGAAACTGGAAACTATTTGTTAGAGTAGAGGGTGTAAATGTAAGGTTATTAAGAAAGAATTAAAAGCATAGGGAAATTTCCATTTGTCAAGTACAAAACTATAGAATATATTACTCTTATGATCTTGTTTTGAGAGAATAAATATGTATAGAAGAATTGCAGGTGATTTTACATTATTTTTATAAGTACTCCTGTTATTTCTATAATGAACATTGATTGCTTTTTGAGGTAGAAAAATATTATTTTATCTTACAAAAAAGAGAACACTTTTAAATGCTAAGTTGCAATATAAATATAAAATTTTCTGAGTTTTGACAGAGAACAGAATTTATTTTTTGTTTTTTTGTTGTTATTGTTAAGAAATCTATTTTTTTTTAATTTTTATTTATTTATTCATGAGAGATATATACAGAGAGAGAGAGAGAGAGAGAGAGGCAGAGACACAGGCAGAGGGAGAAGCAGGCTCCATGCAGGGATCCCGACGTGGGACTCGATCCTGGGTCTCCAGGATCACGCCCTGGGCTGAAGGCAACCCTAAACCGCTGAGCCACCCGGCTGCCCAAGAAATCTCCTTAAAGTTGTTTTCCATCTATTATCCCACTGGTTTATTCTCCTTCATTTCCTTTCATTTCTTTCTTTTCTGTTTTGATAGATGAGAATCAAAGAATAATGCAAATGTTCCAAGACATTGATTCATTTGGATACATTTTTGGTAAACTATCTTTATGTTAGTGTTTTAGGTTCATAACACCACCCATTATTCAGATAAGCTTTTATTAAATTTCATAAGTGTGTGATTTTTAAAAGTTTGAAGGCAGTGATAGAACTCTAAAGGTTTTGCTCTACTGAAGACAAGTAGCTTAAAACTTGCCTGCTTCCAATTCTGATGGTATTTTTCTAATCCTTGCCTTTACTGCTTAGGTATAAATTTAAACAGTAGCTTAAATTCCAGCCACCAAGGGTTGGGATAAATACATCTTCAGCTGCATGAGATATATGAAAACAGCATGTGAGAATGGACTACAGAAAGTAGTGTCTCTATAAAAAAAAATTGACAGAAATTGAGTTTGAGAAGCACACATGGAGATTTTTCTTCTAAGGCCATTTTGATTAATCTAATCCACCACGACAAATTCACAATTCAATATGAGAGGTAAGGGTGCCTGAAGATGCCCTTTACTATCATCCAAGGGAAAAAAAAATATGTCTAAGTAAGAGATGAAAACATGGCAAGCCTAAGTGTGCGATAAGGATCTGAACTGTGGCTGGCGCGATAATGTGCAAGTGACAGCTCGCAGGAGAAGATGAGGGCACCCCGTGTTCTCTTTGCTCACAGGGACCAGGACAGATGGAAACCAGCTTTCTGTGTCAAATATGTTCCTTCCAGGATCAGCGAGGGAACGCAAGGTCCCACACGCTTCTGTTGTATGCCCACATCAGCACCTGCAGAGATGTACTTATTAAAGAAAAATCGTGTTTTCTAAGTAATTATGCCCTTGGGTTTTCTGAGACTACTCCTGGTGGAATATTGTTGAGCTTCCAAAAAGCAATTGTAACAATTTGCACAAAAAATGAAATAAAAGAAGAGGTAATTAAAGCAGAACATAGAGTAAATCTAGATCAACTGAACAAAGGTATATTATCTTTCTCTTGTTTTTCAGTTGATTAAGCTTGATTTCCGTCAGATAGTCTAAAGTATTTTTTTTCCTCTGAATTTTCTGAAGTCCCTTCAGGTTTCATCTATCCACACACTTACCCTCCATCCTTCCAGACATCCATCCAGCATCGAATGCCCTCTGGTATCAGACACTGGGTGACATCTGGGAGTAAACACCAGCACTTTCAGGCTCGGGGGGCACAGACAGCACACTTGGCAGTCCGCACATGGTTAGAGCATCGCCAAGGGATGAGCAACGATGGGATGACATGGAAACATCACACACAGGACATGCCATACTAGGCGAGTTTCAGCTCTGGGAAGGAGGGGGAGCAACATTCGCACTCAGACCCAGAGTGGTGGGAAGTAGGGGGCCCAAGACAGAAGTAGCAGAGGGGAGGCCATGAAGCAGAGAAGAGTTTAACATTTTTCAGGAGCTGAATGAAGACAGCTCTGGTGAAACTCAAGGTGCAGGCAGGAGAGTCCTTGGAGTCCAGCCAGCCCTGGAGAGCTCTTCACTTTATTAGAAGTCAAGAGAGGAGGGACTGGAGGGTGTAGTGTCCTGGAGCAACGTCTTCTAATTTTAATATTTATAAGATCTAAAAGTTGGATCCTATTTGCGCATCCTGCTCAAGGTCAAAGCTGGCAGGTGAGCCAGCCTGGGATACACAGAGGAGGGGGAGAGGGGTTGGAGGAGGGGAGGAGAGGAAGGAGGGGGAGGGGAGGAGAGGGAGTCACTAGTGCCTGTGCTGCCTGGGTGGCCGGCTCTCTGAAGCACCCGAGGCCAGGACCACACAGAGGGCTGTTTGGAAGAGGGTCCGTGATGCTGAACTCTGCAGCTGGGTGCAGACACATGTCACTCAGAAGGCCAGGCAAGGCCGGATGGGTGGATGGAGGCCGTGAAAAGCTATCGAAAATGCAGTTCTGAGCATGGAATGCTTGAGGTGTTTGCCCAAAATCCAAGTCCAATAGAGTATGCAAAATAGAGGACAATTAAATGTATCTTTTCAAAGTTCAGCTAAAAGGTCCTGGCTGGAGGGCACAAGGAGTGTGAGCTACATCATTTATAAATACGTTACAGTCTCTTAATTCATAATAACCAACAATACCATCACTTTACCTCATTGACCAAAGGTAAGGAAAGGAAAAATCAGATAAGGAAATTTATTGTTTCATGGAAAAGTCAGGGTAAAATCCCTCCTTATTTAAAAAAAAAAGATTTTATTTATTTATTCATGAGATACAGAGAGAGAGGCAGAGACACAGGCAGAGGAAGAAGCAGGCTCCCTTCAGGGAGCCTGACGTGGGACTTGATCCCAGGACCCTGGGTTCACACCCTGAGCCGAAGGCAGATGCTCAACCACTGAGCCACCCAGGAATCCCTGTAAAATCCCCTTTAAACTTAAAACTAGGAACATTCACTAAAATCTGAGAAGTGCTTGGTAAGCCATCTGGCCCCCTCCCTGGACACCAGCACACTTCCCTGGATTCTAAGTGTACGTGGTCTTTGTCTCAGTCTGCTCAGGTTGCTGTCACAAATTATCATAGACTTTATTTGCTGTTTATTTCTCTGAGTCCTGGATTTGGAAAGTCCAAGGTCAGAGTGCAGGCATGGTGAGCATCTGGTAAGGGTGGCCTCCTGCTTCCCAGATGGTCACCATCTTACCTAATGCTTACACGACAGAGAGAGGAGGCAGGAGTCCTGTCTCTTCCTATAAGAGCACAGATTGCACCAGGAGGGCTCTACTGTGTGGGTTCTTATGGGATCACTCATTCTTCCACAGGGAGCTGTCCCAGGGATGGGACGAGGTGGTGAGTAAGGCAGCAGAGGTCCTGCCCCAAGGTGCTTTTATCACACTCTTTGGGTACCAGATGACCACACGTGATGAGAGCAGGGGAGCCTTGTCACACCTCTCATGAGCAAAAGTGAAGCAGGATGGGGTTAGAATTTGATGGTGATCAGGGAAACCCTTCCTGAGGAAGACTTGTGTGGACACAAGCTTATGGAGGACAGTAAACCAGCACCCAGGAACTTGTCTTCCAGTGGAGCAAAGGATGGGGTGGACTTGGAGGTTGGTTTGGAGCATGGCTACATGAAGGACATTCTAGAAACATAGAGGTGATTACAGATGAGCAAAGCCTTTAACACGCAGCGCAGGTGAGGGGCAGAGTAAGATCACCGGAGGGAGGGAGATAAAAGGAAGGAAGGCCGTGTATCACCAGGTAGACATGGAGGTCAACCAGAACGAGGAGGTCATTGTTTATGACAGTGTTGTTCAAGGACAAAGTGCACAGTCTTAGCGTTGTTGGGGAGAATGTGCGTGTGCGCTATTAAAAGAAT
Organism: Vulpes vulpes; assembly: GCF_048418805.1. Lineage (NCBI taxonomy): Eukaryota > Metazoa > Chordata > Mammalia > Carnivora > Canidae > Vulpes > Vulpes vulpes. Next base: position 64,460,363 of record NC_132782.1, on the reverse strand, counting down.
ATGAATCACTCATCCTACCTCTGAAACTTAAATATATATATATATATATATATATGAGAAGAAGCAATAGCAGATTTTGACAGAACAGTGTCTTCTAATTTGTGCACATCTGTTTCATCTAGCCGAGTCAGTATCTTGCATTGAGATGCCAGTGGTGGCTTGAGCAGTCTGCCCCGGGGGGCCCTGGAGCCAGAAGATACCACCGCACTCCCAGAACTCCCAGAGACTGTACAATTTCTTCCTCGTCTTCTCAATCATTTCAATAGTCTATATTTGTCATACGTTGTATGTCTGTCCTAATCTTAACCTTTTATCTTAAAATAGTAAACCTAAATTTCTTCACTAAACAAACTGTCTTCAGAAGTCCTACCCGCCCCCCCTTGAATGCCATATTAAGAAAAACAATAAGAAATCCATGACACAATTAACAAAGCTGGTTATGAGTAATTATCCTTTCTTACGTATGGTTAAAAAGTTTACATAGCTTCTCTATGTTTAAAACTACATACTTTATATAATTTACTACATATATATTTTTTCTACTGGGAAATTTTGTCATAATGGAATTTGGTCTCCAAGGTCTAATTATAGATATTCTCTTTCAACCATACTATATATTTTAAGTATTAACTTTGTAAAACTCAACCAAAGAAATGCTTCCTTGGCTACCTCAAGGCAATCAGATGTTTTCATGCCCACACAAGTTAAAATACATAATTAGAAATAACATCTTTCCCTTTTACAGTAATCCCCTACAATCATTTCTAATGCTACTTATTCCCACCCAGCATATTCAGGGCTATTTAGAAGCCAAATGAAATAATCACTGATTTACCTGCTTCTCAAACTATGTGAAATTTAAAATATGATCACTTCAATCTTCCATATTAAGTACAAGGAGAAACTTTGCTTTTCATCTAAATATAACTGTGTACATGGAGGTAACTCTGAGTCAAGGCGTGAGGAGAGGATGGGATGCTTGACTGCTGCTGGACAGGGGAAAGTATCTTCATTTTGGCCACTTGTTGCTGGCTTGGAGATGCTTAGGTTGTTTATTGAAAAATTTTGCAGAATCTCAAGGAGCATGAGGGGAATTTGCTCAGGTGAAAACCTGAAAAATCTCTGCTTCTCAAGCACCATCATGGGCGTGTGACACAGCTGTTACCACCAGACACTGTGGGCTCTTTCTACTTGTTCATGATCAAAGGTGTAAGTCGCTGTGTATGAAGTTCCACTACACGAAAAATTTGCATTTGGAGGAATCCATCCACACAAGTAACACTGACCATTAAAACTACAAATCTGGGCATGTCATTAAAGATCATAAGTATTAACAAAATAATGTTAAAATGCATACACGTCATTCTATTTTATGATCAGTCTCTATTCTTCACCTTAAGAACATTAATGTAGGTGTTAGTGTTGGGTGGCTCCGTAGGCCGAGCGTCTGCCTTCAGCTTGGGTCATGATCCCAGGGTCCTGGGTTTGAGTCCCACATCTGACTCCCTGCTCAGGGAGGAGCCTGCTTCTCGCTCTCCCTCTACCCCCCTCCCACCTCTTACATGTGTTCTCTCTCTCTCTCACTCACTCACTCCTTCTCTCTCAAATAAATAGTTTTTTTTAAAAAAGAGCATTAATGTAGTTATGAATACATGACATGAGGATCTTCATCGAGCTGTGGAAGGGCTGTGAACACTGCGTCTCTGTGTGTAGTGGCAGGAGACCCATCAACCTGTCCAGACCGATGGTAACACCCCAGCCTTCCCCTGAACATGGAAATAAATAGATAAATAAGACGTATTTTTGCTGACACCAAGGTGATAGTGCTATTTTTTGCCACTTTATAACCTAGAAGAGCAAAGTTCAAGATGTGTCTGGTCTCCCATTTCACATTTCCCTAATTTTGAAACTTTGGATTTGGAGGGTGAACAGTCAGTCACACACGGTCAGCCCTGTGTGTCCCTCTGACTCTCAGCGGGAGGCACGTTCCAATCAGATGGCAGAGGCGGTCTCTGCTCCTGCGAGGTCCCTGGGCCCTCCTGCCTCCTGTGCCCCTCAGAACGTCAGCACAAGGCGTCACCTCCCACCGTGCGCCCCAAAGGCCTTTGGTGATGGAGGGGCCCTGTGCTCCTCCTCCTTTGGTGATGGAGGGGCCATGGCTCCGTGAGCCATGACGGTGACGGTGACGGCCCCCTGGCCATTGGGGCAGCCAGGGCGTGTCCCGTGCTGACTCAGCGCCGACCACTGGCCACTGGGCTCCCATGCAGGCTCTCCTCATTCCTCCGGGGGAGCCTGCAAGGTCCTGGTCCTACCGCTGCTTCACAAAGGAGGAAACTGAGGCTCAGAGAGACTGAGTGCCTTGTCTGTGAACACACGCGGTAAACACAGACCTGGACGTTGAACCTGACTCTGACTCCACTACACCCGGTCCTTCCTTCCCATCCCTGATGTACAGGTCCCCCCACATGGCCTGCAGTGTATGCGGGTAGGACACCCCGATCTTCCTTCCTATCCCTGATGTACCAGCTCGCCCCACATGGCCTACAGTGCATGCGGGTAGGATGTAGCCAAGTCAGTCTGCAGGCGTGGACACGTGAGCCTTTCCCTCGCAGGGGGCTCCACGTAGGGGCACCTTCTCAGTACGTTCAGGTGATCAGCTCACTGAGAGGGGGCGAGCAGAACTGAGATGGAGTGGGGGGCCCTCGGCAGTGCCTGGAGCAAAGGCGCCCTTCATGGGGGGAGAGGTCCCAGGAGGTGACCATGGCTCTCAGTGTCCCTGCATAAGGGAGGGGAGGAGAAGAGTCATGATTGGCCACCAGGGAGAACTTGACCACATGAGCATGTGTCTAAAGGAGCAGAGGTCGGCCTGCTTGCTGGTTGCACACACACGGCTTTGCTGAGGGTCCTTCCAGCCTGGGCTTACCCACTGGTGCTCAGCCACGTGTGTTCATCCTACAGGGGGAGGCTGAGCCTAGGAGGGCTCACAGGAGCCCCTCTTTGCTTTAGGCTCTGGAATCTTCTCAGGGGTCCGTGTGTAGCCACTGTAAACTAACCCCGAGGTGGCAACGCCATCAAAAAAAGCACATGTCTCAGGAAAACACGAGCGCATCCCTACAGCAGCAGGAGCGTGCTGAGCCCTCTGCTTCCAAGGAGCAGAGCCTCTGTACGCCCTGGCTCCTGCTCCCCCCAGGTGCTGCCAGAAGCCCCCATTCTGGGCACCTGGGCACCGGGGAGCTCCTTCCGCACCTCCTGTGCCCGTCAGAACATCAGGTTGTGCACCCAAGGCCAGACATCCTTGTCCGCTGTTCCACTTGAATCCCGGAATGCATTCATAAATTCCTCCTCGACCTGTCCCCAAAGCATCTTTCTTGTACACGCTCATGCCTCTCCCAGAACGCCCTCTGTCCTCCTCCTCTGGCCTCTCCTCACCGGGCAGGGCTCCATTGTTCCTTGGCGGACGTTGGCAGACATTCCTCAGTTCTTCACACAGAATGAGCCTCCCGGTCACACAAGGTCAAGGCAGTCAGAACTGATCCACGCTGGGAGTACTTAACATGGAACTTAGCACAAAGTAACCACCCAGCAATCAAAACTTGTCACCCCTATTCTCACCTGTGACCTCATCAAAGTCATTGCTTTTCTGTTATTACTTCGCATGGCCTCCTTTGTTTGTTAGTTTATAACAGAAAAAAAAATCACTTCGCTCTATTACCATAATTCAATAATAATAAAAAAGAAAGTCTATTGCCACATTCGGTCTGTGGTTAAGAAAGAACGAACACTGTACGAGTAAATTTAATAAAACCTATTTGTGACCTGATCATCTCGGAGACGTGTTAATTTCAATTTCATATATTTCATGCTATTTAGGGAGAAGGAGTAAAATCAAGCATTATTAACTCCAGTTGGGAACGAAGAGAGTTGAATAGATAAAATTTCATTGCTTATGATTCAATTTTATTTTTATGCTAAAGTCAGCTAGATGGAGAAGAGTATATGCCCATAGCCTCAGGAATAACGTCCCTACAATCAAATCAGCCTTGGAAGAGCTAATGGTGATCGGGATTTTTAAAGTAACATTAAAAACCCAAGTGACCAAAGTTGAATTTAGCACCACTGGAAGAGCTTATAAAAGAAAGCAAGGTCACTAATTGTCAATATTCTCATCTGCTCCTATATTCTGCGCATCTGTACACAAACTCATTAAGGAATTTTATGTCTTAGATCAAAATTGCATGTTTCTTAAAACTACGAACACAAGAGAATACAGATCAGAAAGGAGCAGGTGACCCCAGCCTTGCCTTGCTCTCCTTCAATTGACCTCTGAGTCGGTAACCCAGGGGGACCCAGAGCCCATGCAGAGAATTATCTCTAGTTGCTGGTAAATTAGATCACCCAGATCCGCTGTCAGCGGCCAGGCGTTCTCATCCGATTCCGCCTCTGGATGCTGTCACTGACATAAAGTCATCTTGCAGGGTTTGGACTCTAAACAAATACAATTAGAAGTGGTGACTCCATTTTAAAAGAATAAATACCCAGAGTAGCATTTCAGAGCAGGTGAAAGGCAGCAAATTGTCTCCGGAGGGAGGAAGGGAAGTCGGGGGGATGCGCCAGGCTCTCAGGGTCGACTGCAGTGTATAATCAATATTAACCACATCATACACAGGGAGGCGCCGTCTGCAGAAAAAGGAGTGCGAGCTCTACTTCCTTTATCCCATGAAGGTCATAATAGGATGGGCGAGGTGAGGAGACAAATTGATGAGAGGCACTTGGTTCAGCAACAGAGAAAAACACGTCTGTTCTGATGAGGGATTCTCACCAGCAATCTCGCAGAAGGACCCACCTCTGCTGTAAATTTGCTTGAGAACTACAATGGAAAGTTTAAATGAGGTTTTTAGTGATTTCTGGCATCACCGAGGGCTGAAAACGACAATTATTCAATGTCAGAGGCTTTCTTGCCTGGAAAAGGCAGAAGGAAGCCCTGGTTAGGCAGCCTCGCCTCCGCCTCGGTCCAGGAAACGCCAGGTCGACACACGGCTGACCACGTCCACACAGGCTTCCTCTGTGTCAGGTAGCGAATGGTTTGGAGAATTGATCCTGATTTCCGGGGAGCCAAGAAAGAAGAAATGGTTGTGAGTAATCTCACCACGTAAAATTCACGTGGAAACTACAAATGTCGGTGTTTCCCTGGGTTCTCTTTTCCTTTGGTGATGGCTTGCAGATTTCCTTCAAATGCGTTTCTTTTCTTTCTTTCTTTTTTTTTTTTTTTTTGATATTTTATTTATTTATTTAGAGAGAGACTGCAAGAGAGCACAAGCAGGGCGAGAAGGAGAAAGAGGGAGAGTCTCCAGCAGATTCCCCTCTGAGCGCAGAGCCCGATGTGGGGCTCGACCCCAGGACCCTGAGATCATGACCTGAGCCAAAATCAAGAGTCGGATGCTCAGTCGACTGAGCCACCCAGGTGCCCCTCTTTGAATGTATTTGAATGTCCGTGGCATATGTGACATGCTGAGCCCAGGCCTCAGTACACAGCTGGGAGGCAGGGAGGGGGTCAGTGCGGAGAAGTGGTCTCCCATGGGCAGACGGCACCCAGGGAGGAGGCAGGACTGGCTGGTGACCTCACTGGCTAGGTACCAGGACACTCCGAGACTCTATCCAAAATCCAGACCTGGATGATGAGGGCTTCAACATCACAGTCACCTGGGAAGAGCAGGAATATTAGTTTTTTATCTCAGAAATCCCATGCCTGTAGAGCATTCTATTTTTATTTAAGTCAATATTAAAGAGGAAAGATAAGATGCCTCAAGGGCCGGTTGTTGAAGAGAAATTAGTATCCCTTTCCTTAGCCACAACTTTTATGGACACGAAGTTTGTAAAGCTGCTGCATTTGTGGATATAGATGTAGGTGTAGGCCGGGAGGTGGACGCAGGCGCTGGTCCCCGCAGGGGTGCGGTGTGGGTGGAGGTGCACATGCTACAGAGAGAAAGGCTCGGGTCCTGACGTGGATATGAACACAGAGACGACTCTGATACCATCTAAATGTCGATAGGGATAGATATCGATGTGATATTGACAGACACAGGTAGACAGAGGTGCTGAGAGACACAGGCACAGGTGTGTGCACATAGGTGTGTGCCGGTATCGCCGTGGGGACTGACGGGGGCCCGGAGGCAGATGCAGCCAGTGACTCTCGTCAGCGAACTTCTCCCCTCCCGGGGAGCTGCAGGACGCCCACGAGCAGCTCAGGAATGCGGTTCAGGCCTTCCTGTCACCTTGCTTACAATCTGGTGACAGGAATTTGGGAGAAAAACCACCAGTTTAGTCACAAAACAGCCATATGACTACTGGAATATTTTATACCTTGGTGACAAAATCCATGTCCTAGAAAAACCCATCACTGAACAGTTCTAGAAAAGCCACTGCTGTGTGTCCCGCTGCGAGGTCGGCAGGGGATGGCTTCCTCGGCTCCACCAGGACATCGGCCCCTCCCTTTCACGACAGACCCTGGCCTTGCAATCCCACCAGATGGACCAGTGGGGACATCCCATCCTAGCAGCTCGTCAGGGAAGCAAAGGGGGCAGGTCAGACTGAACGACACTGCTACCTGGGAGCCACTTGACCTCATTCCTGGGCTCGGCCTTCACCCCCCTGGGGTCTGATGCTCAGTGACGCTCTACTCTACCCTTGAGACATTTCGACATCAGGACAGCCACCACTTCCATGTGCCCAATAGGAAAATTATATTTGCAATATTTCAAAATCGTGCTCCATTTAAGAAAGCGGGACAGGTGCAACGGGCCAGCCTGTTGGTGTCGCTGAGCCCTGTATGCTGCGGACATCAGAGTTCAGAGCTAGCATCTCAGGCAAGGCTGAAAACTGCATTGTCATTGACGGTCATGTCAGAAAAACCCACTCGCACTAGTGCCAAGGTGTTCCTTTACCACGGCCTATAGAAGTGCATAAAAAGCATGGCATGCCCGAAATGCAAGTTGATTAGGAATATTTGGGTTATGCTAATAGTGTTTCTTTAATCCAATTATGGGAACTCTTGCCACAGAAGGAATTGCTTATCTGTGAGGAAAAGTTATATAAATTAAGAAATGAGAGCTGTGGTAGAGAAAACTCTTCTGGAATGTCAGCTATTTCCCTTATCAGTAACACTTGGTAACTTTATGTGTGGGTGTGTGTGTGCACACGCGTGTGTACTCGCAGAGCACTTGAGCACCATCCCCAGACTCAATGACGCACGGAGCAATCCCAGGAAGGAAAAATTGTTATGAAATGATGGGGACAGGACCCTGAAGCTTAGAAACACCCTGGTAATGGGCCCAGGTCACAAAACCTGAGTGTTAGAATCAGGATTTTAAATCTAAGTTTGACAGATTCTAACCCCCAGACTCAGCCACTGCTGTGGGCTGCACAGTTCAATGAGGATGAGAGTTCATGAAAACGAATTTTTCTCTGTTCTCCTCAGCCCCGAGCCCACCCAATACCCCTGTCAGCTGACTGAGACTTCCAGAAGGCCCCTCGCCCTGGGGCCTGAACCTGGTGGCTGGGACACAGCCTTCCCAGCAGAGCTTCCTCCCTGGGTTCAGCGGAGAGTGTGGTCATCTCAGAAATAATGTGCACAGACTGCTGAGAAAAAAGCTTTACCGAAAGCCAGTTGTGGTCCTGTCCTCGAAAGAAGACAATTAAAAGACACCCTTAGGTATTTCTTATGCATTCATGTAAAGCCCTCCATATATTTCCTGCATTTTAGAAACCAAGGAAGTTACTTCTGGGAGTGCACCTAAAGCGCTCTTCGGTGCTCTTCGTCACAGGGAACAGAGTCGAGTTTCAGGACCACACGAGTCCCATCTGTGCTGGAGGGTGCAGGCCTCCGAGCCTGCAGTGGGCACAGACCATGGCAAACATTCTCTGCGATGCCCTTCACGCAGCGTCAGTGCGCTCGCAATCCCGCTGATGGAGTGCCACCGAGCATCTGTTTGCATTCCCAGGCAGCGCGAGGACCCGATTTCTAGAGAAGGGCTCTGTGGCATCTGGTTGAAATGAACTGTGTAATTTTAGTAGTTTTTATATTTTTATCTTGCCAAAAGAAACATCCACTTCATATAACGATACCTTATTGTTTTAACCCCAAGACTTAACTAAAATGGCAACTCAGAGTTGCAAATGTGTCTTCGGGCCTCATGTATATTTTAGAAACTAGCCGTAGGAAGCCCAGAGCTAACCAGGCTTCCAGAAGATCCTTGCTTTCATTGAACACCAACAGCAATGGATCTCACCTTCCTGACACCCATTTGAGGGAGTATTGTCACAACACATCTGTGTTTTCTTCCCAAAGTCTCTCTGGTTTTATTATGGATTTTTTTCCTTACAGAGATGTAAAATAATGCAAATGCTTTACTGTGTATGTTCTCAGCCCACGTGAAAGATGGGTTTCTATAGCAGAACAGTGTCCCTGAGCTGGCGGAAAGCCACAGCCACGCTCAGACGGGGTACACCAGTTGAGGGTTGCCCCTCTCTGGAGCAGGTAAGACGCTCCCTGCAGTGATCGGTCTGTCCATCCTCTGTCACAGGAGGCTTGGCTCTCTTGCACCTGAAAAGCAGGACATATATTGGAGGGAGATTGATGCCACTCTCACTGTCATGTCAGGGTTCATCTAGACACTTACACGGGTGACAATTTCTCCAAGGAAATAAAAATGAATCTTTGCTCTAAACATAGTTTTCACCATAGGCCACCTATTTGTGATAAATGTGTCTTTACTGCCACTTGAACTCAGGAAAACTGTGGTGATGTTCAACAGGACTGGACGTAGTTTAAGGGTTATAACTGAATCCTATTTGCTATGTGCTTTACATATAAGTGCATTTAAGGCTGCCTATTGTTTAATTCTGTAATAATAGAGATGCTTGGGTGGTTCTGTGGTTGAGTGTCTGCCTTTCAGTTCAGGTCATGATCCCGGGGTCCTGGGATTGAGTCCCACATCGGACTCCCCACAAGGAGTCTGCTTCTCCCTCTGCCTGTGTCTCTGCTCTCTCTGTGTGTCTCTCATGAATAAATAAATAAAATCTTAAAATAATAATTCTGCAATAATATTTCAAACTAAGTAACAGCGCTCCACATCACTGGGTGATAAAGTAGAACAGTGTCCTCAGCTAGACAGGGCCAGAGTAAAGATTTGAACCCAGGCCAACCCCACTCAAGAGCATATTCTCATTCTTATACATAAAACCAACCAACTACCTGCTTTTTGGTTGGGATTGATTGGTTTGACCCATCCCACATGGGCACCCAGATAGAGACACTGCATCTTGGTTCCTTATTGTGTTTGTAGACATTCTTAAAGACACAGCCCAGCAGTTGCCAGAGACCATCTAAATTTGTATTAACAAACACAAACAGAGCACATATTCAAGGTTTCTAACTTGTTTTCTGAACAATATTCACTTATTTTGTAAGCTGTCCATCTCCGGTGTCTGGATTTTCCTTTGCACACTTGCCTCAAGGACACTGCCACCCCTTGTGCCAAGCTTCTGAGTTGGTCCACTCTCAGGAGGCAGAGAGCAGGGAGCCCCTGGGGGTGAGCATGGGGAAGTGGGTTGTGCTGCGGGACGAGGGGAATCCAAGGGGGGCGGCTCTTGCCTCCTCACTGCACATCACACTCCTCCAGGAAGGGGGTCGACCAGCCACAAGAGTCCACTGCTCCAATAAGCCACGGGTGCTTCTCTAGAAGCAGACAAGAGCGATGGGGCAAAGGGATCGATCAAAAGCACACGTGTTGACTGACGTCCCGAGAATCACAGCCGCGGCAGTGAGGTACACGCAGTACACTTGGTCACGAGTGTGGGCCAGCTAATGTTTGTAATCTGTTCTTTGCAAGCCCGAGTGCAAGGTCTGAAAATGCTGCTTAGGGAGCCACGGGAGAGTGCTTCTTTGGGGGAGTCCCACATCCCTGGCTTGCCCCCAGCTGCTCTCCGAGGTGTGTGTCCTGGTCCCAGACCCGCACACTCCACTGGGCCCTCGCTGACACCTGCAGGTGGAGGCACCTGTCGGGCTCCGTAGCCACGCCCCCGCTCCCCCGCCAGCTCCGCAGGCTTCCACCCAGATTCCAGGAGCACTTGCAGCTCTCAGGCCACGGCCAATCCCTCCTCAAGCCACCGCTCGGCCTTCCTGGGGTCTCGGTCAGCAGGCGGCCAGCAGCCAGGAACGCGAAGGATGGCTGGACTTCTCTCTGTTTAAACCTGCTCCCATGCAGAGGAACAGCTCCCCAAGGCTGGTCCTGGTTTGTGCATAAATTCCCTCTAAATGGAGACACATTTCTCAATTAGGAGACTTTGCCACGGAATCTTAGCTGGAGGATGGTCTGGTCCCCAGGCAGAGCGCTGCCAAGCCCTCGCAGGCTGGTGGACAAGGCCAGGTCACCCAGGGGCAGGCCCGGCACCATGAAGATGTCCCCAAGCAGCCGCACGGTTTCTGTGGATCCCAGTTCCAACCTCCTTCTCCCATTTAAGGAGCATGAGGAAAATGTTCTTGTGGGCCACAGCGACCAGGTAGGGGATAAACTTCTGACTTTTACTCACACTTTCTGTCTCAGATGAACTGCCGTAACCTGGAGATGCCACACGTTTCCCCAGGAAAGACAGCTTTGCTATCACTCACCCACCCAGTAAATTCTTCGCTGGAAAGTTCCCTTATCAAGATCACACGCAATAGACAGAGCTATTTTGAAAGTCAATGTCTCCCTCTTTCCGAAAGCTTCACTCGAGGTATGTTTTTAGAGGCAAGCTTCAAACTGTCAGAGTTTTGTTGCCGGTGATAAAGCCGGCCTGGGATTGATGCCCAGAGGGGGGTCTGACTGGAAATTATGAGACAAAACTGGAATTAAATTAATTCCCCCCATAGCTCAGGGAAAGAAGGCAAAAAAGACAGAGACTCCGAGCTGCAGGAGTGGACAATCCATAACTGTTACTGGTCAATGTGTGACTTGCTTCTCTGCTTTAATAGCATTTCTTTTGCACTCAGTATTTGCTAAGATAATACTTCTAGTGACATTGGGATCCAGTAGACTCCTCCAGCCTCCACGAGACATCGCCAGCAGCATACTGAACACTCCTAGATGCCTGTTGGCCACACGTGTGGATATAGATCCCAGAAAGGAAAACAATTGTCTTTCATTAACAACACTAAATATTTATGCTGTAAACCTCTGTTAGCTTCTGATGTCTTTTAAAAGACAATTTACAGTATGAGTTTTCTTATTCCAGTTTAGCTATTTTAGAACTTATCCGAAATTATTAAAACTTCTAAGTAAATACATGGCCACACAAATGATGTCAGGTACTCTAAGCGGTTCAACTCTAACATTACATGGCTATAATTTCTTTGGGGATGATGAACATGCCCTGGAATTAGATCATTAGGATAATTGTACAACTTTGTGAATCTACTAAAATCCACCAGATCATACACTTTAAAATAGTGTGTTTTATGGTATGTGAAGTGTATCTCAATGAAAATGAAATAAATCCTGGAGGCCAGCATGGCCATCAACTAAATCGACCAACTACTTCATGTGGGCAGTTGAGCCAGACTCCTCTGTAAGGGCTTTGTTATTTTATTTTATTTTATTATTATTATTTTTTTATTTTATTGACACAGAGAGAATGAGAGAAAGCACAAGCAGGGGGAGGGACAGAGGGAGAAGCAGACTCCCCTCTGAGCAGGGAGCCTAATGTGGGACTTGATCCCAGGACCCCAGGATCATGACTTGAGCTAAAGGCAGATGTTTCGTAGGCTGAGCCCGCCAGGCACCCCTAGGACTCTGTTTCTTAAATATTCCTCTAGTTTAACTTTTTTGTTTCTGTCCATTTGGGCAATAACCCTGGGTTTTTTAAGGTATGAGTTGTCGGCAGTTAACAGGGCCATGAAATAAATTTCCTGGCTATTAGAACACATGAGAACAGAAACCCTACTGGGTTTCGGTTCCATGCCTACTTATGTGTTTGTTGGCTTGCAATGTAAAATGGGTCCTTTGCTGTAGTTTATATTTCAGAATTCAGGAAACCTGTCCAATGAGTCTCCCATGGAACTCTTTGTATCTGAGAATCGTGTATTTCTGTCCTTACTCCTAGCCATTTTGAGAGATAGAAGGGTCAGGCTATTAAGCTGATAATGTCTTAAGTGCTTAGATAGTACTACATGGAAGAATTTTCGAAACATAAAATAAATCAAACCTTCCCATCTGCTGGCTAATCCAATAGACTCACTCATTCTTCCTGCTTCTGGAACAGCTGAATGTAGTGAATGCTCCTTGCATTGTGAGAATCAGCGTCTCCTTGAACAGGTGCAAGACAGGCACCATGAACATCTCACCAGGCCTTACAGGTGTGCATCTCTACCAAGGGACATTTATGCTCATAGAAATCATTACCTTTGTCAAAAACATTTATTATATCAGAGCCAGAAGGTGTGTGTCATTTTAAGTGAATGAGAATTTTCTACAAAGACTTAACATGTTAAGTGGAAGGTAGGATGGCATTTTTAAATGAGCTGTGAGCCAGGCCCCAGATGGCATGTGGAGGGAAGGGCGGTCAAGGGCCAACATGCCAAGTTCCAAGGTCACCTCATTAGCCACTCAAACGTCCACCCTAAGGCAGCAAAGTGAAAACAATGCCTCTTTAGGATCTTTATCCAGTATCACAGGAGGAATGCAAGCTTCCACCCAAACCCCAGTGTTTCTTCTTGGGATTACAGGCCCAAAGCCAAGTGTCTCATATGAAAGAAACACGTCCTGCATGCCTGTGGGCACAGCAGCACCGACGGGAAGGCAGGGGCCCCCAAGATATGTGCAAACCCATCAGCGCACAGCTCTAAGACGTGATTCCAGGCGGCGATCTCCGTCCCTTTTTGGACCACTTGCCTCCATTTCCGGCTGCCCCAGAGATTCACCTTCATCCCTTCATCCTGCTCCCTTCACTCAGATCCACATCGAGGGAAAACCCCCACAGCCTCACAACCACTGGCCGATGAGACGGTGTCCACTTCTCTAGTCCTTTGGTTCACCCCGTTCACGTCAAAGCGCACCTGACCCTCTGGGACTCATGGAGAAGTTGGTGTCTACCTGGACCTATAAGCTCCTCCTACTGGGGCAGCCCTCTGGCTTGCAGGCCTCGCCTCCTTCCATCATCCCTGGTTGTCCCCTGGCTGACACCCCGGCCCTAATTGTGTTCTCTGCATCCCTTCTATGGCGTCAAGTCTCCTGCATGCGGAAGCAGCGCGCCTGGATGGAGGGCAGATTTCACAGCTCGCTTGGCACATCACTGCCATAGCCCCCTCCCCAAATTCTCACTGGGGGAAGAAAAGGTAGCCCTCCAACTGAGAGAGCATTTCAGGAAAGAAAGGCCTTTCGGGCCAGCAAGCCACCCTGGGATGTCGGGGCCCAGGCCCTTCCCCCACAGCATGTGCACTTGTGAGGGAGCCTCCAGGTATCCAGAGGGAGCAGAGATGCAGGAGTGTGTCTTGCCAGCTGTCCTGCCGTCTCAGTCAGCCAGGGCCACTGTAGCACAATTCCTTCAGTAGCAGATGTTTGTTTATCCCATTTTGGGGAGCTAGAACTTCAAGATCGAGCATCTGCTAATTTGGTTCCTAAGGGAGCCCTCTTTCTGGCAGAGATGGATGCCTCCTCTGGGTGTCCCCACATATTGAAGAGATCTCTGGTCTCTCTCCCTCTTCCTGTAAGGGCACTAATCCTATCCTGGGGGTTCCACCTTCATGACCTCATATACACTCAATCACCTCCCAAAAGCCACCTCCTAGTACTATCCCACTGGGGGTACATGTGAATTCTGGGGGCACATGAACACTCGGTCCATAGCACCTGCTCACAACATGTGCCATGGAGAAAGGGGGACTTCCATCAGCCACCATGAGGTGACAAGTACATGAAGACTGTGGCCTTTGGGGCAACCAGAGACCTCTCCCTGACTCAGGCACCCACAGAGTCAGGGTGGGTGCTGCAGCTGTGGTGTCTGCAGGTGTGTGTGGGGAGAGGGGACACCCACACAGGGACAGTGGGGTAGGACTGGGAAAGGGGCCATGGTGAGGCAGGGAGCCCCACGGACAGACCTGTAGGGGTTCCTACATTGGTAGGAGAGGCTCAGAAGGACAGACCACGCCTTATTCCTGGAGCGGTGACCCGACCTGGAATCCTGGGGAAATGTGGGCTTTTATGTGTAGCGTGCCCGGGGAATGCCCAGAACAGTAGGTGTGCGGGTGGATCATCCAAGAACTGCCGGCACCAGGGAGGCTCAGCTGCAAGGGGAGTTTCTGGAAACAAGCAGGGGTGCTGGGATGCCGTGACAAGAGCAGGACTTGCCCTGGCGGAGGCAGCGTATGAGAAAGGAGAAAGAGCAGTGGCGCTCTCAGCTCTGCTGGACGCCAAGGCCACGTCTCCAGGAGAGGCAGCCGGCAGCCAGTTGCCTTCCATGAGGGCCACAGTGTCACCATGTTGGGACCGATTTGCACACAAGAAGCCTGAAAGCACAGAGGCTGGAAAAGCCAATGGCATCAATTCACTCAGGCAAAACCTAAGAGGGCAGGCATGCCCACGTCTGGGATTTTTACATCTTAAATTTTTTGCTTTCTCAAAACTCCCTTCCTAAAATTTTTTAAAAATATTTTTAAAGTTTTTAAAAAAGACTTCTAGTTTCAAGTAACATTAAGAAAACGTTGGACTAAGTCTTCTCCGATTTATATTATGTGAAACTGCCAGAACTCCACTTCATAAACACTGAAGGACAGACAGCCCCAGAGCAGGTAAATTTTGATAGTTGATAAAAGCAGCTCCCACGGTCTCAGACTAAACCGATGGGATATTTGACTGGCTTTAAGCCACTTCAAAGAAAAGGAAAATGCATTTCTCAGTGCAAATAAAGGAAGGTTTTGCTAAGACTAAGGAGATCTGGAGTCAGGTTCTTTCTCAGCACAGGCCATGCACCGACCCTGGCGGGTCTCTGTTCCCCTCTGATGGGCGCCCATCATCTCCCTGAGTGTCTTCAGGGCCCCTGACCCTGGGAGACGCCCTGCAGGAAAGGATTCCAAGGGAATGGCAGGGGGCCTGGAGGTCCCGCCCAAAACACCGACTCGGGTTTTTGGGCCCAGCCGCCTGGCCAGGGGCAGCCTATGCTACCTCCACGGAGCTAGCCCTGCCCAGAGTGTTCCTCCGGTAGATGCTGAGCTGCAGAAGCTTCTCAGCTTCTTCTGGTTCATGGAAAATTTCTTGCACATTTTCTGATGAAGCCTGTAAATTATGTTTATTTAAAAAGAAAAAAAAAGCAATTACTGTGCTTCGAATAGGTGCTGACTGGAAATCACATCAGTTGTGCCAAGAAAGGTCTTTCTGGAGAAGAGTTCACATAAAAAGAGAAATAAATATATAAATCCAAGGATCTGTTTCTACTTTAGAAGATGTGACCATCAAGGATGAAAACAGGCCTTAACTTCGCTAATTTCTCTATTTGCTACACATTAACTTTGTGTTGATAGGAACTGGGCAAAAAGAATCTGAATTCTACTGATTTTATTTTTTCCAGCCTGATCTGGGAGCAGAATTAAATTTTGAACTATCGGTAGCCACAGAAAACCATTTTGCAGAGGGATGTTTCCCTAGAATGAGTAGAGGTTTTTGTTCATATTCAGAAGCTGGGAAAATTCAGTTACTGAGTGTGCGTGGAAATCAGGAAAGAACCAGAATGGAAACACCTGAGCTACCTTGAAACAAGGGGTGACTTTTTAAAAATATAATGGAAAGCAGTGCTAGCAGGGATCCAAGGTCAGAATGCAGCCTCTCTGGGATGCTTGTATTTTTTTTCAAGATTTTTTTCTTAATTTATTCACGACAGACACAGAGAGAGAGAGAGGCAGAGACACGGGCAGAGGGAGAAGCAGGCTCCATGCAGGGACCTGGACATGGGACTCGATCCTGGGTCTCCAGGGTCACACCCTGGGCTGAAGGCAGCGCTAAACCACTGGGCCACCGGGGCTGCCCATGGGATGCTTGTATTTTAATTTTGTTTTTCAACCACACCCTTGAGTGTCCTAGTCTCTCCCTTCCTCGAACGGCCACTTAATTGATTCATTAATGATAACTTTTTAGAAATATGATTCTCAGTAGCGACAGTACACCGTTGTATCATTACAGAGGACATTTTGAAGGTATTTGGTGGATTGTATTGAAACCCCTGCCTCTCCCACCCCCACCGCGGACACAGGCCTCTGCTGTCGGCCCAACGGCCACTTCTTTGGAAAGACACTTCCTGACCTGTCAGAGTCATGGGGTGACCTTTCCCCCGTCGCACTTGTCCCTTTACATTTGTTTGCAGGAGTTGGTGATCATCTATCTCTGGGCGGGTGCCACTCTGACACCATTTTCCCCACGTCTGTGACAAAGCAGCCTCATCCTGGACATACCGCTAACCCGATGGTGGTGTCAATGTGGGTGGACCGTCCCTCATCTATATGATGGAGGGGGCGGGGAGGGATCCACACCATTGATTTCCCAGAGCTGGGAAAGAAACACGGCCGGCAGCTTCTACTATGATAGGCTTCGCTTATTTTTTTTTTCTGCCTCTAGTAGCAATCATTTTAGTAACACCTACTTGCAATCAATCAACCTTTCTGTTTCCAGGTAGAGTGGTTTCCAATGAGCCCATGGCATGGAAAAATAAGCAATGAAGAACTAAAGTATCCATATCATGACCATATCATGACGGGAAGGAAACACATGGACAAACTCTTTGGGGAGAGAACAAAGTTGCAAAGCCCAAACCATTTAGGGAAAGGACTTGTAAAGACTAGGGAAGCAGGGAATGGATGGAGTCGAGTGTTTGCGGGCTACATCCTGCCTTCCTAGGGCTGCACTAGATCTTGTCGCCAACGTCCCTTGAGCACACCTTCCTCTAATCCCATGGCTTTTAAAATGGCTTAATGGACGCACACATCACTAACTTTTAAAATCAGTGAGCAAGAATCCACTGAAACACTGGAACACCGCCTCTGGACGTGCACAGCCTTGGGTGTCCCCAACCCTGATGGGCTCCATCACGAGCCCGCTGGGCCCCCGGGTGCAGGTGCCCCCATGTGCCCCCCCCGCCAGCCGGGTCAGGTGTGCGGCTCTGTGTCCCGCTGAGCCCAGGAAGGGCGGGCTGGGGGAGGCTCCGCCACCAGTGCCTCACGCAGGAAGGGTTTTCTCCGTGTTTACTCAGCGGCAGGAGTGTTCGCCTCTACAGACAGAGACGGGAAGTGGCATCGAAGCTCCTCGGGGGCCCCCCACCGCTGAGGACGTGAAGTCTGCGCAGTAGTGGCCGCTCTAGCTGTGCAGGAGCACTTGGCAAACGCTCGCCCCTGAGCGACGTGACATGGTGGTGACCGAGTCTGTACGCGGGGGTGGGGACCGCGGGAGGGCTGTCGGGCTTGTGGGCCTTCCCGGCCGGCATCATGGAACTTTCTGGCAGGATTGGGATGCTCACGATCTGGCTGCAGTGCTTCTGCTTGGGGGGGAAGGTCACCCTCCCTGGGCCTGGTTTGGAGAGAACGTCAAATGTCCGGCTAAAAGAACAGCTCTAGTTTTAAGTGTTTCCCAAAAGTTAAAAGTGTGTATGTGTTTGTGTGTGTGTGTGTTACAGTATCAGAATCACGGGCCGTTCTCTACTTTCTACAGGTTTCAGAAATGTCCATTCAAAGTGGTGCGGGGACCACGTGGGGATTCACAGGAAGCCGACGTGGCCAGAGGTGGGCAGACCCCAGCCCCCCAGCCGGAGCGCGGCTCCCAGGATGTGGTGGAGAGACAAAGCCTTGGTGACGCCTCCCTTGCTTCACGGGTCCCTTTTCGCTCTGGCGCTTTGTACCCCTCTGCACAAAATTGTTCCTTTGTGTTCCTCAGCACGCCTCTTTGGTCTTTGATCCTGGGAGAAAGGTGGCCACAGTTCCTGAGTTCTGGACAAAGCTCTGCTGCACTTTCACAATGTGGACGGTCAAGGCTTTAGGCCCTGGCACCTCCAACAGCACTCGTGCCACACTTCTCTGTCTGTACTTATGCCCGTGCAAAAATACTTTATTTTCTTTGCTAACACTACCTTGTTCTGTCTTTTTCAGAGGCATTTGTGAGGCTCTGGTACTTTCAGAATTATGGTGTCTGTTTATTCTAAGAGAGAAGCTCTGTGCATGTCTCAAGAACATCGTGGCCTAATGTTACCTGTTTCTACAGATGCAAAGATATAGCTCCTGGGTGTGCTTATCGGTGGTGATGAAATCGCATCACAGCTATTTGCAGCTGATCCAATCTGCCTTCATTGCAAACTCCTGGAAATGGATCCCCTTCTGTTTCTCCAACACATTATACTTTAGGGGTTCAGCCACTTGCTGCAGCGCCTCAACGGAACCTGCAGACCCTACATATTAGCATCGCCCTGGCCTCCTCATGAAGGGAGCAAAACACAAGAAAGAAATCTACTTGGTCCCCAGTCCCTGCCTCTGGCAGCGGTAGAGTGACATGCACAGTAGCTAGAAAGCACAGTGGCCTCAGACTGTGAGCTCAATGCAAACAGAAACCACTCAAGGAGTCTTCAAGGTTCCCAAATGCATCAGGCTGTCCATTCTCCCCCCAACCCAAAACACAACAACATAGAAAGCCCAAAGCACCCACAATACATGTACGCACGCACGTTCAGACTGTGGTGTGGAGCATCTGGCCTAGTGATGCACAAGGGTACCAGTCCTGGAGCAGAGAGTGTATGTGGTCATGACCCCAGCATCCTGCCTCTGACCCCAGGCCAGACACCTGCCGTCCTCCACCTGGGGCTCTCACCTGCTGGGGGAGCATGTTTATGACTATAAAGACATTGCTGCCTGCCTGGTGCTAACGAGTTAGTGAACACACATGTGTAAGTATGTGGCAAGTCACCATTAACTGATAGCTGCTGGCTATGGAGGGTCACAGAGAAACACTAAAAAGTCAGAAATAAAGAGAACAGTATGTGATATAACAATGCATGATAAATCCCTGGTTTGTCAATTTTCAAAAGACAGAAAAAATGAAAGAGAAGAGAAAGGTCCAGAGCAACAAGAACAAGTAGCTAGTGTGCTTCCGACTGTGGCCGGGGTCCGTGTCCGGTCTCAGATCTGCATGGAAACCAGAAATTTTGGGGATCATCCCACCAGTCCTGCCCTGACAGCTCATGGCCTTCACTCAAATATCCCCAGTCACTTCAAAAATTGATTCTGGTAAAACAAAAACAAAAACACAAATGCTGCACACAGCCTCCATAAATACACACATAGGAGCACTGACAAGACAGGGTTATAGTGAATGGCCATGAGCTGATGATGAGCAGTGTGAACAGTGCCAGTGGCTGGAATTTTACAATCAAAGTGTTTAGTAGAGGAAGTAGAAAAGGAATATACAACTTGTTATATTCTTGCGTATGAAATACAAAAAGGAAAAAAATAAAAATAATAAAATAATAAAAAAGAAATACAAAAAGGGGCCAGTTGTTCGATGAATACACTATGAACTTCCAAAGTGGGGCGTTTCTGAGTAATCACAGGTGCAGAAAAGCCACATTATTTGGCAGAAGCACCCTCGGCCAGTCCCACATTCTGCTGTCAAAATTGACGCCCAAGTCTCAAACCAGGATGCCTCTCTGAGACTTCTCTAGTTGTGTCCCATCTTTAATAACTCAGAAGGGAGTCTTCCAGAAACAAAAATGAAAACCATGTAGGAAAAATGGCGAGTGTCCCCATTTAGAGGAGGGGTACGTGCCCCCCAGAGCCTCCTGCCCAGGAAGCCGGACGGAGGGCCTCAGCAAGCGGTTTCCAATTCCCTTCTCCTCCAACAACAACCAGAGCACATCCCTCCGAGCAAGCTCCATTTCTTAGCAAACTTCTTGTCCCGAAGCACTATTAGCTAACACACCGTGCTGTCCGCATGCATTCTTTTTTGCCACTTTAAAATATTAAACACTCTCTAAAGGTGAAGCATGAGTTTCAACAATTTTCCTTGGAAGATGACGTATTTTACTAACAAACCTTTGTCGTTGCCTGTGTGTTTCCAGACCAAAAGAAATCACAGTGGTTTTCTCTCCCACACTGAGTATTTGGAAGATTTGTACTGACACAGGCCAGGCCTGGAAGCCCTCTGTGTGACCACAGGCAGAGCGCAGATCTGAAAAGGACCATGGGCACCCATTTCTTTTGGCAAGGCACACTGAACGGCGCTCCCGACCCGCATTCCACTGAAGTTATTAGTCAAAGTAATAGTTTATTTTCTTCACCAGAAAAATAAACGTTGATGCACTCAGCACAGCGGTTCCCTGAGCCGCACGCGGGCTTTGTTTGACTTACGGAGGGCTCTTATTGAGAAAAATTATTCGGTAATGGATGAGGAGTCTGTGAAAACTTGTCCTGTACGACATTAATTTGCCAGAATTATATGGCATTGCCACTGAAAGGGACCACCAAGGGTTATCTGGGGACAGACGGGGCCAGAGGGGACCCGCCCGCCCAGAGGAGCGCCAGGGCCCAGGACGGCCTCCTCTGGCCCACGGCCCACCGCCACCAGCAGTGAGAGCTGCCTTCCGTGGGAAAGGACGGCTGCCTGCTTGAAACAAACAGACGACTGGATCGATTTGTCCAGGTCGCATGTAAACAGGAATAACCCTCATACAGGCATGTCAAACGCGGGCCGGGTCCCGGCCACGACACGAGCCCTGGATGGTTAGCATTTACAGCCGGGGTACTAGTTACTCATGTAGACAAAATGTTGCTCAGCTTCATTTGGGACTCACATCACTGTTGCTTTCAACATAGGCAGCATCTTCGATGTCGAGGATGAAGCTTCACCTGGCTGCAACATTACCTGTCTTGCAACAGAATCTTGAAAAATCTAATGAGGCACTTTCTCTAAGAAATGAATTTCATGCAACTTTCTTGCAAGGTATGTGATGGTCACATCACATACCTCTCCTCCTTTGTCACCAGCTTGTGGGCTTCCCCGTGACACTTCCCCGGACACCCCGCACCCCTTCCTTTCTGGAGACACAGTACAGGTGCTCCCGAATCCAGACACTCACTGCCAAGTCCCAGGGAGGTGGCCCAAGCCCCAGCACTTTGCCAGGGCCCAGCTCCATTTTCCCCATGGACACGGGGGCAGCGCTGTCACCAGGAGATCCTGTGGGTGCCGCTAGCCATCAGCTTTGTGTCACCAGAAAGAGGAGGCATGGTCATCAGATGCCCAAGGGCTTCCTTCTCTAAGAGTGAATTGTGGTCCTTCCTCCTCATCCTCCTCCCAGGTCTTTGGCTGTTTGCAGGCCACCATGGCAGGACAGAGATGCCACGTCCAGCCAGGACCCTGGCAAAGGGACTTGCTTCCTGCCTTTCTCTCCAACAGGCCCTAACTGTGAACAGAAACACAGGAGCAAGGGAAGCAGCCACAGAAGACATGGTGTCCCAGGTCTCAATGCCACGTCCTGGGGCCAAGGGGCTGGTCCCCATCAACATCAGTGCACACTTCACGCTGTCCTGGGCCAGATACAAACTCCAGAACCAGGTTATTGCACCAGGCCCGTCTGGCCCAGAGCACCGGCCAGTGATGGACACACAGGCTGCCCCTAAGACAGGCCTAGGGCAGATTTCCAGGGCAGCCCACCTGCCCCGTAGATGGTTCTCTAAGACCCAAACAGATGGAAATGCAGCGTGCCTACATTATGCAATTCCTGCGCCATCTCTACATGATAGATGCTGTGGTGTTTTGCACAATATTACCATTTCAACTAAAAAAAAGTCCTCAAGATTATCCATCTTCAAAATTAAAATATACATGTATGTGGATTCAATTTATTCCATTAGATTCAGTTTATTGTAAATTAAAATTAGGACTGTGTGTTGGGAGGGGTAACAGATTTGAAGCTTTCAGGGGAAGTTAGAGAAGGTTGTGGCATATGCTAATTCGGTGAGGTAGGAGCCCAAACCCCAAAACCAGGAAAGCTCAGCAGCTGCCCTTGGTTCTGAGAACTGATGTCTTCTGCTCCCCCTTCCTGTCGGAGCTCTCTGACCGCACACCCCGCGTGGCAGACAGTTCTTGATGGCCCCTCTGAACCCAGGGACGGAGGACAGAGCTGATGTCACTGGCGCAGGCAGGACTGATTCAGGGTCCTATGGGAGAAAGGGCTGCTCCTTCCCCAGAGCCACTGCCTGGGTCCCTGGGAGCCGGGTTCTGAGCACCATTGGTCCTCAGAGCTCAGCAGCCCCTGCACCTCCGCTGGGCGCCTCGGAGCCCCAGGGGACCAGAGCCCCCCTCTTCCCAGTGCGGGTGAAGCTCAGCGCGGGCCCTGGGGGCATGGGGGCCCTAACCCCAGGGCTGGCCCGCACCCCGCTGTGGGCGGTGATGAGCCACCTTCGGACCGCAGCCCCAAACCCAGCGGCGACGTGGGCCAGGCCTCTGGCGTGGCGGGGCCACCTCTCCCATCTCCCCTCCCGTCACAGAGCTGAAGGCTTAAGTGCTTTTGTGTTTAGTCAATTGTAAATAGTCTCGGCTATAGCATTTCTAAACACGATGGCAAGTGTTTAGCTTTTCCCGGAGTGACACGGGGCCCTGGGACCGCCGGGCCAGCCCTGGACGCTCGGCTGCGGAGCCAGTGCCGGCCAGTAGGGCCCCCGGTGCCTCGTCCCATTGCAGCCCGTCCGCTCCGGGAGCCCCGGTTTCCGAGCCAGCTGCAGGCTCTCGGCCCAGCCCGGGTCGGCTCTCGGGGCGCAGTACCTGCCCCCCACACGACACAGCCCCACGGCCCCTCCACCCCAGAGGGTCCCGGACCCCGGACAAGGTGGCCATCAAGCAGAGCGGAACCACAAGAGAGACGAAGGAATGACCTTACGCCCCGGGAGGCCTAGCTGAAAGTAAAAGAAACCCACTTTCCTCTGGGTTCATGAAAAATTATTCAAAACACACCCAAGAAGTTGTTGTATTTGGGTAAATAAGGGAGGCCTTGCTGCATAGAGAATCCAGTGTGTGTGTGGTGGGGGGAGCCTTGTCTCCAGTGCGTGGAGCACTTCTTTGGATTAAAACTAAGCGTCTTTTTTATGTTGTGATAATTGCCGCATTTACTTCATTTAAATAAAGAAAAATATCACACTGTGATGGAATTTAAACTGTGGAGAGACTTTCATCTTTGAACAATTACACCATATTTTAACATATTAAGATGCAATTAGCAGAGTGGAATATTTCCAGAGCGTTGGCTTCTAATATTTTCTGAATAATTTCTTTAAAATGTTTTTTTCCTTATTATGCTTTCCTGTGGCTTCTATAATTATTTTAATTATCAGTTCCAGTGGGTGTTTCGCAGGCCAGGCTGGGCGTAGCCTTCCAGCAGGACGGGTCCCTGGCTGAGGTTAATGCGGTCACCTTCCTGCCCACATCATCTGCGCCCTGAGGGAATGGGTCCCCACTGAGAGGGACACTTTGTGACTCGTGGCTTCTACTCCCCCATCTCCCGTCATAACCAGAGAACGTCTGGCTATGTCCAAATTATCACACATGAGGAAAAAAAGGTCTTAATTTCAAAACAAGTTTTATAATGCATATCTACCTAGTGGAGGGGGGTTGGAAATCCCTGAGTACCTCGTGAAGGTCTATTAAGGAGATATTACAGTCTTCAGAACTTTTTGCCTAGAGGGAAACTGTCCTTTTCTTGCCAGTGCTTGGGTATTTGTTGTCAAGAGTGAGTTCTACATTTGAAATGGCAGCTGCTGGAGGGAATTCCACACATATGACCACTGTTCTGAAGCAGATCCTGCAGTGGGAGCATGGGGAGGCTGCGGGGAGGCTGCGGGGAGGCTGTGGGGTGGGCCTCCAGTGTGCTATGTGGGGCCAGAACGCCCCTGGAGGCCTCTCTTCCTCTGTGGCTTCAAGCACTAATCTCGATGTGTGCTGTTCTTGCTATGATATGGCCAAGACACTGAAATCTACTGAGTTCATACTTTGCACCAAAAATAAATAAATAAGCCAGGGAGTGTCTGATTAACTGGGATACACTACCCAAGTCCTGTGGGAGGAGCAGCCTTTCCTGTAGGATGAGGATGTTTTTCCCACACACATGTGGGGTACAGGTGTCACCATCCTACATGCTGATTTTTCTTTTCTGTGAGAAAATAAAACTTGAATATTACATCCCATGTTGCCATAAAGAAGTAGAACCAGTCCTCGCTGTTCTGAGCTGGAGCTCCAAAATGTGTTTTTGGGAACTAGGAAGCCAAGAACAAAGGAGGTGCTGGAGATTTTCAGAACCCAAGCCCTCCGGCGCATGATGGGCTGACCCTGGGCTCTGGATGAATATTTCTCCTTCCCTGGACCATGCCTGGGGCTCTCACATCCTAACATGAAGTCAATCAAATAGTCAATAAACTCGTATCTTTGAGAAAATAGTCAATCAATCCTGAATAAAATTACTGAACCTTCAACAAATTATTCTCTTCATGCAGAAAGATCAGGATCTTCCTCTTTAATTGACACCAAATATCTGTTTTCTCTTGGGTCAGGACGTCTCCCATCTGGACAATGGGCACGGTGTGCAGCGCTTGGTTTGCACAGCAGAATTTTGAATCAGAGGGTTGGGTTTTGCTACAAATTCTTCAGGTAAGTGTTGCCAACATCAGTCTACCTGAATGAAGTGTCACTGAGGTGTTCTGAGAGTCTTTCTCCCAGAAGGGCCGAGGCAGCCTATAGAGCTAACATTTTCAACACATGCTGTGTCCAGGTGTGAGCTCATCATTCACATGCACCATCCATTCTGTCTTTACAGCAATGCCATGTGGCTAAAGCCCCATGACTCCAGGCTGGAGATACAGACCGTTAGGTTCTCACAGCTTCACAGACCTGCCTAAAGTGACACAGCTTAACGTCGACACTGGATTCTCTGGTTCCCTCGCTCTGCAATCTTCCCTGTGAGTTATCCTGCACGACACCGATTGGTAAGAGGCGCACGTTCACGTGTGAGGATGCACAGGACAGGTTGAGTCTGACGCAAAAGTTAGTGGGAAGTAGCCCAGCGAGGCTGCTTATTTCATGCCATGGAGATAAGAATGGGCTGCGTGCTTAAGTCTTAAACCAGGGTAAGTGAGGATCACAGATTTTCCTTCTCAAAATGTAATAGAAGGCATTAAAAAAATTAAAAGATAAATAAACATGGACAAACAATTCAAAAAGGAAAGAAATGGTCTGGGGGAAAAGTAACAAAAAGGTCCCAACAGGGCACGGGGGTGGCTCAGTGGTTGAGTGTCTGCCTTCGGCTCAGGGCGTCATCCCAGGGTCCTGGGATCGAGTCCCACATCGGGCTCCCTGCAGGAAGCTTGCTTCTCCCTCTGCCTGTGTCTCTGCCTCTCTCTCTGTGTCTCTCATGAATAAATAAATAAAATCTTAGCAAAAAAAAAAAGCTACCAACACCTCTGGGGACTTTCCCAATAATTTCCAAATCCTGATAAAGGGTTTCCACCCATACTCCACTGACCAATTTGGCCATGCTCACAAGTGAAAATGCATGATAACCTTTTACTTTTATCTCAGAAGAATATAGTATTACCCAGCTCTGTTCAAGAAGTTCACTGGGTGGTAACCATTTAACAAGCTCTATATGGTGATAACACAGAGACAAAATCACACCGCAGGTTCTTTGATAAGCAATATCAAAAATACAGTTGGATATGTGACTCTTTCTTCAACATCTTCATATGTATTCACATATTTAGAAGTATTTAAACATTTGGCCAAATTGACAAATTCTATGCATGCTTAGATAAAACTGACAATGTTATTAAATAATTTGAGAGACTGAGGCAACTCTTAGAGTTGACAGGTTAAGAAAAATGCCTTTGATTTATTTCGATTCTATTCTTCATCCAGTCTCACTCGTCTTTTATATTCCTACCAGGTGGCTCCTGCTAACCCTCTCCCCATCGTGGCACTCCCTGTTGCAAGCCCTCCGTCTGTCTCTCCCCGCCGACCCCACTGATATAATCACAGGCTCCATTGTTGGCTCTGCCAGTTGGTGCTGTGTGATGTCGTTTCCGGCTGCTTACCTCGTTGAGCCTCTGTGTTCTCATAAATCCAATGTGATAATATTTACGTTGGATATGTTTCAGCCCATTGAGAGAATCTACTAAGACACTGTTGACCTCATTCAACCTTCGAGAGCCCCCCTCGTGCTGTTCCAGGCAGGAAGGCTGGAGCCAAATAAATGTAGCTGAGTCCAATGGGTGCATGAGGCTGACCACAGGGCGCATGGGTGTCAGGGGGTGACAGGAGGCGGGACAGTGGGACCTCAGGTAGCTGGCAAGGATATTTGGTCTCTAACAGGTGATGTTTGAACTGATAATGGAGGAAGGGAGGGGACAAGCCCTGCACATATTTGGGGGAAGAACGTCGCTGACAGAGAGAACAGCAACATCCTAACAAGGGATATTGTATCATTAAATGCAGAAGTCATTATGAATTATTGCAGTGTTTTCAATACAATTGTGCTGTACCAGAGGTTTGTGTGTGACTGGTGACTTATTGAAGAAAGTTTATTAGGAGTAGAACTTAGATGCAAAGTAGAAGAGTGCTTTTGAGGATCTGCATTCACATCGCCAGCACACTCAATTATTTTTTCCTTAATTTGCCTCCCCAAGTGTCCATGTATAAGAATTTACATTTCCTGTGGGATCTCTGGGTGGCTCAGCAATTTAGCACCTCTCTTCAGCCCAGGGCGTGATCCTGGGGTCCTAGGATCAAGTCCCACATCGGGCTCCATGCATGGAGCCTGCTTCTCCCTTTGCCTGTGTCTCTGCCCCTCTCTTTCCCTTTTTCTCTATCTATCATGAATAAATTTAAAAAAAATTTACATTTCCTAGCATCTTAAATATAAAAACTATGAATGATTCCCAATGTGGTAAGAGATTTGTGGTAATCCCTATGACTTACATTTGTATTTTTTCTTTTCTCTCTCTTTTTCTTTTTCTTTCTTTCTTTCTTTCTTTCTTTCTTTCTTTCTTTCTTTCTTTCTTTCTTTTTCTTTCCTTTTTTGTTGGTTCACTGGTGTGGTTAAATAATTCATGTATATTTGCTTGTATATAAAGACTGCCATTTTTTTATTCTTATGCTTTTTTATTGCTTTTACGAGTTTATATACATAAAGACTTTTAAACACCATTTGTAGTATTTTCTGATTTGTCATGTGTCTTTTAACTTTATGGTATTTTAGACAAATAAAAATTTTACATTTTTGTAACGTTAAACCTCAGTAGTTCCCTCTGCAGTACATTATTTCAATTTAGTGTTTAGAATGGCTTTGTCCACTCCCCACCCCCCATTGAGGTTTTAGGTTCCAGTACTGACACTGAAGACTAATCCACCTGTAACTTCTCTTGCCTAATCTCAACAAGGAGAGATATAATTGTTACTGTTGTTTTCACTATTTTATGGCACATCAGTCCACCCACACCTTCTATCCTCTAGTTTTCCCCTTCCTCAATCCCACACCTTCAAATGGCATGGACCTGAAGGCATCTGTCCAAATCCTCTTGTTTCATGTACAGAAGATGCTAAGGTTTAAAGAACATGGCCCATGCCTGGCCCTGAGGCTGAAACTCCTGCTGCTCGGGCTGGTCATAGCTTTAATCCTCGAGGAAGCTCCTGTCTGAGGTTTGGTCACTGCAGAGCCGGGTTCAGGGGACAGGGAGACAGTGGGGCCTCCCCAGATGCATCTATGGGTACAGCCTCACCCCACGGGGTCCTTTTGTGGAGAGTGTGGCGGATCACCCAGAACTCTCAAAACTGGAGGTGCTGCCAATAAATGCGCAGTAGGACACTTTCCCAGAGCTGGGTTCTGAAGCTTTGAGGTGCCCCCAGCACCTCTAAAACCAAATGCCTACGACACAAGGAGGCTTGCAGAGCTGAGTGTATTTGTTCTGGTCTTTGACAAGAAGGGAGGATGCATTTTATTTAAAGTTGGCTAGAAAATAAGATCATGAGGCATGCCCTTATTTTGTGATGTTATTTTGACATTTTCATATTCTAATAGAAGTGCTTTCTGAATATGTATTTAAATGTATCGAGGAAGATGGCATATGCTTCCCTGATAATATTGTTCAGCAACTTATAAGAAATTCAGTTGGGATCTTCCAAATTATATGATTCAAAGGCGTGGTGGTTCTTCTCCTTCTCTTTCCCCTTCCTCTTTTGCCTCTTCTTCCTTTTTTCTTCTTTTTACTTCAAAGTAAGCTTCTTTTCAGATTTGTTGGAAAAGTAATTTATGCTAATTCAATATAACTAAGCAAATAATTATGAAAAGTTCATGTCATGCTTCAAAGTGTCTTGTAATAAAGTTGCACTAGGCAACCAAACTTATTTAGAATAAATTAATATTAATTTATATATATTACATGTACTTTCATGTAACACATTATATCTGTGATATTCAAAACCGTATGCAAAGTTAATATAACACTCATGTAAGAAGATAACTCTTAAAATAACATTTTTCTACATAAATACTAGATAGATGTTAATAGGGAAAAAGGAATCTGTTCTTTTAAAGTATGTATCTTGGTAATCACCATAAGATCATTTAAAAATATAACCGAGTTTGATATTTTGTTTGTCGTGAAACAGATTGCAAATGGTTATAATTTTTCTGAAATTAAAGTGATTAGACCCTCTTATTTGAAAAACATTATCTTTGATGCAGCTGCACAATGAAATATCTACATCATGAAGTCTGTGTTTTCTTACAATTATCCTTTTCTTCCTTGAAAAACAAATTTGAAAAAACTTAAGCAGCATGGTAGGAAGTCAGCACAGCCACCACGTCAACTGCCCTGTGGGCTCCATGAGGCTCCTCTCCTGCACCCGGACCCCTTCTCCATCCTCACCTTGTGAACTGGCTTGCTGACCTCCTCTTCCACAGGGCGGTCCCTGCGAGTCTGGCCCTTCTGTTCCTCCTCTCACTCACTCCCCTGAAGCTCCTGGAGGCCCAGCAGCTGTCCCAGGTTTCGTTCCTCTAATGGGGAAATTCAAAGATGCTTCCAGGGCCATAACCAGGTCCCAGTCTCACCATCTCTGCAGGGGGTGGTGCCGAGGCCTCAGCCCCCTCCATGCCCAGCATGAATGTGGGAGCAGTAGCAGGTGGGTGAGTGAGACCTGCCCCCTTTCTCTGGCTCCTCCAAGACACTGGGTCTTACCGTCCTTGGTTTTTTTCTACAGAGGACCCTGCATAATCTCCAGGATGAGTCTGAGCTTTTGGAAACGAACGGCCCACCCACAGATTTCCCTGAGATGAAAAGGCATGAGTCTACTCTCCACTCTTAAGGGTGAAAGGCAAATAGAATATACAGTAATAAAAAATACAGTAATATTGTAAAATAGTATTCACCCATCACCCCGCGTATTTCCTCTCATTAGGGAAATACACAAAGGCAAGTAGAGCCCAATTTGTTTGCAGAACATCTGCTTCCATGGAAAAGCCTTCTCTCTAGAGAAGGTTATTGGGAAAGCATACAGATCTGAAGTGTCAGAGAAGAGGTGATCCATGGTGGATTTAGTAGCAGTTCTGTGTTGGTATCTTCCAACTTATTTTCCTGAGTCCTCACCTGATTGAAACAATGACTTAGAAGGCTTTGGCAACAAAGGAAATGACACAAAAAGAAAACCGTATATCTCAAATGCATGCTATTTATTGGTACACCCACCTTACACAAGTCCTGATCTGAAAATGCAAGCTCCCCCTACAAGAAGCGGGGAGTGTACCCACTGGGCAATGGACGGTGGAACCTACAGAGTTAAGAAATGGGATATAGGATCTGGGGGCATCACAATGCCAGACTTCAGGTTGCACTACAAAGCTGTGGTCATCAAGACAGTGTGGTACTGGCACAAAAACATACGCATAGATCAATGGAACAGAACAGAGAAGCCAGAAGTGGACCCTCAACTTTATGGTCAACTAATATTCGATAAAGGAGGAAAGACTATCCATTGGAAGAAAGACAGTCCCTTCAATAAATGGTGCTGGGAAAATTGGACATCCACATGCAGAAGAATGAAACTGGACCACTCTCTTTCACCATACACAAAGATAAACTCAAGGTGGATGAGAGATCTAAATGTGAGACAAGATTCCATCAAAATCCTAGAGGAGAACACAGGCAGCACCATTTTTGAACTTGGCCACAGTAACTTCTTGTAAGATACATCCACGAAGGTACAGAAACAAAAGCAAAAATGAACTATTGGGACTTCATCAAGATAAGAAGCTTTTGCACAGCAAAGGATACAGTCAACAAAACTAAAAGACAACCTACAGAATGGGAGAAGATATTTGCAAATGACGTATCAGATAAAGGGCTAGTCTCCAAGATCTATAAAGAACTTATGAAACTCAGCACCAAAGAAACAAACAATCCAATCATGAAATGGGCAAAGGACGTGAAGAGAAATCTCACAGAGGAAGACATGGACATGGCCAACATGCACATGAGAAAATGCTCTGCATCACTTGCCATCAGGGAAATACAAATCAAAACCACAATGAGATGCCACCTCACATCAGTGAGAATGGGGAACATTAACAAGGCAGGAAACCACAAATGTTGGAGAGGATGTGGAGAAAAGGGAACCCTCTTACACTGTTGGTGGGAATGTGAACTGGTGCAGCCACTCTGGAAAACTGTGTGGAGGTTCCTCAAAGAGTTAAAAATAGACCTGCCCTACGACCCAGCAGTTGCACTGTTGGGGATTTACCCCAAAGATTCAGATGCAATGAAACGCCGGGACACCTGCACCCCGATGTTTCTAGCAGCAATGCCCACAATAGCCAAACTGTGGAAGGAGCCTCGGTGTCCATCGAAAGATGAATGGATAAAGAAGATGTGGTTTATGTATACAATGGAATATTACTCAGCCATTAGAAACGACAAATACCCACCATTTGCTTCAACGTGGATGGAACTGGAGGGTATTATGCTGAGTGAAGTAAGTCAATCAGAGAAGGACAAACAGTGTATGTTCTCATTCATCTGTGGAATATAAATAATAGTGAAAGGGAATATAAGGAAAGGGAGAAGAAATGTGTGGGAAATATCAGAAAGGGAGACAGAACATAAAGACTCCTAACTCTGGGAAACGAACTAGGGGTGGTGGAAGGGGAGGAGGGCGGGGGGTGGGGGGGAATGGGTGACGGGCACTGAGGGGGGCACTTGACGGGATGAGCACTGGGTGTTATTCTGTATGTTGGTAAATTGAACACCAATAAAAAAAAATTTATTAAAAAAAAAAAAGGATTGGGATATAGGAACATCCACTCATGTCTGAGGGCAGAAGCGCTCCTTCACCGGGTTGATGGGAAAGGACCACAGAGAGAAAAATGAAGCCACTATACCAGGGTGTCCATCCCCTGATCAGTGGTAGGAGTCTGCGTGGGGAACATGATATCGTCCCCAGTGGCTGAGCCTTCAAGAGCATTGTTGTTTAGAAACGTTACCAGGATAGATGCTGCCTTGAGTCACCAGAAGCATCGCAGATAGATAACCAGGGGCAGTGTGCTTGCTGGAAAGCACCAGAAGCTGCACATTCTCCTGAATCGTGGAGCAGAAATGACTCGTGTCTGGTCCCCTTTCTTACAACCGATAAATTAGGCTCAGATGTCCTATAGGGTTTGCATTGCAAATGCTCTCGAGTTGTTTCTTCTTCGTCTTCAAACTCCTCTGCTCCGGAGGGGTTTTCTCTTCCATATTTGCTTATCCTGATGTTTCCCTTTGCATAAACAGCAATCCCATAATCCTGCGGATCAAAGAGCGCCGGGTTTATTGACTGACTTCCTGGTGTCAGAGGTTAGGACGCACTGTCAGACACAGGGGATATTAAGAAATAAAAAGGGTTACTAATATGAAAGCGGGGGATAAAATACAGGCACCAAAAGGGATCTTTAATGCTCTAATAATCAGCCACACTAGATTTCATATGCGGCTCTGGCAGCCGCGCCAGTAACCTGGATAAAAAAACAAATCGTCCCCAGCTCCGTGGATCACATCGGGGAGATGCTGCCCTCTGCACCTGCAGCCCCAGAGGCAGCCGAGGGGGGCTGGGGTGGGGGGCCCTCCATGGGCCACTTCACAAGTGAAGATTGGAAGACGGACAGGCCAAGTGACTCGCCCAGCTCAAGCCGCATATAGATTGACTTAATGCCCCCTCTGTGTGCCGGAGGAAAAAGAAAAAAAAAAAAAAAAAACACGACAGCTTATCTAATGCCAAGCCTGCTCGGCAACAGAGCTGTGGAGAATTTGTATCACAACTATGGTGGAAGATACCTGATGCCCATGTTTGGTTATTGTGCCAATATTTTTCATTAGCCTGATTAGACCACATCGGTCTGCTGCTTGGAGATTGTCATCTCTATTCACTGCAAGACCTTGAAATGGAGTCAAGGGGGGAGCAGGAGGCACCAACCATGGACCCATCTCCAAACCCTTGAACACGCCTGACACAGGCAAAAGATTAGGTGGCAGTTTTGTACGTCTGACCATCGAAGCACCTTGCCCAGGCCCCACGGTCTGTAGACATATAGCCCAGTGACATCTGTGCAGGATGCAGGGTGTGTATCTGAGACTGTGTGTAAATGTGTGTGCCTGTGTATGTGTGCATTTAGTGTGTGTGTGTGTGTGTGTGTGTGTGTGTGTGCGCTGTGGTGCGTGTGGGATGAAGGGAGAGGTTGGGAGACACCCCGTAGTATTTAGTACTCTGTACCTCACTCATGCTCTCAGTACGAGCACCTACTAAAGGTCAATCAAGAGAAAAGTACTTTCCTTGGAGTAAGGTTTCCTGGGTCTTCACTGCTCCAGACTCCCTCACATGAGGATCACACACATTCCCTAGAGGTCTAGACTCTACATCAGCAACACGGAAGGCTACTGTCCTGCAGATAGCCATCAAGCAGTGTCTCCCTGGAGATCGAGTAGTGAGCAAACTCCTAAGTGATGGTGCACCTTTCTGCAGGCAATGGAGCTTCTCCTTCTGAGACCTGATCACTGTTGTAATTTGTGTCCTATAGGATCTTCTCCAATAAGCCAAGTGTATCCCCAATGCAGAGCCCATCTTCCCTGCCCACCCCTAGGGACCTGGGGCCTACTCTTGCAAATACTCAACACAGGCCAGTCCATACATTACCTGGAGCTTGCTCCTTTAGTCTGTGAATCGCTATAGGGTCAGGACACGAGTGTTCACCATTGTCCCACCAAGTCTTGAGGTTGGCCCAGCATATTATAGATGCTCAATGCTGCCATGGAAAAAACTCTCCCTCCCTCCTCCCTTCCTTCCTCCTTCAACAATTGAAGAGTTTACATGGTAACCATTTACCCCAGACTTCATTCCAGCTCACTGACAGGTTTGATTTGACCCACAGAGTGCTTTCTTAAAAGCACATTTAGATCGGTTGCCAGGACTGTTTAAGTGAGATATTCCATATTTAAAAATCTAAATGCCTACCTTTTTTTTAGCAAACTGTGCATTCTGGCCATGTTGGGTTTGCTATCTGCACGGGTGGAACCAGCTTCTTTTAGGTGTGGGCAGTATATTCCATGTGGTCGTAGTACCACTGGCCCCCATCAGCCCTCTGATGGCCCCTGGCCACTAAAACAACTGTGTTTGCCACCGTAAGCTGATGAATGAGAGTGACTATTGTTAATGGGGCTTTATATCCACAGGACCTCATCCAGGGCCTGGCACAGAGAAGACAGCTAATTAACAGTTTTTGGATAGATAAATGAGTTAATGAACTAGTGCTCAAACTGTGTGCCCTATACATTACTATCTACACCAACATAAAAAAACAGGTTAAAATTAAAAAGCTGTCTTATTATTACATGTAGTCATACTCTGCTGAAAATAGTAATTTTTGTTAACAATTGCATAAATTATTGTATAGCCTGCTGAACTATGTAGAAGATATTCAATATAAAGTTTAATCTAAAAATGTTTGTACTAAGTAGGCTTCCAAAATCACCACCTGCTCCTCTGCTTCTCTTTCTTGTAACATCTGAGTTGATGTAAGCATCTGAGGTCCAGCACACATTATGCAATCCTGGGTAATGCAAATGCTCATGAGTTAATGTGCTATTCATGTTGGAATCACACAAACTTGTGTGAGTGGTGGGTACCAAGTGGGACTGTGTCTAATGAGAGACTCTGTTCCTGTTCTAAAGACATGGTTCCTACAACTGGTTGAATCCAGAATTGCCTATAAACCCTCTTACTACCCTGCCTACCCATGCCTGTGGCTGCTGAAATAGTGTAAAAATGGGCCATTTCCCACATTTTGAACATTTCCCTGCATCCTAGATCTGTGGCTCTCCCAGTTTTTATCAGCGTACTATTTCTAGAGATTGTAGAAGTGTGACCTAGAATGTACAACTTGGTTATTGGAAGACTGAAGCATGGCATTCAGTGGACATTTAGTGGGTTCCTAGTGCCAAGAGTGAATACTGCACTGGGCCTGGGCTCCAAGGGTAGAGAGATTTTGACCCCCACTTTCAGAAAGTGTAAGTGTTGGGTTTGCTTATCCTTGTAGATCCAGGTCCTAACCCATGATGTATCCCTAATTAATGCTCAATAGGCACTGATTAGATAAACTTATAAATGTGGGGGAGTTTGGGGTTGATTTTATAAGCAAAAGCAACTCTTGGTCTCTGGCTGTTGCAAGTGACAAATAAATCTGGATCCTGAGTCAGAAACCACATATTTATCTTCCAAAGTTAACCATTTATGATTCTAAGGTTGACCCCATGGTATTACCCCTTCACCAAGTAACCCACAGTCAACGGGTGTGTGCACTGTTTTTCTGCTACTTGAAGACAATGAGCCAAGTTCTGAACCAAGGTGACCCCATGGCTACTGGAAGTCAGGGTGCAGATTCTCTAGGAAAGATGTGCCAACTTCCTGCAATCTTCACACATGAGTGAGATGGTCCATCCGTCTCAGCAGAAACGCTGGAAAAGGTTCAATCCCACTGCCTTGCTATGACAACAGGGGTCTTTCTAACACAGTGATGCTGGCAAAGCAGGTCCCAGAAAGCTTCAACTTAGAAGCAAATGCTTGAAGGACAAGTTCCTCCAGGAGGAAACTCAAAGAAGGGATATGGGACCACCCAGGGCCTGACTCTGGGGAAACCCTCAAGGAAATGAAGAATAAAATGAAGCCAGCAACCAGAGAATGTCAGTCCTGGTTGGGGGGACAGGGCAGTAAGAGTCCCTCCCACACTCCCACAAGCTAAGGTCCCCAAGGCCATGTCTCATATGCAGGTATGGGTGAGTGACTGCAAGCACTAGCTATTGCAGTTTTACTGAAACGACACTGTTCCTTGATGAGAAGACCTTCCCACACCCTGGATCTGGAAACTCACACACAGAAGGTGCTAACCGAGGGCATGTTTGAGTCAAGAAAAGCTTGGATGACCAGAGTCCCTGGAGCTCCAAGATGTCTAACCAAGGGTTTAAAGTTCCATCCAAAGCCTGGCCTGCTTGTTTGTGGGTCCACTGGGCTCCCTGATCCAGGTGCACATTGCCTGCAAGGAGAGAACTGGAGCTGCTCCTCCCCCACGGAGAGGTCATGCACGTCAATCATCCTTTACTGAACACAATCACGATGTGATACACCACTGAGGGAAGGTGTCCCTGTTGGAAAAAGAGCCACCATGAGCAGATACCTGAAAAGTTTTTCACTTTTATTATTCATTACCATTACACCATACAGAGAAAGTAACTTACAAGCAAAATATGTTTTTTTCATAGCATTTTAACACTGACAGGCTCTATCAGCTCTCAGATGTAATTCAAATAAATACTACTGAAATTTTATATTTAGTTAAATGCAAAAAAAGCCTCAGTCTCTGCATGTCTTCCTTCTGGGAGGGTTTTGTGGTACTAATATGTGTAGACCAAGAGCAGTGAAATCTGCTATGTTTGCTCTTGATGTTATTGCTGAGCGGCAAGAAAGGAATTTTAGTTTTATACAATCCACCATTTATGACAATTAATTGGTGTATGGACTGGTTGTTTGTGTCTCACCTAAAACTCATATGTTGAAATCTTACCCCTCAATGTGATGGCATTTGGAGGTGGGGGCCCTCAGGATGCAATTAGGTCCTGAGGGTGGAGCCCTCATGAATAGGCTCAGTGCCTTCTAAGAGAGCCCAGAAAGCCCTGTCCACCTGTCTGCCATGGGATTGCACAGCAAGAGGACAGCCGTCTACAAACTAAGAAGGAGTCCTCAGTAGCACAGTCTCTGCTGGAGCCATGGTCTCAGATCTCCAGCCTCCATGAATGTGAAAAGTAAGCATCTGTTGTTTAAGCCTGTGGTATTTCTATTCTAGTGCCCAGACTGACAAATACAGTTACACGATGAAGCTAAAATAGAAGCTCACGTTGCAGAGTGCTAATACCATGTGAGGGGCTCTTCTGAGTGTTTGCCACGTATTTATCATCACGAAGGCCCTAGAGAGCAGTGCTGTTATGGAGAATTGGGTTTTGTTGACTTTTCTAGATCCCCAAAGCAATGGAAACTTGTGGTGAAAAATCAAATCATGGGTTTTCTATACATTGATTTGTATTTCTAGAAAATGAAAAAATACACATACACACATGCATATATGTATGTAGATACATAAATACACAAATACATGTAAAGTTTTAGACAACAAGTCATAATATTAAAACTTCTTCATTGATGTGAATGAAGAAGAACTTGGATATTTGCTTTCATTTTAATTGGGAAAGAAATAAGGCAAGTGAGCAACTTATTTCAAAAGAACTTGACAACAGTGTTTTCACGTGGTCCTTGGGACCAGTTATGTTATGGCTGTTCTTCTCCTTTGGTTTCCACCATGGAACCTCCCACTGAGCCGAGGGACAAGCCAGAGGGAAGGGTGGGCTGGCAACTCAGGGGGACATCTATGGCCTTTCATGCATCAGGTGGCTGCCCTGAGGTCCATGATCCTCACCTGCTGCAGCTTGAGATGTTAGTGGCCCTGCCGTCAGATGAAGGTGAACAGCTGGGAGCATTCCAAGGGTGACCGAGGTTCTTGAAAGAAAAGTATTGAGTCAGCTGTGAAGATTTGCATTGACCAGAAAGAAAAGAGAAAATGGACTTCAGATTTTTCCTTTATATTTTTATCTAAGGACTATAGTTCTTTTTTTCTAATAATAGGGACTTTTTTTTCTTTGTTTTTGGCTTTGTTTTACTTATCTTGCAGGGGTTTTTATGTATCTTCATTGCCCCAAATGAGAATCTACTCAGGATTAGTTTTCCTGCACTGGAAGACAGGGGACATCCACTACTGTCTCCTAACAGCAGTGGATGCATTACACACATTACACACATGGGGGCCCAATCCACAGAACAGAGCTGGGGATAAATCAGCATGTTTCCTAATGACATTGCCAAATACATTTGGATCATCAAAGTGTATGATGATGGAGAAGCAAAGGATTTAGGATATTTTGCTAAAGTTCAAGAGAAAAGAAAAATAACCCTTCTCTCCCCTTGGGTGTCGGCTGCAATGAGTGACTTACTTCCAAAGAGAACAGTATAGAAATGGGAAGAAATGGAAGAAACACAGAAATCCAGCAGACAGTGCTCTGCCAGCTGATCAAGATGAATCTCACCCATGAGGAGTCATATCAATGTCATGTACCCCAGATATGATGTGAGAAGAATGCCACTTTACCTCTATGCTCTTCTTCCCCCAAATCCATACACCCTGTCTAACCATAAGAAAAACATTAGCAAACCCAAGCTGAGGGACATTCCACAAAAAAATCTAACCAATACTCCCCACACTTCTCCGTGTCACCGAAAACAAGGGAAGTCTGATACCATCATAGACCAGTGTGAGGGCAGGACAGAAAAGGGACATTAGGGGGAAACTAGTGATGTTTCAATCAAGTGTGGGGTTGGTAGAGATGTTGGTTCACAAATGTGTAAGCTGCACCACAATGGAGGGTCTGGGAGAGGGAAAACAGCTAGGGACATGCTAGAGCTCCCTGTGCCATGGTGGCAGCTTTTCTCTAAGTCTGGGTACATTCTAGAAAGTTCGTTAAATATTTATAAGAAACAACGTCCTCACTGCAGTTCTCAGATGTGCTGTCCTGGAGTCATCCTGCCCCGAGGCAACTCCGTCCAAGGTGCGTGGCTACCCTTCTACGCAAGGCTGCCTCGCACGGGTTAGGACCAGACTCCTCAGGCACGTGCAGCGGCCCCGGGACATTACACCCCGCGGTGTTGGCACAGAGAAGGCAAAAGGCATCCAGGCCACTCTTGCCATCAACGAAACCAAGCCTTCAAGGACATTTTTCTAGCAGGGCATACAACGAGAAATCTCATTTGGGGCAATCCCAGAACGTTAAGCAAAGAGCCATCTAATGACGCTGTTCACAAAAGGTGGACGAAAATGAGAGCAGTTGCTGTACAGAGTTAGATTAGAGGTCAGGGGAACAGCTTCCACCGGCAGGTGGCAGAAAGCTTACCACAAGGTATGAAATATTTGCTTTCAATTGGAGTCATTATTGTTCATTAAAATATAGGGGTGAGGGTTACAGACTGAAGCTAAATTTTACACTGTTTGTATTATTTGTATAAAGCTCTCCTCAGACATGTAACCTGGAGCTGGGCATTTGCCAGAGTAAAGTCAAGGGAGCTTTTTATGAATAGAATAGAGTTTTACACCAAAGAACATTCTTTCCAGGTGAGCTGTATGAAAAATCTCTTCTCTAAACACATAAGGATTAATGGATAATTAAACGTCCCCAAGCTCCAGTCTTGTCTGCTCTCCCCGTGCCAGAGGTTTGTCTATCCCCCCAGCGCCCACGCCCACATCGGTGCTGGACTGTGGGGGTGCTGCGTGCCCCACCTGGGCCCTGCTGCCCTGCCCGGGTAGGGTTGTGCAGATGGGGAGAGCCGCGGGCAGACCAGGGAAGAGGAACAAGGGGTGACCTCACCTCTGCTTTCAGAGAGCCAGGCTCCGATGAGGAGGCCCCTAGACCTGCGAGGGGCCGGCGGGGAGACAGAGCCACACCAGTCGTCCTAAGGGAGGACGTGCTGCAGACAGTTGTTCACCGGGCAAGTGGGAAGGCCCCAGAGCCCACTCCGGCATCTTGGAGCAACTGCAAAAGGCGGCCTCCACCCCTCGGGCTAGGGGAACAGACAGAAGCTGGATTATTAGCTTTCAGGAACTTGGGGAAACAAACACCCCACAGTGTGGCCACTCAAAGATTGGAGAGGGGGGGCTGCCCGGCCAGTGCTGTTGGGTTTCGAGGGCACCTTGAGACTGATTCGACAAACTGGGATCCTCTGTGATGAGTAGAACAACTTGCACCCACCTGGGGAACCAAAAGAGGCCACAGCGAGAACAGGAGGCCAACAGGAATGGCAGGAAGAGTGGCCGCCCTGTTTGACCCAGGTGCCCTCCATCTGGGCCCATTCTTGGCAACAGACAGACTTCCCGGGGCAGCTGGTCCAGGACAGATGGACACGGAGGCCCAGCCCCACATGCAGGGCAGAGCCCATGGTCACTGTCCCACCAGACACTTGGTGAGCCTCAGAGGATGCTCCAGAGAGTGGAGGCGGGTAGGCAGCCTCATCCTTGCTCCGTGAGCCAGACCCTAAAGGCAAATCCTAGATGGAGCCAGTGTGATCAACTACCTCATGCCATGTGTTTCTGAGTGAATTGGTGTCCTACACTCTGCCTCAGTGGCCTCCTCTGTAACCTGGAAAGACGTTTCAGGTCTTGATCCATTCCTAACCAGGATGTTGCAGAGCAGGTTCCCACGGCTGCCCCTGTTGCAGGGCCAGCCATGGCACTCCTCCCAGACCCTGTGAGATTCTTACCTCTGACAAGTCAGGATTGTTTGGTTCGCAGGTGTAATTCACCTTCAGAAACCCACTGTGTGAGACGCCCATGTGTCACTTGACTGAAGGCACAGGGGTGTCCGGCCAGTTTCGCATGGATGTCCTTACGGAGGAGCTCCCTTCAATCACCTAAACGGGGTTCCATCCTCCTGCTCTTCTCAGGTGACTCTGCAATAAAGCAAGATGGATCAGAGCACACGGGCATCACAAATGAAGTCCCCATCACAGTGACATTTGTCACATAGTCTTCAGAGATACCTTTGGATAAATGAGGGTGAAGGAGAATTTCCCGTGGTCATGACTCTGAGAACTCAAGCCTCGGTCCAGCTGGGAACCAGCAGCTTGGCTGAGCTGGCGCGGCCCAGGGCGGAGGCTGCACAACCATCGGAATCAAAGCATCCTGGTCTAAAAACACGCAGGCTGGTGGTTTTGCCGCTCCGAGGGTGAATCAGTGACTTGGCCCCTTTATTTCAGCAGGGTAGAGAAATGGCCATGGACCCCCTCTGGCAAAAGCAGCCAATGCTCCCTCTGCCACCCTGAATGACTCAGTCTGTTACGTTCATGAACCTTTGGGAAAGCAACTTATGTGGCCAATTGCCAGAGGTGCTTTGTGTCTGGGAAATGTCGTGCTGTGAGGTCCACCCCCTCATCCAGGAACCCTGGGAAGCATCCCCCAGTCTGTAACCCGGAGATGGTGAATCCAGAAGCTCCCAAGCCTGTACAACTAGCAAGCTCTGCTGCAGCTAGTGAGTGGGACCATGGTTCGCCATCCAGAAACTCCCTCACACGCCCACTGGGAATAATATTTCATCAAGTATCTGGGCGTCCCATGGACCAATCAAGTTGACGTATAACATCAGCCACCACTTGGACTAAGTGGAGTTAGTTATAGTCCGTAACTGTTTGCTTTTTAACAATGCCCGAGTCTACTTTACCCACAGATATTGAAGAATGGCATTGGGGGCTTTAAGACTTTGGTCAGGGTCTTGACTACACCTTGTCAAAGCTTCCTTGAGCCCACCCTTGACCCTGCCTCCTTACCAATTCTGGCAGCTGTGGGCTCATGTTCGAGCCAGGGTTATGGCACCAGTTGGAAATGTGCGAGGAAGAAGGGCACCAGTTGGAAACGTGCCATCCATGCCCATCCACGTGGTCCCCGGTGACAAAACCCACCGCCGTATCTAAGGTGATACTCCTGAAGATCTTTGAGGGACTCCAGGACCGGCCTTAACTGCCCCATTGTCGTAGACACAGGTGTGGAGGGAAGCTTAAATGAGGTGGACACAGAACCCTCAGAACTAGTCTGACCCCTCCCCAGTCATCAGAGCAGCTCTCCCTGTCCCCGCTGGGCTCCCTAGCTCTAGAGGAACTCTGATTGGGTGAGTGGGCAGCTGGGTCTCAGTGCCCCTGGGGACTTCTAGGAACACTCAGGACACCCCAAAGCCCCTTCTGTTTCTCTTCCTATCGCCATTTGCATCTGTCCTTGGTCGACGGCTGGTCTCTAGGTCCAGCTCCTGGGCACAGGCAGTCAACGGGGGGCTGGCACAGCCCAGCATGAGGTCCCCCGCCAGCCCAGAGTGTGTGACTGGCCCTCCCCTGTGTTCAGCGTGCCCGGCGGCCGCCAACCCAAGCAACTGGTGAGGGGTGTCAAGCAGGTGTAGTGGGTTAGAAGGTGAGCAGGTGAGCAGGTGTAGCTCAAATGTTAGAAAAGAGTAGCCACGCTGCTCTCATTTTCAATGTATGAGAGGTTGTTCCTTTTGTTTCTCATTTGTTATATCTGGAGCCTCACGTTTTGTGTTCCCCACCTACCGTCTCCCGAGTCCTGCCATTCCTAAATACGGGATTGGAGCTCTGACTCCGCAGTTGTTCAAGGGAGGACCGCCAGCTGTTAGACTGCCCAGGCCTTCTCTGTGACTGCCTCCGGAGCCATCCCCCGTGGGCTGACATGTCCTATCCCCTCCTCTGTCCCCCACCGGTGGATACTGTGGTGACCTAATAACTGCCTTGAGGAACTTTCTTTGGGGAATCCTGCAACAGGCCCCAGATTGAGCTGGCTGGACTCCTAAAGTGGGCTCTCCCAGTCGGCGCTACATTTCCAAGGCTCCATCCCACACAACTAAGGCAGCTCTGCTTTTAGTAACATGTAATTACTGTAACCAGAAAACCCTTACAATTGACGTCTGGAGCTTCAAAGGGGATGGAGAGTTATTGGTAGAAGAAACTCTGGATTTTAACAGAAAACTCTAAGCCAAGAGTCTATTCTCAGAGCAGATATTTCTGCAGCTCCAGAGATACCTCCCAGCAGGGGTCATGGTGTTGATGGATCATCTGGCACCACGTCCTCTGGCAGTTGACACACACCCCCAAACGCAAGGGCAGCGACACTCACACATCTGGACCATGTGGCAGGCAATGTCACCTCCCACCACTCCACGAGCACCAC
The DNA here is from genome assembly GCF_048418805.1 of Vulpes vulpes. Taxonomy (NCBI): domain Eukaryota; kingdom Metazoa; phylum Chordata; class Mammalia; order Carnivora; family Canidae; genus Vulpes; species Vulpes vulpes. The sequence continues at coordinate 64,417,937 of NC_132782.1, read as the reverse complement.
CTCCATCAGGCCCTGTCACCCCCACGGGAGGCAACACCAGGCATCGACCCAAGTCATTACGCATCTACTTCCACCCATACTGGTTGTTGTAAAAGAAGGTTGACCCTTCTTTTACAAGTGGGAGAAGTAACACCCACTTCTCCAGGAGCACCTCTGAGCCTCTAAGGAACCTTGGCCCCAACTCAGCCAAGAGGCTGTGGTAGTTCTGGTGGTAGCCCTGGTCGAGGGGAGCAGGTGGGGCAGAGCTGGGCCCCAGGCTACATCTGGGCCACCTGCTCAGGGTAGGGAGGGGCTGGCTATTTTCAGAGCATGGAAATGACTTAACGCCACTGGGCTCTGATCTCCAAGGCACCTTGGTTCTTCTGTTCTCAAGAATTCCGGGTAGACAATCCGTGGTCTCCAGAAGCAAATCTTCCTCTTAAAGGGGAGATTCTGCACCTGAGTGGTGAGGGTGTGCCAGCAGGTAAGCCCCCTCGGGGCCCTCAGTAGGGCGAGATGGCACGTCACCCGGGAACACCTGGCATGGTGTGGCACCGAGGACGGAGTGCGCAGGCTGTGACATCACGCCCTCTACGTCTGTGTTGGCTCGCTGCAGAACACCCTTCCTTTTATAGCTGTTTCTTTGTATTCTTTATTTATTTTGAAGATTGGTTTAAGGCAAAGGAAAGATCTGTCCTGGATACACCATGTGGTTTTGAATAAACAAAGCACTTTTGAAAGTAAGTAAGACAGGAGTCGGGGCGAGCTCTGAAAGGAACTTCTGTGAGCTCTCGGCGCAGATGAAGTTATACTTTATTCCTTTCCTCTGCACATATACATCTTGACTGATTTTTTTTTTTGCTCCTTTTGTCTTTGCGTAGAAAGCACTGCTGTGTTTGTCTTTCACTTCCTCTCTGAGAGAGACACATTCTTTCCTAAAGGCTTTGCCAGCCTTACTCTCCATCCCCAAAAAGGGCAGAAACAAAGAAATGGTCAATCCGCCAGAGAGACCCCAGAGTGAGTAACGGGCACGGAGCTCCTGCAGCAATGCTGAGGGGTGCACTGGGCAGGGGCCTCCGCAGCCTGCATGCACCCCCACCTGTCCGTGGGCCCTGGACGGGGCACAGCCCCCATGGTCCTGATTTCTCCTGGCACCCAGCTCCCCACAATGGCCCTCTCCTGTCTCTGACCTCACTGCAAATGGGGGCTCAGCCCTTCCATGATCAAAATCACACACTTCATCTGTTTCTTGAGCACAAACCATAATGTGTACTTAGCTTTCTGTGCACAACATAAATGCAGAGTTCTGTTCACCCGCAGCTGCCCAGGCTTGTATTCTGTGCCCTGATTACACACTAACCTTCCTGAGGTCTGTAAGATACCAGAAGCATGGAACCCTGGATGTTCTAGAGGCTTACATCCTGGGACACCAAAAATCCCCATTTTTGCAAATCCTTACAGGTATCTGTGATTTCTCTCACTTTCCTTATTTGTAGAGTATAGTTTTTGAAATCGATGGTTACTAGGTTTGCTAATTCAGGAATGTGCTGGACACTATACATTCTTATTTGATTATAAAGGATCTGACTGAACAAAATTAAACCTATGTATTAGGGGCACCTGGGTGGCTCAAGGGTTGAGAGTCTGCCTTCAGCTTAGGGCATGATCCCGGAGTTCCGGGATCAAGTCCCACATTGGGCTTCCTGCGAGGAGCCTGCTTCTCCCTCTGCCTGTATCTCTGCCTCTCTCTCTGTGTCTCTCATTAATAAATAAATAAAATCTTTAAAAAGAGAGATATAAACTTATTTTAAAACAAAACAAAATGAAAACCTATGTATTATAAAATCATAGCTGCTGATTCTGAAAAAACTTAGATTTTTTTAAAGGTTAAGTAACGCAGTGTATAGGTAAGCCACACCACACCAGCACTCAAGAAATGTCTGTGGTGTCAGTCAGAGCCCTCTGGAGAAACAGAATCAACAGGAGGCTGAGAAATCCCAAGATCTGCAGTTGCCGAGCTGGTGACCCAGGAAACCCCGTGGTGTAAGTTCCAGTCTGAGTCACAGTCCAAAGGCAGGGAAAGAGTGATGCTCCAGCTCTAAGACAGGCAGAGAGAAAGCACAAATTCTCCCTTATTCAGCCTTTTGGTTCTACTTATGCCTTCAACTTATTGCATGAGGCCCACCCACATTGGGAAGAACCATGTTTTACTCATCTACTGGTTTAAATGCTAATCTCATCCAGACACACCCAGAATAATGCTTGACTAAATATCTGGCATCCGGTGCCCAGCCAAATTGACACATAAGATTAACCATCACATCTATTAAGCCATTAGCTTGCTCTGAACTAAATCCTGGGCTACAATCTTCATTTGGTTTAATGTCTGCCCTCAGGAGAAAATGCATAACCCTCCTGTAACATGATGGGGCTGTGCTGGGGAGGCAGCTGTGTACATGTGGAAGATAAGGAGTTTCTGGAGGGACAGGGTTTGGTCTGGATGCGCAAGGCACAGCAAGGATGAGCGAAGCCCTCACAGCTGACCTGTGAGATTGTTAGGCATGACTGGAACATGGCCAGGCATCCGTCTGAGGACCATGAGGGCTGACTTGCATGCTGGGCTTCCCAGGGCAGGAGGTTTCCCATACAGGAGTGATATGGAGCAGGGCACCAAAGGAGAAGGCACCCCATGGAAATCTGCAGTGGTCAGACAGTATCCGGACTGGTTTGCACCCAGCAACAAAATTCACAAAGGGTGATGGCAAATGGGAATATTGAGGAGGAGATGGCCAGAAGGCTGAGCAGCCTAGCAGCAGCATCCCCCTAAATGTATGTCGCAATAGTACATACAGCTCCTCTCATACAGTTTTACTTTCATATAGTTTTGTAGCTCTCCAAACCATGCATTCTTCTGAAGCATCAGAGGACATGATTTCTCTTTTCAAGGGGGAATAAAACTGAGATACAAAAAGCTAATGTCTGATCCAATGCCACAGCCCTAGTATGGCACCAATTCAGTAATGAAATCAAAGATGTCTGACTCCTGACCCTATGGCCAAATAGTTTAAGAGAGAGGAGCAGGGACCCGATCTCTATTGTTCCAAAAGGAAAAGTATCACTGCCAAGTGGAAGTAACAGGAAAGCAACTGTTACCTTGATGTAAGAAAAGATCTTGAGACCATCAGAATCCTTTAGATTTTCATGAACTGTTTGCAGAATGGCTCCTGGAAGGATGGCAACATGTGCTTAGTGTGATGGTGAAAGGGAGGATGGCAAGATGAGAAGGTGAAATCAAAGGCACCTTTGAACTCAAACAAGCAGGGTCAAGAATCTGGGAACTATGTATAAGTGTGAGGATTTTGACAGGGCCACATTTCAGGTGGAAGTGTGGCTGGAGGGGGAGACATGGCAGGTGAGTGGGTCTCTCTACACCTGCCAACAGACCATCCTGTTGTCTTTCAATGCTGAGTGCCAGCTGCTCATGGCCGAGCTGCATTTTCTTCTTGGGATGGAGTAGGAGCCTCTGTCATGGTGAGACCCTGGCCTTCCCCCAGATTCACTCCCAGTGACCAGACTCACATTGGCCTGGGGAAAGACATGAAGCTGCTTCTCTGGGCCAGCTGACCAACCCAAGAGGAAAGGAATACCCACAGACACAGCCCAGTCAGATCAGCAAGCCCGGTCCACACTGCAAACCTTTCTGCAGAACAGTAGGATTGTCTACACTTACTTCTTATACCAGAGTAGAGAGCCAAGGTCCCTAAGCTTCAGAAGAAAGCCTACAAGGTAAAAAAAAGACACATATACACACACATTGGTTTCCTAAGATATGTGTGTGTGTGTGTGTGTGTGTGTGTGTGTGTGTGTGTAAAGTGAAACTACAAAGATACATTACAGGGAGATAACAGCTTCAAAAATAAGGAGGTGATATCCTTGTAGAGACAGAGCTTGTCTCATAGACTGTGCTTGAAATGGTAATGGGATGCTATAAAAAGGAATGCATTTGGAGGAGAGGGAAAAAAGGCTCCTGTAAATTAAAAATATAAAAGTAGAAATTAAATTTAAATTAAAGATGAAGTTGAGTGAAATGTGGGGGAAAAATTAAGATGAAGACAACAGTAAAAATCCTGAATGTCCAATATCTAATAGGAAGAACAGAAAAAACAAAGAAACTGGAAAGAATGAAATAATCACTAACATAATGCCAGAAAACTCCCTACAACAGAGGCTAGGAAGTCCATGTCTACAAGGAGCATCATGGATCAACATGAGCACACCTGGCATTGTGGACTTAAGAACACCGTGCTTAGAGGAGCTCCAAGAGCCGTCCTGAGGACAACATAAACACAGGTTCCATATGAGTTTTGATCTAGAATTGTATTGCAGGAACAACTATCCACAAAGCATGATGGGAGCAAAAAGACACCTTCAAGCTTTCCAGATCTCCAATACCACACCTTCTGGGTCAGAAATATCCTGGAAAATGTGCACCAAGAAAATGAGGTAGTAAACCAAGAAAGCAGTCCACATAGAAGGGAGAAAATGAGGTGCAACCCTGGAGAAAGGTGGAAGGTCCCTCGTGTGTGAGAAAGCCAGACCCTATGGGAAGCACTGGGATGCTGCAGACCCGGTCCCCACCGAACAGTTGGGGAGTCGCCCGGCGGAGGCCCTTCAAGTGGAGACGGTCCTCTGAACACTCTCATGTTTGGTTATATTGAGAAGATTCAGACGGCTAGTGCAGAGCTTGGACATGAATTAGTGATCAATATCTAGCAAATTAAACCGACAAACAAGATGCTTTTAATTGGAAAAAAAATTCTATAGGAAAGAGAAAGCAACCGCATACCTCATGACTCAGCTTCCAGTATTTGTTACATCATTGTAATAATGACTCAGCCTTAAGTACAATTCACCTTTACTGGCTGATGGGGAGGTAAAGAGAGTGTGTGGAGTTATGTGGGGTAGGGAGAGGGTCTTGGAGGGGGAGAAGGAACCTCAGACCTCACTTCCCAGAAGGAAAGCCACAGACAATATCCCAAAGGGAAGATATAGAAGGAATTAACAACACTCAAGAAATTGATATTTAGGTGGTACCAAGCTAGAGATGCAATATTATACATTATCTCTCAAAAAGCTACAGTCAAGCATCAAGTTTTTCACGTATTTGTGGGGCTGCACCCGTGCTTCCCATTGTTCGTACTGCTGGATTATCTACCTTTGCAGCCATACCACACACGGGAGCATTAGCGGTTTGTAAGCTTTGATGTTGAGAGGCCAAGTCTCCACCATATCCTTCTCATCGAGGAGCTTATTCTTCTTTCTGGGTATTTTTCTTTCCTGAAAAGTTCGAAATGTGAAAAAAATTAAAATTTATTGCTCTCAGGACACCTGGATGGCTCAATCCATTAAACGTCTGCCTTCACTCAGATCATGAACCCGGGTCCTAGGACTCCCCTCGTGGGACTCCCTGCTCACCCAGGAGCCTGCTTATCCCTCTCCTCCCCGCTTGTGCTCTCTCACTATCTCCATCACTATCTCTTTATCTCAAATAACTAAATAAAATCTTTTTAAACAATTTTAAAATGTTGCTTTTGTTTTATTGGAATTGTACTGAAGAGAATATACAAATGAAATATTGTCCAACATGGGTCATCTCTTCCTTAATGTTAATCTTCCCTAAGAGCTTGACATCATTTTTTCTCTTCTCTACCCCCACTGAGTTGTTTGACAATTCCTCCCATCTCCTGACTTTAGATAGTGTCTCTCCTCTGACAGCTCCTACCTGTGCCTCTAGCCTGGCCCATCCCCAGTTCCCATTCTTCCTCCATATCAGACTCAGATGTCCAATGGGCATGCTCAAAATTCAATCTCTGAAAGTCACACCCTAACCCACTAGACCCACTATCTTCCCAACTCCCAACTCAGTTGGATAACTCCATCTGCTCAGCAGCTCAAGCTAAAATATTTGAAATAAATCTTGACTTTTCTCTGTCTCTCACACTATTTCAGAGCCAGGATCAGGTCTGTCTCTCTCCACTCCAACCCCAGCCATGCCCCTTCCACTCAGAGTAATGCAAGTCTTCACAGTGGATCTGTGGTGCCCTCTCTCTCTAACCTGTCCTTCTGCTCCAGCCACATGGTCTCTGTGCTGCCCGGGCACACCAGGCGCCCTCCCTCCTCAGTCTTTGCTTTGCTCATCCCTGGACTTGCATGCGATGAATTGCAGCCCCCTCCCCACAAATGTCTCCAGGACCCTCTCCTCTTTTCACTGGCCTTTGTGCAGATGTCACCTTCTCAGGTACCCCTGTCTCACCACTCCTTGCAGGCAGGTCCTCTGCCCATGACACCCTCCAACCCGTACCTGGCTGTCTTTCTTCCGTATCACCTCCAAACAGACTATACACTTTGCTACTCATCACATTTATTGGTCAAGGTTTTCTACCTTTCTTCACTGGCATAATCCCATGTCCAGAACATTCCCGGTCACACAGTGAGTACTCACAAATATTTGCCAAATGAATAGAGACTTATTTAAGAAGCACATCATTTACAAGTATCTTAAAATCGGGCAAGTAGTTGATTGAATATATCTGTAGGTCACATCTTTTAAACACACAAATATTCTAAAATTTAAATGGGACTCAAATGTTTGTTTGCTACATTCTGCAATTGCACATGGCCTGAAAAAAAATTTAAAAAAAGCTTCAGATGCAAATGGCCATGGGCTCCACGCAGGCATACAGCCTCGGTAGATCAGTATTCCAGGTGATTCTGCAGCTGAGGATACTGGCTATCTGGGTTTTTATCCTAATGTACTGTTAACTTGCCCTTTTAAAAAGTCCTTCTATGGAAGGAATTACTACTGGGCACATTGACAGAGAAAAAATAATAAAAGATAACATGCTTTCCTTCACGCTCCTAAAGAAATAAAGATACAGACCTCAAAGTTATCTTCTCCCTCTACTCTTCGCATCTGAAATTAATGAGTTCCAGCTTGGCACCTGCTTGGTGCGACTGCACCCTACAGGGACACCGACCACTGAGATGCCCGCAACACCAGCAAGAGGGTCTGATACACTGAGGGGACAGACGTGGCCTTGGGCTTGGCTCAGATTCCATAAATTACCTGTCGTCACCAACCGAAGTTAAGAGGAGTAACCCAGTGCCAGAGACGGGAAACCAGCCATTCCAGGAAGACAGACATAAGACGCATGTCTCCCCACCCAGGGCTTAGCACACCAGGTAGGGATTGTTTGTTTCATCTATGGTGTGAGGATTAATTGATCAGGGATACAAAATGGTGGCCTGAAAGATAGATTTTTTTTCCCTATAACCTTTGACTTCAAGATGTAGTATAAATCTTATTTCAGGATTTAGTGCTAGCAGGAACAAGAAAGAAGCTGATAGACAGCAGAGGCATCAAAGATTGGCTGAGACATTTTTCTGCCAAATAATCTTCCACATCACTCTAGGGATTCCTTTTTCTAGGGGGAAACGAGATTCTACTTTCTACAGCTGCCAGTAGTTCTGCTGCTTTATGAAGAAAAAAGGGATTTCAATATCCGCTCCTGCTCTTGTGGATTTCTTACAACACCCTCCCCCGCCAAAAAAAAAAAAAAAAAATCATTCCCAAAAGAGAAAAAAGAAAGAATTTGATACAGGCTACATTTCAGGCAAAGAAAAATTAAAAATTATCACCTTTCCTGACTTTGCACAGATTGTAATTTGTTCTGGGAGTTTCCCTCAGACCAGCTGATAGCCGGATTTGCATTCAATCTGGATCAATCCCCAATAAACTCTGCACGGTGCAATTCTGATTAGAAATATTTCAGAATGACAACTGCCAGGAGTCAGGGCACATTTCACATCACGCACCCACACGTGCACGTAGACTCATCTCCTTGAATCCAGTGGCTCAAACCCACCTCTGTGTGTGTGTGGTTTCTGAGTCCCGGGGACCCGGTGATGAATCCACAGCCATGCTGATTATTTAGAAGCAGAACAAGCACCACACCTTGGGTCTCCCAAGTTGTCATCACAATCTTTCTGTGATTCCAGAAGCGTTCTGATTCCTTTCAGTACTTCTGTGTGCCAAATGCTATCTCCTCGGGCACAAGAGCCCACCAGTCTTGTGGCCACCTCTTGGGGGGTGGTGGTACCACCCTAACTGCAGATGATGCCCAGGACTGGGAGTCACCTGCCTGGGACCCCTTAACTTGTGATTGGCTCCGTGAAGGGACCCAACCTGGCCACACTGCAGATCATCCTAGATTCCAATTTTAAATTGGCCTCCTTATAGCTTTGCTAATATGCATGGATTTGTCTGGGGGATACTGTGTCACTTTTCCTTGTTTAAATGGAAATTAATTAGTTTCCTAAATGCTTATTTAACTTTAAGCTTTATTAGTTGGAGCTAATTAAAACATTTGGGATGAACTGACAAGGGCAGTCACCAGGAGATGCAAAAGTGACACACCCCAAGCTAGCATAACATTTTCTACCAAAGGATTCAAACTTCTTTGTGCCAAACTCGTACTTTGTAGGAGATGGGGAGATGCATGCTTACATTTAAAATGGAACAGCGGGGATCCCTGGGTGGCACAGCGGTTTGGCGCCTGCCTTTGGCCCAGGGCGCGATCCTGGAGACCCGGGATCGAATCCCACATCAGGCTCCCGGTGCGTGGAGCCTGCTTCTCCCTCAGCCTGTGTCTCTGCCTCTCTCTCTCTCTCTCTCTCTCTCTGTGACTATCATAAATAAAAAATAAAAAATAAAATAAAATAAAATAAAATGGAACAGCATATGACTTGGATAGTCACACTTCCAAATTGTGAGGAATATAAGAATTTAAAGTTTCTTTTAAATATAAAATAAAATAAAATAAAATAAAATAAAATAAAATAAAATAAAATAAAATAAAAAAGTTTATTTTATGAAACAAATGGCAGTTTATCTAGTATCTAGATCGCACTACCAGGAGGAACCAGAGCTCCTTGGAGAAATGGTTGATTACTGACCTGGGCTAAGACACGGACAAAAGGAGCCTGTGGAATCTCATCATGCAAGAAAGGATGGCATGTTCAAAGGCCATCAGAGCCAGCTTCAGGGAGCTCCCACTGGCAAGAAATGGACAATCTTGGCTCCCAGTGATGCCAGCCCCTATTGGTACCACCTGGCCCCTTCTCGAGGAATCACTCCTGTCCAGTTGTGTCACACTGCGCTGCCCAGTGCGTGTTTCTGCAGACTGTGATGACTGTCGATGGCCCGTCTTCCCGTGGAACTCCAGCGGGTTGAGGGTGGGAGCTGTTGCTCATTTGTCACTGTTTCCTCAGTTCCTAGGAGAGCATGGTGCTTGCATTACATGCTGGATGAATATTTTAGAATTAATCTTCTCTCTGAACTTGTGCCTCCAAGACCCCAATACAGGACATTTAGAGAGCCGCTCAGCCCTCTCTCCTGAAGGGTTGATTCTCATGCATTCGGTGATTGCATCAGCTCGCCTGGCAGTCACCAATTGCAAACACACTGTTAACTTTTATGTGTCACTTACTGTCAAATACAACAGAGGATTTAAAAAAAAAAAGATGGACTAGTTAAGGTGCAGAAAAATTATGTTTCTAGGGAGCTGTGCGGGCCTTTGAGAAGGCCGGTCAGGGTCTCTGGGTGGTGGGCCACGTCCTTCGGCACACAGACATGTGGGCGGTAGACACAAGCCATATCATATGCGTGTTTGTGGTGATGGTGCTGCTGCTGGCAAATGTACATCACGATAAAGGGATCCACGCAGCATCTGCCCAACAGTGTTGTCAATGAGCTACAGACAAGAGCTAAAAATAAAAAAAGCAAGCATGGGTTTTTTTTTTCCCTGAAAGGAGAAATTTGCAGAGAAATACGTTTGAGTCACCTTTCTAGTACAACCCCCCCCCCCCGCCCCCGGCGAGGACTCGGACTTGACCAAGTGGCCGGGAAGGTGCCAAGCTCGGGCGAGGTGGAGACTGTGGTCTGGTTTAAGCCTCCACCAAACATTTAGTGGTTTAAAACATCACTAAACAGGCAATTTCATTTTTGTTCCCCCCCAAACCTCAACCATCTGAAGTCTGTTATGCAGACCCAGCCACAATTATTAAGTCCATCCTCAGATATATATTTTTTTTCGAGGCAAAATGCATTTAAGCTTCTCTCAAGGGGATTTATGTTCAAACCTTGTATCACTTTGGGCTCTCTCCTGGAACTTCCCTAAGCTCTCCACGTTGTGCTCATTTTTTCCTCATTCCATTATATCTGTCAGACTCAACTCCTCCGTAAGTAGTTGTGACAGTCAAAAAAGGAAAGAAAAACCCTTCAAGATTCAGAGCATCAAAGCCTGCGTCTCTCAGGTTATATCTTCAAGAGCCTGGCAGCGGGGCAATCTTTGTGTTAAACAACGAAAAATGTGACATTTAAGTAGGGACAGATGCCTAACTTTATGATATAATAAATGCTTGGCAACACTGTTCTAAATCTGCAGTGCACACAAGTAGCATTAGAGGTCAATTTTCCAAATGATCCCTAATTCTTTCATGACAATATATCACTTTACCGATGACCCCAACAAAAGCAGTTAGCTGCCCTCATATCACACAAACCCCAGAGGCGCACAGAATGATTTCATGCATAATATAAACAGCCATTTAGAAAATAAAATCAAATCACGTAAAATCATGGTGGAGAAACAGCCACAATTGAGGCTAACAACTTCCATCCATGGAAATGTTTTTCTAATCTAGGATAACTCATGAGCAGCAAAGCCACGAATTGATGTGCAAGCCGTAACAACCAGCAAAGAGATCATTCACGTTCAGAGGGGCATGGTTTTCTGCCCCAGACCCCTGTGTTTATAAAGAGATGGTTGTATGAGAAAATGACAGGAGGCACAACCAAAATTACCAGGCACAAGTCAAGCCTGTAGGTAGTAATTGCCTTGCGCACATCCTCACAGGGGTGCCCCCCACCCCCGTCCTGGCGCTGCGGGCCAGCATGGCGCGTCTGTCACTCTGTCATAGGAAAGCAGCAAATTAAAGAGGCGTCCTTGCCTTCACCCCTTGAGCTATTTAACGAGTCGATGACTACTTGATAAAAGTATGTGCCAAAAGAGTCAATGTAAAAAACCAAAGCAACAGTAAGGAGGCAAGAAAGTCTGCATTAAGAAGCAAATTTGGGACCACACATCAGACACAGAGAGCATGCGCTGCCACCCTGCTTTGGGTTTGGGGCTGCAGATTCTGAATACCCTGGGAAGACATTTCTTCTGAACGATGAGCCAGGGGGAAATGGGGACGCGAAGCCCAGTAATTCTGATAGGGAAGACTAATTCTATGGAACCACTTCTTCTTTTAAAAAGTAGGATGGTTTCAAGTCATTGTACTCATTGAGCCTTTGCTACCTGGAGACTTATGCCAAGAGGATAGCATTTACCTTTTCCTCCTCTCCCTCACAGAACCAAAGTTTCCATTGTTTACAGTTCCACTAAATTACGACTCATCACTCTTCTTAGTATCCAGCAAGGAAATTATCATCCGCTTCTAGAACCAAATGCTAGCAGAGGAATGGGCAGGGAGGGAGGAGGACGTGCAAGGGGGAGGTTTAAGGGGCCACTGTGGTTCTCTGTGCTGGGGCGCCTGCCCTGCTCCCGGGCTCGCCCTCCATGGCCCCTCCTTCTCCAGGATGCAGAAACTCACCTTGATTTCTTTTGTCAATGATGCTTCTGATAACAAGATGCTTTTGTCAGATAATTTCTAGAACACCTTCATGTTATTCCTTAGAAGCAGCGTGTGATACAGCTGATACAGACCCAAATAGGATCATAGTAAACACAGCCATTTGCTCTCAACAAAAAAGGTTAAAAGAATGAAAATGTAGGTTTCCGCCACATTTCCCTCATACAAGATTGTTAGCTGTTTGGAAAGTGACCTCCCTTCGAACAAGCTAATACAAGAGACCCAAGGATGACGATTACAAGGAGGCTCTCTGAGGCTTATGTGGCTTCAGAAATCCACACTAAACTGTTAGATAAAAGGATTTGCTTCGCTTTGTTTTGACACTGCTATTTCCCGGTAGCAGGTGTATAAACCTTGGGGTTTTTACTGCTTCCTGCCAATCCAAAATGATGGCAAGAAAGAAGCATGAGGTCTAGATGTTCCTGGAGAAATTCTTCTTTTGTGGAAACATTTATGTCCAGCAGGAACGCAGAGGGAGCTCCAATTGACAGCAGTGTGTTCAGGGAGCGACACAGGCACATTTGGGGAGCAAGGAGCCCAGTTCCACATAATGGGGAGGATACAAGGAAGCCAGCTCAGATGTGCCCCAAGGTAGTGTAAGGTGACCTTTGCCACACCCAGCAATTTTGCACTGACTGTGCTCTGCTGACCACAGCTTCTGTTCCTCCACATGGCCATTCAGACGTTCAGGTGTCCACTCATGCCCTGGACAGCAGGCTCAGACAGGAGTGACAGTGTGACCCAACAGAGTCCCTGCATCAAGCACCAGCTTGCCTGGCAGCAACAAGGAAATGAATGAATCAATGAGTAAAGAGCAAGTAAATGAATGAAAAGCAACAGACAGAGAAGATGAGCACCCAGCAATGAATTTCCACTGATCGTGACCGAGGGGTAAGTTGGAGCAGCTATTGAAATAAGAAAGGATTTGCGCATTGTCTCTTGCTAGGCCAGCCCTGCCGCCCATGGGAAGGAGGAGCGTGCCCTCAGGGGGGCTGCCCCTGTTACCCACCCTCAGTGGCCGGGTGATGCCATTCCCAGCCCACACCTGCCACTCCAGCCCGAGAGTGTGGTAGGAAGGAAACCCTCTGTCTTTTCAGCTCCTGGCAGAGCCATTCTGACCCAGGACTACTGGGTCTTCACACGGCCAGATGTGCAGTATGGGGCCCTATGACGAATCACCAGGACACTCCACCCTGGTGCCATTCCCTAAGATTTGTGCCCATCGGGGTCCGGCTGGTGACTGTCATGACTTGGGAGTTGGTTCTGCAAAGAGCTTCCAACAATTCCATCAACTTCTTATTTTAAAGACATCCCACTGCCTATATTTGTCCATCTGTAGCCACTGATTCCTCCTAACGTACCACACAAGTTCAGTGGTACAACCATCGGCACAGTCTCAGGGCATGTGGGTGCCATCCCAGGACAGGCATTTTCTCCATCCTGTGTTGGAAGATCTACCTGGACAGAAGCTGGGAGTATTGGACCCCAGCCCCAGAATGATGCCATGGCCTGGGTTGAAGAACAACCAGGAGCAGAGGATCTGTGTTCCACATGCTGGGAGATGAGGGTTCAGGGACATGGGCTGGGGCAGGTGCTGCCCACCAGGTGGTACTGAGGCCGGGCTCCTGGATGCCCCTGACCTACATGCAGGGATGATGCAGAAGTTCCTACAGGGAATACACAGGATGCTTGTGGGGGAGCATTGTGGCCTGCTATAGGGCTGGGACCTGGAGGTGTCACACTGAGCCCAGCAAATGCTGCGGCATTGAGGTGGAATAGATAGATGACCACGAGGCCTGGCTAAGCCAGGAGACAGCCCCAGGGACTCCCAGATCTGAGGACACTAGCTGGGCCTGAGGTCTGCCCCAAACACTCACCCCAATGGAGGCCAGACTTACAGTTAGCTCTGCTGTCCTGGTCACCCTGCATGCTGCACAAACTGCTCTGTGTGCCAGGTGCCCAGCCAAGGGGCAAGGATGCTGGACTCCAGCCCAACCACCACCAGTGAAGCAGGGCCCTGGGTTCTAATTCCCAGAGAGGTGTTGGAACTTGCCCAACTCCTCCATGGCAGGGCCACCCAGTCCAGACCCCTACCTACCATGAGATTAGGGTAGCAAGCTTTCTGCTGCAGCTGCTCGGTGGGAGGGCGGAGGTGCCCCAGGAAGTGAAGGGAGATGCACTTTAAGAGTTAATAAGCATATGCCTGAGGAGAGGCAGTTGAGAGCAGGACCCCCAGGGACTCCACACCAGACGACGGGGCTCTGATCCAGCTCACCTCCTTGCCCTGGGGATGCAGCCTATCACCTTCTGCCACTTGGGGTCCTTGGATGGAGGGGCTCACACCTGCCTCACAGGGTCAAAGGGCATGGAGGCATGAGCCTGACACAGGGTGAATGTTATAGAAGGGGGAGTGGGCATAAGTAACAGAAGTTGGAGGTGGCGCCACAGGGAACCCGAAACGGCTGCCTGGAGGTCTCACTCTGGCCCATTTACTCAGGGTGCTGGAGGCCTGTGAAGCAGGCGCTGTCGGCTTTGGAAGCAATCGACTGTCATGCTCTCTTGAGACGGGATGATGACCGTGCAGAGGGACAGCCCAGGCCACATTCCATGTGCAAGAACGGGCAACAGGAGCACATACTTTCCATGAAGCTGGCAGTTGGGGATGAAAAGTGGGAAAGGAGGGCTTGGCCAGGCAAGGATTGATTGTCCCAGGGTTCGCAAGAGACGGGGGCCTCTCTGACACCCTGGCAAGGGCTGCGGGGGGCGAAGGTGGAGATGGGGGGCTGAGTGTCGCCTCTCCACGGGGAAGCCTGGGGGGGGCGAGGTCACCCCCAAACAAGAAGGGCAGGAGGGGAGGCGGTCAGGTGGTTAGCACGAGGACCTGGTCACACCCAGTGCTCAGGGAAGATTTACATGAGCTCAGGACCATCCCCACAGGCACAGCGCCTTCCCACAGCCCGGGAGGAAAACTCACAGGCTGTGCTCTTTCCTTAAGGAGGCCCCTGCTCGCCTGAGTCCTGACCCCGCAGAGCCTGGGCCCACCCTGCACTCCTAGTCCTTCTGTCTGTCTGAAGATGCTCTTGTGCCCAAGTTACTGAGAAGGCATCCAGAACCTTCCACGGGAGCCCTAAACTCTCATGTATTCCCTGACTTTGAATGTCTTCACCAGCACTTTGATTTAAATATATTTTATAAGATGTCATGCTTATATATCCATCACATCCAATTAACAAAATATCACAGACTAGGGGTGGGGAAGGTCTTGAACTACAGAAGTTTATTTTCTCACAGTTTGGAGGCGTCAGGAGGGTGGTTTCTCCTGAGGTGAAACTCAGGAGAAACTGCAAGGAGGGTGAGCTGCCTTCCCGGGGGCCATGCATCCCTCTGAGCCTGTCTCCATCCTAATCCCTACCTCCTCCAAGGACCCCTGTCATGCTGTGAGAGGACCCACGCACAGGGCTTCGTTTTACCCTAATTACCTCTTTAAAGATCTGACCTCCAAGGAAGTCATGCTGGGAAATGGGAGTTAGGGCTCCAGCTATGGTGGACAGCTCTCCCGAAACACCAGCTTCTGTTTCCTGAGCTCTCAGTACTTTTTCTCCCACAGCAATAAATTCTCCTCGATCAGAAGCTTTGGTGAGGGGTGGTGAGGGACAGGAATCCCCTCTGCGCCACCTTCCACAGAGCTGCGAGCAAAGATCTACTCGGGAAAATAAAGCCTTTCCTCCAAGTATTTGTCCACTGGTTCCTTTAGAAACTACTCTAATTCAGGTACAAATTTATTTCTTTTACAGTACTTCTAGTTACAAATATATGGTTATTCTGAAACAGAACTTTAAAAATTAATAACATATTTAAGTAGAAGACTTTACAGGTTTTAAAACATAAATCTAAAGTGTTTCCATGACACACGGTAATAACTCTCTGAAGTGAGAGTCGAACCGCTAAGTGTAAACTCCCCTTAATGTCATTCGTCAAGACGTGTTAGCGCAACATTTATAACATATTTCAGGAGCGATGTTAATATTTCATCAAATCTGAAGCAAATAGCCTTTCAATCCATATATTAAAATCCTAATAGTTGCTATTACACTAGAGGCTAAAGGCAACAATAAACCATATGGAAATAAGACCATTCATCTCCATCCAGAGCGTTCATATTTGCAGAAATTACGTTGAGCTGTTGGCTCCCTGACAGCCCTTGTTCCCATTACTACTTATGTTTATTGCACATCTTTATGGAAAAGTTAAAAATATTGTAAGAGTAAAAAATCTTAATAGAATATAACCTGGAAGAAGGAGACGAGAGGTATCAGAAGCACATTGTTCCAGAGAGGGTCGAAGGGGTCCGTGTGGCTTCCGTGTGAAGGCAGCCAGCCACGTAAAGGCAGTAAATTACAGACGGGGGGACGCAAGGGGCCGTGCTGTCAAGTTAAACTCCTCAATATGAGAACCTTATGGAAATGTGTGATCAATAAAGCTTACCCAGGGGTGAGCAGAGGGAGGCGTTAAGTAGTTATAAAAACAATTCCTAAATTGCTTTTTTACATTTGAAAAATAAAACTTACATATGGTATGTTTTGCATTTATTGAAATGCCATAATACCGTGTGTTAAGTTTTTTAATCTCCTAAGGCATTACAAGGAATGGGTCGTCTTTTTCTTTAAAAAAAAAAAAAAGAAAAGAAATTTTAGCTTTATGTAAAGTCTGTCTCAATTCAATCTTAAAAATGTAGCGTATTTGTTTTTCATACTCATTACAGATTTATAAATACCGACATCAGTTCTGTGCCTACTTACCTATTATTCTATTCATCAACCAAAAAGATTAGCCGGTAGTCACTTTTGCAGTGGAGATGAATGACGTTTAAGGCAAGTTAAAGCAAAAGCCCATATGATTTTTTCTTTTTCTTTTTTTTTCTTTTTTTTTTTTTGGATTTTGAATAGTTTGTGTCAACTGTGTAATTTGAAGATTGCATCTTTCTCATTTTTAATGTAGTGCATTTAATGATTTTTAACTCATGGGAGGCAGCCCTTTCAGAAGCTGCACTTGGTACCTGTGTGTGTGTGATAGATGTGAGGAACGGAAGTGAGGTCTGCAGAGAACCGCAGAGGACGGGCGGGAAGGACTGCGGATTACAGAGGGCACACTCCGTCCACGCACACTGGTGTTCAGAACATTTTTAAAATTTGTAATTCAGAAATGTCTCCAGCGTCTGCACCATATCAAAAGAAAGTAAACATTCATGGAGGGTTTACCCCAAGCCAGACAGTGTAAAAAGCACAGTGGGGAAAAAAAAAAGGAACAGTGTAATCTCGATGTATTTACCCAATACTGGAGAGTGGCCAATTGTTTTCTGTGTCTTTGTTTGTTTCCATGTTGTGGTTAAGATCTTACTGTTGTTATATTTTTATAGATGAAAAGTCTGGGGCTCGATGATTAGGGTAAGTGCTGTAAGTCAGCTCAGGGTTTGCAAACTCTGTTATAGGAAGATAACATTTTGATTTGGAGAAATGGCAAGAGCCATTTAGAGCCAAGTCTGTTGGCTGATGTGGTAACACCAACTGGAGGATTTTGTAAACACGATTCTTCAAAAAGTTGCTCGTAAGTACAATGCTGCGTGTTCACGGGGCAGTTTTGATGCCATTTCCACCACACATCTGAGGCGCTGTCTGCCTTGTGGATGGAGCCCTGTTCTGTGCCTTCCAGATGCTCAAGCCACCTCCTCTCCCCGGGACCTGGGCCCCGGGCCCCACACCAGGGCAGCTGGCACATGGCACAGGTTCTCACGTGGTCCCTGCCCCTCCTGGGGCCCCATCGATCTCCCATCTCCCTCTTTGGACTTGATTGTTATTTTCCTTTTTTCTTTCTACTTGTTTCATGTTCTAAGTGACACTACTTTGGTTTCCTCTGGGTTTTTAGGGAGCCCCTTGGGATCCATACCCTGTGCTATCTTTTGCGGAAAGATAAGTTATGCCCTCAGAATTCATCCAAAGTACACATTTCGAGTTGTGAGATAAATAAGCACTAGGGAATGCCTGGACAACATCATGGCCATAGTTCATTCTGCTGGATGGTGCAGAGGAAGGCCGTGGAGACAGTGGATCCTGGAGTTCTCGTCACAGGGAGAAATCAGCTTTTCCTTTATATTGTATCTATACGAGTTGATAAGTACTAACTAAACCTGTTGTGATTATCACTTTGCAAGATGTAAAGCAAACCACCACGTTGTACACCTTACATGTATATAGTAAGGTATGTTGATTTCTCCATAAAACCGGGGGGAAATTCTCCCCAAACGGTTACGTCAAAACCAGTACTATTTTATTTTTTTTAAATATTTATTTATGATAGACATAGAGAGAGAGAGGCAGAGACACAGGAGGAGGGAGAAGCAGGCTCCATGCAGGGAGCCCGACTCAGGACTCGATCCCGGGACTCCAGGATCGCACCCTGGGCCAAAGGCAGGCGCTAAACCTCTGAGCCACCCAGGGATCCCTGGCGGTACTATTTTAAACATGCAAGTCCTGATATTGAGTCTTAAATGACTCAAAATGGGTGTGAACAGTATTACATAAACACACATGTTGTTTTTGAATTACAAAAATTCTTTTTTTTTTTCAATTACAAGAATTCTAATTCAGGTTCTGACATGTGAAGTGGCTAAGAGACAGTTCATTTGGAAGTAAGGATGAAAGGATGGAGCAGGGATGTCTTTAGAAATATATTTCCCTCTCCTATTCCCATTGACCTGAGAACAACAGTCATAAGATAGGAAAAGAGAGAGAGGGTGTGCACTCTCTCCCTTTGGTCCTTGCTGGGAGGGCAGGACCCCCCTCCTGGGCCTTCGTGCAATGATGAGAGTGGCCCGTCATGGTGGCGCCTGAGCAGCACCCCACACTCACACTCAGGTCAAGCTCCTCTGTGAGTTCTGGTGTAAGACGCCCCGGTTTGGAATGGGTTGGTAGAGTTTTGGATCAACCCCATTGGATCTGTCTCCCATCCCAGGGTTTGGATGAGGGAATCCTCTCCCCACATCTTCATGTGAGAGACCCTTTCCCAATTTCTTTGACCCTGAGTCCCTTTCCTGGAAAGATGGTTTCAATTAGTTTCCTGAGGAGAAAAATATTACTTGTAATTCTGTCTCAACTCCCTGCCACTCACTGCTCACATCCCTTAAAAGGTTGGCACACTTACAGAGTTGAATTTGTTCTCTGAAATATTCAAATATTTAACTAAACCTTTCCACATTGCACTGGTTACAAACACAATCATCATTTGTAAAAATATTGCCACCATGATCCTAAACCCTCAAAACATTGGAGATTGATCCTCTGAAATATGAAAGCCCCAACAACCTTCTTGACCATAAATACACAGCTAACATGTGATGAATAGACGTGGGATATTAAATAGTAAAATACTCATTCTGCAAGCCCCAAGTGGATTTAGTGCCCTATATTCAAGAACATGGCGGGGTGGAGGGCGGTTAGTAAGTCATCACTAGGTAGCTCAGTATTACCACAACACAACCCAAGAGGACAGTCCTCAGGTGCCTCCCACACCACTCCACTCATAAGAGACCCATAGACTAAGAAGACTCCATCTCTAAGGAAGATCCCTTCAAGTACAAACCTAGGGGATGAGTCTCTTAACCAACATTGTGTCTTTTCTATTTTGTGTTATTCTCAACCACAACGTGGATGGCCTCATCAACATTCTAGATTCTTTTAATTCTTTAGATAAGAACAAAGTCAGTCTGACAAGCCCACACCTGCCTGCAATATGCCAGACTCAAGGGGAATTCATCGTATTCCAACCATTCTGCACCTGGTCCACTTCCCACACTATCCCAGGGAGTCCAGAGGGAATCTTGGTTCATCCTGACCCATACAAAAATGATTGACTCGGGAACTGCAAAACTCACCCTGCTCTTCAGAATCCCTGAATTCAACTACCTGTGTCTCAACAGGTTATAGGGCCCAAGGTGAGCATTCATGACCTGGGAGAGGCCTTTGTGAGTCATACACTTCTACTCCCCAGGCTTGCTATTCTGTAAAAAGTGACCTTAGGGACACAAGTCAATTTGCAAGACTTAGTGTCTGACTTTAAGGTACATGGAGAAGGAGCAAGTGGAAGATGAATCAGGGCTTCATTTCTCATTCATGTAGAGGTGTGCAACTGAGGTAGAGGAGGGGGTGCCTAGGTGTGGAGGATCGCTAAGGCTTGGAATTCACATCCCAGCATCCATACCTGGAAATCCTATGGTCCCTCCAAAACCCAGAAGGCTTCCTCTTTCTATCTGTTGACTCTTGCTCAGAAATGAGCTGAAACAGATCTCAGTGAGTGAAAGGCCTATTCTTATGTATGTTGTTTATTCTATCAAATACTTACGCAACAACCTGTATGTTCCAGGCCTCAAATACCGAGGCCCTGAACCTTCATAATAAACCTGGGGGATAGGTATTTCTATCTTACAGGGGAATCTGAGGCATAGGGAGTTCACACAGTTAGTAAGCTAAAGAGCCAAAATTCAAATCCAGAAAGATCCAGTCTGTCTCCAGCATCTGTGTTCTTTGCCCTGACCCCAATGAGCCCTCAAACAAATGCCCACAGAACTGGGAATGGACACTTGAGGGGAGAGTGGATGGATACCCATCAGAACCTCACACCTGCTCGTTGGGACAATCCCAGGCATGCAGCCCATATGTCTGCTCTATAAATGTCTATCTGTGAAAGACAACCAGGGCGGCCTAAGTTGGCAGGTCACCTGGCAACACTACAGAGTCTTTTCTCTGTGAGTGACGGTTACAACACATGTTTTTCTCGCCTGAGCATGCTTTATTTTTAGCATTTTTTTAAATGAATGAAAACATAAATTTGAGTGGGAAATACATACTTATTGGGCTGAAAAACTATTTCATTTTTTGTCACTTATGGTCTAGAATATATCCAAATAATACTTTTATTCAGTGATAAGAATAGATTCAACCGAATAATAGTCTGACAAACATGCAGAATAACCATAATTAACGGTATACATAATTTAAAAATGTAGGAGCATGGGACGCCTGGGTGGCTGAGCAGTTGAGCTTCTGCCTTCAGCTCAGATCCTCATCCCGGGTCTGGGGATCGAGTCCTGCATTGGGGTCCCTGTGAGGAATCTGCTTCTCCCTCTGCGTATGTCTCTGCTTCTCTCTGTTTCTCATGAATAAATGAATAAAATCTTTAAAAAATTAAAAATAAAATAAAAACAAAAATGTAGAAGCAGGTGATTTAGAAACATATTTGTAAATCATCAAATACCTACTATTGTGAAAAAAGAACATGATACAGTATTTGGTTGTTAAGACTTAGGACTGATAGCTAATGCTCGTAGTACATCATCACCTCATCACCTGACAAATGAAGGAGGGTCTCTACTCTCATATTTATGTGTTCTGATGTCAGAATCATTGGATTGTGATTCTCTTGAGTGGCCCATGATGGACATTGATGAACCTCACATCAACTTTCTGATCCATGAATCCAGTGGACGGCATCTCTGTTTCTATGGGAAGAGCACAAATGGAAACCAGGAACAAAATGGTGGGGGCTTAAGGGAATGTTGCCCAAGTCTGGGCTGGGCGCTTGATGACCAGGCTGTCGTACACCCACCCACTTGACCACCCCAGGAAATGACTTTGTGATTCAAGCTCAGTTCCCAGGAGGCACGTTTTCTACCCCAAAAGCACTGCCTGGTGCACTTGTCCTTAGTCCCTGTGGAGAAGGGAGGGTATAAATGGAGCCAGGCTTTTGGCTGCTGGGAACCTCCAGGGCCATGCTCTCTGCAGGGTAGCATTTAAATGTGTTAGGAGCGGCCTCACACTGAGACATTCTAAGGATGGACAAAAGATTTCCATTTTAATGGCACCTTTCATTAAAAGTTTCTTTAAGGGAAAAGAGATATTTCAATGCTTGAAAGATTACAGCCCGCCTCTCCACCCCTCAGACATGCATGGAGCTTGCTAATTACCTTGCAAGGTCGCATTGTATCAGCAATAAAGTTCACTCAGTGCTGGCTACTGGACTTTAGAAATCTCTCTAAACTGATGAGAAGGACAGGAGGGGGCCAGAAATGAAAGCATCCCAAGCATCCCACCTTTTTCTGATTAGACGAGGTTAGTTGCGCCTGACCCACACTGCCTTGGCACGGATTCACTCCATTTACGTGTGTTTTTCACTCCTCCCTCAAGCTCTGAAAGCAAAGCAGAGGCTTACTGCATGCCATAAATATGTAATATGAACGCCATGCTGGCTGGCTGAGAATATTCCAGGCTTAATGACAGTTCTCAAGACGTGAGTTTTGCAGATCCGAGATATCACAGGTGCCTCAGCCCCGCGCGGAGCTGCAGTCATGCTTCTGCAGAATGTATTTGAATATTTCAGCATTTTAAGCTATTTGCATGCGTCCAAGGCTAACCCAAGCCTGAAATCGTAGAGTAAGTGCTCCTCACAAATCTTGTTTGGCAATCACAAAGGGAAAAAGTCACCAGCAGAGATGGACTGATGTCTTACAGACGATCCACCCACTCTGAGTGCAAAAAGACACTGTCAAAACAAAACTTGTCCTACTTTTTCCAAGTGAGGCACCTAACAGGAAAGTGTGCTGAGTTAAACACAAGCAGTGCTAGAGGAACAGACTTGAACAGTAGAATCGTGTGTGCTGAGTGCTCGTGGAGGGTGCAAGTGGCTCTGCAGACCCCACCACCACAAACAGCTAATTGCAATGGCCCTGGACTAGGAGGCCCCACTCGCGCATGTGAGAGCTGGCCTTAGTCTGCAAAATTCCGCTGCGTACACAACGTTTCATGATATGGCACTTATGGACATTATTACGTCTGTGCCAGTTGTATCCATGATTCATCATTTCATATATAGAAGTGCAGTCACTGCTCTGATTCATACATGGCCCTCTCTTCCTCACATGTGTTTCCAGGTTAATGTCATTTGATATATTTGCTCAGAGGTGGGACCAAAAAAAGTCAGAAAAAAATCCTTATTTTAATAAGATTCTTCTAAATGTTTTTATTAGACCTCAGTTTTAACTTTTCAAGAATTTATTTGATTCTGATTTTTTCTTCTTTTTTTTAAAGATTTTATTTATTTATTCAAGAGAGACAGAGAGAGAAAGAAGCAGAGACACAGGCAAAGGAAGAAGCAGGCTCCATGCAGGGAGCCTGATGTGGGACTCAATCCCAGGTCTCCAGGATCACACCCTGAGCCTAAGGCAGATGCTCAACTGCTAGGCCACCCAGGCGTCCTTGATCTTTCTTCTAAGTTAATAGCACTTTCAGTTCTGAGATTGGATCCATACAGCTCCCCAAGTTCTGTAGCAGACACTAATATTTATGTTTATATACACATACACATGCATATATATTTATATATGCATATATTTTTATATATTATATATATATATCTCCATCCCCCTATTTATCTCATATAAGTTTTGTTAATATTTAAGTTGTATAATTGATTTGTATGATGAGTTTGACAGTCCCTACAGGGTCTGGACCCTTCCAGGCCAGCACTTGGCAGGAACAGGATGCTGATCAGCCCATGGAGCATCCGTGGTCCTGAGGGTAGAAGAACGCATCACTTATGGAATCCACTCTATGTTTCTGTTTAAAAAGTGGGGCTCAGCTCATATTTGGTGACAGGTTTTCTATCGTGCCTTAACACTTTCTAGTGAAGTACACTATTTACATTCCTAATTTTAAGCTTATAAGGGCCTAATCAGACAAAAACAAAGCTGAATTGATCTGAAAGCCTCAGCAGGCGAGCACAGCCTCTCCTCACTGTTATAGAGGGTGGAGCCCTTGGCTCCAGCAGGTCTTGATTTAGTGAGGTGAGATTCACCCTTAATTTTCCAAACTTGGTTTCCCCCCCACACTCCTGAACTCTTCAGAGAGAGTTATACACACATCATGGAAATTGGCAAGCCTCTCTTAACAGGTGTGTGAGAGTGTCTGGGATAAATGTCTTTTTATGCCAATTGTAACATTCCAATGGACAAAACAATATATGGCAAATAGACGAACAAAAAACCAGAAACCATCAGACTTTGAAAAAAATGTTTATAAACAGAATTTCAATCAAGTATTTCCCTACACAAAAGAAAGATTATCTACATTGTAAATAATGAATTCAAAAGTTATCAGTTGTTCTTGGTATTTTATCTATGTCATCATCTGGAAGGCTGAGAGGTGTGCACCGTTCATCTGAATGTGGGGAGCTTCCGATCACATCTCCTAAATGTGCCTCGATGAAAATGTTTTCTTCTCTTCATTGAAGAACATCATAGTGTTTGTTGGTTTTCCTTGCTCCTTAAACCTTGCATTTATTTCACAGAATTACATAAGGGAGGAAAATAAGATGTAGATATATGGTTAAGAAAATAGGGATCCCTGGGTGGCGCAGCGGTTTAGCGCCTGCCTTTGGCCCAGGGCGCAATCCTGGAGACCCGGGATCAAATCCCACGTTGGGCTCCCGGTGCATGGAGCCTGCTTCTCCTTCTGCCTGTGCCTCTGCCTCTCTCTCTCTCTCTCTCTCTGTATGACTATCATAAATAAATAAAAATTAAAAAAAAAAGATTAAAAAAAAGAAAATAGTGCAACAAGGTTGCATATTTAGTGATAATCAGGATGGGCTCTTAATCACAGTGAAATCACTAAAGAATAGACACATCGATTAAATCCATCTCCTGAAGTAGTACAAAAGAAGAGAAACACAAATTAGTTAATCTATAATACTGGAGACATGAAATTAGAAACAGAAGACCCCAGAAAGAAAGAAAAAGAAAAGAGGAAGATGGATGGTGAGAAGGAAGTTGGGAAGAAGAGGGAGATCACAACGAATAGGAAAACGGGTTCATTGGGACCTCTGGGTCTTCAGGGGTTCTGCTGCCCTCAGCTTATCTTCTCACCTGTCTTTATACCAAGGGCCTAACATAGAGGGTTCCCTCTGCAGGACACATCACCGACCAGAGCAGTTGATGCCCCGGGGAACAAGTGCAGGCCAAGTACCTAGACAGGAGACAATTCTTAGGAGAAGAACCAGGTGTACTGACACCACATGGGAGTGTAAGGCAGGTAATGGTAATGGGACAGACTAGGATTGGAAACATGCCTCATTGGCGCACTTGGGTTGCTCCGTGATTGAGCATCTGCCTTCGGTTCAGGGCATGATCTTGGAATCCCAGGTTCGAGTCCCACATTGGGCTCCCCATGGGAAACCTGCTTCTCCCTCTGCCTGTGTCTCTGCCTCTCTGTGTTTCTCATGAATAAATGAATAAAATATTTAAATAAAAAGAAAAGAAAACATGCCTAATCAATAACCTTTCAAAGGTGATCACAACAAACCCATGGCTCTGTGTGTCTCCACAGAGACGGTTTCTATCTGCTTGACACCTGCTAGCTCCTCCATTCCTGCAGTGAATACCAGAACTAGTTGTTACTATGACACTCATTTTGAAGATTAGGAAACAGGGGCACAGGAATTAAGTAAATTACGTAGAGATGGAGGGAGGCAGAACCAGATAGGAACTCAAGCAGCCCGCCTCCAGACGAGAAATTACCCATGTTGACATGATGAGAAGCAGAGCAATTGAAAGAAAGAGCACACAGATGGGAGGGTGTGTGGCATTCATGCAGGTAGAGCAGAACATCAGCCCAAGAGTCTCCTCAGAGAGCAGAACAGGGAAGAGACCTGAAAACATGAACGGAAAAGTCATGAGCTAAGGAGGAAAGAATTAAACATGTCCAACATCTCCACAAGAGAAATCCAAAAAGAGAGGAAAGAATTGCAGAAAACTTGTTCAAAACAGAGATGAAAGATCCCATGTTGCAAGGATTCAGAGGAGATCCAACAGGTTGAGTGAGGAAAACCCACACTAGGGCACATTGCAGGACATGTGAAAATATCAAAGAAATATATTCTATTAGCAGCAAGAGAAAAAGAGCAGATTGTCTACAAAGGAACAACCAGCAAACTCACCATGGTCCTCGACAACAACACAAGACACACGAAGATATAGACTCAGATTTTTAAATGAACGAAGAGACTTAAAAAACCTTTGAACCTATCATTGTATGTTCAATTCAACCATTATTTATATGAGAGAGCAAATTAAAATATCCTCCAACACACAAAATCTCAGTGGCTTAGGTACAGAAAGATCTACCTTGAAGCCTTACCTAGAGGAGGGACCCCTGGGTGGCACAGCGGTTGAGGTCTGCCTTCAGCTTAGGGCGTGATCCCAAGGTCCTGGGATCAAGTCCCACATCAGACTCCCTGCGGGGAGCCTACCTCTCCCTCTGCCTGTGTCTCTGCCTCTCTCTCTCTCATGAGTAAAGAAATAAAATCTTAAAAAAAAAGAAATTTTACTTGTAGGAAATAAGATTAGAAAAAAGACACAAAACACAAACAAAAAATCTTCCAAGAGAGTTCTGCAGGAGATATGCAATGTAAGAGTCATCAAACAATTTAATATGATCTTTATATAAAGTAAGACCAAAAGCAAAGGGGAACATAAACCACACTCACCCAGAACTAGAGTTACAAAATTCTTCATAAAGTGGCGATGGGACAAGCAGAGGGAAAAGCTGTCAAAGGACATCAAAATACCTCAAGAGTGTTGGAATATTTGTCAGAGGACAGGAATGTTTAAATTTCTTAAGACATCAGTGTTCCTCAAGTTGATCTATAGATTCAATGCAACACTATTGAAATCCCAGAAGACCCTCTTTAAGGAAATAGGCTGATTTTAAAATCTAGATGGAAATGTAAAGAATGCAGTGTAATGAGAACAATCTTGAAAAACAAAAGAGAATGTGGAGAATGAACACTGTGTGCTTTCAAGACATGTGTGATAAAACCACAGACAGCTTGATATTGGCATGAGGATAGGCAACTAGATCAATGGACAAGGTAGACCGAAGCAGATATTCACATACATTGTCATGTTGTTGGAACAGTAAGTAGCCACCTAGAAAAACATGAAGCTACTTGCATCCCATCTCATTCTGTCACCAAACATGAATCAACCTAAATGTGAAATTAAAGCCCATAACATCTCTAAGAAAACATATAACAGAATATTTTCACAATATTAAGGTAGTCATAGATCTCCGGGACAGGACAGGAAAGTAGAACCCACCAAAACTAAGACTAATTACTTCAATTTCATCAGAATTAAAAATTTCTGCTGATCCAAGGAGATCATTAAAACAGTAAACCAGTATATCACAAATTTGGAAAAAATATTGGTAGTACATGTATATGAGTTTACATAAAAATTTTGGAAGTTCAACAATAAAGACAGCCCAATTTTTTTAATTGAGCATTAAACATGAGTATAACAAAAACAGTCACAGGAATGACTAATAAACCCATGCAAAGATGGTGATATCATTAGTCATCAAGGCAATGACGACGGAAATCATGATAAGATAACATCTCACACTTACTGAGAGGGGGTAAGAGAACAGAGAGTCCACATGTTGGAGTGGAAGTGGAGCTACTGGCCGTCCTGTGCATTCTCAGGGGAAGTGCAAAATGGCAAACACTTTGGGGGACTGTTTGCCCATTTCTTAAAATATTATACTTGTGTGTACCCCATGACCCACAGTTCCACTGGTGGGTATTTACTCAGAAGAGATGAAAACTTATGACCATAAAAAAGACCGTACAGGAATGTTTATAGCAGCTTTATTCATGATAGCTCAAACTAGAAGCAACCAAAATGTCCATCGAAAGAAGAATGGGATTTTAAGAATCATGGTATATTCATATATTCATAGGGTGGAGTGCTCTTTAGTAGTAGAAGGGGAAAAAAACACAGATCACTGCAAATATGAATGATCTCAAAACAATATAGCAGGCAACAGAAGTCACACACTAAAGCCCTGGGGGATGTCTTTAATCAGGAGTACGAGCATAAGCAAAGGCATCTAAGGAGTCAAAACACCGTCTTCTCTAGGGGACAGCAGAGACCAGCTGAGGGCATCTTGGAGGTTCCTAGAGTAAAGCTGATGTTCTTACTTGATGTGGTAGTTACAGAGGCGGGTGCAGTTGCCAGGACTCATCAAACTAAAGACTTAAGCTTATGCATTTTATTGTAAGTTAACTTTACCTCAACTCAGACATAGCAATAAAAGTTAATAAACATAATTATGGGTTTCTTATTTTAGGAAACCACTATAAGAGTGAAAAATAAAATCTATAATGCTAACTTGTAATTTAAACCTGGTCCATCCAATAAAGGACATGAAAGAAGAATAAAAAATAAACAAGTATACTAAATTGAAAACATGAGTTGAGGGTAGATATAAATCCTAATATAACCATAATTACAATCAATGAAAGGGTGTGAAACTCAGCAACAGAGAAACCAAGAAATCCAGATTAGATTTTGAAAAATAATAATCCTTTTTCTTCCAAAAGAATCATGAAAAGTTAAATAGAGGAATAGAAAAATACAGACCAGGGAAAGGTTACCCATAAAAAAGCTGTAATGACAATTTTAATATTCAACTAAACAAATATCTGGACAATATTATCTTAAGGGAAAATGCAGAATGTTCTACTAGGAAAAGTAGCATATAACCACCATGAACCAATACATCCTTAACAATATATACTCAAAATATGCAAAATGACTGGCAAATTGAGGGAATAAATTGATATATAAATAATAGCAGTTGGAGATTTTACACCTGAATGAGACAAAAATAGAGATAGAGAGGCTACATGAATAACGTAATTAGTAAGCTCAAGTGAATTTGTCTGTTGCTCTGAGCCTAGCAAAGAGAAGCACAGCTTTCCTGGTTACTCAGTGCCTGCCCATTGCTGTCACTTCCCCATCTGCAATGACAGAAGTATAAAAATTGAAAGCATTCAAAAACTTTTACAATAGTTTGGTACTGCTGAAACATCCAATTACATGATCATTTTTCTCATGTCTTCATTACATCAAATTTTGAAAAATAATGGTTTGTGACAGAGCGGAAATTAATTAAAAAAAAAAACGAAATACAAAACAAAAGCCCCTCATCCTTCAGCACAGAATGCCTGAGGAACCCTGGTTCTGAGTGAGCAGAGAAAAACCGCAGACTGGAATATGGGTTAGACTCCAAATGAGAAGCCCGTGTCAAAAACTACATTCTCCCACTACAGTGACTAAGACCCAAAATTAATTAGGAAGCTCAGCCCCAAAATTCCTTTTATTTCTAGAATCCCAACATTATGTATTTTGCTAAAATGGGAAGTATAAAGGAAATTGTGAAATATGCAGGAATGGATGGCATGAAAACACTGTATTTTAAAATGTGTGGACATATCTAGGATAGTATGTAAAGTTTATATGTTCCAATACATTTTCATTAGCAGGACAGATTGGAAACAAATGATCTAATCAAAGGGAAAATAGGTTGAATTTATTACACTAAATATGGATTGATTTTAATGAAAAACACATGGACAAAGTTAGAAACAGATAACGGATTGAGATAATATATTTGCAACATCTAAAACCAACAAGGGACTGTACTATCTAGAATATGCAAGAAATGCCTATAAATCAAACAGAAAAAAACACAATGGACAGGGAGGCAGAGAACGTGAAGAGGCCCTTCACAGGAAGAGGAACCCTGAAAAGCTAAAAAGATAAGAAGATGACCAGGTTCATCAATAATTGGAGAGCCGGAAGTTAGAGCCACAAGCTCTCACTCTGCAGCCAGCAGACTGGCCAGGACCCGCAAGCTGGTTTATAGGTGTGGGCAGGTCCGTAACACAAAGACAACGCCTTGCCCTAAGGTAGCCCCTGGGGTTCCCACCCTGTTTTGAAGAACAGACAGACACCACCAGGTTAAATCCTAGACATATATGCTGCTCACCCCTGCCCAACAATTCCGTTCCTGGGAACAGCACAAAGAAAACCTGAGAATGTCCCCCACAGCCTCCTTTGTGGTGACCGGGAGTCAGAGGGATTCTGAATCTTGATGTTTTGGGGAAAGATGAGTAAAATGTTGGCGTTGTGCACCTTGGAACAGTAGGCAGGCAGCAGTCAGTAGCCGCCAACTACCAGAACATTCCGTAACACAAATAGATCTCTGAAGGGGAGGGAGAAGGGAAAGAGAAAAGAACAGAATGAGATTTCTAGCATTTTACCATTAATATCTTGGTTTAAAAATTTATTGTAGTAAAATAAATAAAATAAAATGTATGATTTTAACCAATCATGTGTTGCTCTGGGGCATTGAGTATGTTCACAAAGTTGTACAACTATCACTGCCATGTCAAGAACTTTCCCACCTTCCCAAAGGAGCTCTATACACATTCAACCCTACCTGCATGTCCCACTTCCTCCAGAACCTGGAAACCCCCATGCTACTTCTTGTCTCCCAGAATTTAGTACCTGGGTACCCGTGCAAGGGGCATCATGCAGTGTTTATTCTTCTGTGATTGGCCTATTTCACTGAAGCCAATATCTTCAAGGTCATCCATATTGTAGCGTGCACAGTTTCCTTACCTTTTAAGGTTGAATGGTAATCTTCTGTTGTGAGAGACCACATTGTGTTTATCCATTCTCTTGTCCCCAGACATTTGGGTTGTTTTCACCTTCAGGCTATTGTGAGTAATGTTATGATCATAGATCTGCAAATATCTGCTGGGGTCCTTCTTTCAAATCTTGTGTGTATGTAGCCCAGAAACAGAATTATTAGATCCCCTGATAATTGATGCTACCATCAACAGTTGGAATCACCATACTGTTTTCCACAGGGGCTCTGCCATCTGACATTCCCACCAGCAATGCAATTAGCAGCACTTATCAAAATACAGGCACACAAGGCAACAAGACTGACCTTTATGAGGCCACGGGCTGGGCCAATCGAATGGCACATGGCTCACCCGCTGCATGGTTGTGGGTGAGGGGTATGAGCAGTGAGAGTGGACCTAAGGGGAAAAGTAGTAAGTAAGGAGGGAAAGTGTTCCCTGGACAAGTGAAGTGATGCATCAGGAACGAAGGGTCTGGGGGACCCCATTCTCTGCAACTTCCAGGGCTCCCCAACCAGAACTGGTTCTCTTCTTGTTTCAAACACCTGGAGCTCCTCCTCTCTCTACCTCTGGCAGAAACAATACTTAGGGTCACAAATTACTGAATGACTCTGCCTGGATAACTTTCCGTTACCTCCTTGGCATTTCTTGGTGAAATTGGCTAGAGTCACGCTGGGCAGGTATGGAATATTCCTTCCCAACCGAGCTGCCAGGGTACGCATGCCCCTGGGAGGACTCTATCAGCTCTGGCACCTGCACATCCCGGGCTCTCTGTGCAACTGGCCACAGGAGCACCCTGCTCGGACAGTGGCAGTGAGGGGCACCTCAGTATTCCCACAAGAGTCTACGAAGCCTCTAGAAAAATAGGGGAAAATGCTTATTATCTGCTCTTGCTTGGAAATTTCCATGCGTTCCATGCTCACGACCAGGGGACAAAAGCCCGGGAGCAGCTGGGGGAGGGCAGGAATGGTAGAAGCCAACCACGCACCACTACAATTTTGAATGAAATAATGGTATTTGGCAGCACCACTCTCTTCTCAAATCCTAACCCACCCCTGTTTCATGGAGATATGGTGTTTGGAGGAGACGGGAAAGCATTTACGAGGAGGGCTGGTGAAACTCATAATTTGTTTATGTGGAAATTTTTTCCAGAATGGTGCACTGGGGAAACATCTCCAAAATGAAATAGTAAAGGGGCAAAACCAGCCCGTTGGTCTCTTCTCCCACCGCAGATGCACGTCAATCACAGATTGCTGCCCTTTATAAGGCTGCTCTGGAGTCAGCGGGAGGTGGCCCGGTGCCAGGAGAAGGCAAACTCTTGTCACCATGTCCCCGCACCGCACCCAACTGTCGTGGACACCTCAAGGCCCACTGGTGGGCAGGCGGGCTGCAGGGAGCACTGTCAGCCCCCTGCAGGGGAGGAGCAGTGCTCTTGGAGCATCATGGTAGGCTCGGATCAGGGATGCCTGGGGCCAGAGCTCTGCAAGGCTGCCCACCCCTGCTGAGCAAGGGAGGGAAAGCCATCCGTTCCCTCCCGCATGGGAGGAAGAGGGGTCAGTATCGGGCATGGGAGGGGAGCACGAGTACAGGGCCACTTTTTCCTCTTCTCCTGCCTTTGCTTTGGGGCATCTGCGGTGACAAAAGGCCCAGTGGGTGCACACCAGGTGTCCTGGGAATGAGAGAGGCCAGGGGCATGCAGCCACCCTGGGAGCAGCTCGGGGCTGGCACCTGCAACTCATTCCAGGCACCATAGCAGGAGAGAGACTCTGCGGGGTCCAGGCCAGCATGAGAATCCCTCTAGGGCTGAGGGGCCTGAGCTGGCCAGGGCACCTGAACCAATGAGTCACAGTGGCAAAGCAAGCAAAATGCACCAGGGACTGACGTAACTGGACACGGGGCTGTAGTTTGTGTAGAAGGAGTCATGTGTCCGGACCTTTCTCTCCCCCTTGTCTTTCCAATAAACAAAACAAACACCTCGTGAGATGCTATTAGTGATAGAATGTACTCTTTTACATGTAGTCAGTTTCCATTAATAAAACGCTAAGGAGAGCAGGATCTCCTGACTATCGGATTAACCTGTCAGTTGAGGATTAAGCAGAAACTATCTTTATATTAATCTTATTGCTGGAAACCTTTCTAAAACATATCAGTTCCATTTTCTTGCCTCTCTAGGCAATGATGTTTGAGATGGCTCCATGTGTTCACTTGTTCGCTAAAAGCCCATTTGAGTGTCTACCGCATGGGAGGTGTCTGAGAGCACTGAAGGCAGGAAAAGACACATTTTTTACCTCACAAAGCTGGAGTTCATCCCCAACCTTGTGGACAGTCTCTTCTCAGCGGAAGAACCCGGTTCCTTCACAGTTGATGTTGGGTCCATATGCTGGATTTTATCCCTTTGATTTTATTTGATTATGTATTTTACTGGATTTCACCTCCTCCCCCCTCCTCAATTTCCCTGCTGATCTAACACCCTCCCTTTCCCCTCCCCTCAATCTGGGAGTTCTATTTGTCTTTCCTCTCCTTAAGCTTAACTGTGCCTTCCTCACACTCAGTGAAACACATGTTTCTTCACGATGTGACAATGAGAAAACCACTCACCACATCAGGTTATTTTATCTTCCCCACCCCCACCCCCTCCACTCCAGGCCTGACTCACATGAAATATTAGGTTGACATGTTTGGAATGGTTTTACTTCAGCACCACCCGCCCTCTGCCTTAAGATGTTCTCCTGGGAACGTAATTACTCCTGGATTTGCCCAGAGGATTTAGTAGATTTTATTTTAGATCACTCTAAACATTTCCCCTGAATGTATGTCTCTTCTATTTCAAGAAACATAACTTTGCGTAAATTACATGTTCCCAGGTAGTATATAATCAGGGAGAGAGAGGCCCTTTGGGTTCAGCATGAAGCAGTCCTGGCTATTTCTGCCCCTCCCACTCCTGACCCAGGTACACTGTGTTCTTTTCAAAGTCTGTGCCCAGGCCAACTCCTAGTCTGTGTATTCTCGAACATACATATCTATCTGTAATAACTTTCACCTTGTTGAGTCAGTAATAGCTTGGCTGGGTATAGAAATCCTGGTGTGCAGTTCTTGTCCTGAGCCCTATGTAACCAATTTTACTACAGCTTGCAGTGTTAACTGTGCTTTATTTGTACTGTTAATAGTTAAGAAAACTAATAACAACCTATGCCTTTATTTTGTTAATAACTGCATGTTTGTGCCTGAAATCTTGGTCAATTTTTTTTCTTTCATTCTTGTGTATTAGTTGGTTAGCCATTTCAATCTACCAATGGGGTATCTCTCTAGTTCAGAAATTCTCATCTATTTTTTTCTTAATTATTTTTTGCCATATATCCCTTTTCTGCCTCTGGAACACCAATCATGTTATAATAGACCTCTCAGATCCTTCCTGCAATTCTCTGACACCCTCCCCTTCTGTGTCCTATCTCTTGGTGTTTTGGCTCTTCATTTTATAGGCCACTCATTTCTGGTGTCACAGTGTCAACCTTTTCTTCAATTTATTTCCTGATTTGTTGTTTTTTGTTTTGTTCTATTCTTTGGTTCAGGCCCATATCCCTGAAAAGAAAAATCAGGGAATAGATATATTCATTGCTCTGACTGTTGGCCTGTCCGCTGCAATTTCTTTGGCTCAGGGGTGATGGACAAATTGGCCTGGGATCTGAAAGTGGAGGAAAAGACAGATTCTTTTCTGTAGAAAAGACAGGCCTTTTCTTAGAATCTCTACAAAGATCAAGATGAAAGCTTAAAAGCATAGTGGGCTAAAGAAAAACTAAAAGAAACCAGAAAAATCCTTTATAGCCATACAACACACACACACACACACACACACACACACACTGTAAGTCAGGTCAGAAGTCAGACTACTAGAAACAACGTGGAATTGGGGATTTTGTATAGAGATCTGATTTGCTGTCCTTGTAGAAGCTGCTAAAACATTCTTAGGGATCTGGTGCTGAAAGCAAGGTCCCATGCCAGGAGGCTAGATTGGAAGATGGATATAAAGAGGGGGAGCAGGGTCAGAGGACTGAATCTCCAGGAGCCCATGAGAAAGGAGCTTGAACCCACATCCAACTTCCCCTGGAATCTGTGAGGCCTCCAACCTGGGTCACTTGTCTTCCTTAGAGAACATGAACCCCCAAACGATCCATACCATGGCCACGGCCCCATGGCAGTTCCTTCAGAGCTCAGGCAGGCCAGATGCTGGCTATTTTATGCCCACCACTACACACAGCACATACCATGTTGTGTCCTCTATGAGACATAGCACAAAGACCAGAGCTGAGGGGCCAAGTAGGTGGGGACTCAGGCTCCACTGTTATTTGGATCATGGTGACAGTGTTGTAGGTGGCAGCCCATTCTTGGCAGCAGCCCCTAACCCATCTTCCAACAAGACCAGTCCTCTCCACATTGCACCAGAAATCATCTATTTCTTGGGAAGGAAATGCTACATTTCAAGAGTGACCTGTATGCAAAGTCATAGAAAAGTCATGCAAAAAGTATTTACAAGCTAGGAGTAGCTAAGCCCCAGGACTAAAACGGGAGTGTTGATAGTCAGAGACCCATTTAGTTGAGAGCCACTTGTTTCAGGAAGCACAGTGTTCCGACATCACACTTGCTGCTGGAAGTAGAAAGAACAGAGGCACTAGGATTAGTGTTTACATTCAAACTGGGGGGAGTGTCTGGGGTGAGTCCTTCCCTGTTCACCAAGGCTTAGGCTAACCCAGACCCAGGCCACACTCACTTGATGGGTTTAACAGGCTTTACACCAAGTGCAGCTTATATTGAATTTCTTTGTTTCTTGTTTTGAAGGTCCCTGAAGACAAGGCAACTACAAAGCAGCCCTGAATAACAGGAATGTTGGAGCAGATGCTATTTGGGCATTTCCACATAATAAAGACTTCTAATAATCCCCAATGCCCAATTATCCTAACAGTCCCACCAAAGTTTTCGCTCAGTGCATGATAAATGCAGACAATATCGACTTGAATAAAACCACAATTATTTAGGACACGGGTGATGCCAATCAAAGGAGACATGCAAACAATTGACAACCACATTTTTTAGGACCAAGATTAGCCAATAAACCAGCTTTGTACTGACATAGAACCAATTAGTTCAGTAGTAACCACCTGATAGGGGAGATGTTCTCCGAGGAAAATAATATTTTCTGTATTTCTAGATCAAAACTATCATCATGATGGTTAATGGTGGGCGTTACCTGACCACATATGGTGTTTCTATCCCTTGCCCTAGTCAGAAGGTGGTGATGTAGGGTCTGGGGAAAGATGTTGTCTTCCTGTTTTATTTGTTAGAGTAGAGAGGTCCTGGGCAATTGCAGAAGAGGTAAGAAATGGTAGGCACATCACCTATTTGCTCTTTTTCTTTTATAGTGAAAGTGCAAGCAGCACAATCCACAAATGCAGCCTCTGATAAATTCCAGCTCGAAAATGTTTCTACCTGAAACAAAAATCTCTTCATTTTCTCTACTGCATTTCCTACTCCTTACACTTAGCTCCATGCTTTGATGATACTAGGAGGTTAAGATTAATCAGAAGCACTTGCAAGGCCAGGCCAAACCATTTCGATATTCTCATAACAAAAGCACACAAATATCTTCCCCTGTATACAAATAATACATATTTAAAAAGGAGGCAAATAACCTTTGGTGTCAAAAACCCACGTCTGATGGTTGACAGCTAGCTACATGTGAGCTCTGATCCCTTCTGAGAGACACGTAAAAGAATTTAAAAGAGAAGTCAGAAATTAATAACCCTCCCCTCCACCACCCAGATAAAAGAAACAGGAGAGCAAGGGGAGCATGGTTAACGACACACAATGCCCCTGGGGATTCAGCTTCCAGGAAACCCTGGGAGGTAACATAGATGTAAGGAGACATGGATACAGCTTTGGAGGAAGAGGCCACATCTCCCAGCAGTGGCTTGCCACCCTCAGGATATTCACCCTGGGTGGCACGCAATCCACAGACATAGCCAGGGCCACCCCCTGTGGCCTTCCTCTCCCTTTTGGGTGCCACAGATGACTCTTTCAGCAGAGGATCAGCAGCCCCCGCAGCCCCTATGCCCCACCCACCACTTGGATCATTTAGGGTGATCATAATGAGAATACTTGAACCTCAAGCTCAGCTGCCTTTGCCTTCTTATTGCATGGGACAGAATGACTTTCAGCAGATGAGGCCTCTGTCAGTTTGGGCAATCTACTTCAAATACATTTCTCTTTTCAATTTAAACATGTTTTTTATGGTATATTTCAAACATACCAAAAATAACACTCCTGTGTCCATTATCAAAATTTAATGTTAATATTTTGCTATGTTAGATACAACTGACAGTTTTTAAAAGACATAAAGCCTCATGAAATTCATTTGTTGGAGCCACACAGATTTCTAGAAACCTCTGTAAGTGATATGAGTTCCTTTATGTGGCCAGCAGCACTTTGAGATGGCAGGGTCACCAAGAACCTGCTCTTCCTCTCTGTCACCCCCTAGTTTTTAGGTGAATAGTATTTACATGAATAGTGGTCACCTCCCGATGTCATCTTATAGTGAGGTTCTTGTGTTGGACAAGCTAACCCACAAACCCAAACATAGTTCCAGTGAAAGGAGTCACCCCAGACTGAACATGCCCAACTAAATGCTGCATTTCCCAGGTCCCAAAAGGTTGCCATGAAGGAGGCAGTTGAGTCTTATAAAAGCCTCATTTGATACTCAACACAAAATGTAATGACATTACATTTTGGTAATGTAAAATGTAATGACAACCTGACCTTGGAAGTCACAAAACAGAAACAGGACCTAGAGACAACACTATGCAGCCAGAAAAAGGCTGGTCCATAAGAGGAAGCGACTTGCCCCCTAGGAAGGGTGCAGAGCCTACCTTGGCTCCTGAGAAATGCATGGACACATGGTGTGGATGGAAACTGACTGGACTCTCCACCTCGCTAATGTGTGTCTTACTATTCATTCATTACTGAGGAGCAGGGAAGAGAGGTGTAGACAACGATCACTCCATGTCACCCCTGCAGAGGATTTCTGGCTGTCCCAGCCAGCTGGTGGAGAGCTTTGGTAGTATTTAGTTCCCCACTGATTGGACTTTACTGCAGATGCTGGCTGAACACACCCTTGTGCTCCTGCGCAATACCTACACGTTTGCAGGCTCAGTAAACATTCATTACCTTAGCGCAACCTGAAATTTTATTTCCTCCTTCATTAATTTATTATTCACTTTATTTCCTTTGATTATGAAAGCAGTAAATACATACTAACGTAGACAATTTTGAAAACACAGAAATGATGTGGCTCATGAAGAAACTGTTAGCTTCTAGCACATTCCCTTCCGAGGCTTCTCTATGTCCCTCTTGAGCATGTTTAACCTCAATTGCCTATGCCATCTTACACCTTTAAAGAGTCTTCAAAACTCAGTTTTAATAATTGCATAAGATTTAATCAAATGCTTTATCAAATTAATACCCTAA
Organism: Vulpes vulpes; assembly: GCF_048418805.1. Classification (NCBI taxonomy): domain Eukaryota; kingdom Metazoa; phylum Chordata; class Mammalia; order Carnivora; family Canidae; genus Vulpes; species Vulpes vulpes. Next base: position 64,380,092 of record NC_132782.1, on the reverse strand, counting down.
TTTTTCAGTTAGCTTATCTTCAGTGTTTCCCTATTATAAATAATACTACATTGAACATCTGTGTACAAAAATTGGTGACATCTCTGAGTATTGGTTGGGAATAAATGCCTGTAATAGACTTATTTTTTAATTTCCTTATTTAATAATTTATTCAATTAATATTTATTATATGATGGTTCAGGTGACCTCAGAACCATCTTGACATAGAATTTCTAAAGGAACAGATAATATAAAATCCATTTCATATACATGAATTTTTTAATGTACCCAACAAACATAGGATAATTCACAGAAACTAAAATCAATAAGACAAGGTGAGTTCAGAGATGTTACCAAGTCTGAGTGCATCTGCTCATCCCTACAGATCTAGAGTTTTCCATTTAATAGAACATGTGGAGGGAAAAGAGATAAAGCCTTTGTCACTGTGAAATGTGAAAGCAGATCTGTATCCATATAATAGAACTACAAAAGTTTACACCTGTAATTAGAAGGTGAAAGGAGGTGAGGGAGACTCCCCAAAGAGAAAAGACGTAGTGAACCATACTTCTCTCAGGTTGACTCTGGTGAACAAACCCAACTTTGCTGAGAGCCCATAACTACATACTAGCCCTCCCATGGGTTTGGGGCTGTAACTCATGCCCCATGTCCCAGTAACTCCAAACATGAAATTTTGTTTACAATGCTCTGATGTGATGCCTAAGAAAGCCACAACATCATCTCTATGTTGTTCTAGCAGAAAGTGTATAAGTTGCTGTATGAGTTCTCTTGGGGTGGAGTCTTTAGGGTTTTCTATGTAGAGTATCATGTCATCAGCAAAGAGGGAGGGGATTTAGCCCAAAGATACAGAAGCAATGAAATGCCAGGACACCTGCACCCCAATGTTTATAGCAGCAATGTCCACAATAGCCAAACTGTGGAAGGAGCCTCAGTGTCCATCGAAAGATGAATGGATAAAGAAGATGTGGTCTATGTATACAATGGAATATTACTCAGCCATTAGAAACGACAAATACCCACCATTTGCTTCGACATGGATGGAACTGGAGGGTATTATGCTGAGTGAAATAAGTCAATCAGAGAAGGACAAACATTATATGGTCTCATTCATTTGGGGAATATAAAAAATAGTGAAAGGGAATAAAGGGGAAAGGAGAAAAAATGAGTGGGAAATATCAGAAAGGAGACAGAACATGAAAGACTCCTAACTCTGGGAAATGAAGTAGGGGTGGTGGAAGGGGAGGTGGGCGGGAGGTGGGGGTGACTGGGTGGTAGGCAATGAGGTGGGCACTTGACGGGATGAGCACTGGGTGTTATTCTGTATGTTGACAAATTGAACACCAATAAGAAATAAATTTATTTAAAAAAAAAGAAAGTGTATAAGTTTGGTGTAATCATGAGAACGTATCAGACAAACCCAAATGTAGAGATATTCACAAAATAACCAGAATTCTTCAGAAGTGTTAGGTCATGAAAGACAAACACTGAGCACCTGATACAGATTTGGGAGGCTAACAGGGCACAATAAGTGCATGCAACATGGTAACCTGGCTGGGTGGTGAAACAGAAACAGGGAGTGCATGGAAGTCTGAAGGAATGTAAGGAAAATCTTTAGCCTAATTAAAGGTGCTACAACCATGTTCACTTCCTGGTTTTGATAATCACACTATGAACACGTGGATGTTAAAATTAAGGGAAGTTGGGGGAAAGGGGAACAGAAATTCTGTACTATTTTCACAACTTTTATTCAGGTCTAAAAGTATTTCAAAATGCAAATGAGAAAGTCATCATAATAAAGTTGCCCTGAGTTGTGGACATTCAGGAGCCTGGATGAAGTCATGAGGTCTGTCTAGAGAAATAGATCTTTAAAAAAAAAAAACTTAATAATTTCCACAATGTTCTAATTATCATCAGTTCACAACAAAGAAAAAAAATCAGGAAGCATTTGGGGAGACCAGGTACCATGATCCAGACACAAAGAAAGAAAATGAAGCAACCAACATAATAAAATCCACAACCACTGACGCCTGTGTGGCTCAGCGGTTGAACATCTGCCTTTGGCCGAAGGCACGATCCCAGAGTCCAGGGATCGAGTCCTACATTGGGCTTCCTGCATGGAGCCTGCCTGTGTTTCTGCCATTCTCTCTCTCTCTGTCTCTCATGAATAAATAAATAAAATATTTTAAAAAAATTTTTCACAAAGTCCTCAGACGATTAAATCAGCAAACCATAACAATTTATTTAATAAGGAAAATAAGAGTATAAAGGTATGACAAAAGAGCAAGAGACTTTCAAAATAACCACATAACTGGATAGACTGTAAGAGAAGTATGTAGAAGCATACAGTTATTACATGTACATATGCAAACATGTAATTATGTAATTATTAAGAGAAGAAAAACCAATAGATGTTTAATTATTACATATTATACAAATATTGGAGACACTTCAAAGGAGAGCTGAACTGAACAAGTTATCTAAAGAAAGTTTGGATAATATATCAGAGATAAACAATAAGATACATAATTAAAGCAAAGGTTAGAGACATGAACTATAGAGTAGGAAGATCTAATATACCTCTATCTGGCACTAGAAGAATAAAATAATAATGAGGAAGAAATAATATTTGGGAAGATAATGACTGGCCATTTTCCAGAGAAGGTAAAACACAAACATGATTATATTAAGGAAGCCTGATAAATCCCACAAATGATAAATAAAATCCACACTAGATACCCCATGGAGACTTTGCAGAACACCAAAGACAAAGAAGAGAGCTTCAATACAACGAGAAATAAAAAGAACTCATAACCTAATATTGAATGCCCCAGGATACTATCTTTCAAGAAAGTGGGCAAATAAAGACATTTTCCTACTATCAGATGCCAAGTGAAGACAGAAGACAAAGTGTCTGTGAAGGAAAGTCATTGGAATGAAACCTAAGTTCTCAAAAACAACGATGGAAAGCAAACATGATGGATTATTTTCAAAGTAGTGAAAGTTTCTGCCAACCTAGAGTCAACTTCCAGGAGTCCCTGTCTTAAAGAAGAGGACAGTAGAAAATTATTTTCCCAAAAAACCTATAATGAGAGGGTTTACTACAGTCGGGAAAAAAGAATTTGAATGGAATATCTGGGATGCAAGAGGACATGGAAAATGGTAAACATGATGAATCAAAGCAAATGGTGTCTTTTTTTTTTAATTTTTTTTTTCAATTTTTATTTATTTATGATAGTCACAGAGAGAGAGAGAGGCAGAGACATAGGCAGAGGGAGAAGCAGGCTCCATGCACCGGGAGCCCAACGTGGGATTCGATCCCGGGTCTCCAGGATCATGCCCTGGGCCAAAGGCAGGCGCCAAACCACTGCGCCACCCAGGGATCCCGCAAATGGTGTCTTTATGAAATGAGGATAACAAGGTCTAGCCTATATTAAGAAAGAAAATACAGAATTAAAATATCAGAACATATAAAATGCTAGAATATATGACTCAAGAGGGAGGTAATTAACCCTAAAGAATGCTAAGTCTCTTATGTTGTCTAGAAAGACAAGAAAGATGTGTGTAGTTAAGCTAAAGTAATGTTAAAAATTCTTAAAGTTAAAAATGCTTAAATCCTGTGGGAACCACTAAAAGAATTTAAATAAAGTATACAACTTTAGTAACCAAGATAAAAGTTAAAGTCAAGTTAAAAGTTCTTAAATCCTGTCAATCCAAATAAAGTACACGGCCTCCAAACTTGCTGAGGACAAAAAATAGGAGAAAAAGAATTTAAAGAAAGAAACAAAGGGGCAAATGATAAAGAATAAATATCACATGGCAGAAATAAATCCAAATGTATATGAAATCATTAAAAAATATGACCCTCTAGGGGTGCCTGAGTAGTCCGTTGGTTAAGCATCTGACTCTTGATCTTAGAATCATGAGAATAAGCCCCATCAGGCTCTATACTTAGCACGGAGTCTGCTGCAGATTCTCTCCCTCTGCCTCTACCCCTCGCTCCACTCATGCACACTCTAAATACACACACACACACACACACACACACATACACACACATACATACATAAAATCTTTTTTAAAAAATCACCCTCTTGCTTAAAAACAGATTGTCAGATTAGCTAAAATGCAATTCATCAATATGCTCTTAAAAATAGACATAAAAAAAAGAAAAAGAAAGAAAAGGAAAGCTTCCAGAAAGTTTGGAAGTAAAACACAAAAAAGAAGGAAATGGCCAGAGACTGATCTAAATCAAGCAGATGTGGCCATGTTAACATAAAGCAAAATAGATGTAAAGGAGAGAGACATTATTAGTGAATAATTCATTAGTGGGTATTGAAACCATTTAAGTTCTCAAGAATATACATGAATTTTAACCTCCTATAAATGTAATACTATGGCTCCAAAATAAAAAGAAAGAAAAAGAAAGAAGAGGAAGAAAGGAGAAGAAGAGAAGAAGAAGAAGAAGAAGAAGAAGAAGAAGAAGAAGAAGAAGAAGAAGAAAGAAAAGAAAAGAAAAAAGAAAGAAAGAAAGAAAGAAAGAAAGAAAGAAAGAAAGAAAGAAAAGAAGAAGAAGAAGAAAGAAAGAAGAAAGAAAGAAAGAAAGAAGAAAGAAAAAGAAAAAGAAGAAGAAGAAGAAAGAAAGAAAGAAGAAGAAAAGAAAGAAAGAAAGAAAGAAAGAAAGAAAGAAAGAAAGAAAGAAAGAAAGAAAGAAACATTTAAATACAGCAAGTTGAAATATCTCCCATCCCGGTAAGAGATTACAATATACCTCTCCCAGCAATTGTAAGATCAAATTGAAACTGACCCCAAAGTTTCAGTATGGCTACAATTTGAACAGAAAACAGGCATGATGGATAAAACCTGAGCAAGTAATAGGCTGGAAAGCAAATCTGAAAAATCTCTAAAGATCTTATCATACAAAGGCTAGTTCTGGGGGATAAAGTAGTGGTGTTGGGACTTTTTTCTACCAGATAACAGGATTCAGCCACAGCAGTGAATGTGTGTGGAACGAGCCATAAAGTTAAAACTTAAAAAAAAAAAAAAAAAAAACAAAAAACTCAAAAGAGGCTAATATCTTTCTGACCTTAGTGTAGAAAAAGATTTTTAAGAAAGAAAAAAAAATGATACAACTGACACTTAATGAGAAGCTATAGATCAGGCTGTATTAGAATTAAGAACTTCCAAAAAGGTCTGTGCAGAAAGGAGGGGGAACGTGCCAGTTCCATACTCAACAGTAGAGAAGCAGAAATTAAACATCAATTTAGGGATCCCTGGGTGGCGCAGCGGTTTGGCGCCTGCCTTTGGCCCAGGGCGCGATCCTGGAGACCCGGGATCGAATCCCACGTCGGGCTCCCGGTGCATGGAGCCTGCTTCTCCCTCTGCCTGTGTCTCTGCCTCTCTCTATCTCTCTGTGACTATCATAAATAAATAAAAATTAAAAAAAAAATAAACATCAATTTATACAACCATCGGGTTGGAGTTAGTACCACATCCACCAGTAGCAAGTGTTGTCAGGAACCGCAGCAACCCGGGAAACTCGCACGGTTGATTTGGACGCAGCAACACTCAGCAAAACGGGCTGGCGTGCATCACCCAGCATGTTCCCTGGCAGACATGAGTGCTCCTGGGAAACTCTCCTATATCCTCAGGGCACAGGTACTAGAAGGTTTCTAGAAGTGGTAACAAAACCTGGAAAAATGGGTGCCCTGCAGTATTCCTGGGGAGAAATTGCATAGCGAGGGGAAGTAAGCGAAGGCCGGCGCAAGCCCACAGGGACTGGCATCTACAGCCGTGACAACGGATGAGAAGGCGCATCGCCGTTGACTGCATTAAGTGGGATTGTTTGCACGGTGTTGAACGTGCACACACAAGCAGTATGGGGCTGAGGTTGCACCAGCCAGTCATAGGACTGTAAGAGACAGGGGGATCGGAACCACAAAATTCAAGGGGGTGCGGGGATGCGGACAGGCTCAGGGAGGGAATCCAGCAACCATTAAGGGCGGCATGCTTCTGTGTCTTAAATTGGGCTCAAAGTGTTTGTCTTACTCCCGTTCCTTTGCGTTATGTTCATTCCTTTGTCCACGTGCTACCTTTCAGTGAAGAAAAAGGCTTCCCTTGTTATGGGTGTGATGCTCATGCTGGGGAGAAAAGGGGGAAAAGAAGTCAAGTAATGACAACACATGGTTCCCCTCCTTACAATGTAATCCAGTCAGAAAAGCAAACTTTTGGCTGGAAGAATTTGAAGCTGAGTTTTGGGGGAGTAGCTCAGGTGCAGGAGAAGCCCCCTGCGGGCTGGTGAAAGAGGAGCCACAGGCCACCTGTGCCCCAGCACAAGGTCCCTGTACCTGGGGGCCACTGGGGGAGAGAGCTCTCCCTTCTGGCCCTGGCCTGCCTGGCAGGGCACACAGCGAGCCCTGGACCAATCCCCAGGTGCAACGAAGGAGGAAGGGTCAGGCTTGAGAAGGGAAGGAGACATTTTTCCAGGCTTGCAAACCTCCTGACATTTTGTTAGGAAAGATTTCCCCCAGCGCCTTGAGTGGGGTTGATGGCTGGGTTTTCAAAAGGCTCAAGGTTGCAAGGGGTGACTATTTATAGGGTGGATGTAACCGGTTTCAGCAAAGCCAAATGAGAGTATTGGTCTAATCTTCCTGCCCTGTATTTCCTCCTGTGACCTGAGGGCTACTGGTGGAAATCTATTAAAAGACTTCCTGATAAAAAAAAAAAAAAAAAAAAAAAAAGTTGACATTTCACTTGGTCAAAATTGAAACCCAGAGGGATAGCCTCCATTTTTGATGAGCTTGGTCTGACACAGTGTTGGCTTTGCAGCTGAGCTGCCCAGCCTCCAGCCTCCATGGCCAGCAGGCCCCACCAGCCTGCCAAGCATCTCAGAGGGACCTGGGGGTGGCTGTAGACCCCCCAGCAAATGGCATTTAAGGAGGGCACTGGATTAGCCGCCAGGATGCCCAGATGAGTGCGCCTCTCCCGGGGCCCTGGGTCTCATCTCTCACCGTGTCTCCAAATCACAGGCTGAGCCCACACCTGGGGTGAACCACTGGGGGTGCAGAGCAGCGTCTTCTCACTGCTGAAGGGGGTTGAACACCACCTTTGTTGTGCATTTCCTGTGGCTGAGCCGTCCCCCAAGCCAGTGAAGGAGCCAGTTACAGGAATGCACAGGGAGCCTCATGCAGCAAGGGCTCTGTGCTTGGACATCTGTGCACAATGGCTTGCATTTGAGGCTGTGATTTTAACATTTTAAAGGGCCTGCCTCCTGCTCCTAAACACTTTATACACATCATCTCATTTGGTCCTCACAGCAGCAGAGGGCGGGTACCAGTGGCCCATTTCACAGATGAGGAAACTGATATCCAGCAAGGTGCCACCCAGGAGGAGGTGGTGAGCGCTGATGGCAGCCCCAGCTGCCCGGCTCCAGATCCCCTCATACAGGTCTCCAGGCCAGTGCATACATTCCCTGTAACATCATCTCAGTTAAAAGGTCTCACCACCTCACACAAGAATTACTTTTGACTAGTCAAAACAAGACTCATATTAGGCATCATTGTTCCAAACATTACCAGTCATCTTGAATCAATTCCCCACAACATGCAATTAAAACCAGTGTCATTTATCAACCAGAGTGAGACTAGAACAACTCTGGTCTTGCCAAAATTAACTTGGAAAAAAATCACTGTTATAAAGACTCTTAAGACCATTTCTAAGCTTCTCAAGGTTGCCCAAACAAGAAAGGAAAATAAAATTAAGAGGGAAAACTAACATGAGCTCCCTGGAAGCATTAAAATGCAAAATAATTCTCTTGCCCTCCGCCCCCTCCAAATGGGATGGTTGTTGACTCTTCCTTTATGTCAACAGACTTGGGTCCAATTAAAAAGCCATCAGCCAACCACCCAGGGAGCGACCAGAGCTCCCCCAGTTTGGGCAGGACCCTCCCTACCTTGGCCCGTAGAGAACCCAGGGCCTCAGGGAGCCATGCAGGACCATAGGGAGAGAGCATGTGCTTGTTCCAAACAAGCCCTGTACTTGGTTGCCTTTACTGGATCCATGCACTGGTCACTGACACAGCACTCAGCCCAGGTGCGAGAAGGGGTCTGTTTCCATCCTTAGGCAGAAGTGTGGAGAGAAAAGCCCTAAAAAAAAAAAAAAAAAAAAAAAGAAAGAAAATCCCTGTGTCTGGGAATGCAGGGAGTTGGGGTCTTTAGGACAGCTGTCTGCCCATGTGACCTCTAGGGACCCTCTCCATAGCTCCCTCAACAGACTCCTTCGTGGTGATGCCGAAATGTGGATGAAACCACTTCCCTCCTCTAAACACATTCCAAATATGATTCTCACCCTAAAGTCTCCTAACAGATTTTCCAGATGCTCGCAAGCAATTTGTTACAACCATTTGCCTGTGTTCTTACCAATCTTCACAATACCTATGGCATCCGTTTTTATCTACTCTCCCATTTTACGGGTTAGGGAACTGAGACTTGAAGCCATGAGGGACTAGGCTCCCAGCTGCTGAGCGGTGTGGCCAGAACGTGCAGCCCAAGCCCCGTTGGCTCCTGAGCCTGCTCCATCACCCCATCTGCAAAACTGTTCAAACACTTTGGTAAAAGCTCCACCATAGCAATTGGCTCAAGTGTATTTTAAAGGCTTTCTAAATACAAATTGCTTGACTATCATATCCTAGAGTCAGCTGGTTCTTGTTTCACATTCCTCTTCATGAAGAGAACAGACTCACAAAGAACCAAAGCAATGGACTGCCCTCATATCTGGAAACACTTGAAAGTACGAGATGTTTCAGATCGCTCAGCCCTCCCTCTGATAGATTAAGTGATCAGGAAAGAGGGCAGCGTCTGCTCTGGGAGACACTCAGCAACTGCTGCAAGAAGAATCCCCTCTGACAGGCGGGCTGCATGTGCCTGTGTCCCATGGGCTCCCACCACCGTGCCTCCGACAAATGGGGCTAGGACACAAGGAAAGGGCACTAGTCAGCTGCCGCTCAGGTCCTGAGGAAATTGTGTCTACATGCCTCTCTAAGAAAAACGAAAGACCACATGCTTCACCGCACCATGCTAGCAGGGTCAGATAAAGTCTTATCCGTGGATTAGCTGGTTCCCCTCACATGATAGTCAGAAAGTATACTCCACCTGTGTTGTGTTCAGTCTTAAAAATATCATTTTTTAGAAGCAACAAAATGAAGAACTTCACATTTAAAGCAATCAACTAACTCCATGAAAAAAATGCACATTCTTTTTCCTATAACGAGCAGTTTGGGAGCATAATCTCCATTCATGCCCCTGATCGTTTATAGGCAGAGATCACAGAATCAGAAGAAAATACATCCAATAGAGATAGGTAAGCAGGCAGTGACTCCCTGTGAGCAATCTTCCCTCCTTCCAGGAAAAAATATGAATTCAGTGGATATCTTAAACTTTTGTCCCATTGCAGATATCTGTGACATCAATAAAATTAGTCATTACCAGGGGTCTGTCCTGCTTCCTGGAGTTATTTCTGGGAAAGAGCCAACTGAGATCCCTAAGGTAAATGAATATTTGAATGGATGGACTGAATGAATGAAAAGAAGACTTTGGGTGAAGAAAGAAGCAAACAAGGGAGGATGGGGCAGGATGACTAGCAGATGGTCATAAATATCAGTAGAAAAGAAGATTGTTGGGGAGTAAGATGAAATCGAATACCTGATGTATCCCTACTTGCTAGCTTGAGTGATTCGCCTTCATTAAAATGTACACGATTACTAACATCCTCACAACCCAAAAAACTCGTTTATCAAATTCAGTTTTCTTATAAAGCATCTGTTGGACGTGAATCACTTGTGACAAATATGCTAAAAGAGATCAGGTTCTGATTTTGTTTATCATAATATGTTATGAAAAATGAGAAAATATATCATACAATGCCTTCATTTGTCCATCCAGTAATTTGTTTTGAGTGCCCCGACTGAGCTGGGCACAGGTCTAGGGTTGGGAGGTGGCCCAGGGCACAGGTGGACAGAATGGGGAAGCCACCAGGCTTGTGAATGTGTCCTCCACTGACTGGCGCTTTGGCCACAATGCAGCTCTCACAAGCCTGTAAAGAATGTCACTTCGTACACCCCGCTCTGCTTGCACATACATCTCTGTGTACCTGTTGAATTTTCTTTTTTAAATGAAATTCATGGAACAATGCTTATTTAAACCAAGGGAATCCAGGTCTACTTGGGAAGATAAGCAGGAGCCTCTGTGGTCCATGGGCTCAGAATTTTAGGTCTGGAGCCCTCACATTTTATCTGACTGCGGGACAGCCTTTACTGGACTGAGCCCGCTCTTCCTCACCCATGCAGCTCCTGTGATCAGTGGCCAGGTGAAGGGCACAGTTCACACATGGGAGGGAGAACCTGCCTCACTGGGATTATTTGAACCGTATCCCCTCTGTCAGTGTGTACACAGGCATTCACATGCTTTCAATCTCCTCCGCATTCAGAATGAAACTACAACTCTGCAAAGACAGTTCTTGACCAGAATCCATGTCGAACATTCCTGAGCCTGGTCTTTCTTGGGCATTGTTATGATTGAATTGTGTAGCCCTCCACATACCCAGGGTAGCTGTATTTGGAGATGGGGCCTCCAAGGATGTAATTAAGGATAAATGAGGTCATACAAGTAAGGCCTTGATCAGTAGGATTAGTATCCTCTAAGAAGTGACACCAGAGAGTTTTCTCTCTCTCTCTCTCTCTCTCTCTCTCTCTCCATGGGCATGCAGGGAGCACAGGCCATGTGAGGACAGAGAGAGAGGCAAGCCAGGAAAAGAGCTCTCACCAGAACCTAAATTGGCCCAGAACCTTGATTCCAGAATTCTAAGCCTCCAGAACTGTGATAAATGAATGTCTTGTTGGAGCAGTGCACTCTGTGATGTTTTATCTTAGCAGTCCAGGAAGACTAACACAGGCCTGGATGCAGAAGAGCTATCTGGGTCCCAGGATGCACAATGGCCAAGGATGAGACTGAGCCTACGGTGGCCTGGCACACAGAAGAGGCAAGAGGGACTCTCCTCCCCATTTGTCTGTAACCGAAAGGCCCAACACTCAAACCCCTCAACACTAAAAAACAATCACTGACCTCGCAAGTGATGATTCAGGAAGACAATTATCTAGAAAGGGATGGGGGTGATTCAAGAGAGAGACAGTTATTGGGGGTGGTGGGAAGGGTGATGATTTGAGGAGACAGACCGATATCTAGAATTATCCAGTGACATGCCATCACTGAATTGGGAGGAGGTGCACGGGTGCTCCACTATTTGTGCAAGCTGGCTCCGGCATGGGGCCAGGACCGGGGTGGGGCAAGCGTGGTGTCCAGGGCACAACAAGTAAGCCCTGCACAACCCTGAGAGGGAGGGTCTCCCTAAATGTGCCACAGGTGCCTCACTCACCTGTCCCCTGCTCAGCTGCATTCAGCTTTGGAGTCTGTACTGACTACTTGAGAGTCAGTACATTATTGATTGATAGCATCTTTGAGAGGCAGCAGGAATCAGAGAAGGATTTGCTTCTCCATGCATCCTGCTGCAGCTCAGAAGGTGGGAGAGCTGCTTGGTGAGCAAAGGAAGCCCTGGGAAGGGGTGTTTCAAGTGGAGTCGGGGTCAAGGGGAAACACAGCACAGGGATGGCTTCCGGGCCACCCAAGCATCTATTTATGAAGACAGGGATTAGAAGGAGAAAGGCAAGCTAAGGCAACCTTGTTCCAAGACCACACCTGGACAAGGAGCCACCACCGTGTGGGAAGTGTCACGCTCTTGCTTCCCACATGAACGGAGTCCGGTTGTTGCCGCAAGCCCGAGAAAGTCATCCCGAAGCTCAAAGAAACACACGGCCCTGTCATGACAGATGCCTGGCTGTGTCAAGCCTGGCAGTTATGATCTTTTCCTCTTGAAACATAAATATATTTATTTACTCGCAGGTTCAGAGGAGAGAGTGCAGAGTGATGATGCATGAGACCCGCTGGTGGGCTGGTCCCTGGCCAGCTGCCAGGCTCTTAGGCTTTTATGCCTCGTGGCTGGAGGGCCCTCAGGCAGCTGCTACCCAGCTGGCCAGTGGAGGCTGGGCTGATGACTGGGGGACATTGCTCTTCACCTTGCAGATGGAGGGCTGGATGCCTCTGCAGGTTCTCTGAAGGTACTGCTCTGCGCTTGGCTGCCTGCAATGGCTCGGGGATGGGGGGCATCTGCAGGGTGTCTGATGTCCACTGGCAAATCTTTTCTGCTCACTTGAAAGCCCAAAATCAAAACACGGTTGGAATGAGGCCCACAGTGGGGTTTGGGCAACGCTCCTCACAGAGGAGGATGTGTTTATAAACTCCATTTCCTTTCCTTGCTTCTCCAATACACCTGACGACACTGAGCCCGGTCTGCAGTTTACTGTCAAGGGAACACGAACAGTGAGCATTCTGTCTCAGAATTCAGAGAACAAGGCCAGGTGCAGTCTCGGGGGGAGACTCAGCAGCAGGATGGGGCAAGTCTGCAGTGATGGGAGGCACACAGTGGGTCTGGATTCAAATCCCGCCCAGCCACTGCCTGGCTATCTGACCTGCAGAATGTCCCTCCGGTTCTCTGAGGTTCCCCTTTCTCACCCAAAAATGGAGGTTATAACCCCTCCCTCTAAGCTTGCCTTGAAGCTTGTGTAAGATTACAGGGACAAATGCCAACTAAAGCATTTATCAAATATTATGGTTATCCCTCCACCCCCTTGTTCTCTTTCTTCTTCTTGAAGCAGTATGCACAGTGGTTAAGAATGAAGACTTTTCTCATCAGGCAATCTTACTAGTAGGTCTTGTGCATCAAGACTTGCATGGACTTATGTGAGCCTTTGTTTCCCTATCTCTAAATTCTCAATAAAAGGAAATGTCCTCTTGTCACTGTGAGAATTAAGTGGGGAGACGGATGTACAAAGCCTGGCCTAGGCCTAGGCTGTCACAAGCATTCAGTAGCTCCTGGTATCTCTCCTCAGAGGGAAATGTCACCAAAGACAGGGACTGGGTAGGACTTGCAATTTCCATATTCAGAGTGAACAGAGGATGTGGACTAAGCCACCAAAGCCCAGCATTGTGAGGGTTCACAGACATAGAGGAAACGTCTGGTTAGGAGTGCTTTGCAGATGGTTGAGTGGTCTCCACAGACAGTCCCAAGGAGACCCTGAGTGTTGATGGAGTGCACAGGTCCTGCCATCTCAGAAGACCATCAACAGTGTTCAGAGAGATGCATCTCTTCTTGCCTAAAGTAATAAGATTCATAAAACAAGCTTTTAGCTTAGACAAGATCTACACACAGGGCTTTTCCAAGATTGTTATACATGTTTATAATTTCCTAATGATTTTTCTAATAATGCTAACATCAAGTCAGTTTTACATTCAACTTAACAGGAAGCACATTTCACCTTCAAATTACTGTAATTAAAACTAGAAAAGCAGTTGAGAAAGAAGACATACATAAATCTTGCTGTTATTGTTTTTCCAAAATTTCCTTTCTCAGTGATCAGAGCAAAAGTCCAGCTCTTGCTGTGATCCAGAGCAAACCACACTCAGCTGGATTAATCTGTACCCAATGTTAATTTTTTCTATGGAAATTGTGCTTCCTGATGATATTTTGTTACTGAAAATATGTAGCAGCAGACCAACAGGACCAAAAAAGGAATACCTAGCTTTAATCCTGTCCTGATTGGCAGTCCCCAAAAGCTCTAAATAATTTAACAAAAGACTAAACTTCTAACAGCACAGGAGTGACACATACAGAAGCTGCCTTCAAACAGGTGAGGAGCTGCATGACGGAGCGAAGCCCGCGTGGCCTTGCCCTCTTCTCAGGCACACTTCTGTACCTTCCCTCTCCAGGATCCCTCTTCCCTCTGAAAACAACATCCCTCCTGGTTTTTATAGTCTCTCTCACTAGCAGTTTGGTTTATAATTTAAAATATTAAGGTTGAAAGGAACCGTGGAGAAGGGGAGCCACACAGCCGTGGGCCTCCCATCACCTCTCACCTGAGAGGTCAGGCAGTGTTTGCAGCTTTGCTGGGGGCAGCTGCTTGTCAGAACCTCTGAACACACTGTCCACTCTGCCGGGGACCCACTCCTGTGTTCATTTCTTCAGCAAAAAATGTTTGCTTCAGGCATGTGGGATCCGTTGGGGAACTGAATGGCCAAAGATCCCTAATTCTGTCTCGCTTCTGAAGGTAACATTCTGAGAGAGAGGAAAAGATATACCCATACAAATAAGCAGATTGCTTTTTCATGCAATGAAAACTAAAAGAAGCAGGGAGTGGGAGTCAAAGGAAAAGCTGGGTGGGAGGACAGTGGCCTGGGTAGACCTCATGGAGAAGGTAGCTTTTCAGGAGGGACCAGAGCCATGCCAGCTGAGGCTGGAGATGCATGTCATGCCAGACAAAGTGTGGAGAGCAGAGGGGAGCAGAGTGACTGGGGGTGCAGGGGCAGCAGGTGAGGTTGAGGTCAAGGTCAGGCTAGCACAGCCCACAGTGACAAGTGAGCCTTCTCTGTGCAGGCAATCTGGGAACCCTTGCTGGATTTGGCCCAACAACTGAATCAAGCTACCAGTGATTAAGTTACATATGCTGGAATACCACTGGAATACAGTGGAACAGTACCCAGTCATTAAAAAGAAACAATCCTGCCATTTGTGACAATATGGATGGAGCTGAGGACATCACCTGGGTGAGGTGGGTCAGACAGAGAAGGACAAATACTGCATGATCTCATCTACATGTGGGGGTCTAAGAGGACAAACACAGGAGCAAACTCGCAGAAAAAAAGATGGGATTTGTGGTCACAAGAGCCAGGGGTGGTGGAGCAGAGTTAGAGGAGGTGACTGAAGGTGCAAATTCAGTTATGCAATAATAAGTCCCAGGGCGTCACGGACAACGTGATGACCATCATTCACGCTGCTGGATGGCATGTTTTAAAGCTGCTAAGAGAGTAAATCCTCAGAGTTTGTATCATTAGAAAAGATAACTTTTTCTTTTTAAAAAAATATCTATGTGAAGTTATGGATGTTAACTAAACTCGCTGTAATCCTCATTTCAGAGATGTGTAAGTCACATCGTGATGGACCAGGAGTGGTGCTGCTGACACTGCCCAGGGTGGCATCCCTAAGGTGTTTCCCCATACAACGTTCAAGCTCCCCTCTGCATAACTCCTAAGGAAAGTTGGTCTTAGGTGCTGTGACCTAAAGGCTCCAAAACAAAGCTTATAGTTTTTTGATAAGCGTGCTCTTCAGACCAGGAGGGGCCCGTACACACTCTCAGAAATCCACGGGTCTTTTCTTTTACAGGTTGGTTTTGATTTTGTGTTTTTACTTTAATTCTAATTTTAAAAAAAGGACCTATTTCCTGTCTGCTTTGTTTTATGGATGAATTGGCCTCTGCTAATAAGGAAAAGGCAGAAGGGGCACTAGCTAACCTGGGACGCTTACATACCAGAGAAGGGCCTTTCTCTGTAGTTCATTGGAGAAGAGAGTCACCTTGAAATACAGAGAAACAGAGCCCTGGGGTCAGAGCGCACCCACATTGGGAGCAGCAACCTAATGTCAGCCACACACCACCACCAATGCTATTTGTTTAAATATCACTGAAAGTTTCACTTGCATCTGATTCTCAACTCTACATGTCTAATGGCAAGTGCAAAGGGTTTGTGCTAGCTTTATTTGTGTACACATTTAAGTACTAGAAATTAAAATAATCTCTGTCGACACTAGGGATAGCTCAGAAGATTAATCCGTTGTACAGAGAGTCTACGCACAACTCCTGTTCCAGAACCTCGGCTCTGTGTGAAGTCTCTGCAGACTGGGAAACCCAGAGCTCTGTCGTGAATTCCTCGGGCCTCCTTCTGGCACAAAACCAGAGCAAAGCCACCACACAAAGGGTGGACTTGGATGCACTGGTGCTGAGGCTCAGACTGTACACCTTCCCTGGAAGACACAGGTGTGAGGCCTCCCTGCTCCCTCCCTCCACCCTTGCATCCAGGACCAGGGTCCAGATGGGGCTGTGGATGCGTGGCGTTGTCTGCACTGGTGTAATCTGAAATACAGTGCATGTCTGTTCCTGCTATTATACACCAATCCCTGGACATTTCGCTCCTTCCCTGGTGTCCAAGTGGATGAAGAATGGGATATGAGGGCTCAATACCCTACAAAGGGTGGCCTCAACAAATGGGCCTCTTTTCCTTCCTCCTGGGGGAATGACTCAGAAGCTTCATAGTGCTGGGTCGTGTCTCTGGTGTCCAATGGCATTGGGTTCTCAGGGCATAAGCCTGTCCTGTGGATCAGCAGATGGGGTTTCGATGGTAGAGACTTCGTTTGTGTTGCCAGACCAAGGACGCTTCCAGAAGGGTCCGGATCCATTCCCTGGCCCACTGGCGCCTGGGTCCGCCCCGAGACCGCAGGAGCAGAGCCAGCTACCTGAGCAGGAAGGGCGGGAGGAGGGGTGGCCCTGCCACAAACGAGCCTTTCATTTTCATTTTTAAAACACTGTCACGCTGGTGGGTAATTGTAAGAAACCTAAGAATTGTAGGAAAGTCCAACATTTATGAAAACAAACTAAAGGTTTATGAAAATGTGCTCAGAATATCAGCCTGTTATATGTAATAACAAAAACACTCGTTTGGTGTATCCAATATTGTTTGGACAAGATTCAATTCTATTTTTAGGAGATTTCAATTTCCTTTCCCATAAACTCCATGAAATATAGTATGTGGCATATTTATAGTGACCCTTTTGAAGAGTGTTACACTTTTGGACGCTTTAATAAGTCTAGATGAGATGGTCTCCCCCTCACCTCCCTGAGCAAATAAATAGATGGCCGTGACAATCATTGGAATTAGGCACTGTGTCCCTTTGCCACCCGCGGTCCCATTCGCAAGGCTCCCCGTCCCTAGCACAAAAGCTCTCTAAAGATGGTTCTAAGCAATAAAGACAATATTTAGGGCCATCTGGTGATTCCATTCAATTTATTTCTTTGACAAGACTTATAAATAAGAAAGCATAATTTCCAGAAGCAATCATGAAATTTACTATGCAAACTACAAGCCAGAGCCCCCTCTGCACCTTCTCCTTCTAGTGCACATGTGGGGCCCACTTAGAGCACGAGCACTTACGGCACTCTGCATTTTCAAAGCACTCTGCAAAATTAACCAATTTATTCTCAGAGAGAGGAAGGTAGTGGTGTCCGCGATGCCGTGGACTGAACTTGTAGGGGCTCTTCTACATCTGAGGAAAGCCCTATTGGACGTGCACAGTAGGCTGAGTTACGGCCACCCCCCTGTGGTCCTGGGGGCGACCATCTCCCATTAGCCGAGCCCTAGAAACACAGCTTCCCAAACACTGTCCTGAGAGAGGAGCACGTGACCCCACACCCTAGGGAACACCAAAGCCCAGGGCCTCCTCTAGTACCATCCACCCCACAAGCCCTAGGAGCCCTAAGGGCCATCAGTTGGGACCCCCACTCATCCCAGTGATTCCTTGCCACTGACCAGGGCCCAGGAGAGTTCCAGAGGGTTCCCTTGGTTTCTCTCGACGAACCCCGCTGGATGTAGACTCACATGAGTATGCTCTCTTGCACTGGCATGAACTCATCTCGAGGACCCTGAAATCACTCAGAGCATGTTGGGAATCCTTTGAGACTTTTTCCCAGGGATTGCGATAATGAGAAATGTATTTTTAATTTTTAGAGAATTTTTATTAAAGTGTAATTAACACAGAGTTATATTAGCTTCAGCGTACAGTATAGTGATTCAACAATTCTGTCCATGATCCGGTGCTCATCAGAGGAGTGTGCTCCTTCATCCTCATCACCTGTGTCCCCCATTCCCCCCGGCCAGCTCCCCTCCCCTGACC
The DNA here is from genome assembly GCF_048418805.1 of Vulpes vulpes. NCBI lineage: Eukaryota > Metazoa > Chordata > Mammalia > Carnivora > Canidae > Vulpes > Vulpes vulpes. The sequence goes on along the minus strand of NC_132782.1, from coordinate 64,362,215 downwards.
ATCAGTGTGTTCTCCTGGATCAGAGTCTCTTTTTTCATTTGTCTCTTTTTCCTTTATTTCTTCAAAGCCACATATGACTGAAATCATATGGCGTTTGTCTTTCTCTGATTGGCTCATTTCACCTAGCATTATAGAGCCATCCTTGTTGTTGCAAATGGCAAGACTTACTTCTGTTTTATGCTTGAGTAATATTCCATAATATTTTCCACCTTCTTTTTTTTTAATTTTTTTTTATTTATTTATGATAGTCACAGAGAGATAGAGAGAGAGGCAGAGACACAGGCAGAGGGAGAAGCAGGCTCCATGCACCGGGAGCCCGACGTGGGATTCGATCCTGGGTCTCCAGGATCGCGCCCTGGGCCAAAGGCAGGCGCCAAACCTCTGCGCCACCCAGGGATCCCCTATTTTCCAGCTTCTTTACCCATTCATCTGTCAGTGGACACTTGGATTGCTTCCATATCTTGGCTCTGGTAAATAAAGCTGCAATAGTCATAGGGGTGCATATATCTTTTAGAGTTAGTGTTTTCATCTTTTTTTCATGTAAATACCTGGTAGTGCAATTGCTGGATCATAGGCTTGCTCTGTTTTTAACTTCTTGAAGGACCTCCAGACTGTTTTCCAGAGTGGCTGCACCAACTCGCATTCCCCCCAACAGTGCACGAAGGCCCTCCTTTCTCCACATCTTCGCCAACACCTGTTGTGTCTTGTGTTTCTGATTTTAACCAACCTGACAGGTGTGAGGTGACATATCATTGTAGTTCTGGTTTGCATTTCCCTGACAATGAATGATGTTGAGTATCTTTTCATGTGTCTGTTGGCCATCTGGATGTCTTTGTTGGCGGAATGTCTGTTCACAACCTTTGCCTAATTTAATTGGATTGTTTATTTATTTATTTATTTTTTTTGGTGTTGAGTTGCATACGTTCTTTATATATTTTAGACATTAACCCTTAGAGAAACGTATTTTAAATGTGTCTTGCCCATCCATGCCATGGAATGCCACTCAGTGATAAAAAGAAATGAACTCACGGCACACACAAAAGCCAGATGAATCTCAAGGAATTAATGCTGAGTGAAAAAAAAATCCAATCCCCAAAGTTTCCATACTATGTGAATCCATTTACATAACATTCTTGAAATGACCCAATTCTGGAAATAGGGAACAGATTGGCTGGTTTCCAGGTGCTAAGTAGGGGTGGGGCAGGAGGAAATGGTGTGGCTGTAGAAGGCAGAGCATCGTGTGTAGAATTCCGTTGGGGCTGGGAATGTGTGTGTCCTTATTGTGGTGGTCCAGGCTTGAATCTGTCCAGGTGGTAAAATTGCACAAAACTAAATGCATGCACAAAGAACATGTGGGAAATTGGGAAATCAGGGAAGGATGGGTGGATGATATCAGTGTTGTTATTCAGCAGTGATTTCGTACCACGTTTGTGCGAGTTGTTTATCATCGTGGGAAACTGGGCATGAGGGATCTCTCTGTATTATTTCATAAAACTGCAGGTGATTCTCAAATTATCTCAAAATAAAGCATAAAGGGTGACTTCAAAGCATACTGCATCCCATACTGCCCTCAGGCAGCATGCATTCCACTCTCTCAACATGCATGTGTTGCCGCCCCTCTTGTCCAAAGCAGACTCTGTGGTTCACACCACGAATCAGTATGTGCACGGCTGTGGAAGGCTGGCCTGCGGGGTCAGGTGAACACCTCCTTGTCCAGCTCTAAAGCAGTGTCATTGCCTCCTGGTGGTGTTCCGACCAGATGTGACTCCCTTGAGAGGTGTTTGGAGGTCAGTTCCATGTCATCATCAAGCATTGTCTATATCTCACCGGGGGGAAGTGTTCCCAGAACACGGAGCCAGGACAAGTACCTTGGGAGTAGCTAAGAGGGGCCATGGACAACCCTGAGAGCAGTCCTTAACACTGCAGCCAGAATCACTCCATAAAGCATAAGTGGGATCGGGCTGCTTCTCTGACCCAGTGCCCCCAAAGACCCTCATTTCTTTCTTCATAAATGCAAAACCATGCCTCCATGACCCCACCAAACCCACACCCATGGACCACCTCCCTGCTTGCCCCATGCATGATTCCTTAATTCCAGGCATAGTAGCCTCCTCACTGCTCCCTGGATAACCCAAACACACTTCTACCCCAGGGCCTTTGCACATGATTCTCTATCTAGAAAGCTCATCCCCTCAATATCTGCAGGCTGAGACAGATCCAGGCTTTGGGTGACAGAAGCTTACACAAGGGTTGAGGCAGGGGTGAGATGGGGCCTTTTTAAAAATAAATCATACAAAATTGTCAATGAAAAATTAGACACAAAAGTAGGTATTTATTCGGAAGGATAGCAAATTATAGATTTTTAAAGTTTGATGAAGACCACATACATCACAAAATCCAAAATGATAACTAGTCTTATTAATCAACTTCAAGACACACTTCTATAATACTGCTTTCCACATTTTTATTGCTTCTTCTTATGACAATGATTTACTAACATCATTTTTATATGGAGAGTAGATTGATGATGTAGCACGTCTGATTGAAATTTGGTTTTTTATCTTTGATGTTTGGAGTGTGGCAATGCAACAAGTCTGTGCTCTACCAACAACATCTGGTAAATTCCATTTTGGTTAATTCCCATTTTTAAAAAATAGAGAGAAAGAAGGGGAAATATCCTACATCAACAATGGGGTGTGTCACCTAAGCAGGGACAATCTTGAAAGGCAAGGGCTTCTATTTTGAGCAAGCATGGAGGAGAACCAAACCCCCCACGCTGGGAATTGAATACGAGCCATGGTTGGAAGATTGTCCTGCCATTGTGGGCTTCAGACCTGGTTCCAGTGCTGGCACCCAGGGACACACCTGCCACAAGCCGGCCACTCTGACCTGGAATCTTCATGCCTCGACCCAGGTAAGGTGACCCGTGGGTGATGGGTACAATCCCACTAATGGCTGTAACCACACAGGTAGTGTGCACAAACCACATCCATGTATTTACTAAACCCACCTATGACACCCCAATGAGGTCATAAAAATGTCCACAACCCTGTGGTCACTCCACCGCAGGGCAGTGTCTCAGAGGAGGATCCAGACCAGTGGGTCCCCACCGCAGGAAGCCAGCACTGGGGAGCCCCAGGACCGGCCACGCAGGGAACGCCTACCCAGTTCTCTCCCACTCCGATCAGGTTTCCAGCCAACGACCCCTTCACTGTTCTTCTAATATTTTCTTTTCTTTTTTTGTCTCCTGGGCACTTGAATTGTCTAATATCCTCTATATTTTACATGAATGTACTGACTCTTCCCACCACTGGCATATAGGCATATAGGATGCTCCTTCTATTAGGTTCTTGCTCAATCTCTGTGTCTAGAAGAATCCTGGCAACTGGTAAATATCTGTTGTATAAATATATCAGTAGCTCCAATGTCTCTGATAATCCCTCCTCTTGGCAGCGTATGTGCATCTGTGGTGCACCTGCACATGCTGGCATGGCACGGCATCAGGAAACTACTGAGTGTGTGGGGATCACCGGCAGTGATGGCTTCACCTTCCTGCCCTTTTCAGGATCACAAAGAAGCAACAAAAACAGCTGGAAGGACCTAGGGGCAGGAGGTCTTGGGGTGCTGGGGGGCTAGGCATCCCCTGAGGAGCGCCTGCACTGCTGTGCACCTTCTGTGGGTTGTTTGCACCCCCGGGACCCCCTGAAGGCAGCCAAGGGACCCGATAACTCACAGGCAGAGATGTGGGGCAATTTCCACCATCTAGGACCCCCTTGGGTGAGGGGCTTTGATCTGCAGGCGTGCCCCAGAGATGTGCGCCGGGTGGAAATGTGCTACAGTCTCAGAGAAGTTTTGCAGAGAGACACTTACCACCTCATTTCACCCCAAGTCACCCCAACCCACGGTATTTCCTTGCACTCAGATGCATTTTGAGACATTTCTGAAGTCAGGGTGCATCTGGGAAGCCCGGTTGGCATTAAATTTCAGATGAATTCCAGAAAAACCGTTATTGAGTTAATGGTGCATATTACAGTTGTCAGCACCTTAGAATAAGGAAATGTGATATTTAATTATCCACTATTCTAACCATATTTTCCCCCAAAACACTGAGAACCAAGTTTAGGAAAGGTGGCTTTCGACAGAGAACGGGAAACACGGCGTCAGGCGCTCCCCCTCGGGCACCCGGAGCCCCTCCCCGCCCAGAAATGCAGGTGCCACCGGGCCTATGGCTCCCCTGCTCCCTCTTCTGTCCCGGAGCCCCCGGGGACGGGCAGTAGCCCCTCACCCAGAGGCGTCAGTGCTGTGACCGGGGTCCTCCTTTGGCCCCAGCTCCTTCTGGCCCTGAGTCACTGCCCTGGGATGGGGATCGAGGTGCAGTCCAGCGTCAGGAACCCCAGAGTTCAGGTGCTGCCCTTGGACCTGCTTGGCCTAATTCCTTGGAGATTTGCCCCAATTCTATGAAGGCCTGTTTTGCATAGATGGGCGTGTCCTCATGGGGACTCTGGCTCCATGGTCTCCCTTTCCCACCCACTGGGAGGTCTAGGGGTCCCAGACCCCCGCCATGGGCTGCGAGGGACTGGTGACGAGTCACCTCCGTGGCTCCAGGCTGGACTCCAGACCCTGATTTTATGGAGCTGGCTGCGTCTGAGAGTCTAGGAAGCACATGGGCTCTGATCTCCTCGTGACATCAAGGAGAAAGATCCAGATTCCTTTAGAACCCAGGACACTGATCCGGGTAGAAGCTCCCCGAGCTGGCGGCAAGGCAAGGATGCGGGGCCCTCCGCGGCACCCACACACCCACCTCAGTCGGGAACACTGCGGAGAGCGGGCGCACGGTGCCAGGCGTTGCTCTAAATTCTCAAGTGTTGGGATCCTCACATTTTACTTCAGAGTGTGCTTCACTTGCTTAATCTGCTTGAATTAACCAAAAACTGAGCACATGTGTTCAGATCATACAAGTACTTCCCTAATGTCTCGGATATGTTACAAAGGACGACCTAACATAAAGCGAATCACTTTGAGGTTTGGCGATTTTTTTGTCTTTATTTTTAAAGATTTTATTTATTGATTCACTAGAGACACACACACACACACACACAGAGAGAGAGAGAGAGAGAGCGAGAGAGAGAGAGGCAGAGACACAGGCAGAGGGAGAAGCAGGTTTCATGCAGGGAGCCTGATGTGAGACTCGATCCCGGATCTCTAGGATCACGCCCTGGCTGAAGGCGGCGCTAAACCTCTGAGCCACCCAGGCTGCTCTTTTTTTTTTTTTGTCTTCATAGAGAACATTTTCTCCAATTTATTTATTTTGTTGTGAATTTTGAACAACTTCAAACCTATGAGGTTTTTTTTTTTTTTTTTTTTAATTAGCACAGTGAGAATCCACATACTTTTCACGTGTTTACCAGTTGTTCATGGAAAGTCACACTGGCTTTTTCTTCGGCCCCTCTGTTGGTTTCTTGCTGTCTGTCCCCCATCCTGCACACATGCACACACACTCACACACATAATACACCCATAATCACACTCACACACACATCACACACTCACACATATCATACTCACAAATATTGCACACTCACACATATCATATACTGACACATCACACACATTGATCACACACACTCACACACATCATGCACACTCACACACTCACACTCACACATATCACACACACACATTTTCCCTGGACCACTTGAAAATGAGCTGTGGATGTCCCAACCTCCCCCCAGCCCTTCATCAGAGATGTCCCCCACGTCACTGCCCTATGCCAACAGCATTATCACAGACAAGGGGTTAGCACGGATGTTGCAGATCATTAGTAGATGGCTCATAGTCAAACTTCTTCAGTTGTCCCCAACACGTCATTGATAGGTCCTCTGTTTTCAGCTCAGTCCTGGGCCCACCGAGGCCCAAGAATAGAATTCAGTGGCTGAGGGTCTTCATTTTCCTTCCCCCACTTGCTCCCTCTCATGTGCAGTTTGGTCCTTCCTGGTCTTGACATTTTGGAAGAATGTTTCACATTCTGATTTTTCTTTTTGTTTCTTCATGATGAGACCCGGGTTGGATATTTTCAGCAAGGATAATAGATGCTTAACATACCGTACCCCCCACCGCATCTGCCTGAAGGGAAGGGAGCGAGGTGCTTTTGCAAGACATTATCTGATCTCTCTGCCGAGGTATAACAGTGCAGGTACCTATCCACAAGAGAAAGGTTGAATCAACCTTGGTACCTCCACTCAACGGAGGGCTACACAGGCGTAGAAAGAACAAGGACATTCTCTAGAAGTCGACGTCAACAATTTCCAGATACGTCTTTAATCAAGACAAGTAAGTAAAAAAAAAGAAAGTGAGACAGCAAGCTACTTTTTAAAAAAAGAAGAAAAGAAGAATGGAAATATAAATGAATGTTTATATATACCTGCCTATTTCTGCAAAAAAAAAAAAAAAAAAAGCACAAGAAAGACACACCAGAAACTAGGGAGTCTGTCTTGCAGAAGTCAGGTCGCCCAAGGGCTTTAAACTTGGGACACAGACATGTCTTTCATGCTCACAATAGTGACATTACATTTTAAAGAATGAATTCTCATATTGAGTTCACCAAGAAGTAAAATTAACCAGGATTCAATGGCCAATGTGACTGCAAAGTAAAAAGAATGAATTTCGGCCACCTGTGAGCTGGTCACTGTCCCAGCCAGAGGGGAGGCACAGGGCTGCGGTGGCCCAGGAGCAAAGTGGGCAGAACCGTGCATGTGGCAATGGCCATGGGGAGCAGAGGCTGGGCAGGAGCAGGGCCTGGGCATTCTCTCTCCGGCGTGCGGGCCGGTGTCTGCAAGGACCTTTTCATTTCTTTGTGAAGATATTCCTCGTGGAACGGCAGTCAGTTCTCCCGACCACACTGATGGAATAGAGCAGGATGTGGGGCTCAGTCTCAGGAAAAACACATTGCCTGCCAGTCCAGGCCGTGTCAGTAGTCTGGGACCTACCTGGTCCTGGGGGACAGGTGGATGGGGCACCCCTATGGACAGCAGGCAAGCGGCTTCAAGCTCCGGGTTGAGGGAGGGCCCCCGGAGGAACCGAGGCAGCCCCGAGCTCCACGCTGGCCCAGTGCACCACATTCCGTAGTGACCATACAGCCGCCAGGCGGCCGATGTCCCGGGAACGCATTTCATCTCGACAGATGTGGCTTAGAGGCACGTAAGTGGCACCCACTGAGAATGGTAATGGACTTATTTCCTGGGCTCTAAAACTTGACATAGCGTTTACTATCTGGATTCAGATGAAGACCATGAAAAATGTACAGACTCAGACATCTCTGTTAGATGGGCCGTAAAAGGTGCATGCTGAATAGCTGTTCGGTCCTGGCCGTGCCCTTCTCCCCACGTGGAGCATGACGGGACGCCCCCGGGGCTGGATGGGTAGAGGGGGGCAGGTTGCCACCACCATGTGTTCCAGCTGGAGTGTGATGTGGGGTGTGATGCAGGCACACGACACACTGAACCCCCAGCGGAGTCATAATTATAGCCACTATTTCACGGTGGGCCGAGCATCAGTGTCTCCTCAGATGCACGATGGAATGGAAAAGATGTGATTTCCAACTCCAGCACGTCCACCCCTGGGTTCCAGGCCTGGGGTGTCCTCCACCGTCCCTAAGCCTTGAGGGATGCGCTCCAATGTCCCGTCCTCAGCTTCCTCACGTGCACGTGGGTTATTCTCCTATTTGCTTCCTGGGAGCGAACAATGAGGTGATAACGTGATAAGTGGAGATCTGACATCTGAGACACGTTTGACACCTTCCTTCTGTGTCCTCAGCTGGCCTCCCTTATAAAGTCAGGGAGGCGGGAAACAGACAAATCAGCAATGATGATTCCCAATGTGTCATTTATAAACCCTAACAGTAACTTGTATGACAGTCTCTGATTGTGCGTTCATAGAAGGAATCTCCAGGGCTACTCCGGTTCCCCAAGTAGAACCACTGACTCCTTCCAACTTGGTCTTTCTGACTTATTCTTTCCCACCATCAATTTTAACCAATGAAACAGGCTCAATCAGGCAGGATGTGTCATGGTGGTGCAGAGTAAGCCCATTAGGGGAGCTTCCTGTTAGGTGCTTCAGTTCCGAGATGCTGTGGCGTGCTATCTCCTGATCGGAAGTGGGACCTCAACTCAATTATTGGGAAGTGGAAAATTTAATCAGTGGTGTCATCATCCAAATGTGGGCTGATGCTAAAAGTGCAGAGAGGACTTCCCTCTGCCACCCCCCCACACACACACACACATTTCACCTGCTGGAGAACACCTCGGTACCCTTGTGGTTTTATACAGTGACTGGGTGTCCCTCTCTGTTTCCCGATTATTTTTGGCCAACACACCCACCTTTAGCCATCATGACTGATCAAAACTACACAATTTTGTTGAGGGAGAAAAGCAGACTCTAGGACAGAAATGTTAACTCTAAGATTATACATTAAAAAAAAAAAAACCTTAACTTAAAGTGGATATTGTTGAAAATCAGGGTCTGAGATCCCTTAGGATGCTTCACACTGATAAAGAAATATGGTGTCAGGGGCTACAGATGGAAACATTCACTTAGTTAGTCACTGCAGGGCATCGTGGGAACACCAGGGTCCTTCAGATTGGGCCATCTCAGGGGCGAACATTCCCCAAACGAAATAGCAGGAAAAGAGAGGCAACTATTTTACCAGATATGATAGATTGAAAAAAAAAAAAAAAACTTAACCAGAACGTACGAGGATAGTATTTAGCCATGGAAGGTATTATTACTGCCTCTTCAAGAACGTTCCAAATATTGAAATACTGAATTCTATTGTTACTACAGGTCCTGGAGACTGCCATATATTTATTTATCTAGATTTTTTTTAAGTTCTATGCACATCATGGGACTTGAACTCACGACCCCGAGATCAATGGTCCCATGCTCTACCAACTGAGCCAGCCCTATGGACTGTCATATATGAAACAAAATGATGACAATAAAAAAACAAGATTGTTTTCTTGCTTTAAAAAGGTGGATGTATGGGGACCCCTGGGTGGCTCAGCCTGCCTTTAGCCCAGGGTGCCATCCTGGAGTCCCAGGATCGAGTCCTGCATCAGGATCCCGGCATGGAGCCTGCTTCTTCCTCTACCTGTGTCTCTACTTCTCTATATGTCTATCATGAATACATAAATAAAATCTTTTTTTTTTTAAAAAAAGGGGGTGGATGTATAATGTAAATGCTAGTTAAGGAGTGGGATTGAAGTCAACACAGGTACACAGGGTTACCTGGTCTATCTGCACTCACAACAAACCAGGAATTGTGTCATGCACCCCAGAATGCATGAACACATTGAAATGCAGCATGTGTGCGGCACAGATGGAGCCAACTGGACACTGTTGTTTGGGTGGCCTGCACCCAGGGACCTCAGAGGACAGAAGTGCCACTGTGATAGGATTCATGGCCCTGACAGAGCCATCTGCTCAGACACTGTATCTCCATGGTTGGGACATGAAGAGGGCCATGCAGGTGTGTCCCTGCCAGTTTCTAGCTGGGGAAGCTCCTTAGCCCCAATGCCCTCAGTCTGCATACCTCTAAGATGGGTTCACACTGCCCATAGAGTTATAAATAGTCAACTACAACTTGTCCGCAGTGGGCCGGGCAGGATGCCAGGCACATGGACTTCATTCCTGAATGATGGGCCCTGGAGCAGATATCTAGGGACTTTGTAGTGGTACTCACCACATGGTAGTCCCAGGTGCCCTCTTTCCAGAAGCTCCGCTGTGTGCCCATGTAGACTGGGTCATTACTGGGCCTGAGGGGTTTTTGTGTGCCTCCAAGTCCAGAGAACCTATGAGGGACGATGGGTAGAGAACCCACCACGTTCCAGCTGCATAGGAGTGATTCAGGATCCTATCCTCCTCTATAACACATGGTTACACATCATTAAGGGCAAAAGTCATCATTTTTAGTACCTCCCTCTACATAGGCTTCCAAGTCTAAATGAGTGCTTGGGAGGTCAAGGTCTCTGTTCTTGACCCCAAGAATGGAAACCGTAGCAGGTTCCAGGGGTCTGGGAGACTCTGAGATGGCTGCAGTGATCTATAGTTAGATGTAACCCCCACCGAAAGCATGCTGAGCTAATACAGCCTTTGTCTTCTAGAAAATAGTGTGTAAAGCAGTGTGGCTGGTTGCATCATCCAGACACAGAACAACCACCTCCGATCCACCCGTCCAGCAGTTGAGGAGGAGGAGTATTGTTCACACACAGAGTTGTACACAACACAAAGTTTCCATGTACACAGAGAGGAGGAAATCTAGTGGAAAGTTCAACCATTCCAAAAATGAAGCTCATAAAATATTTTTGAGCAAATGACTCTGCTTTTAACAGTTATTTACTGGATTTTATAGCTCAATGTTAACCAAAGCCATAAAATTATAATGACTTAGACTGTGCAAAAGTAGCAATGCTTTTCAATTTTCATTCCCAGAATAGCAATGCATGGTTTTAATGTTTAGTTGGGGTTATTTGGATGTCCCAAAAATGTGCTATGCATCGCTGTAGAAATTAGAATTAATTCCACAGAAAAATCAAAGACATCACTTCTCGCCCCTTCTTCCCACCTTCAACCCAACAACACTGCCCTTTGTCTTCCTTCCCCTCGTGTGGCCACCCAGCTAATGAGGCTGACACCAGGCAGGGGGCAGGAGCAAACTTTAATGACTTTCTCCTGGACTTGTCTGACACCCAAAGTAGCCATTTGTGTGATAGATCTTTTCAATAGGGAAGGTTTTTGTTTTTGTTAACTTCTTGGCAAAATTGTCTTGTCATTGTTAAAAGTGACAAAAGATAAGGCTTCCCCCAAACCAGGGCAGCATCAGCTCCTGAAAGGTAAAAAAATGCTCCCAAGGACTGGAAGTCTGTGTCTCACCCAGAAATGGAGGCAGAAGCGTGAGTCCTACAGTTGCCCATGGAGCCACCCTAGCTCCAGGTAAAGGGAGGAAGGACTTGGGCAATCTAACAGGATGTCCCCAGGCCAACACCTTGACACCGTCCTCCACTGTCCCCGCCTGTTACCCCTGGACTCCACACACTGCCATTCCTTCTAATCCCTCCCTAAGCTCCACCACAAGTGTCCACAGGGTTTCTGAGTGGCTCAAGCAGTTCTCAGTGAGCTCCAATCCTTGCACACGGGTGCAGCTTCACCCCACAGGCACTTGCCTCCCTTCAACCTTGTGATGGAGCCAGAACTGCCATGCGCAGTACTCTGGCTGCTAAGTAATTAGGCTAATGGGAACTAAACTCAGATTACAGCTGAGCATCTGCTGACAGAGACCTGTCTGGAGCCAGGGTGGTAAAATTTCACTGTAAGGTCGACCTGCGCTAGCTCTAGCTTCCCAGACCCCTGCATGGGGTCCAGAAGGCCCGGTCTCCCAGAAGACAGATGGGAGAGGAGAGAAGAGAGGGACCCACACAGTTGGAAGAAAATCCCCAGTACTCCTGAAGACAAGATGAGCATTCTCCTTCAAATTCTAAGTCTTGGGGCCGGTGACAAGAAACAGCCAAGGTATTGCACAGATACTGACGATATGCCCTTGAACAGTCTTTATCATGAAGACTTCTTTAGGACCTCTCCCTCCACCCTGGGAAAAGAAAAATGCAGAAAGGAACCAACAGTCATTAAGCACCTGCTCTGCACCAGGGGCTGTGCCATGAGCTGCCCCTGACTCATCCTTGCATCCTCTCACTGGGTGCTCAGGTGAGTAGGAGCACCGGACACTAAAGGCTCAGCAGCTTTCCCAAGGTCATGATGTCAGACAGCAGCAGAGCTTGCCACCCATGCCTGTCTGGCTCGGGTTCCTTCCACAGCACAGCAAGAGCTCCCCAGAGGGGGAACAGAGGCAGAGCTCCAGGGTGTGCACAGTAGAGGGCAGAGAGCAGCCCCTGTCTAAAGGTTGAGCCCCATCTCCTCCCTGAGACCCTTGTGTATTTAGGATAGTAGACCAAGGGGCAGTTTGACCCACCAGAAGCTCTCCATTTCCCCAGGACTTGAAAGAAACTGCCCATCTAGGGCTCTCCCTCACTGCTGCAGGGGATCCAAGCCACTGCAATCACAGGCAAGAGCATCTTTGTCCGCTGCAAAGAGCTGAGGCCAACTACCAAGGCTCAAGGAAGGGAGGGGGACGGTGCACCCACATCAGAGAAGCCCAGCTACTTGGTGCAAGATGTTACCACTTAAAAGCAACACTTTGAAGAACAATTTAGTGAAATCCCTTCATCATTGTTTTTAATCCCTCTCATGAAAGACATGTGCTCTTGGTGCCTCGGCCAGGAAGAGACTGCCAGGGTCTACATTCACTAAGGCTCAACCTCAGTCCCTCCCCGACAGCCCCCAAAAGGGTGCCTTCCCCCAATACCCCTCATAATTCTCCTCCCACAACCTCCCCGGGGGTGCCCTCTCCTACTGTCCCCACAGAAGCCCCGTTCCCCCCCCCCCCAGACACCCAACCCTGGGCTGGGGCCTCTTTTGCGCAGACAGGGCCAAGTGCTCTTCCTGTCTGCTCTCCCAGGCTCCACAGGCACCGGGTCAGAGCTGTGTGCTGGGGACCAGCTCAGTGCACACCTCACTCCTTGGGTGCTCCTGAGTGTCAGGGGGGCCATCAGCCTCACCAACTCTTCCTTCTTCCTGCTTCCTCCTCCACCAGTTGCTGAAAGTAGGGCTGAGTTTTGGAGCTGGCTCCTCTAAAGAAGCCCCGCTATGGGCAGCAGGGAAAGCACCCTGCCCAGGGCTCTCCCCTGGGGCATGTGGCACCCGGGGACAGGTGGAGAGGGAATGCTGATGGGATGGCAGACGGGACAGGGTTATCCTCCTGGTCTCTCCCGCCCTGCTCTGGACCGTGGCCAGCTCAGGGCAGCTCTCCAGGCTTGTTCGTTTAGCACAACGGGGGCGATAGCCCCGTGGGCCCCTCCTGGCGGGGCTGGGAAACTGCACCAGAGCTGGAGGGGGACTCCCAACACGCACGCTCCCCGCCCCCCACTGGACCTGGGCCCAGGTGCTCAGGCAGGTGCCTGTGTTCAAACAAGCTTCCTGGGAGTTCTGCTGCTGCTCCCAGGGTGGGAGCCACCATCCTGTCCATCTTTAGCGCAGGTGCCGCCCTGAGAGAGCGGGTAGGGGCACGGGGATGGGAAGGGTCTTCACAGAAAAGGAGAAGGGCTCCCTGGCAGGGGCTCCACAGTTAGAGCTTCCTAGCTGTCTCGATGAGCACAAACCCTGGGAAAGGCTCACTTTCCCTTCCCTACGCCTCAGTCTGAAGGGCAACGGCAGCTCTGGAAGCCTCAATGGGACCTGAGGTCGTCACCCTCACGTGGCAGATGCAGACCCTCCTGGGACCCAGTGGGCAGCCCGAGGGGAAAGAGGAGGTCCTACATCTGTGCAGGAAATGCAGTGAGCACTGAAGAATGGCTGCAACAGGGACCATCCTGAGGCTTTATGAGCAAAGTGACTTAGCAAGCAGCTCTTGGCTGAAGCCCACCCCATCCATGCCACGTCCGGCTGCTGTGCTCAGGTGACTGGTCCACTCTGCACCTGTGGTCTCATAATGGTTGTACTGGCTACACTGGAGGGTTCTGGGGTTATGGTGAGGATGGCAGGCGATGTCAGCATACACCAGCCTGCTAAGTGGGATTGCTCTCCTATCTGAAAACTTCTAGAACCCCAGAGTTGCAGACCATAGGAAACAGTCATCCTCACATTCTAAAGGGAACCTGAGAACTGAAGACTGGTGTCCAGAACTCTCCACATGCAATGGGTTGAATCGTGTCCCCCAAAATGTTAAGCACAAGTTCCAATGCCCAGAATCTGTAAGTCTGACCTCTTCTGGGGAAAGGGTCTTTTCAAATATGATAAAGTTAAAGCTCTCTGAGTGAGATCACCCTGGGCTCAGCCTGGGTCCTATGTTCAATGACAGGCATCCTTATAAGATGGAGCCAGAGGGAGATTTGAGTCTCAGACACACAGGGTAGGAGGCCAGGTGAGGACAGAGGCAGGGACTGGAGGTGATGTGGCCACAACCTCAGAAATTCCTGGAGCCACCATTATCTGGAAGAGGGAGGAAGCACAGCCCTGGGACACCTCAACTTTGGACTTCTGGCCTCCAGATGTGTTGGTGTAGTCACACTGGTGATGAAGGATTAAGAAAGCCCATGAGATGGACCAAAGAGACGGACAGCAATATTTACTTGTAAAATATCTTATTTTCCCAAGTTAAGCAAAGGAGAATGCACTAAACAAGTGCATTGAGGGTTCAAATGGTGATGAGCTGCAATTGCTTGTGCCCATGGTGGGGCAACGCTAGACACTACTGGACCTCCGGACCTGCAAACGGCAGTTTCAAAATCCAACCATCCACGGCGGGATCTTGACTGCAGGAAAACCAGAAGGTTTTAACCTGAGAATGTGGTTTTCCCCATCACAGCCCTAGTAAGATGACTACATACGAGACCTCTGTGAGTGTCTTTAGAAGGCACTTCCGTATTAATTTCAAGGAATCAGTATGATGTGCTGCTTGCCGATTACACTATAATTCTGTAATACAAATTAGACCCGGCTCTGAAGTCTTTGAAATGTACTGTGTTAAAAATGGTAGGTACAGGTTAAAAGATACAGATTCGGAACACCAGGATTTACATGAAATTATCACACAGACTTTGATAGAGTCCTGGACTGATTCAAAAGAGCAAGTTTCATATGAAGCTGTCTCATTTCCTTTGAAAGAGCCTTGATCTCTGCGTAGTCATCTATTAATTATATTACAGATAAGGTAAATAAAAGTGTTGCAATATGGAGATCACAGCCTTCTTTCTTCTTCTGGAGACGAAAGGTATGGTCTCCTGTGAAGTCTGCGGGCAACAAGGGAGGATGAAGGTACCCTATAACTGAGGGACTCTATTTATTTTGACGCGTGATGGAAAGATCTGAAGTTCCATAGCTGAGAGCAGAGCTGGATGGGCAGCAGAGATGCGGCCCGCGGGGAAGGAGGGCCAGTGAGGGCCCAGCTTTGAGGCCAGAGCACACGGCGAGGGAATCTTGGATTTAGAAATACGGTTATCAGTGCTGTCGGTGTTGATATTTTAATAGACTTCGGTGTGTAGAGCAGATTTAGGTTCTCAGCAAGACTGAGTGGGAATGCAGAGAGTTCCCACAAGCCCTGCTGCCACATGCGCAGCTGCCCTGCCGCCAACATCCCATGCCAGAGGGGCACGTTTGTCACCATTGAAGCACTGTCACGGACAAGTCATCGTCACCCGGAGTCCACACGGCTCACATCAGGTCTCTTAAACCTCTGTTAATCATATGGATGGTGGTGTGTGGCCTAAACCGTGACAGCATGATGTCCACCTGTATGCGTGTTCCAGGCAAATGTGAGATGTGCCCCCAGGGGCCCAGTCACTCACACTGGCATGCTCAGTGCGTGTGCTTCTGAAGCCTTGCCATGGCTAAGGTGGTTGAGGAGGTCGGTTCTTAAATTTTAGAGGGGAAATACCTCCCCTGACCTATGGGGTAGAATGCTAGAGTCTCCATGGTAATGTAGCAGTGTGGTTCAGTAGAGTCAGATCTGTCCTTTGGAGACATGGGGTGAGTCCAGGATGAATCCCACCAAATGAGTCCTTTGGCTTTCTCCCGTGTCATGTGGCTCAGAGTGGGTGTACTTAACAGGGTTCGAACAAAGGGTTGGGAACTAAGTGGGTTCTACTTCATGTGTTGCCTTCTCTTCTCCTACTTTTCTCTTCTGTCGTCATCCCCTCATCAAACCACAGTGTTGGTGTGTTTGCTTCTATTTCCCATGTTCCTGGTGTTGCAAGCATGAGTTACTAATCTGTGGTAGCTCTGCCTTTACTGTAAGCATCTGAACCCACTTTTAGAATAGACTAGAAATAAAGAAGTAAACTCACTAGAGCACATGCATGGTCAGATCTCTACATGAGGCATAATGTACGGCATATAGGTAGAAGCCAAGCTCATAGCCTTATTTTTTTACTGAGATTGATTATGTTCTTTGATTGTCTCAGCTTGATGCACCTCACTGAGCTTCTCAGAAAACACCACCCGTGTTTGGCTCTAAAAGGGTCTGAATAGGGCAGCCCCAGTGGTGCAGCGGTTTAGCACTGCCTGCAGCCCGAGGTGTGATCCTGGAGACCCAGGATCGAGTCCCATGTCAGGCTCCCTGCATGGAGCCTGCTTCTCCCTCTGCCTGTGTCTGTGCCTCTCTCTCTCTGTGTGTCTCTCGTGAATGAATAAATAAAATCTTTAAAAAAAAATAAAAGGGTCTGAATGAACCACCTCCCTCCCCAGATTTTCCTGTGAACCATGCATGCATCCATCCTGCAGGAGGTAACTGCACATTCCAGAGGCAGGAGGTGGAACCCAATCCTAGACAGTCATGGTCTAGGCCATACGACAACTCCTTGGTGTCCCCAGGAAAAGGGGTACAAGGTAGAAGTCCTGGGGAGCCGGCAGCTGTGAATCTGTGTAAATGCATTAGGAGAGTCAAGATTTTCAAGATGAAAATACTTCCAAAAAACAAACTTCATCAGAAACTCAAGGCCACTCTTTGGCCATATGAACACACATTTCAGAGGGGGAAATATGAGCGTAGGGTGTTGAGAAGGAAATAATTTCTTCTGGATAAGGGCTTTTTTAAAACAGTATTTTAGAAACCATCCTTGCAATAAAGGGAAGTTGAGATGTGGCTACAAAGCCCAACCCTAGTCCAAGGTCTGAGAATAAAGAGGAAGGGTCTTGTGATGGAGCAGTGCGTTTCTAAAGGAGGCCACTGGCTTCCGAGCTGCTCAAATCAGATTTCACATCAGGATATTGAGGACAGCTGGGGGGGAGAAGTGGATGTCCACTTGTGGCTTCTGTCTCTAAGACAGACGCCTTGGGCCCTCAAATCTCTATCAGCTCCCCCAAAAAAGTCCCAATAAAACTACCTAACTAAAAGCTCTTGCCATGGAAACACAGTTTTGAGGCACAACCCCAGTCCTACCATAATGCCAGAAATGCGCATGAAAACTCCAGAACAATCAGAGACTGACACCCCACCTCTCATGGGAGCCCAGGAAAATGTAGCCAAAGCTCTGGCCATGTTCCGCTATTGACATCACTGTCATGAAGGCACAGGGGCTCTGATTAACCCCCACACTGAACTGTTGTCTACATTCAAAGCTGCCTTTCAGCTATGGCTCTTGATTGTATTTATGTTTTGTTTCCGCCAAGGCTGTAAGGATAAACTGCAACCGTTATCCATTTGTAGCTATAGAGAAGCCAATTTCATAAAAATTGGTTTAGGTAGCTGATTAATCCTGATCTCTTCATTCGAGGGTGGGGGGCAATAAGCCAAATAAACTCCAGCTGCCTGCAGTGGACACGAGCATAAGAAGCTTTGTGATCTTAAAGTAGTCTGCTATCAATGCAACAATGACATTTTGGATGGAAAAATCAATTTTTCCCTTCCCTCCTGTTAACCTCTCGAGCCATCTTCTTCCCTTCCCTGGACTCAGATAACATAACTCACCATGAAAGCCAGACAGAAACGGCCTTGGGCATGGCCACAGGAAACTCAAATCCATCTCATCAGCAGGAGGACCGTTTCCTCCAGCTAAGGCCGCTTTACCCCAATGACCAAATCACCCCTTTCAACTCTACTTATTAATACTCAAAATTCCCCAGGAAAAGAGACAATTTGTTTCCATGCATAATGCAAGCAGGCATGAGCGCCAACGGGGCAGGTCTGGGGGTGAGGGTTGTGGTTCTGTGAAACAGGGGCCCAGCCCTGCTGGGGCCTAAACACAAGGTGAAGCAAGCCCGTGGCAGCCACAGGAGCTTGTGGGACAGAAAGCATTTCCCCCTCCCCACACTGGGACATGGAGGCTGTGTGCTCAGCATGGGGGCCGTGTGAAGGCGATCCCCCAGTGGAACGCAGAGATCTGTTGCTCAGGTGCTGGGTGAGGACAGAGGACCCATCCCCAGCCCCTGAGTCCTGCCCATGGGAGTGGCTGGCTGCCTTCATCCAAGGTCACACTCCCTCCTTGGGGTCCCATCCCTCTTCACAGGAGGGTACAAGCCCGGGCCCTCACCTCATCCCTGTGAGCTCTTGTGGGGTGGGCCATCCCTTCCTCTTCATAGATGTCCAGCTGTGCGGTGCTCGCTGCTAAGCTTCCAGGGTGCTCATCTCCACCCAGGGTCTGCTCCCCTGGAACCAGCTATACAAGCTCAACATGGGGTCCTGGGCCCTATGACGCTGTCACCTGGGCAGCTTCCCGGAGCCTCCCAATCATCTCAGTGTCCTCGCCTGTAAAGTGGGGATTATAATGGGCCTACTGTGGGCCACTTCCTGCGACACAGGGACTAAACTGTTTAAAACTTTAGTTACTATTACACACAAGATTGTGTGATGACTCGAGCGGGTTATGACCAGAAAGGGTGGAGGCTTTTTTCCCATTTTTCAGATGGACGCTTCACGTTCTCCCTTGAGAACCACAGAGGGAAGTGTGTGTGTGTGTGTGTGTGTGTGTGTGTGCATTGTATGCACATGCACCCTCACTTGGTAGGGACAGCAATTGGGAGCACACAGTGGTCAGAATAAGGTGACATGTGAAAGGACTGCATTTTAAAGTCCTCCCCTCTACCATCAAGAGCAAGCCAAGAGGAGAGGCCAGAAGGCTTTCCCAGTTATCCAGGTAAGGGCGAGTGGTGCCTGAGGGATGGACCAGGAGTGGTGGGGTTAAGGGGACATGCTGGAGGCAGCTCCAGACCTTTGCTGATGGACAGGCCATGGGGTGAAGGTAAGAGAGAGCCCTTGGTCCCCACCTGAGCACCAGGAGAATGGGGGTCCGAGTCATTTCCAAGGGCTAGAGAGGGTGTGGAGAAGCTCTGAGGTGGAGGAGGCCAAGGACCCCTCTGGACACTGGGTCTGCGGTGCCTGCAGGACTTTGCCCGGGGAGCCTGTAGGGCAGTCAGTGAGCCCCAGGCTACCAAGCAGGTGACCATTTGCAGCCATCTGCACACAAGTGCATTCGGAGTCATCAGGTGGACACTGTGGCCAAGGAAGAAAAGGAAGAGTGTGGACAGAGCGGAGAAGGCGCCCCTGAGTCTCCGAGAAGTTGTGGCCAGGAGGAGCCAGTAGAAATGGTGGGAAAGAGAAGGCCCATGAACCAGTGAGGACAATGGGAAGACAGTGATGCTGGCAGCGGACCTGGGAGGGAGCTTTGTAGCTAGCAGGCCAGCAGTGCCACCGCTCAGAGGTGGGCTAAACAAGCACGGCGCGCATCGGCGGGGAGGGTCTGGTGGGCTTGGGGGGGAAGGTCTGGGTGGCTTGGGGGGGTCTGGTGGGCTTGGGGGGAGGTCTGATAGGCTTGGTGGGGAAGGTCTGGTGGGCTTAAGGGGAGGTCTGGTGGGTTTGGGGGGGTCTGGTGGGCTTGTGGGGAGCCCAGTGGGCACAGAGCTAAGGGACATGCTTCTCTGACGGAATTCCACAGAGAAGTAGCAGGAAGGGGAGATCGTCCTGAGGCGTTTGGAAAAAAGAGACCTTTGAACTGAATGAGACATAAGGTCAAAATGGCAGGGCTTTTGTTAGTTTGGGAAGGGAGACAGAAGAAGATGTGTGCATGCAGGTGAAATAACTGAGCACACGAACAGTGCACCTGAGAACGCAGAAGAGAGAGGCTGCACAAGCAAAGCCGAGGCTTTAATACAAGGAGGGGCGGGTGCATGAAGGCAGCGTCTGGTCTCTGCGGGGGGCTCTTCCTCTCCGTCTGGGGACGGGGCAGACCAGGGGTTCCCAGGTGTGCCGTTAGGAGGCCAACTACGTCATCAGCGGGAGTGGGGCTGCCGGGATTCAGCAGGGAGAAGCGTGCAGTGGTTGCAATAACAGGAGAGCAAATCCAGGGGCGCAGACAGCGGCCAGTGCTTCAGTTCCATCCGTGGCTCCCCGTGCTGACCTCGGGCTTCGGGGGCTCTGTGCAATAGCTGTGCCACCAAGCGTGTCCTGTCTTGCCCTGCGTGTCTGTAGGTAGGACAGCCAGACCTCTAGACATAAGTAGGTTCATGGTAGACATGGGCTCTTGCTTGAGTCCTGCAGATGCCTACTGTAACCAGCTTCATGGGATCCCGCAGCTGAAGGGAGCAGTGGGCAGGCACTGTGGCCAACACTCTGCTGTCCCCACCCTGCCTACCCGATGACACTCACTCCTTCCTTGCAGACAAAGTCCTCTGGCCACTCCAGAATCTCAAAGAATGAGATGCTTGCCCTCCTGGTCTTTCTGACTACCTTCTCCTGCCATGGGCTCCAGTCTGGGCCAAGTTGACCCAAAGAACAAGCCACTCTCAGGCTTCTGGGACATGTTTCCCTTGCTTATAAAAAATGAAGAGTTGAGGGCAGCCCGGGTGGCTCAGCGGTTTAGTGCCCACCTTCAGCCCAGGGCCTGATCCTGGGGACCTGGGATCGAGTCCCACATTGGGCTCCCTGCATGGAGCCTGCTTCTTCCTCTGCCTGTGTCTCTGCCTCTCTCTCTCTCTCTCTCTCTCTGTGTGTGTGTCTCTCATTAATAAATACATAAAATCTTAAAAAAAAAGTTAAGAGTTGATGGGAAAAAAAATTAGGGAGGGAGATACAGCATGAGAGACTCTTAACTGGGAAACGAACAAAGGGCTAAAGAAGGTGAGATGGGCGGTGGGGTGACTGCGTGACAGGCACTGAGGAGGGCACTTGATGGGATGAGCTGGGTGTTATACTACATGCTGGCAAATTAAATTTAAATAATAAAAAATGTAAAAAAAATTAATTAAAAAATGAAGAGTTGGGGCACCTGGGTGGCTCAGTCAGTTAAGTGTCTAACTCATTATTCTGGCTCAGGTCATATCTCAGGGTTGTGAGATCAAGCCCTGCATCGGGTTCCCCACCGAGTCCACCTGAGATTCTCTTTCTCTGCCCCTCCCACCCCGGGCTCATACTTGCTTTTTCTCTTTTCTCTCTAAAATAAAGGAATAAACCGTAAAAAAAAGGGGGAGGGATTCTCCTTCCCCCTCCTCCCCTCTCTCTGTCCCTCCCACCTCTTTAAAAAAAAACTCAGGAGTTCAAGAGAGGGGCTCCTGGGTGGCTTGGTCAGTTGAGTGTCTGACTTTTGGTTTCAGCTCAAGTCATGATTTCAGGGTCGTGGGATTGAGCCTTAGGTTAGCTCTGCACTCAGCACGACGTCTACTGGAGATTCTCTCTCTCTCTTCCTCCCTTTTCCCTCCCGTCCTTACTGTCTAAGTAAATAAACAAATAAAATCTTAAAAAACAATAGTTCAAGAGAGAAGGAAGGTCTGTCTTCCTTGAAAGTTGAGGTCGTAGGTATATGACCCCTGGAACTGTCATGGCTTACAGTGACCCTAAGGACACCTCACTTTCTCCTGCTGGCCAAGGACACAGGACAGAAAGATGGAGGGCCCTGAGTCTCTGGTATCACCACAGAGCTTCTCACCAAATCCCAGCCACCTGCCTCTGGAGTGAGCGTCCTCAGCATTACAGCCACTTGTAGGTGAACATCTTACTATACAGGGAACATGCCAACTGGTGTGGTCGTGGTGGCACTGACATATTGGAGGGGTCCTACCAAAAAGGCAAATGCATTGGGTTTTGCCAGGATGCAGATCATGGCACAAATTTAGTTGGTTACAACCAGCATCCAAAATTAGAGTAGAAGAGAAAATTCTAGACTGTGTTGTACAGGCTATGGTAAGTATGTTCCCATGAATGTGTATAAACATATGTGCGTGTGTGCAATGCATGCATTCTTCCTGGGGGGCTATGGCATTGTCTGCTTTGTACTCTTAAAAAAAGGAAACTAAGTTTGACTCTATCACAGGAATGATCCCCACAGTCTTATCCTGACCTAAGCCAGGGTGGAGGGGCTGAGCAGGCACCACAGGCTGCCCAGCACCCCAGGGACCGAAGCCTCAGCGTGCCCAGGGCTCCACACCCCCACGTCCATGCCCTTTCTGTTGTACCACGCACCCCACTTTCTTCTGTTACCAAGGAGTGTAAAATAATCATGAGTGCCAGTAATTAGAAGAACTTACAGAGAAGGCCTTCCAGAATGGACTCAGTGAGGGAGAGGTGTACAAGGTAAATTTAAAAATGGAAATTGCAATTAACTTGTCATCAGTCATGATCTCCTAGGGTAACTAGGAACGACGGGTTTTGTGCCCTGTGGATTTACTGCCAAGCCTGGGACTGCCTCTCATCTTAGCCATTCCCCCACGATGGCTTCATTGGTGTTAATTGGATTCCCAAAGCTTGAG
The DNA here is from genome assembly GCF_048418805.1 of Vulpes vulpes. Classification (NCBI taxonomy): domain Eukaryota; kingdom Metazoa; phylum Chordata; class Mammalia; order Carnivora; family Canidae; genus Vulpes; species Vulpes vulpes. The sequence goes on along the minus strand of NC_132782.1, from coordinate 64,339,877 downwards.
TATGAAGGAAACAGGGACCTGACGTATGAATGCAGGGGCAGCAGACTTCCCTCAAGATGCCGGGCAATTCTGTGCCTCTTTATTCTTTTGCTAAAGCTCTTTTTAAAATTCAAAGTATAGCTAAAACATTAATTTTTATAAGTTTATTTTTAGAAACTGAGGAATGCCACTGGGGGGCTCTTCTCTGAGACCTAGCCTGCTGCCATTGCAGGATTGGGGACAGTGAGGACCTGACCGCCGTTACTGCTGCGGGACGCCGCTAGAGGTGGACAAGAGCCTAAAGATGCCCCTTGGGGTTCATCACCTATGATATGTGTATCTGGTGGCGGCCGCATATGCTGGCCCCGCGGCACGCACTTCAGGCCTAAGCATGTTTATATGAGAGGACGTGTGTGTTTTTTTGGGGGTGGGGGGTGTTGTTTTATGTGTGATGGCTCTTCATCTCCAAGTACCACTTGTCAGTGAATATGGAGCTGTCCAGTTTCAGCTTTCCACAGTCTCATGAGGGACTTGGGTGCACAGCTCTCCTCGGGGTGAACAGCAGGTCTGTACACAATCCAGTGTGTGCATTCCCCACCTGCCTTCGTGGGCTGGAACACACACGGACACCAATTGTGCAAGAATCACGTATGATTTTAAAGAACATTCTGTGTACAAGCCCAGATCTCAGAAAGACATAGTTTAATTGATTTTATAACTTGAAGCAGCATTTATTCCAAAAACGTTTGCATTATGACTTTTTCTGATGACCAAACTTTTATTTCTCATTTAAAGATGTCAGAAACTCCTCTAAGTGTAAAGAAGAAACATAAATCAACAACATCCCATCACTTAACAGGGAAGGCACAATTAATATTTTTGTGAATTTTTCTCCGGGCTCTTTTCAGTATATATGAGTAAATCTAGAAATAGGGCTCCTTATATTATATATTTTTCTAGAATTGGGGTCAAAGCATCACCACAGTCAGTACCCATCATTTGTCATTTATCTTTAACACACAAACATACTCATAGTTTTGTGTTTTTCTGAGACGTGATTTTAATGCCAGTACCTTTTTCCTTTGGGTGGTTGGATCAAAATCCATTGAATTCACGTTTTCCTTTGAGACCTAAAGTGGATCCATCCATGCTTCACTGTCATAGAAAAGGTGGCAAACACGTTTCCCTGAAAGTCTTAAGAGTCCTTTTACTCTCCTCATACCTCCGTGTACTCTTCTTCCTCGTCTTTCCTCTCTCTCTCTCTCTCTCTCTCTCTCTCTCTCTCTTTTTAGATATGAACAGGAAAAATGCCCCCGGATTGCTCTAGGGTTGAAAGTCAAAATGAGTGCTGTTGCCTTGGGGAAAAGGGCATTTGGGGAGGATTAAGAGCAGAGCCACACTGCAGAGCCTGAGGTCAGAGGGGAAGTCAAAGTCAGAGTCACCTTGATGGACACGCAAGAGACCAGCCGCTCCCCGTGGATTTAGAAAGGTCAGTTGCTTTGAGATAAGAGAGCTGGCTCTCCAGACCCCACCCGCTCCCCCAGGTCTGAACAGGGATGAAGCTCAGGGGTTCGCTGCAGACTGTTCAGGTGACACGCGGGACCACAGACAGCCCCCGGGGGGATGGCGGTGGGGGACGCGCAGTTCCTTCTCTCGCCGCACGGTTGAGCGTTTCTGTGCCACCCCATTAGCTCCACGGTTAGGACTTCCAATCTATTACTGTATTAGGCACCTCTAAGTTCATCCTCTTATTTCAAAACAACCCCTCATATTTACTATTCTTGTACTGAAATGCCAAAAAACAAAACTGGAACATATTTCCCCAGAAGCACGCCATTTGAGCCATTACGGACAAAGCCCCCAACAGTGATGGGGGGCTGTGCCTGTCTGGTTACTGTGAGACTGGTACCAGAGTATGTTCACCCCGTCGGCCCAAGGGCTGTGCACAAATGCATTGTGAAGATCATGCCTTTTACATGAGCTCACCCCCCAGCTTGCTTCACCTGTGCAGGTGGGAAACAATATAACTCTTGCACGTCTGCAGGGCTGGCTTGCCCCTTGAAGCCATCTTCCCGTGGGTGCATGTCGCTGGAGGGTGGGCTCCGAGTTGTTGTCCCAAGTGGAATCATCCCATGTCCTAGGGTCCCTGGAGGTCCACGTTCCCAGGACAGGACTCCATGTGTCCAGCTCCCAAATGTGAAGGAATGGGGTCCCGGTGAGCTCCCCCAAGCTGCACATGGCCCAGGCTGCTTGTCAGTGACCCCAGATACCCTCACAGCTGCCCCAGCTAAACACACCAACCTCATATTACTTGCCTAAAAGATGAGCCTACTTCCCTTCTGAATGTTCTAGATTTCATTTGTTGGTATGGGTTTCTTTTTGTGATCAACTGTGTATAGTAGATATTTTTATTTTTTACCCTCCTGAGTCTGCAATGTACTGGTTTGCATTTCCTGAAGCCAGAGTCAGGTTCTAGGCTACAAGCCCGGCTGTGAAATCAGACTTCCTCTCCATATGCCATACAGGTCGGGGACCAGAGAGCCTTTCCAACAGGCAGAAAAGGCAATCAGTCTGGCCCTGCCTTTTCACAAATGCAGATGATTTTGTGTCTGACCCTGGGGACAACTAAACCAATGTGTATAGCCATCGCCTGGGCCTGAGAAGGATGTCAGCCTAGTGTGCCATGCCCAGAGTGTGGGCACAGGGATGGAGGGATGGATGGTATCCGTGCACACCTACCTCTCCAAATCGCTGATTGACTTCTTCCTAAATGTTTCCTCAAGAGATAGAAAACCCCACTTCAATATTTAGCAATACCAAAGCTGGTTTCGATTCACATAAAAATGAATGTGGCAGCCAACATCCTGTCAGTGGTGGGCAGAGGGGTCACGAGAGCTCAGAAAGGCAACAAGGACCCCGCAGGTGCTCACACCGAAGTCACCGGATATGTGCCGTCCATCAGAAGACTCCAGCTATTAAATCTGACATCAAGATTTCTATTTTTTTTTTTTGACTGCTAACATCTGGACGTCATCGTACGTTCAGATAGCACACTTTTTGTATTTATAACCAATGCTTTTTCCTTTCAAATGACAACAGTCATGATGTCCAGCCCAGTACCTCTCAGCAGAACAACAAAGTGCAGGACAGACATCAGCCCTCTCGTAAATCTAAGCAATGCTTCTATGAAGCCAGGAAGAAAAGGGTGGCTCCCAGATGGGTAAACTGAGGCTGGTTGTGATGGTAACCAGGGACACACACTAAGTCTGTAGAGGGCAAGGTCAGTATCTGGAAGCATCCTGATTAAACAATCACAAAGGACATGTCATAGAGATTTGAATTGAGATTTGGATGAGTGATATTTTGGATGTGTGCGCATGACCCTCCCTGAGGAAAGCAGAATGCAGAATGTGGGAGGACGAAGTCCCTGTGGCTAATGCCCTCTGTTCTGCAAGACAGCATCCCTTGCAGCAGCCCACTGTCACCAATGCGGTCCGGTGTCCTCACGGGTAGGGCCAAGTGGACTCACAGGACCTGGAGGCTTCCAGAACCATAGTTCATCAGGCCACTACCCCTGCTGCTTCACCAGGAGGGACATGGTACAAAGCCCACTGGCCACATCCCCTCCTGCAGCTTTGTAATAGTCTGGGGATCAGAAGGGAAGAGGTCCTCTACATGCATTGTCACTATGGGAAACAGGTCCAGAGACACTGCCGCCTGCAAAGGATGTTCACCTCTACCTGAGTGTCTGGCTTGAACCCAGGTCTTCTTGGTGCAGAGCCATGAAGGAGAGAGCATGAGCATATAGGACTAACTACCGGGCTCTGTTGACACCTGGGTAGGGTGATTCTGTTGGGCTGTGGGGGAGGGTCTGTCCGTGCACTGTCGGATGCTAAGCAGTGTCCCCATCCACCGGATGTCAGGACCACCCCCTAATAGCACCCCAGGTCTCCAGACATCAAAAACTGCCCCCGGGGAAGGGGAGACACAGCCACTCATGCCCCCATGGAAGCCCCCAAGGCACAGGGGAAAGCAGTTCATCACCAACATCCCTGATGGAACATTCTCGTTCCACAGCAGTGAGAGGTCCAGCTCAAGTTCAGACTCCTCCTTGCTGTGGTGTCTGCAAAAATACCCCCTACGACACCAGCTGAGCAATTGAGACACAACAGGAGCAGACTCCCAACATCAAGGGTGGCGTCCCTGCCTCTCAGGAGCTCTTGGCAGTTCTGGGCCCTCCTCTCCCTCTCCAGACAGGTGGAGCCCCAGGTGCTCCTCATAGCCCGGCATGACCTGGGCATCAGCCATGGTGGAGTCACAACATCCACCGGGTGTCTTCTTGTAACAGATTCTAAAGACATCGGTGCCGCCGTGGCTGACGAAGTTTTGGGCAGAGAAGTAAGTCCGAGGGAGAGAACTATGCCAGAGAGCCCCGACCCTGAGAGGAGGCCATGCAACCTCACAGGCAGCTTTTTTTTTTTTTTTTTTAGCAAAACCAACATACCCTTTGCTTCTGCGCTGTGTGTGCCTGCCGGTCACCTGGCTTCAAGTGGCATCAGTGGGTTGACACGGGATCAGCCTTGCCGTCGGCGTGCCGGGTGTGCAGGCATATGCATCACAGGCCCCGGGGTGGCCTACTTCCTCTCCCCTGGCTGGGCTGACCATGGCCTCAGACCACAGGCAACATGGTTCACGTTTCCACGGGGAGACCTCCTCCGGCTCTCGGGAAATCCGCAGGGAGTAGAGTCACCCTTCCCAGCTTTGGTAGTGATCACAGGACACGCATGCGTGAGCTGTGTTCTCTCCTTTCCTTCTCCTGCTCGGAGATTGCCAAACATGAGGTAACTTCGTCAGGGGGGATCCCGAGGGGGGAGTGGCTCCCTGAGATGCCAGGTCCCCACACAGGCCCCAGAGGGCTCCAGATACTGCCTCCCACCTTCACCCTGCAGCCCCTGCTTGCCTGCTTCACCCGAGGTCCTTCCCAGTCCCTGTTTAGAAAACACATCAGCAGCCAATTGTTCTCACTTGGTAACATTTCTGCCTGATTCATGTTCCAGGGCTAAGGAAATCTGGACTGGCCCCTTTTTCCATAATCGCCACAAAAATACTAACAGGACAGAGTAAGTGAGGATCAAGTGGCATTGAGAGGCATCGGATTCCCCGGGAGCTGAGCATCCCCGTGGGAGATGATTCCCAGGATGAGTCACCATAGCACTCGGTGCAGATGAGGACACGGCAGGATGGTGCTGCCACCGGCTGGGACCCAGGGTCTGATCTTCCATCTTTGCTTCACTTCAGAACGCCCACCAGTCATCCCCAAGTGGGTTGGTCCTTGGAGCCAAAAGGACAGCAGCCTGGGAGACGGATTTGGTTTAACACGGAACAAGCATTCGTTCTCCAACAGGGGCTCCTGGCAACCCCGTAGTGAGTGGATATCTGGCACACAGACGGGGCGAAGCAATTAGATCTGAGGCTGAGAAGCCCATCAAAGTGGGGCGCCCCCATGGGGCCCCTGGGGATGAGCATCTATGCGCCCTTGAAAGAGGTGCAGCTTGAGCTTGTGGAGTTTGGGAGCACAGGAAATACTAGGTCACGGGGCTCTCGGAACATAACTCCGCAGGCTGCATTCTGTGAAGGTCCAACTGGAACGCAGCAGGAAAGAGGGTTTTACTTTTGCTCTAATGTTATTTGTCATTGACAGGAGCTGAGGCAGGGCACCTCGGCCACCCACGGCGTGGGTCTTTCGGGGAACCTGGTGTGACATCAGGTCGGTCACTGGCATCCATCCCACAATCACAGGTCATATTTTTGACCACAGGATCATACATCCTCAGACGTCATTCTTACAGCCAAAGATACATTGCCATGATAGAAGCATTGGCTTGCCCCCAACTACAAGTACTTACGCATCATTATACGAAGGGTGTATCACTTTCATTTAGGGAAAGGATCAAGTTATCTATCTGCATTAGAGAAAGGATTATTTTCCATTGGCTACGGTGCATTATTAAAGGTATACTCATAAAACTGCGATATGTATTCCATGTTCTGTCATTAGGACACACATCTTGGACACATCGGGAAAGCTGAGAAAGAAAGAAAAAGATGTACTTATTTGTAGTGACCTGAATTTAGCATCAGATGTGAGAATCATGACATGAAACTTTGGTAGGGAGATAAAAGTCGGAGCACATGCTGAACAATATTCATGGCAGATGTGATCTTCAGAGGGGTGATGGCATTTCCTCTGAATGGGTGAATGTGCCCCTCCACCCGGGATGTTAACATGATTAGCAATGAAAGTATGCTTTGTTCCCTGGCCTTCACATGGTCTCAATATTGGCAGTTATCGTTTACTTGTATTTTTTAAAACATTACCCTGCCCCACGTACAGATGCTGCCTCAGTGCTGTTTAGAACTCCGCCATACAGACGGCTGTTCATAAATATCCAGATCCATGTGCTAAAAATAAGTGCAGTGGGATCTACGCTTTTCCCTTTCCCTTAATCCAACCATATACATGTACGTACATGCATTCCTATATGGACATAAATACTTGATTTTTCACCATTGGTTTCTATGGTTTTCAGCCCCAGGACGATTTTTCTTAGCGCCCACGCCCCCTGCGCATAGCTGTCTGCCCCCAGACACCCATTAATTGACTGCAAACACAACTTTATTGCAAAATGACTGCAGCTTTATTAAGCAACTGGATTTACAGGCAATAACATAATCAATATAACATTAATATAGCACATAATTAAATAAGATTCCTACAAGGTCCTGCCTGTATCCCGAAATATACAGAAGTTAATTGTTTTCACCGATGGCATTAACCGGAGGGATGTGAAACCAAACTTGGAAGAACAGAGTTCCCAGTTGTTCTCACGTAAGTATTTCATCTGATGGAACCGAGAACCATCCCCACGACCCACAGGAACATGGTCTGACCGTGGGCCCCCCACCCCAACCTCCCTCCCTCCAGGGCTCTAAGGGACCACAGCCGCTCAACCAGGATGGACGGAGGGGCAAAGGGCAGGGCACAGACTGCACCTAATGTGTGTCCCCACCCGTAAGAGGAGGACCTGGCGCCGCGGGCTCTTGGGACGTTACCACACAGTGCGTCACATCTGCCAAAAATGGAAGAACTCACGCTCCCTGGAATAAATGCAGCCAGTGTCCTCTGCAGGGTCCTGGGTTCGTATTTAGAATTCTGGGAAAGCCCCTCCGAATGCGTTTGCCGTGGGCGCAGGCAGTGGAGCACCCCGGGAGGAAGCACGTGAGTGGGAGCACTGCACAGACGCAGGGCCTGAGCACCGTGCAAGAGACAAGCACGGTGGCCGGGAACCGTGCTGAGGAAGGGGCGCGACCACCCGCCCCCTGGACCCACACACACCTCGCTTGGCTCAGCGTCCCGGGCACACAGGGCTCCCGCGGGAGCTTCTCGCCTCTGCCCGCTGCAGGTCCAGGAACTTGGAATCTGCTGCCTCACATTTCATTTCCCCTCGATCCTGCCTCCCCTGCCACCAAAGTGCTAACTCAAGTACAGGGTGATCAGAAATTGGAGGCGCCCTCCAGGTCCACGGCTCCCGTGACGGGCCGCCTCGCAGAGAGGTCCCCACCCTTGGGAAGGTCTCGGGGTCAGAGGGCAAGCGGAGCAGCCACAGACCAGACTGTCAGGACTGTCGCGGGGAAGGAGGCGCGCGGCACCTATTCCGACGACGCGCAGCCCGGAACCCAGGAGGAGACGAAGTGGCTGCTGCCGATCAACTTCAGCGGGTGAGTGGATTTCAGCAGGTCCTTGTAAAATCGCTGATGGAGAAGGTCCCAGCGTCGGCCGTTCATCTGCCAGGGGCCCCGAGGCGGCCTGGATGGGACCGTGGCCGGGCTGGGGGCAGGGTGCCCTCGGCTGGTCCCGGCTCCGGGGATCGGGGCTGATCCTAGCACAGGAGGCGCAGGCAGCGCAGTCTGGGCAGGAGCTGAACCGGCCTGACTCGTCGCAGGACCCCCGGCTTCCCGCCCAGGTCGCTCCCTGCCACCCGCTCTGCCCCTGGCACCCAGGTCACTCCCTAACGTGCCCCCCTCCACCCCTGGCACCCAGATCTCTCCCTGCCACTCCGCTCTCCTCCCCCAGCACCTAGGTTGCTCCCGGCCACCTCCCTCTCCCTCCCTGGCACCCAGGTCACTCCCTGCCACCGCCCTCTCCGCCCCTGGCACCCAGGTCACTCCCTGCCACCCACTCTCCATCCCTGGCACCCAGGTCTCTCCCTGCCACCCCCCTTTGTGCCCCTGGCACCCAGGTTGCTCCCTGCCACACTCCCCTCTGCCCCTGGCACTCATGTCATTCCCTCCCACCCCACTCTCTGCCCCTGGCACCTAGGTTGCTCCCTGCCACCCTGCTCTCTGCCCCTGGCACTCAGGTCACTCCCTGTCACCCCGCTCTCTGCCCCTGGCACTGGGCCGTGCTAACCGGGGTTCATGCATCCTCGTGCCTGCTCCCCTGCCTGGAATCTTCTCACCTGTCCACTGGGCCCTGCAGGCTCCACGCCTCTGCCAGCCCCTGGAGGCTGTGGGTGCCTCAGAGCCCGTGAGTCTGTGAATGGGACCCAGAGCCAGTGTGGGAATGGAGGCGATCTCCAGGGAAGCCTGGCTTCGCCCTGACAAACGGGGACATTGGGGACATGTGGGCTCGAATTACTGGGCTGGCAGCTGCACCAACCAGATGAGCAAGGCTGACCCTCAGACGCGCACACTAGTAAACACACACTAGCACATGTACACACACACACATGCTCCTTTGACCCGGCTATAAACACCTAAACCCAAGGCACCATTTGGGAAGTTCACGAGGTCCATCACTGGCTCCCAGGAAGCCCTGGCAGCCCCAGCAGCACCCTTCCTGCCTGTGTAGAGCCTTGGGAAGTTCGGGGACAAGAAAAAGAGGCGAAGAGTCCCAGGGAGCGGAGTGGGCCTGTGGCTCCTGGGAAGGCAGGCCTGCACAGCTGGGAAGGAGCAGTCCACCGCACGCAGGACCATCAGGCCCTGGATTCCCTGTTCCGGGTGGGACTGAGTGGCATGGTCCACAGGAAAAGGCGACTCCTTCCCATAGACAAAATGTGGGAAATGACCTGCTAGCTTGTCCTATTTGGGCCTAAAAAGGCATCGCTAAGGGGAAAAAAAAATAGCATTGCCTACTGATGACAGAAAAATTACAACCAGATTTTAGACACTGGCCCCAGGACCGAGCAGCTCTATTCCCAGGGGTAGTGCAGGGCCTGAGGGTGACAGAGGTCCATCCCGCCATGGGGAGTCCTATGAGCTAGGGGCACACGTCACGGGACAGCTTCCAAAACAAAAGAGCTCCCACAGCCCTAATGACAGCCACACTGTCAGCAGAGAAGGCACCCCAAACCTCCCATTCCAGGGCAGGGGGTCGGCCAGAAGCCTTCGCTCCCAGTCCCCTCACCCTTAAAACTAAGCAAAGAAGAACCCCAGCCCCACCCCATGTTGGTGGATCCACTCTGTCACCACATGTCAACTACAAACAACCCCTGGCACCCAGCAACTGCTGCTTAGCTGTCAGGAATTTGTGATGATCGTAATTCGGGTCCAAGATAATGTTCCTGTCCATGGGTTCTAATTTCAGATTCACCACCTTGTCCTCGGTCTGCCTACACGTGTGCGCATGGCTAACATGCACACACGGGCAGGCATTTCAAAGTCGCCTCCTCCGGGCTGCGTGACACAGAGATTGGTGTTAGGTGCCCAAACTGTGAACTGCCTTTATGGTAGCACACGGGCCCAGCACTGATCTTTGGCTCAGGACAATGAAAATGAAATCCTCGGAATTCCAGGCAGCGGTCGGATACCTGGAGAGCTTTTGCCCCCATTTGAGTGGATGACCGTCATGCCCTAACCAAGAAGTCCAGAGGCACAGCCACCTGCCCGCATCTTTCCTTCCCTCTCCTTCCAAGATTACTAGGTTCCTGACAGGAAAAGGACATTTTTATAGGTCTGACAGCCCCTGAAACTAAGAATGAAAGACTTGAGGCGATATGCAAAGTCAGGGGTAGGAAGGTTGTGTGGCTCTGGGAAGAGGGCAGGATGGTTTGTAAGACCTCGGAGAGACTCTCGTCCATCCAAAGCTACCAAATGAACCCTTTGCTCTGATAACGGTAAATACATCAGAAACACGTGTACCGGATGCATCTTGTTAAAATCAAGGCTGAACGGACAAACTGCACGGCAGTTTGAACACCTCACACTTTGTAAAAATATGTGGGGTTCTCAAAGTCAGCCTATTAAGGGACTTCAGGGCCGTGTGTCTCTGACTCATTTATACCCGGGTTATCAAAACGTCATCTGTTTATAACAGATATGTGATGTCCAGGAAGGTCTGGGGTCTTTTTTGGAATTCGAAAACAAAACAAGCACCCACAATTCCTTCTTAGAAAGGGGAAGAAGTATCTCCCAAGAGAAAACAAACTCCAGTCCCTAAAGATTAGGCTGGTTTCAAACTTGGCTAAGAAATTCCTTTCTACCAGGATGCCCAGGTGGCTCAGTGATGGAGCATCTGCCTTCAGCTTGGGGCGTGATTCAGGGGTCCTGGGATCAAGTTCCGCATCGGGCTCCCTGCATGGGGCCTGCTTCTCCCTCTGCCTGTGTCTCTGCCTCTCTGTGTGTGTCTCTCAGGAATAAATAAATAAGATCTTAAAAAAAAAAAATTCCTTTCCACCTTTAGTTGTACTTGCAGGTAATGAGGGGAAGGACAAGGAGGTGGGTGGGCACAGGGGATATAACGGTCTATCCGGCTCTTTGCCTTTCCCTGAAGGTGTCCCAAGCCTCGCTCCATGTGCCCTTCTGGTGGACGCCAGCTGTGTTCAGTGCCCGGCTCTGCCCCTGTGCCCAGGTGACATTCTACATAGACCATCACTCCCATGACCGCAAGTGCCTCCCCGGACCGTTTTCCATCAAGCATCCTCAGCTCGTTGCTCATGGAATCAAACTCTCACTCACTCATCCATTTGGGTATGCCCTGGGCAACTGTCACCCGGTGTCTGAATCCTCAACCGCACGAATAGTAAAAAGGAAAAATATTATGCACAAGAAAAGGTTAACTATATGCACAAAGAATCAGTGACCCTCAGACGAAGGGGAGACCCTCACAATGGCCTGTCTCAAGATTCGCGAGCACGGCAATGCTGCTGCTGACAGGTGCAGAAGCCGCTGTGCATATAGGCTCCCACCCTGAGTGGGGCACAGGGAGTGTTATTATTCCTTTCTCAGTGCTGCAAGATGATAAATGGCCCTGCTGGCCAGGGACAGAGTCGGATGCTGGTGACGACCTGCCGTCCTCGTGCAGCCCGGCACAGCCACGGCCAAATCTGCAGTGACCAGAGTAGCCCTAAAGGACCATCAGACAGTTGCGTTGCACGGATGCCCCAGAGGATCTCCTCTCTCAGGCGAGCATGAACAATTCTTGCCATTAAAGATGGATGCATTTGGTTCTGCTTTAGAACTTTCTAGGGTCTAGGAAGTTAAAGTGTTCATGAACCAAGAAGGGTGATCTCAGTCTTTTATTAGCCAATTCCTTAACAGGAAGCAATTCAGCGTGGCTTAGGATCCACCCAGTGTTTCTCCAAGTGTGGATTCCCCAGTGACTACAGAATTATCCTGATCTAAAAAGCAGATGACGGGGTTCCTGGTTGGCTCAGTCCATCAAGTGTCTGCGTTCGGCTTGGGTTATGATCCCGGGATGAGGATCGAGCCCCACATCGGGCTCTCTGCTCAGCGAGGAGTCTGCTTCTCCCTCTGCCACTCACCCAGCTCTTGTGCTCTCTCTCAAATAAATTTAAAAAACATATTTTAAAAAAAAGTGAAATGCAGATTCCTGGGTCCCATCCTACAGCTGCTGGAATGGGAAGTGTGGAGGGGGCTGCTGGGAAAGAAGCCTTTCTGATACATTTCCCTGAGGGTCCTGCTGTGCCCTGCGCCTTTTGCAGGGGTAAGGGGCCGAGAGGTATGTGGGAAGAATAGGGTGGACGGCTTAGCAGAAGGCTCTGAGGTCTGGGCCTGCTCATTCCACTGCCTTCTCTCCTTCTCTCTCTCTCTTCCCCCCACCCCTGGCCCACACACCCTCACATAACTTGGGCTGCCCTCTTGGCCCTACTGCCTGTGCTCCTGGAGCTCACCCACGGGATGACCACAGTCACCCTGGTTGCTCCATCCATCTGGAGGCAGGGAGGTAGGGCCCACTGGTGCTCAGCCTCTATTCTCTCCGAGCCCATGTCCACCTGTCAGCTCAGGCACATGAGTTCACTGGCCAGGAGACCTTCATCACCAGTAAAACTCTCCCACTGACAGGGCTCTGCAAATCCAACTTGATAGATCCCAGTGTCTAATTATTCTCACTGCTTCTGGAAAAACACTTGATGCATCTGAGGGTCCTGAGAAGTCCCGCACTGTGCTCCTTTGTACAGAAAAGGGATGTAATTTCCAGCACATTTTGAAGTGTCTCACTCTCATTATCATCACATTACATGCAGCGTTCTCCCCCAACAACACACACACACACACAAATAAGGTGTTGTCCGCTTAGTAATCTGGGGTTAAATTTACAATTTGCATCTCAACACAGTGCTGAGCAAGGAAACCAGACCGCGGGCCTCAAACAGCCTCGCAGTAAAGGAGCAGGAGAGCAGAGCTCAGGAAACTCCTCTAGGAAAAGCAAATAAACAAAGGGACGTGGAAGGAAAACTCAAACCGTAGGGATGGTGATCCACAGAGAATCACCAGCAACAGACTACCAGCGCCAAGAACAGAAATTCTAAATCAGGGACTAATTGGTCTAAAAATATCCTTAAAGTGTTCTCAGTTGGAGGAGTCCTTCCCAACCCAATCAGAAGTTAGAGACTAAATGGTCTGATGAAGGAGGAGTTTCTGCATTTCTTTACATCTGAGCCCCGAGAGGGACGTGGAGAGGACACGACGTAGATCTGTCCACCCAGCTTAGTTACACATACACATGACACACACTGAGCCTACCCACCTAGGGCCACGGAGGCCCCTTTGGGGTACAGCAGGCACAATCCACCCTTCTCTCCAGGGCCTTGCGTGCTTGTGAGAGCATCAAACCAGCCCTCGGCCAGGAGCCCTGGTGTCAGGCCAGGGAGCAGGAGGATTAGCCAACCTTACTGGGGTGTATGCTACTTAAAGTGGCAAATCTTTCAGCCAGAAACCCACTGAAATTCTAGCCACGTGTCTGCCACAAGGTGGTTCCACTTAGAAGCAGTAAATAAATACACGCATTTATAAACAAATAAATAAGAACTATACGCAAGCGGAAAGAGTCGTAGCCGAAAGTTGAACTTTCTCTGCACATCCTTCTCTGAAACCCCATGTTTTCAATTATGCCATCCTGAATCTGGACTGATGCTAATATGTTTGCATTGCTGGCTTTCATTGTATTTTATTTTATTATTATTATTTTTTTTTACAACTCACCGCAGGATAGTGAAGTCCAAAATATACCGTTCTGATCAACAGGACACATCTGCGGTGAATCCACACAGAAGCAATTAATTTCCTGGTGGTATTTTTACACTGGGGGCCTGATGCAGGTCCCCATTATCCAAACAAAAACTCCAGACAGCTCCTGCTGCCTGATAAAAAATAAATCAGATGGCGGAGGGCTGTTTGGCCTAGGACTGCTACAGGCTATGACTTGTAATGAGGCTCCCAACACTAATTATGAAGCTTATTAAAGAGAATTGGACAACTTGTCCTAAAGTGCAGGCTGTAATCATGCTGCAGAAGGTGGGCCTCCGAACACACAACCGGCAGTCACCTGGCTCAGCAAAGGGGACTCGGCCAGCACAGCCAGGGTGTGGATCAAATCACAGCAACAGTAGGACTGTGTTTGGCAAATTGGTCAGGATAAATTTGAGGGGCAGGTGAGAATCACGACCGCCTGCTGATCGTTCACACATCAGAGCCTCCCCTCCTGGCGAACATCTGCCGGGAAGGGTGCCGGAGACCGTCCAAGGCGATGCTCACGCCCGCCGGCACCGTGTCCTATTGTTACACTTACTCTGAACTCCGGATCTTCTCTGGATCTGAATGCAGAAGCATTATTTCAGTGCACTCTTTCAGGAGGGTAGGGGAAAGAAAAGATTAATAAAGATGTTATGAGCCTGAACCGCTGTGAGATTTGTTTAATTATTCCCCACAGGACTGCCCCAGCAATCTGCTGACATTTAGCCCCGACCTTGCAAATCCTCGGTAAATATTAATATATCAACTCAAACAGGGACCGTTGTTCTATTGGTTCACGGAGCTCAGAGAGATTCGCCACAGCGGTAGGAAATAATGTGCAGAAGTGAGGAGGACGGGCTGCTTTGATTCCACCTTCTGCTGCACACACGAGCTGGGGACTTCAACAAAATGGCAATGCTGTTCGTTTGCCACAGCTGCAGAGTGACACTTCAGATGCCTTCGCTTCCCTTTGTACAGCCTGCTGGAATAATCCCAAAACCACAGTGGCAAGAGATTAGAAAGGAGGCCGGCAGAGAAATCGCACGTTATCATCTGGAAGACTGGAAATTTTAATAATGGGGAAGGTCCGCCCTCTAATCTGACCGCCTTTGCCAGAAAAGTGGGCTGAGGATGAGGGCAAGGGAGGGGAAGGCATCCTTCCTCCGGCCCTGGGACACCATCCTCGGCTGCCCTCCTGGACTCAGGTGCACAGGGTCCCATGTGCAGCTCTGTGGAGGAAAATAATAGCCCGTTTTGACCAGCAGTTTGCTATAGGGAAAAAAAAAACATTGCTTTTTGATTTCTCCCTGTATGTGCTGTGGAAAGTGGTATTTTTGAGACTTTTATTTTCCTTGTCTCAAAGTTATCTATTATTGAGTCATCTCCTCATAAATATTCTGAGATTCCTAGTGGCTGAATGTTTGCTGGGGGCCAAGGAGGCCCCCAAAGTTCTTGGGTGTAAGAAGGAGGGCTGCCCCGGCCACATTTGGCTTTCAGATGTACTGGGCTGCAGAGTCAATGCGTGATTAATTTTATTCATAAAAATGTTAATCACTTCATTGTGAGATCTTTTTAACATTCAGTGCGGGAGCACCTTTTTAATTTCTCTTGCCCACCGTCTCGCAGATGTATTTAATATTTTCAGACACTGCAGCAGCTATCGGAGGCCCTGGCAATTAAGCATACGTTTAAAATTCAAACAACAAGCGAAGCTACAGAGGCGACAAACAAACAAACAGGACGGGACACCGCGGAAAGGCGCGCCAGGCCTGCGGGGTGCAGGCGGTGCGGGCGGCGTGGGCGCTGCGGCCCCTGGCGACCCCGGGACCCCTCCCCGCAGCGCCGGGCGCACCGTGGCTGCGCCGCCCCAGCTCCAGGGAAGCCTCGCCCCCTGCTCCGAAGGGCAGTTCCCCAAGCAATGGAGTAAAAGCTCTTGGGTTTGGAAGACAGAGTCGGCGGGATCCCGCCTCCGGCCGGGGGACCCTGCGCCCGTGCGACGATGGGGCGCGTCCGGAGGCCGGCTGGGTGCGCCGGTTCCCCCCACCGGGCCCCCTGGTGCAGCCCGGCCGTCGTGGCCTCGCATTCAGGCCGCCGAATAAATGGATTAGGGGATCAGAGACACCCGCGGCGTCTTCAGAAGCCAAACAGCACAGGGAAGGGGCCGCCACTTGCGCCCCGCCCCCGGGGGTCGGGCGACTGCTCGGGCCCTGCCCGTGCCCCCGCTGCGACCCGCGCGCTCCCCCCTCCGGGGCCCCTCCCGCACCGCTGCACGGCTGCACCCCTGCTCCCCTGCACGCCGCTGCCTCCTCCACCAGCCCCCTGCCCGCAGGGTTCACATGGCTCCAGCCCACAGCCTGGGCGCTCTGAAGCCGCCTGGGAGGCCGGGGTTCCCCCTGCCTGCCAGAGTCAGAGAGGTTGTCCAGGCGCCAGGCTCCCTCTGTGCGCCCCTTCAGGCAGGGTTCAGGGCCACCTCACCCCTCTGACTTCCCATATTCAAGATCATTCTCGAATTTTGGGCTCCTCCAGGGTCCTCCTCTCCCTGGGTCGCTCTGTGACTTTTGTGGGCAGTGGGCCTGTTTCTCCATTGAAAACAAATGTTAAAATATAAATGTTACAATGGCTGATGGCATAAAGATGAATATACTGGTTTATATATTAACACATTTCCTTTGACCTAAAAGGTTTTTTTTTTTTTTTCATTTGAAGAGAAATCAGAACAAACATTTTCATGGGTCCCTAAAACCATGGTGGGCACCAGGCTTTGGGTCACGGTCTGATAGGTCAGCCCACCTGCTCTGTGCCCCCCTATGCTCACTCTAAGAGAGCCCATTTCAGAGTCCTTATTGAGAGGGGGAAGAGGATATGTATGGCAGGTTCCTTAGCTGGGGCACAAAAGGATGCCACCAGTCCCCCAGGGATGACCTCAGGAGGCCTTTCAGCTCTGCAGCTATAATTAGAGCCACTGGCTGGTAGGACCCAGAGAAGACCTGGAGAGCTCACCCCACCCACTGGGCTAAGTGGGGCGTGAGACAGCTGGCTGCAGGGCTTTTTACTGGAGACCATTCACTCAAAGCTCATGCCATGATGAGTACTCATAGCCCAGGCAATGTATCCAGGGGCACACTCTGTCCACAAGGGCTTTGGGGGACCCCTGCAGGGAGCTGAGGGCTGCCAGTTGCCCCAGGGCATGCTCCCTCTACCTCCTAGCTCTTTCTTCTGGCCATTCACTCTGGATTCTAGACCCAGGGCTGTCTCCCTGCTTGCCCTCCCCACCTAGAGCTAACATTCGACATAAGCGGTCAGCAAGATGTGCCAGGACTCTCCCCAGGGATGCATCCCCTGGGCCTGGGAAGTCATGGACCCCACAAGGTCTGTGCTCAGTGTCAGGTTCCCCGGGATAGGTCCCTCTCAGGTCCCTGGAAGCCTGAAAGCACAGCTGACTGGTGTCACAGTGCTGGGTCCTGTATGTGGCCCATGCAGCACAGGTCTGGCGGGCAGAGACCACCCAGAAGCTCCAAAGGCCTTCCAGGTCCCTAATGCCCACTCCAAACCTACTCAAGCCGCCCCCAGCCAGCAAAAAAAGGAGTGGCTTCCTCCACTCCTTTCCAACCTCTAACTTGGGGGATGCAAGGTTAAAATCCCACTCCCCACAGCAACCTGGGCCCTGTCACTTTTGAGAGAGCATTCCTGGCTCCAATCTCTCCAAATCTGGGTTTCAAGCCGCCAGCCCCAGTCCTACCCAGACCCCAGCTGGGAGTAGCCAGACAATCTCTAGCCTGCTTGCACCATCCAGAAGGAAAGGAAAGAGGGCAGCTGGATAGGCTCCGAACCTGATGCCCCAACTCAGGAGAAGGGTTCTGGCAGAGGGGCCGAGGCCAGCCAAAGACTCCACGTTTGGGGGCTAAGGGCCATCATGCGTCCCAGGGCACCCGGGTACTATGGCCACCCTGTCCTTTCTCTCTCCTCTCTCCTCCCTCTTTCCCTCTCCAGCTTCTTGGCTCTCTGGCAGAGCCCCATCTACAAGGACGACTGAAACTTTATAGGGCATGATTCATCGGGTGGCGCGCCCCTCGGAGCCATGGCGCGTATTACATTAATCAGTGTCAGACCACTAAAACCGAGATATGAATATGAATTCTCCATATTGCAGGCGAGATAAATGTGCTGGTGAATATAATTGATCGAAGGAGGGAGGGATGGATGGTGGGAACGGAGAGATTTCATACTCCAGCATCCAGCAGGTCAGTGACTGGGGTGGGACCTGTGCCCACTCCCCAAGTCTTCAGACTAGGAACATGGGGTAGGAAGGAGGGGGGGGGGGCAATCTAGAAGGTATGAGCTCTTGATGATCTCCCTGTCAAGGGCCTGCACTGGAGCAGAAAGAAGAAGGTCTCCGCACAGGATTTCTTACCCTTTCCGTACCAGAAGACTCAACAGAAATCCTCTGCTCTGGCTGTCCTTTCTATTTCCCCAGCCTATACCTTTCCCGCTTAAATCTGCTTGCTGGTCACAGAACTACCACCACCATCTGAAACCATCCCTAGGCAGGCGTAGAATATGACAGCTCCTTTACATATGCAGAAAGTTCCAGAAGAACTTTTGCTTTTGCTTTAGAAGAAAAAGAGGTTTCTATATCTACTCCCAGATATTTCAGGAGCTGAAACAGCATGCCTAGCAGGTGCTCCCACTGGGGGGCTGTGCACCCTTGGCGAGCACACTCAAGTAGCTGTGGTGGTGGGTAAGGATGGAAACAAATCATGCACAAAGAACAAAAATGATTTTTCAATGCTTGATTAAAAATTCATTTCTACCTTTTCACTCGAGAAAAATAATTCTGAGGCTGGAGATCTGATTTCTTTGCATGGGAAACTCTGGTCAGCCGGTGGGGGTTGGGGGGGCAACAGACTCTTCAGGACTTCTAGACCATGGACAGGGTTCTCAGGCGTGGGACTCAGGTGCTGAGCACAAGCTGGTCCAGCCCCCTGGAGACACCGTTTAGGGGTCCAAAAGGTATTGGACAAGAAAAAGAACAGAACAGAAATAAAGGGTGTGCAAGCAGCCGATGCCTGTATGGGCCGTCCTACTTGATTCTAGGAAATAAAAGAGAGTGGAGGCTGCCAGGGACAGAGGACTTTGCCACTCACCTGAATCCCACCTGATGCTTCCAGCAGTTACCCAGGAGGGATCCACCAGCACGTTGTGGATGCCAGAGCAACCTGTCTGTGTGCCAAGAACTTGGTTCCTCATCAGAGGAGCAAGACACCAATGGTCCAAACTATCTAGACTGCACTCTTGCCAAATACACAAGACCCATCTGTCCCTGGTGATCAGGGTAGGGTGTGAGGATCCATCCCAGGAACTCTGGAACGGGGAGTGCCATGACCCCAGAAGCTCTAGTGTCGGGGGCAGACCAGGAACTGCTTTCCAAATTCCCAAGTTGCACACTGACCATGACAGCACCCTGCCTGGAACCCACACAATCACCAGCAGTCCAACCAGCAGGCCCGCCCCCGCACCCCCAAATCCAAACAACTTGGGGCACCCGAGATCACAGAGGGAGTCGGTCGAGCACAAATGGAGGCTGCTGCCCACAGCGACTCCCAGGCCCAGCGCCTCAGATCTCCAGCCATGCCCCCGCCCCCGCCACCCCCCCACCAGCCACAACGCCGCGGTCAGGACCCCATTCCGCTTCCAGCCCATAGAGGGCGCGCCGAGCACGCCCATTCGGAGGGGAAGCGTCTCCAACGTAGCCGCAGCCCCGGTGCCCGCGGCGGGCCCTGGGCCCTCGGCCCTCCGCCCTCCGCCCTCCGCCCTCGGCGCGGCCGGGCGCCCCTCTCGCCCCTCTCGCCCCTCTCGCCCCGCGCCCCGCACCCCACGCGCCGCCCGTGCGCGCTCTCCCGCCGCCCCTGCGTCTGCCCTCGCCGTCCCGCCTCCAGCCTCGGGGGCCGGGAGGGGACCTCTTGCTCTAAAACCACGGGGACAGCCGGGGGATGGCGTGGAAGGGGCCGGTCAAGGGGCCATCCCCCGTGCGGTGCGTCCCCACCACGCCACGGAGGAGCCAGGGGCAAAGACGGCCGCGCCCAGACCTCCCCCTTGGGCCGAGGCGCCCAGACAGCTGGGGGCTGAAGGGGCAGGAGACCGAATATCCATCCGGGGATGGGGGTGGGGGTGGAGGTGGGGGCGGGGGTGTCCCGCGCCTGGACTCGGCCCCTTTCGCACTGGGCAGGTTCCCTGCAGCTCACGTCCTCCCGGCGGTTCCGTCCATGCTGGCATCCTCGGGGTCCGGGATTTCTGCCCAAAGTCGTCTGCGCCCAGTTTGAATGCAGGCTGCGGAGGGGCGTCCGCTCCGAGCGCCCCAGGCCCGAAGCCCTGCCGGCCGCGGCTCCCCAGGCCCTGAGCCCGTTCCCATCCCTGCGCTTCCGAGACCCGCTGGGGGCCGGCCCCGCATTGTCCTCGCGGCGCGCCCTCCCTCCTCCCAGACCCCGCCGCCAGAGGCTCTTTTCCTCTAATCTCCGGGCGCCCATCGCAGAGCCGTGGCTTAAAGGGACATCCCCGGGCGACCAAGCCCCCACCCCTCTTTCTCAGCCCCCGAGGCTACCGCAGCTCCCTGGCTCACAAGCCCAGGGAACCCAGGCGCTGCATCTCCGCCCGGCCATCAGGACAGCTTAAAAGAGCCTTCCAATCTCTCTCCACGTTTGATTTAACCAAGTAACTAAAAAATACATTCAAAAGCCAAAATTTCATACTCCATTATGTCCTCACTCTACCCACCAAACGACCCGACGCCAGGATGCACTGTTGAGACAACGAGTTATAAATTGATTTCAAATCTGAAGTTCTCCTTTGGGGACATAGTTGGAAATTCTTTTCATTTTTCCCCCCATTGTGCCACTTGAAGAAATCGGTTTTATAAACTACTAAAAATCGAACTCATTTATGTCCCGAGAAAGGCGTGCCCCCAGATAAACCTCTTAAAGGTCGAGAGGAATTAAACTGCCAACAAGAAACTGCGCTAGTGACAACATTAACAAATCCAACAACAACCAAAAGACTGTGAGAAACACCAGCCTGGGGTGGAAACTCCCCAAGGAGCCTCTCGTCCCCAGCCAGGGGCACTTGGGCCCTGCCAGCATCCCAGGATCCGAGACATTCCTGCAGACACCCAGCCACACACAGCAGCAGGAGCAGTGGGCATCATTTCATTTAGTTTATTAGACAAAAATATATGATTTAGACAAGTTCGCTGACGCGCTATTTACAATCTGAAATCACTCTATATACAGAAAGAAGGAAGGAAAAAAAAAAAAAGACACAAGCACATGGGGCATTTACCGAGCCGATAATCAACCGGAGCGGAGCGAGGTGACAGCCACCAGAGGTGTGGGCAGAGGCCGGGCTGCCTGGACCCCGGCCGGGACGAGCCCCTTTCTGCAGAAAGCGATGGATGGGAGTCGTTGACGTCGTGGCCGTATTTGTCCTTTACACCAGTCCTGAAATATTTGTCCTAATTCCTCCCTCATCCCCTCCCTCCCGAATTCCTCCCCCCTCCCCCCGCAAAAGTAAAAGAAGACCCTGAATCAGGCCGACGGGAGGGCTGCTAGGATCCGCGGCGTCCCCTCCTGCGGGGCCAGCGAGCTGCAGGGGAAACACAGCGAGACAAGAGGCACAAGCACCGTCAGTCTCGGAGGGACGCTGGCACCCGGAGTCACCGGTTCCGCCAGCCGGGCTCCTGGGGGCGTGGTCGCCAGCCCCGCGCCGCTCCCGGGTCGGGAGAAACCCGCGGAGTCCGAGGGCCCCCGCGCCGGGCCGGCGGACGGCACCCCCCGGGCAGCGGCCGTAGGACCCTGCCCGCCCGCCCGGCGCTGGCGCTGCTCGCGCTCCGAGCCCCGAGCCCCGGGCACCCCGCCACCCCGGCCCCCCGGCCCCCCGGAGGGTTCGAGCAACAGCACTCACTTGTCGCGCACGGGCTGGAAGGGCGATTTTAACTGCTGTGCCGGCGAGTCCGGCCTGGGGACGAGGTCTCTCTCTGCGAGGGAGGGGGAGAAGCAGAGCGTTAGGAGACAGGTGTGCGCCTCGGGGCGGGTGGGGGAGAGGCTGCTGCCGAGGAGCTCCAGCCTCCTCCCCACCCACTCCCTCCCGCCCTCCCCCAGCTGGGCCAGGGTCTCCCGGGCAGGCCTGCCCACGGAACTCGGCTCTCCCGACGGGCCTCCGTCCCCTAATCCCGGCGGAGATCACTGCCCACCCCGGGCTCTGGCTGCCTCTGCCTCCGTCTCCCCGCCGGTGCTCGCCCACCACCCCCACGCTCTGCGTGGGTTCCGGATTCCCGGCTCGGGGCGGGGCGGACGCCCGGGG
This sequence comes from Vulpes vulpes, assembly GCF_048418805.1. NCBI lineage: Eukaryota > Metazoa > Chordata > Mammalia > Carnivora > Canidae > Vulpes > Vulpes vulpes. The sequence continues at coordinate 64,318,013 of NC_132782.1, read as the reverse complement.
CGCCCTACCTGGGAGCGCGGGGCTGCTGCGAGCAGAGGCCTTGTCGCCGTGGAGCACCCCCGTGGCCACGGGGACGGGCGGCTGCGGCTGCGGCGGTGGCGGCGGCGCAGGCAGGTGCGGGCCGTGGGGCGCGGCGTGGGGCGCGCCCACGCCCAGGAAAGAGCGCATGTTGAGCAGGGAGCCCTGCGCGAGGAACGCGCCGTTGGTCCAGTTGGAGAACTTGCCGATGTGGCAGGTGTACAGTCCGTGGCTGGGCAGGAAGGCGGGATGTTGCAGCGGCGTGCCCGCGGGGGGCCCGTGCGCGCCCGGGTGGCCGGCGGGAGGCGGCGGCGAGGCCTTGGGCGCGCCGTCGGGGCTCGTGGCCGTCTCGGCCAAGGACCAGATCTTGGGCTTGCTGTGCGGCGCGCCCTGCAGGCCACCCGCGGCGGCGCCCGGGCTCAGCAGGCGCGTGCTGCCGGGCTCCGGGCCCTCCTTGACCAGGCCCAGGGGCGAGTCCTGGGACTTGAGGGCGTCGGCGGCTGCCAGCGGCGAGCCCTGGTCCCGAGCAAGGGCCGTGGGTGCCGGGGGCCCGCGCGGCGCCTCCGCCTTGTCCTCGTCGTCTTCGTTGCTCTGGTCGCCGTCGTGCTCGTCGATCTTGTCGATGTCAATGCTCTCCAGGTCGATCTCCTCATCGTCCTCGGCCTTCTCCGGGTCGCCCTCAGTATCGCTTCCGAAGAGGGCTCCGTCCTCCTGGTCCTTGCTGCGCGCGCCCCACGTCACTTTGTTCTCCTTCTTGAGGCGCCGGCGGGCGTTGGCGAACCAGGTGGACACCTGCGTGAGGGTCATCTTGGTGATGATGGCCAGCATGATCTTCTCGCCCTTGGTGGGGTAGGGGTTCTTGCGGTGCTCGTTGAGCCAGGCCTTGAGCGTGCTGGTGCTCTCGCGCGTGGCGTTCTTGGGCCGCCCGGGATCCCCGTACTGGAACTGGCCGTAGGGGTAGTAGGCCGGCGCCGTGTGCGCTGCGAAGGTGGCAGGGTGTACCCCCGGGTTGTCTTTGAGTTCATACTGTGAGCCCTGCAACCACAGAGCCACCAAGGGGGGAAGAGAGGGAGAGCCGGGGTGCAGGGAAGAGAGGGAGAAAAAGAGAGAGAGAGAGCGCGATGAGTCCCCAAAACTGGGAATGGGGGGGCAGCCGCTCTTGTCCGCTGGAGAACAGGAAGGCCCCCAGTGCACCACCCAGGGAGGAAGTAAGGGGTCAGAATCCTGAGCCGCCTCTAGAAACTGAGCTTCCAACCATCTTTAAGGGGTTTTTGTTTTGTTTTGGTTTTGGTTTTGTGTTTTTGTTTTTTGGGGTGTTTTTTCCTTTTTTTCTCTTTTTTTTTTTTTTTTTTTTTTTGGTCACTCAAAAGAAGTTCCAGAACCTTGCAGATCCAGAAGACCACAACGGGGGCCAAGGCCCCATAGAATTTCTCCAGGCGGCCCTCAATTCCCTCCACCCCCACCCCCCACAACAACTTTAAGAGCCGTTAATTTCCAAGTTTATCTCACACTAACTAGAAGGGAAAACCTTTTAACTGCACTGAGAAAACAGTTTCTCCAAATGTAAAGAACCTAAAGCCTAACCACCCCCTCCCTCCGACCCCGAGGGGGTCAAGCAAAATAAACCACCTCGGCATTTTCTTTAGGTCCAAATCCACCAGCAATTTAAATGAAAGCACACTCCTTTTAGCTCCCAAATTAATCTGCATATAATGGCTCCCCACACTTAAAGGTCGACGATGGTGACAGGTAATTTAAAATTTTAATCCGGGCCATCATCAATAACAATAAGAAAAACACCATTTGTTTTTTTTTTTTTTTTAAATACAAAAGCAGGGATTCACCGGTAAAATATTAACGCGAGGGCCCGGAGCAAGCCGCTGGCTGCGGGAAGGGGACTGCTCTCCTAGGCCTGTTCTCACTTTATCTCCTAAGTTTGACTGTGATGTGGCAAGAGCAAGCACAAACTGTTTGCAGGCATTTAGAGGCCGTGATTTATTTGCGATCAATATTCTTTTTATCATCCGTAGTAAAACACAGCAAGTCAAATTATCCCATCAGGTTTTTTGGTAAATAACATTTTATCTTTCTAACAACCTCATTAGGCCTCATTATTACCATAAATTGCCCAGACCGACATTCACTCTCAATTTTATCTTTTGACTTCCAATCATAACGGCTTGGAAACCCAGGCCTAGAATGAAGAGTTTGGATTGAAGCTTACTTTCCGAGAACTGGAGGGAGACCAGTAGCAGATACATACACCTTGGGGAGGAGGGGGGCATTTCTACAAGGTTTCCCCTTTACTAAAAATAAAATAAAATAAAATAAGATACTAAAAATCAAGCATTTCCCTTCCCCATCGCACTACAATGGGAGCAGATTCACACCACACAGCTCCCTTTCTGTTGCAGAAACACCATGGGGGGGGGGAGGGTCCCAAATGGCACACATCCGTACTCAAAATTTCTGTTTAAAAAATGATAATTCTCCACGTAAATACGGCCCAGTTGCTATGTTAGCAGAGGGGGTTCCCAGCCTGAGAAAGTTGTGAAGAGCAGAACATTTCTTTGACTAATGAGTCTGGTGGTGGAAAACACAGAGGAAAGGTTGCCCTGGCCAGATTTCGTTTCTGCCCAATCTTTGCAAAACGTACTTGGCACTTTTCTAATTATTTTGGTTGTAACTGTAAGGAGGACATTTCGGCCTCTTCTCTGCTGGGAATTCTTTTTGAAAGGATACCTTGTAAATCTCTCATCGCTTCCCTGGCATCCCCAGCCGCCAGAACAAAATGGGAGCTGATCTTTTTCGATAGCGAGCGGTCTGAAAGGCAGCTGGGGCCGCTTTCAGAGAAATAGCCTTTCTTTTCAAAACTACAAGAAAAGTTACAGAAAACCCCACCAGCCGCTTTGCTCGTGTACAGTGGGCCGGCATTTATCTCCTGGCTCCTCTTCTGCGGGGAGCCGGGACACGTGGGGGGGGGGGTGCAAACTGCCCTTAGCCCGAGGGCAGCAGCAGCGCCAGAGGGGGCGGCCTCCCCGGCCCCGGCCCGGCCCGGCCCCCCGCGCCCGCGCGCAGGTCCCCAGGAGCCCGAAGTCTAAGCGCGACCTTGCAGCCAGGCCGGGGAAAATGGATCCTCGGACCGACAGAACGGCGAATGCCCCGCCGAGAAGGAAATTTGCAGCTCCCTCCCCCCATCTGACACCCACTGGGACGGGAGACTAAGAGGACAGCATTTATTTTAAGCCCAGGGACTCTGTTTTCTTTAATCCTCCATTATGTAACGCGGAAAGAAAAGTGCTTTTCATTCGGTGCAAAAGAAATGAAAACTTTGGCAACTTAACGAAAGTCAAAGCAAACACCGTTTCAGACGCCAAAATCATTTCCACTCTCCCCCCCCCCGCTAAGTCTCAAACCTGCACACCCTCCAAGGCGAGACCCCGTCCGGCCCCGTCTCATCTCCCCATTGTTGGGTTATTTCGATCGAGCCTCCGAGGCTTTCCAGGCGTCCCTCCGGCCGAGTCGGACACGACCACAGGAGCCCGCCGACGCGGGAGAGCACCGAGCGCCCCCCGCCCGGCCCCCAGCCCGGGAGGTCGCGCGAGCCGGGTCCGCAGGCCCGCCCGGGGCGTCCCGCCGAACCCGCCGCGCGGCCGGAACCCCGCCCGCCGAGCCGAGGGGCGCGAGCGCCCGGGGCCCCCACCTCCCGCCCGCGCGGCGCGCGCCCCGGGCCTGCGCCTCCGGCCTCCCGCCTCCCGCCTCCCGCCGAGCCCGGTCGCGGCCCAGGCCTCCCGCCTCCCCGGCCCGAGCCGCCGCGGCCGTCGCCCGCCCGCCTCCCCGCGCCCCGCCGCCGCGCGCCCCGCGGCCCAGGCCTCCCGCGCCGCCCGGCCCCCGCGCCGCCAGCCCACCCGCGCCGGCGGGGAGCGGCCGAGGCGGGGGCGGGGGCGGGGGCGCGGGCGCGGGCGCGGGCGGGCCCGGCGCACTCACCATCTGCGAGAAGAGGCTGAGGTCGGCGGCGTAGGGCAGGAAGGCGCTGTAGTTGGGCGCGCCCGCGTAGGGGCCGGCGGCCGCGTACATGCCCAGCACCGAGGTGACGGCGGCCGCGCCCGCGCCCGCGCCCAGCTCCGCCGCCCCCGGCCGGCCCGACGAGGCGGCGGCGGCGGCGGCGGCGGCGGCCAGCACCCCCGGGCGCTCGCCGCCGTAGGCGCCCGGCCCCGCGGCGCTCAGGTACTGCGGGTAGCCCAGCTGCGGGAAGGACATGTCCGCGGATCGGCGGCGGCGGCGGCGGCGGCGGCGGGCAAGTATTAAAGGGGCGGGGGCGGGGGCGGGGGCGGGGGTCGGGCGGCGCGGGGGGCGGGGGCGGGGGCGCGGGCGGCGGGCGGCGGGCGGGCGGCCGGGCGGGCGCGCTCGGGCCGGCCCGGCGGCGGGGCCGGTGGCTGCTGCTCGGCCCGGGGCTCGCTGGCGCCCGGCTCCCGGCTGCGCCCGGCTCCGCGATCCCGCGCCGACTGCGGCGGCCGCCCTCCGCTCGGCGGCGGGGCTTTCAGACACAATTTGAAGTTGATGCTTTGATTGGCATCCCCTAGAGCGCTGGCCCCGCCCCCGCTCCCCGCGCGCCCCTCCCCCGCCTGCCTCGCGCCCGCCCCAGCCGGCCGCTCCCGCCCCGCCCGGCGAGCACGTGGTGCTCCGCGCCGCTCGGGCCCCCTCCGTCCGCCGTGGGCGCGCGAGCTGCGGGGCGGCGGGCGCGGGGCCGCCGGCCGCGGGCCGCTTCCCGGCCGGGCCCCGCCGGCGCCTGTCGCAGCTGTCGGAGCCGGGCGTGCGCGTCCCAGCCGAGGTGCGTCCGCTCTTCCAGGGAAACCCCTCGGCGCCGGCTCCAGCGCCGCTCGGGCAGCGGGGCCGCCGCTGGGGCGCCGACGGCCGGCGGGGAGCGGCCTCGCCTCCGAGCTGGCGCTGCCTCCGCGCCCCGACCTCCGGGGCAGGAGCGCACCCCGGGGCCCCTCGGCGGGCGCGGCGTCCGCGGGGCCCCCAGGTCTTGGCGGGTCACCCGGCCGTGCAGACGCGGGAGGCGGCCGCGCTCCGCGGGCCTCTGCACTTGGGAAAACTTTGAGCCGGGGCAGGCAGCCGGGAAGCCGCCGCGACAGGGTCTTGGAGGCGGGGGTGGGCACCGGCTTTGCTGGGAAATCACCACCGCGGACGGAGGGAGACGTTCGGCCCCCGCCCCGGCGATGGAGCAGCCGAGAGCGGCTCCGGGCCCTCTTGTCCACTAGGTGTGCACGTGCAAGAGGCAACTTGCGTGGCGGTCTGCGGCCCGCGGCGGCGGCGCCACCAGCCCGGGGACAGGGCGTCCGCTCCTCCGTCCCTCTCTGTCTCTCTCCCTCCCTTCCTCCCTCTCGTCCGTCCTCGGCCGGAAGAGCGAGAGGACACTGCCGTGAACCCGGCGCTCGGGGCAGGCTCCAGGTACGCGCTGGGGCTCGGACGCCCGGGGCAGGTCCTCCTCGCCTCCCGGTGCACGGCACATCTGTCGGGCAGGCCGCGTCCCCGTGCCCCGGGCGGCTTGGTCCCGCGGACCACGTAGGGAGTGTGCCCAGGATACCCACCCCGGGTCGGGATCGCTTCTCCTGCCAGCTCCTAGCAGCAGCCAGCGCCGGCCCCACTCCCTGCCCTGGAGGGAGGGACCACTGGACCCGCAGGAATGTCACCCGCGCAGTGCGGTGTCAGCCTTGGTTTGGGCCACCTCCGTTGGCGGGGTTGAGGCTGGCTGGCCTCAGGGCCATGTCCTCGGTGTGCTGTGCTGCTGACGACCTAGGCCATCCGCTGGCACTCTGGACCCAGCGACCTGGCCTCCATCCCATAGCCCCCCTCCTCCCCTCCAATTGCCTGGATCATGCAGGTGGAGTGACTCTTCAACCATCAGGAAGGCTCCCATTTCCCCATTTCGGGGCCTGAGGACACACAGAGAGCCACTGCCTATAATTAGCAACAATAACGCCCATAATACTAATTACTAATTACCAGCTCCATAATCAGGCTTTAATTTCTCCCCTCAGTCAGACTTTCTTCTTGTTCCTGCTGTCCCTTCGCCCCTTCCCCGACCACTCCCCCACCTCCGGTAACTAGCCCTTGCTCACTCTAGAAATCCTCTGCAGCTGCCTGGGCACCTTTCCTGCTTGGAGGCAGATTCTGGGATGTGGGCAGTGAGCACTAACCACTCCCAATCTCAGAAGTCACTAAATGGCAGCTTCCTCCTGCTCCAGACCCACCACCTCCTGGCCTTCCCAACCCCTCCCTCCTATATCCAAAACAAACCACTGTCCTGTTTAGCAAACTTCAGTGTCACATTTCAGGGTGACAGGTAAATACAGGTGAGATAAGCCTTCTTCCGTGACCTGCAGAGCAGGTGAATGTAAGCCCAGAGAAATTTGTCAGTGTCAGGATTCAGCCGCACTGACTGATCCTCCTTCTCACTCCCTACCCCCAGCCCACAGCATCACACGCACTTCAGTGGTCCTGTAGCTCTCAGAGCCTGGCGGGGGTGGGGGTGGAGGTGGGCAGCAGATTTTGTCCTGACCACCCCCACACCCCCCCCCAGTCACCTGCTGTGTCTTGCCTGTATCACCTCCATTTGGGTTATGAAAACATGATTCTAGAAGACATCAGGAACATGAGTAGGAAGGGCCCTCCCAGTAACAATGTCTGAGGATTCCACGGTAGTGGGAGAATCATCTCTGAATGGCCTGTGGGCTGCCTGGGAAGCCCTAGAAACATGCCTTCCTGCTGACTGTGGCCATTCTCTGCCCAGGGCCAGGGCTAGAATCCTGCAGAGCCTGGGTGTGACCCCTGGCTCACCTCCTCCCTTCCTCTTCCTCGAGCTTCACCCAAAAACTGGCATTCAGAAAACTAAGAAGCAACCTGACAGAAGAAGAAAACTGCTTCCAAACCATCCCATTGGAGAGGAAGAGGAAAAGAAAAGGATCTAGAACATCCTGGCTCAATGTCCCCATGGAGGGTGTCATCCTGCCAGCCCTCCAAGCCGTGTTAGCATCAAATAGCTAGTGAGGCTGAGCCTGGACCTTGGGCCTCACTTGAACATTTGCTTATGTTCAAGAACTTTCCCCAGAGAATCCAGAACTTTCCCCAGAGAAGATGGCCCAGTTCACTTGTTCAGCCTTTCTGGGGTCCTCGTCATCCCTCTGATGGCAGAGAGGCAGTTGCAAATAGTAGGGCCAGGCAGGGTCCTCTTTGGGCTCAGTGGCACTGGCTGGGGACAAGTTGTGGGGTTCCAGAGGCCCTGGGCCATGCTACTCTGGATCCTCCACCCACCAGCAGGGAGAAACCCCCTCCCCAGACCATCAGCCACTGTCCCTACCTGGCAAGGGGTGGTTCAAGCAGGCCGTGTTACTGGTCTGGAGGCCTCCCCGGGGACCAGAGCCTCCCCCTTCCTTGTGGCAGGCCTACCACCAACATTGAGCCAGAGGCAGGACAGTGGAGCCAGTGGTACAAAGCCAGACCTAGAGGTCGCTGTGTGGCCAAATCGGAGCTCTGACTGGTTGGGTCTTGGCTCAGGTTGGAGAGGGAGCACCAAGGTTGCCCACTCTGTGGCCCTCAGCAGTTGGACCAGGTCATGGGCCGGACCCAGCAGAGATGGGCAGCGTCACCTCTGGCAGGTGACCAGAGCCTTGTATGTGAAAAGCCTAGACCCTCAGCTCTGGGAGCTGGGCGTTCAGGTGTACCCGAGGGTGTGCAGAGTGCCCGAGTGCAGGGGGTTCCAGAGGAAGGGGACTCTGGTGGGGAGGAGAGAAAGACCCTGAGACCTTGGTGTGAGTTGGCAGAGGAAGAGGGTGGGTTGGTGAAAATACAATTTTGGACCAACTTAACTTTAAAACAGTTTTCAAGGCTTGATGGAAAGTTTAGTTGCTGGTTGTCATTAGGTGGTGGTGGTGGTAGGGGGTAACTTTTCTAAATAGGAGGAGATTGTTACCCCAGCTTCAAAAAGATCCTGTGCATGTTCTCCACAGTCCACAGTAGTGGTCAGTCTACTCACCACCCCCCTTTCTTTTCTTTTCTTTTCTTTTTTCTTTTCTTTTCTTTTCTTTTTTTTTTTTTTTAAGATTTTATTTATTCATGAGAGACAGAGGCAGAGACACACAGGCAGAGGGAGAAGCAGACTCCCTGCAGGGAGCCTGATATGGGAGTAGATGGGGACTCCAAGATCACGCCCTGAGCAAAAAGCAGAGGCTTAAGCACTAAGCCATCCAGGCGTCCCCACACACACCCCCCCCCCTTTCAGTCCACACAAGGATAAGATTAAACAAACAGCATCCCCATTTACAATTTTATTTCTTTTCAAATAATTCTGCACTGATTGTGAAGCCCCGGGGACCCAGGTCCCTGAAGAAGAGGAAGGGGCTCAGGAGAAACACCCCGGAGCCATTCTGGGGACCTGCCTCTGGCGCCAAAAGACCTAAAGAGGTGGCGGGGGAGCCGGTCTCAGGGATGCAGCGGGCGGCGCCTCGGCCTCTGCCTCCGCCTTTCAAGATGGCCAGTCCTTCCCGTGCCGAGGGCCCCGCCGCCACGCAGGGCAGCGGCTTGGCGGCGGGGCTTGGTGGCCTGACCTGGCCCGCGCCCCCGACCCCGGCCCTGCCCTCCGCCTGGTCGCGCGCCTCCTGATTTATGAGTCTTGTTAAATACTCATTAGACTTTGCACCATTCTCCAGCAGGACCCAGGAAGCCACCCTGCTCGGCGACAGCAAGGCGAGTGTCAGCCAGTCCCCGGCGGCGGAGGAGCGCGCGGGAGCGCGGGCTGTAACCGGGTGCCCTGGGGCGCCAGGCCCAGGCCCGGAGCGCAGCCGGGATGCCGCGGTGACTGCCGGCCCGGGCGCCCGGCCGGCGCTGGGGACCTGCAGCAGCACCCCGTGCGCCCCCTGAGAGCGCGGCCCGCCCGCCCCGCGGCGGGACCCGAGTGCAGTCCGGCCTCCGTCTCCAAGGACCCCAGGGAAGTCCGGGAGGAAGACGCTCAGAAGCGAGGAATGAGGGATGGCGGGCTGCTCAGGCCAGTGCCTGGATGCCGGGACCGGGGGCGCCTCCCGGGACCGGGGCGGCGGGAGAGCAGCCGCGGGGGTGCGCGGAGGCCCGACCCGCCGGGTTCCCCGCCGCCGCGGTCCCAGGCCCGGGTGCCGCGCCTCGTCGTTCCAAGTGCAGGACGAGGTGAATTACATGCGTGCGCACACACGTAAATATTTTATAAACCTCCCCTTAATTAACCAAATCATTTCCATTATGCTTCCAATGTGATCAACGGCTACGGTGTGAGGGTTTTCAGGGTTTATAATTTGATGTCACCAGACGGTTGCTCGGGGGCAGAGGTACAATCGCCGCGCCAGCTGCACTCGTATTTATTTGTTTTTCTACCGTGTTCCTGTAGGGCCCCATTATGCAGTTTTTAATTAGTTTGTGTTTGTATTTCACCCGTCCCAAATCAATGCCATCCCGGAGCAAGGCGATGTAAATTCTCGCAGTACAGGTGTAGCTGCCTGCTTCGGAACACCGGGAAACGCGTGTCTGACACCTGAACGCGGCCGCACGCAGCCACTGTCAGCCCTCGGCAGCCCAGAGGCGCAGATCAAAGCCGCCGGGACTTCGGCGCCCCCGCCAGCGCCTTCGTGGCTGCGGCTCCCGATGCCATTAGAGGGAGCTGGGCAGAGCTCGGCGTGGGGGACAGAGTCCCTTTTCCTTGTGCCCACGCCCTGTGCCCCTTGCGGCGGCGCCGGCCCCTGGGGGCGCGACCCGCTGCTCGGGGCCTGTGCGCGCTGCCCGCGCCTGGGCGCCTGGTGGGGCGCGCACCAAACCCAGCCCCCGCGAGGAGAAGATCGCTGGGGCTTCCTGCCGGCTTCCGCAGAGTCCTGTAACCCAACCCGGTGCGCACAGCCCGAATTTCTGGAATCTCCAGGCCCGATTTCCGCACCCCCCCCCCCCCCCCCAGCCACCGTTGTGTTGGCTGTCTCTTCCTTCTTGAAATGACCTCTGTGGAGTGCCTGTAAATCTATCCCTCCAGCCACCGAGGAATTCTTTTAAAGCTTTCTTTTTTGTCAGGAATAAGAGATTGTTCATCTTTAACTAGACCACATAGAAATTATGATTCAACGGCAGTGTGTATTTAATTAGAGTAATCTCACTTGAATTTAATTACTTAATGAATTATTTGTTTAAAAGGTAGAACGTCTTGTTTGCCAAGTACAGTGCAGACCTCTGATAAGAACTTCTGTTATAAGGACATTACAGCTTAAAAGCAGTCATGTGTTAAGGTTTATATTTTAACTCCTTGAGTATGTGACTGTTAACTGTTAATGTACTACTCAGACAAAATCTGTGATAGTTAAGGGTGCAGAGAGAGTGTGCGCAGAAGTCCCTTTGGAAATTAGCACCCTCTAACTTTTGTCGTGTAAGTCTATTTTTAAACTTCTTGCATTCTGCTTTCGGTAGGCAGTTTCCTTTTTTCTAGTGCAAGATGACAGCTGTCTATTAGAGGATTCATCTTATGATTAGTATTTGCAATGAAATGGCACATCCTTCAGGAAAAATCCTGCCCTGCTCCCCTGGGTCCCTGAGGCATCCACAGGAGCAGCGGGAAGACTTTCTGGGTTTATCAGTCTTCACAGGATTGGAAGCTACCAAGGCCCAGACTTTGACCTTAACCCTCCCCTCCTAAACTGTGGAAGAATTTAATTTCCTCTTGTTTTCCAAAAGCAAGAGCAAATAGCCCCAAGCCCTGCCATCCTTCCTGGGAGGCTCCGGAAGGTGACTTGTGTCTAGGTATTGTCGCAAAGTTCATAACCAGGGCCAGGGGAGGGGGGATGACCTGCTGGAAGTCTAACAGGATTTCTGTGTTTTCTATGGTTAGGTTACTGCAGAGGCACATGCTGTGGTTCCTCCTCTATCCTGCGTGATGGACAGAGCCTTCTATCCCTGCGTGGTGGAATTTCAGCAGAAAAATGCACGTATGGGGTGAGGGAGGTGGCAGGAAGTGTTTCACCCTCTCAGGGAAGAGAAGATAGGAAGTAGGAACACCTTAAATCCACTAGAATGAATTCCACTGTCATTTTCATTAATATTTCATTGATCAAATAAGTTAAATAGCAGGTTTGCACACTATTGTCACATACATATTAAATATTACTAATATAGTGTCCAACTAAGTAGGAATGAGCTTATAAGAGAAGTATGACACTTTGATAAGAATTATTAGCTTTTTTGTTTCTGTTCAGAATCCCTGAGGTTTATCGTAGTTGTGCATTTTGCAGGGGGTGCTCTAACCACCAGCAGTGGTTAAGTTATCATATAAACTTAATAACATGCTATTGTGGCTACAGTTTCTTCTAAAGAACAGGATCTACATGAATACATATTTTAAACTATTTATCAATTTACTTCACATATTCTTCCAAATAACAACTGACAGTAACAACCAGAAAGGACATGAGATAATAACTCAGGAATGAGAATACATTTCTCAGATCTGAGCAAATCCAAAGACGATTTGCTAGTAAAACCCTCAAAGGGAATGATATGTGTGGGATGGAAAAAGGTGAAAACACTAAATGGCATATTTATGTGTGACTCTTGGAGAACTGTTTGAAATTTAGACCAGATAGGACTCTACCTCCCATGACTTCCTATCAGCCCTCAATCACATCTATTAGAAAAGATTAAACCTACCTACCAGAGAGACCTTTTAGAAATATCAGTTGACAAATATCCACCCACACAACATCCCTAGCAGCAAGTGTTATGCATCAGGGTTCCACAAAACATGTGCAGCAGAAGTCATTGATTGGGAGGCCGAATTCTGCTCACTTTAAGGGACCTCAAGGGCCACCAAAGTGCCCAACAGAGGACACGTTGGGAGTCCAGGGGAAAGCTTCTCTGAGGTTGGAAGATTCTTGGGGTCTACCAGCATTTTCTAGGACCATTCTTGTAGAAAAGCAAAATCCAGGATATGAAATGGGCCTTAGGGGGGAAACTTGCAGCATCCCTAGACTGATGGTCCTTGCTCTGCTCTTGCTCACACCTCTCCTTCCTCATCACTGTCACCAAGACTGTCTCAGGAGCTGCTCCAAATTTTGGGGTTCTTGGCTGGCATTGCACCAGCTCCATCCCTCCGTCCCTGTGCAAGGAAGACTAGCTAGAGTGGCCTCAGGCCTTCTGACTCCCCAAGTTTGTACCCTCTCTGAGTGTGTGGGAATGTTTGTATGTGCATGAGGAAGATGGGGAGGGCATGGGGGCTCTTCTCCCAGGCACACTTCCAGAGGATCTTTTGCCCCAAAGGACATGACACACTTAGGACCAAGCTCAGGAGGCATCTTATCTCCAACCTCTGACTTCCTATAGGTGCCCTCCCCTCGTCCTGCGTTCCAGAGCCCTTCCTGATTGACTTCATGCCTGTGAAAGCTGCCAAGACACATCCTCCATGTCACTCACGCCACGTGGCCCCCTCCACCATCTAGTGGAAACCCATATGGCCTGTGGTCCCAGCTCCTGGGAGTAAGCGGAGTGCCTTCCAGGCTAACCATAGGGTGGTCATTGACTGAGGGTGCTAGGTAGGTGAACTTAATCTCTTGTGCGGACAATATTTACATTTTAATATGGGACCATCAGTGCATTGACCCAAAGCTCCTGGGAGAGAGGAAACCTACATTCTGAATGGGGCTTGGAGTATGTATGGGGTGGAGGCTCCTCTTCCTAAACATTCTTTGAAGGAAGGAAGCTTTAACACCCCTTTGACCAAAGATGGGTCCTCCTTGGAGGCAGCCAAGGGCAGAACCAAACTGAAGTCTTCAGAACCTTGCCCATCTGTCTCGAGCTGCTCAGCTATAGTCACAGAACACCATGGACCGGGTGGTTTCAACAAGGCAGATTTATGTTCTCTCAGTTCTGGAGGCGGAGAGTCCAAGGTCGAGGTGTCAGCAGGGCTGGGTTCTCCAGAGGCCTCTCTCTGAGGTATGCAGATGGCCGCCTTCTGCCTGTGTCCTCCCGAGGCCTTTCCTCTGCCCACACTCCCGCTGTCTCTCCTGGTCCAAACTTCCTCCTTACAGGGATGCCAGGCAGATTAGATTTGAGGCCGCCCTACTGGCTTCGTTTTAACTTAATCACGTCTTTAAAGGCCCAGTGTCCAAATACACTCATATTTTAATGTATTGAGGGTAAGGTCTTCAACATATGCATTTGGGGGTGGAGGGGACACAGTGCAACCCACAGCACAATCCATGGCTCCCAGCCCTTTTCCCCACCCGAGCAGCACAAGGATTCATCAGCTGAAGCTACATTCGTTTCTGACCCTGTAACCTATCCTTCAGCTTTGGTTCAAAAGTCAAGAAGCTCTGAGACTTTGCCCTCTTCGGGGTTAAAGAAAATGAAGATACCTTTGTTAAAATCAAAACACAAATATGAAGCATATCATGGGGCACCATGTTCCCTCCAGTAATACTTTTTAGCTGGTTGTTATCGAGGGTTAGATCTGGTCACCCTGATATAGTTCTTTCAACTATTCACATTTGCATGGTTCATAATCGAGAGAGAGCCTCAGATTTGAAGGAAACACTTTTGAGGACACAAATTGTATTCTGAGCCCCCTTGTCTCCTAGGCCGTCAGCAAGCCCTGGGAGGATGGCCTCGTCCCTGGAGGGGTCCCTGTTCTTTGCCAGTAAAGGCACCAGCATCCTCTCGACAGCATTTTGGGCAGGAAGATTTCAAAGGTTTCAGTGAAGACCTATTCCCAGGCTTCAGAGAAGAGGAGATGTGTGACAGTGGGCCTGTGATGCCGGTTCACCTGGGTCCCATGGGGCGGGGGGGGGGGTGGGGGGGGTGGTGCTGGGGCGTATGTGTGTGAGGATGTCACCAAGGAAGGACTGCCAGGAGGATGGAAACTCTGAGTCTGACCCCATGTTTCCTCAGCAGCTGGGCCTCGCTGCCAGCGAATGCATTATCGCTACAGCAGAGGTGGTGTGAGAGCATCACTGATCATTTTACAAGCTGAGGACCGGGTGACATTATCTCTGGGGTTGAGTTAAGTGGTTTGTCTAAGGTCACTTAGCAAGTGTGTAATAAATCCAGAATTAGAACCTTGGCACCCGGCTCAACAGTCTGCATGCTGGGCCCCAGGCCGATGGACCTGTGGACGTGATGGGGCTCCCTCCCTCCTCCCCTCCCAAGTCCTATGAGAGCCACTGCTGCCCTGCTCCCTGGGCCGCCTGAGGGTGCTCCAGGGGCTAGGGGTCAAGACCAGCATCAGCTCGGGGAGCTCCTGAAGCCTCTCCTTTCTCCCTTCTCCTTCCCCTCCCTCCTCCCTCCCCTCCCTCCCCCTCCCTCCCCTCCCTCCCTTCCCTCCTCTCCCTCCCCTCCCTCCTCTCCCACCCTCTCTCCCCCTCCCCCTCCCCTCCCTCCTCTCCCACCCTCTCTCCCCCTCCCTCCCCTCCCTCCTCTCCCACCCTCTCTCCCCCTCCCTCCTCCTCCCTCCTCTCCTCCCTCCTCTCCCCTTCCCCTCCCAAGTCCTGTGGGAGCCACTGCTGCCCCGGGGCTGCCTGAGGGTGCTCCAGGGGCCAGGGCCAGGATCACCATCAGCTGGGGGAGCTCCTAAAGCCCCTCCCTCCTTCTCCCCTGTCCTTCCCTCTCCTCCTTCCCCCCTCCCTCCCACTCCCCCTCCCTCCCTCTTTCCATCCCTTCCTTCCCTCTTTTTAAATAACTCATTCCCTTAACAAACAGTTGTGGAGGACCACTTTAAAAACTGAACAGTTCTTTGCATGGTGAGTGAAGCAAAGACAAATCACACTTGTCTAAATATCTAAAATAAGTGCCTAAGGTAAATTAGGTGAAACATACCCGAACACCTAATTATTACCCAAGGCAGAAGGACGTGCGACGAGGGACGAGGGACATGCCAGCTTCGAGCCCCCCTTGTACTTCCACGGTGTGATGCTGGGCCCTGCAGAGCTGCTGACTCTCCATTAGACCCTGCAAAGGGCGGTGCAGGGGTGGCGGTGGCTGTGAGGCACCAGGGGGCAGCGACCTGCCATCCCTCCCATCCCTCGTTGTGACCCCGGCTGGTCCAGGGGCCCGCTGCACCCAGGCAGCAGCACTGTGTCCGGGTGGGGGCTCACAGGCACTCCCAGAGCCAGGCCACCCTGCTCCCTGCACAGCCAGAGCCCGCAGCAGCCCCTCTGCCTCCCCCTGCTCCGTCCTGCCTCCACCCCCTGTCTGACCCGAGTCTGCCTCTGCCTCCGAGCAGCCTTCCTGCTCCCTTAGTGCCTCTCAGCAGCTGGCTGGCCACTCCCTGCACTGTCCTCACCTGCGATGGCCACTCTAGTGAAGCCCCGGACCAGCTGGCTTAACGGACACTTATTGTCACCCATTCTGGGGCTAAAAGCCCAAGAAGGAGGGGTCCCTGGCTTTCCTGTGGAGGTGGAGGAAGAAGCTGCCTCTCTCCTACCTTCCAGAACTTTCCGGCAATCTCTGCCTATCCTTGGCTTGGGACTGATGACTCCAGACTCTGCTTCCTCCTCACCCGACCTTCTCCCTGGGAGCGTATCTGTGTCCACATTTCCCTTTCTCCACACAGGGCACAGTTATATTGGCTCGAGGGCCAGCTACTCCAGTGTGATTCACCTTCATCGTTTTATCTGCGACAGAGCTGTTTCCACCTCGGGTCACATCCTGGGGCACCTGGGTTAGGACCACAGTGTGTGAATCTTGGGGACACAGTTCAACCTGTAATGATGCTTAATTAGATGCTTTATCCTGACGTTTCTGTTCAGAAAGCCGTGTAGTTCCTGCCCACGTACTGGGCCTGGACTGATGCGTGGGGCCTGGACTTTAGGGACCAACTGAGGAAAGGGCCCAGGGGCCTGTCATTTGAACCACGCTGTGAAGGGTGCCTTGGATCTGGACAGGTCAGGAGTATGAGAAGCGGCATGCCCGCCAGGGAGGTGGTCCTCAGGGGTACGGGAGGACCCAAGGCCGGATCAGAGTGCATTGCAGTGGGGTGGGGACACCACAGATGCCTGAGGAGGGACAGGACAGATCAGATCAAGGAAGGGATTTGGATCAGAGCTGCAGGACTGCGTCGTGGAGGTGGAGGTGACTGCGTGCCTGCTGAGGTCCTGGTGGGAGGGAATGAGAGGGCACTGTGGCCTCTGGCCTGTGCCCCAGCCTCTTCAGCCCTCGGGGCACCACCAGAGCCCTGCTGTATGCACTCCAGGAAGAGGCCAGCCTCCAGCCACCCTGCTGTTCCTGGGGAGTCTGCTCCGGAGCACCTGGGACAGGTAAGAGGAGGCTCTGGGGGGACTCGGGGCCCTGTCCCCTTGTCCACTGAGCAGAAAGCTCTGCTTCCCTCATTCGACATCTTGTACTTATAGATAAGATTTTGTTTGAACAAAGGGTTTGCATCTAACCATGAACCTGAAGAACCATAGAAGTAAGTGACTGTCTGGGTCCTGATTCTATCCCCTTCAGGTGATTTGATGATGCATAAACCTCCGATTGTGAAACGTGGCCTATGAGCACATCTTTCTCTGCTCTGATTCAATGGGTTTTCTCTCTACGTCTGGAATATATAATCATTATCTCTTATGACAGAATGAGTATTTGCTTGATTCTTTATGTTGTATTAAATGTTAAATTAAACAGAAACCTAGAATGACAGAAACGTAGAGGGAAAGAATGCTTTCCAATAAAGCTAATTGACATTATTATTATTATTATTATTATTATTATTATTAATATGGATGAAAATATACTTACAAGCCTTCCTTCGGCATTGGATGCATGCAGGCCTACCACAAAAGGTTGAGCCTACAGTATCATCTTGAGGGAAGACGCATACAGTGGTTATAAAGCGGGAAAACAATCCTGCATCAGGTCAGGAATTCCTGACTGACAACTGACGAAGGATGGTTGGCTATTGCAGGGGGAAAAATGATGCTTCTGTGTGGCCGGTCCTTTCTGACTCCGTAATGCATGCTATGCACAAACCACGTCACTGGTCAGCATCTAGCACACAGCAAACTCGAAGGCGGCTGGTATGTGCCATCCACACCCTTTGGCATCTTGGCTTAGGAGTGAACCCTATCATGCTTCCACCCATTAACTTGGTTTCTGTGCTCAGAGGAAGGGAGGGGACGTGCGTCAGCCCCAGCTCCCTCAGCTGCTGGGCTATAGGGGCTTATGAGGTCGGGGGTTCTGGGCAGCTCCTGCCTACTTCATTGAATCGTTGTGAAAGCCGGTCATAAAAGAAACATGGTGTTTGTCTTTCTACCACAGTTCTATGTATTTGAGTTTGTTTCTATTTTGTTTGTTCATTTGTTTTTGTTTCAGAGAGAAATTTTAGTACTTTGATGACTAGTGCAGTTTTGTGGGTAATCTAAGAACAAATAAATGTAAATAATGTTAATAAATGTGAAAAAAAAAAAAAAGAAAGAAAGAAACTCCCTGAAAACGCTGGCATGAATGCTGGTTCCCTCAGGAAGGCTTAATCTCCTCAGAAGAGATGTGGTTTTGTAGAGCAGCGTGCTGGTGTCAATCTCCTTGCCCGGGCCTGGGGAGCAATGTCACCCACACAGGTGAAGGCCTCCGCTATCACCACTCACCCCGCGTTCTGCTGGAATATTGCCTGGCCATCACCTGTATTTATTGCAAGAATTCGATTGTGGTTGGCTTTCTATTACTTCCTCCCTGTACCCGGAATTAGCTGTGCTCCTTGATCATCCAACCAACCATCAGAAGAGAAACCACTTCTCCCAGCCTTACTGCCTCCCACCTGAAATGCAAATCTGTGAAAGTTTCCTAAAGCCTTTGTCAGGAGAAACTTGGATTTCCTGTCCTCACCCCCCCACCCCCCCAACCCCCCCCCACCCCGCCAATCCCAAAGTCAATCTGGCCACCTCTGAGCATGTTTCCTCCTCTTCCCCCTCCACCACCACCATTCTCCTGGGCAGGAGGATGTTTCTAATTCCCCCCTTCTCATGGCTGCCCACACCCACTGGCTCTGACCAGTATCACTTGTGTCCTGCATACTTTTATTCCGGGATGCATGGAGTTGTTCGGCCAGCAGGCGTGCAACCATTTTCTCCCCTGCCCAGATCCTGGGTTCCCTCTTGACTGCAGAGTGAAGAGGTCCATCTCCTTAGCACTTCATCTGTTAGATGTGTGGTTGGAATGTTCCAGCTCAAGCTGGAGAGGGTTGAGCAGCTGTGGCCTATTCCCCTCATCTCGCAGAAAAGTCTGTGTGGATGCCATCTGCTGTTTCCTTAGGAGAGAGAGTACACTCCATGAAATATTGGATTTGGCCTTGGTCTGGGTTCATCCCTTCCTCCTCCCCTCGCCTCTACCTTTCAACCCGAGGTCCAAGCCCAGAATCGACTCTTAATTCCCAAATCCATTTTTCATTCCTTGTCTTCAAAATCCAGTTGGAAAGCCCATAGATTATCCTAGAACTCTAAAACTTTGGAATCCCTTGGAAAGTATCTTAAAATGTATGGACCTTGCCTAGAAATCTTTTGATTCATTAGGTATGGGGCTTGGTCCAATTTACGAATTTGAAGTCAGCACAGGGGTGACTGGGATTTAGTTGGTTGAAAAAACATATGCCATAAAAAAAAGTCCAAGATCCACACCCAGTTTGACCCTTCAAACCCAACACACTTCACTGCGCTGTGTGAACGCCAGATCTAAATGCCTGACCTCAACACCCACCTTCACCAATGCTGCACCCCCCCCCCCAAAGGCCTTCTGTGTCTCCGTTTGCTCCGTCTCTGTCGTCTCTACCCACCTGCTACCCTCCTTGCTCTCATGGGCTCACCCCAGTGTAGGCATCCTCCCTGGAAAAGCTCCTTCACACCCAGGCTTTTTCCTGTGTACCCCCAAATCTATCTAATCCAATCTCAGCCATGACTTACAACCCAAATACTCATCGACATGTGACTGTTCTCCACCAGATGGCCTGCGGATGCACCGGGCTTCTCTTCGTGCCTCTGTCATCCAGGGAAGGGTGCGGGGCCACCAGGCACCAGCCAGCTGGCCTCGGCTTCCTTCGGTTGTCCATCTTCACTCCTGTCTTGTTCAACATCCATTTGCACCATCAATCATTTCTTGAACACGCGTGATGCTCCTGTCCATGGGCCAGCTCCAGGGTGCTCTGGTAGATGGGGAACAGGAAAGGTAGATGTGGCCCTGCCCTTGTGGAGGTGTTGGCAACACATGACTTTGCAGCTGTCCCTCTGCTGCCTCTCCTCCTCTCATGCCCAATGCCCCACGTGGGAGGGTTCTGTACACTCCAGTGTGCCGGGACACTCTCAGTGCCTCTCTGGCTACCAGATTTCTACAGAATCCAAGGTGGACGATAGATTACATGGTCACCCCACCCATTGGTACTCTTTTCCTTTGGCATCTTCAACTGACTGGATTATTGTCAAGGTTTCCTAAAAGATCTCGTGCCTTCAGTCTGGTTCCATGTAGACATGTCTCATGTTCTGCTGCAAGTGACATTCTACATCTCTCACTGACCCAGTTGCTCTCTGCTGGTAGTTACTGAGGTGGCCCTGGAGCCCACATGCTGTGCAAGGTATGAAGGCTGCCAAGCAGTTTGTGTGGCTCCCACCCCCTCTCTGACCCAGCCTCACCCCGTCAGGAAGCTATGATTCTCCAGCCGCCCTATCCTTCCGGAAGCTTCCAACACACACCATGCAGAGCTATGCCTTTCCTTTTTGCCTGGAAGACACACCGCACTTTCTTACCATGACGCATCTTAATGGATTTTTAATTCTTAATGGTAGAAGTAGCACCTATAGTTTTGCCATTAAAAGTATCAAATAAAATTAAAATATCCCTTGTCAAGACTGTCTTATATGTCCGTCTGTTGAATCCCTATTTCATTCCCAGAGGTAATTCTGATCCCATTCATGTGGTTCGTTTTCCTCTTCCATTTCCATGCACTAACACAGGTAACTGTGCACACTCACACAAAGATATGTATGCACACATACATACGTGAGCATGCGTAGCTTTGCATATGTTTGCACAAGTGACAGCCCTCCTGGCCCTCCTGGCCAGATCGTCTGAAACTCAAATTTTCCCTAACACTACTTTGCCTCTGTTTTCATGGCAACGCACAGGGACCCTCATTGTGTTTTTAAAACTCTCGCTTAGAATCCCAGAGCATGAATGTGCTATATTTTATTTAATTATCACTCAATTACAGGGCATTTCAATGCTTTCTAATTAGTTACGAGTCTGCATGGTGCTGCAGGAGCAGGCTTGGCTCTACGTCTTTGCATCCTGGGCGAAGGTTGCTCCAGGGTAGATGCACTTGCACATCTGTCTGCTAAGGCTTCTGTTGAGGATGGTGGCCATGTCTCCACCGTGATTGCGACAGGGAGCCTGCCCAAGCACTGGAGGTGAGTCTCCTAGTCAGGGGGAAGGGGACTCCTATGTGCAAGCCACAGGCCCTGTGGCTTTGGTCTCCTGGGCCAGCCCCACTGGGGTGATGGGTGAGCACTGAGGTGCAGAGGATCCAACACACAAAGTGGGCAGGCCCTGAATGGACTGGCCCCCTGGAGGAGGAGGGACTTTGTCCAATACAGGGCCAGCCGCCTGGTGGCCAGTGCCCACCCTAAGGTGCTATGCTTATTGCACCCAGAGCAGGGACGGCACCGGGACCCTGAGAGCAGAGGAGGGTGGCAGGCAGATCTAGATGCCCGGTGTCCCCATCCCTGCAGCCAGCACTGTGTCTGCCACACGGTGGATGCTTGGTGGGTCCCTGGGGACAGAAAGACCACATAAGTAAAAGTGACACACACTTTTCAGAGTGTGTCAGTTACCAGCACACTGTTTTAGAAAAGCTACCTTTTTTATTGTTATTCATTTCAAAAGCGGGCACTGTATCTTAAAGTCGAATACCAACTTTGAAATTCCTCCCAGGTGTTTGCAGGAGTCGTTGTCTAAAATATAAATGGCAAAATTTGCATTGAACGTCTACCCCATTATTTTCTTGTTTCAATTTTTCAGAGTTGTTACAATTCCTCCTGCCCTCTGTTTATTCTCAAATGAGCCAGTGTGCTTTTCTCTCACATACTGACCTAGGTATCTGTTGGTAAGGGGTGTATTTTGATGGTAAATTCACAAAAGCCATCCAACGAGAATTCTAGCTTTGTTTTCAGGCCAGGTGTCCTCTGTTGCATGTCTGTCTACATCTGCTGAGTGGCCAGCAGGTGGGGGCCAGACGGAGAATTAATGGCCTTATTAACCCATGGCCACACCTTGGAAAGGCAGGTTCGGAGGCAAAATGATATTACATCCATGCAGTTGACTTTAGAAAATGTAGTTACGGTGCATGGCATGGTCCGTGTGCTTGTCTCATGACTCTATACCACCATCTGACTGCAGCTCCTCCTTTAGGGAGACCAGGAGGGTGTGGGATGGAACAGAGAAACGGGGGAGTTAGGAAGGGAAGTGAGGGAGCCCCCCCAGCCGAACCAGCTGGTGAAGGTGGCTGGACCCAGAAGCTCACCAACCTCTTTCCCAGTTTCTCCCTCTGTCCGGGCCAACCCCGTGGTGGCCCTGACTCCAGCTCTGGCATGAGATGCATCATCTGAGCCCACCGTGGCCATGGGAGCTAACCTGCTGGATGATTCAGGTACATCGTGGAACGTACACCTTAATGCCAACACCCTGAGGAGGATGAAATGTTTGTCACTTTAATCCAAGTTTCTTTGCCATTGGCATATTATTCTCCTGAATCTTATTTGAGGATTCATGGAATGTTCTGGAATTCTTCTCTCAGATTCAGTAGCTATCTAATATTTTTATTTCCTTTGTTCATTGACCATCACGAATAAACAATCAAGCAAGAGGATGTTGTGGCACCCATTTGCTATGAACCGGTGTCTGGAATAAGGTGACAGTACAGTGAGGAATTCTGTGATGCAGGTGCAGGACCCGAGTGGGGCATGCCCTGACCGTGTTAGGAAGCCAAGTAGAGAAACCTGCACTCAGCTGGTCATTTAAGAACATCACCAGGGGCTTCATAGTACGCTGAAAATAATGTGAAGAATAATTCTTTAAATTCTTTTTATGTGCATTGAAAACCTAAACCCTCAAGGACTTCCCACTTTGGATTTCAGGCCCCAGTTGTATGCATAAGATGCCAAGGGCATGCACGGTTTTCCCCTTACGCAGGCTTGCATAACAGATTGAAAGACTATTATTGCACGAATATGCATCGAGCGGCCACCACGAGCCAGACTTGGGGCTGGGCCAGGGATTCTGGTTTCAGGAGATGCGTGGCTGGAACGTGAGCTTAGAACATCCTATTTGCTGACATCGAGACCCTCTGGACACCCTGAGAGGAGATTCGGCATGTCTGGTGCCTTGCAGGGAGCCATCCCACAGGGTTACCCAGGACGGGTTCTCAGAGAAATGACCAGTTCTGTGAGTAAATGCCAGCCTGGCCTTGCCCGCGTCCCGGGCAGCCCTGGGGTGGACAGCCAAGGCTTGGCCCCAGCTCCGCCTCTGCCAGGGGCCCAGAGACGTGGCGAGTCCTGAGCTGCGGGAACTGGCGAGGTGCCTGTCCTCCTCACACTTCATCCTTGCCATCAGAGACCCCAGATAACCTGGGCAGGGGCTCTCAGGAGGTCCTAAGGCAGCCCTAACGCAATATCATGCACTGGGAAGCTGAAAACAACAGAAATTTATTCCCCCACAGCCCCGGAGGCTCCCATCCTGGTGCCACAGGGCCATGCTCCCCCCAGACTCTCTAGAGGAGGGCCTTCCTGCTTCTACCAGGTTCTGATGGCCTTGGGGACCCCATGTCTCCATTCCTCCACTATCACTTGGTCTTCTCTTCCTGTCTGTGACTCTTCCTCTGTTTGTTTGGTTTTTTTTGTTTTTGTTTTTTTTTATAAGTACACTAGTTGGATTTAGGGGCCATCCAGATAATGTGGATCCATCTCTCCCTATCAAGATCCTCAGATTAGCTGAATCTGCAAAGACCTTCTTTCCAAATGAGGTCCATTCACAGCTTCTAGGGATTAAGACGTGGATATAGCTTTGGGCAGCCAGCATTCTATCCATGACAGGGCCTAACACCCATGTCTTTAGGTCTCAGTAGAGGGAATTTGTGCAAACTCACAGTTAATGGGCCTGCATGGACAGGAAGTGCTGTCCCCTGGAGACTCATGGGGACCGCCGCCTGGGGTTATCTCAGGGGTGCGGTGGTCAGGAGAGAACCACGTGAAACCCCTGGGTTTCTGACACGAAGGTAGCCTAAGAGAGGCCACAGAGAAGCAGCCAGGGCCCCAGTGCTGGGCAAGAACCACGGGACAGGCTCCACGGCATCCTGAGCACCACAGGCCTGGGCGCCCATCCCCTCCTGTCACTTGCTGTCATTTCACTGCCTGAGGCCCACACCCTAGCACTTCCTTCTGGTTTTCCAAATATTCAAGTCTCATAGCCAACAAGCACATGAGAAAATGCTCTGCATCACTGGCCATCAGGAAGATACACGTCAAAACCACAATGAGATACCACCTCACACCAGTGAGAATGGGGAAAATGAACAGGAGAGGAAACAACCAATGCTGGAGAGGATGTGGAGAAAGGGGAACCCTCCTGCACTGTTGGTGGGAATGTGAACCGGTGCAGCCACTCTGGAAAACTGTGTGGAGGTTCCTCAAAGAGTTAAAAATAGACCTGCCCTACAACCCAGCAATTGCACTGCTGGGGATTTACCCCAAAGATACAGATGCAATGAAATGCTGGGACACCTGCACCCCAATGTTTCTAGCAGCAATGTCCACAATAGCCAAACCGTGGAAGGAGCCTCGGTGTCCGTCGAAAGATGAATGGATAAAGAAGATGTGGTCTATGTATACAATGGAATATTCCTCAGCCATTAGAAACGACAAATACCCACCATTTGCTTCAACGTGGATGGAACTGGAGGGTATTATGCTGAGTGAAGTAAGTCAATCCGAAAAGGACAAACATTACTTGGTCTCATTCATTTGGGGAATATAAAAATTAGTGAAAGGGACTAAAGGGAAAGGAAAGAAAATGAGTGAAAATATCAGAAAGGGAGACAGAACATGAGAGACTCCTAACTCTGGGAAACGAACAAGGAGTAGTGGAAGGGGAGTTGGGTGGGGGGTGGGGGTGACTGGGTGACGGACACTGAGGGGGACACCTGGTGGGATGAGCACTGGTGTTATGCTATATGTTGGCAAATTGAACTCCAATAAAAAGAACTTTAAAAAAATTCAAGTCTCATGGAGATCTTGCAGGCAGAGTTTGCTTTTAACTCTTTCCATACCTGCCATGATTTTAGGGACCTGAACCATATTTCCTCGTTCCCTTTCCAAACTAAACATCGACTTGCCCTTGTCTTTGTGTGTCACCCTCGACATCCACGCTCAGACTGGTGAACCAAGACACGGCACACTCTGAGAACCGGCCCCAGTGCTGTAGGAGTCATGAGCGATCACCCAGAGAGTGTGAAAATGCTGGATTTTAATGTCGTCTAATTAAAGCTATGTCCGCGGGGACATGAGAGGGAAGCGGAGCATTGAAGGCCACTTCTGCTGCTGTCACCAGACATGGCCGTCTGGCTTCCCTTTTGCACAGTTTAGTTCCTCCCTGAGCTCCCAGGGCTGCTTGCACACGGGAATTCAGAAGTGCTTCCGGGCTGCTCACACCTCCAGCCAAGTAAGGTGCTGCAGGATGTGCCAGATTAGAGACAGTCCCGAGCCACGGGCTATGGCCATCTACACCGAGTGGGCATTCCCGGTGCTGAGCGCGGCCTGACCCACGAGCCAGGGCTGGCCACCTCCCCTCCCATCTCCCGGCTCCGTCTTTGCTCCTGTGGTCCTGTGGTCCTCTGGTCCTCTGGTCCTGTGGTCCTGTGGTCAGGAAGGCTCTGTCTCCCGGCCCCAAGACACAGGCCCCTCCGCGCTTTCACCCTACTACTTCCCCAACCGGAGAAGGGAGACCATCCTCTCACCACATGGGCAACCAGGCCTACCTCAGCCAGCCGCCTCTCCCCCAGCCAAGGCCTCACACAGAGACTATGCTGGGTCAGTATTGTTCTCAAATAACAGGTGACATGACAGGGCACCGTCTCCTGCTCTGGGAGGCCACGGACATCTCCTCATATGAGATCCCTACTGGTCTGGCCATGTCTTTATTATCAAGACGAGGCTGCTAATCCCAGTGGACTTGGGTCTCCTTCTTGGCCATTCAGTAGTAAATCTCCATTGCGATGCTGCTGATAGTCTAGTCTCTAGTTACCTGCAGAAATGTGATTGTATCAGTTTGGATTCATTCACTTACAGGCAATGAAATACCTGTCTGGGTCAGGCTTAAGCAGAAAAGTCACTCTTATCCCACTGAAGAAGCCTGGAGGCGTGCAGTTCAGAGTTTGGTGCGGTGGCCCATGCTGTCATCAATGCCCAGGCTCCTTCTGTTGCCCTGTTCCATCACGCACAGTTTGTTGGCATTGCCTCCTGGCTTCAATATGGCTGCCATGGCTCCAGGCATCACATTCTGCCCAAATACTTTCAAATAGGGAGGAGCACAGACAAAAGAAAAGGGGTTTACTTATATCTAAGAGTGATCGTTCTCAGGAGTCCCTCAGAAGAGCTTTTCATGCGGCCCGATGGCAGAATTGGGTCAAGGGCCATGCCAGGTGCAAAGGAAGTTGGGGCATCAAGCCATTTGGCAGGAGGGGTGAGCTGTCCTGAGCAGCTTGGCGTTCCAGCTGCGGCTGTGGGATTGGGCATATTCCTGCCCGTTCCAGCCCTTATATCTGCTCTCACATTTCCAGCCTCCACCTCTGGGAACAGGCTCTTCCTCACTCGCGGCTGGATGTGGCTGTGTGACTTCTGGAGCAGAGAAATATGAGCAGAGGAGCATGTGTCACTCCCTAGAGCATCTTTAAGGACCGGCCTATGACTCTGTGTGCTGAGAGGAAGCTTCCAGCAAGCTGGACACCTTGTTAGGAGGGTGAGCAGAGGCCCTGTGTTCTGCGTCAGGGACACGTGATATGAACAAGGAAGAAACCCTCTCTGCGTGAGGTCACCGTGCGCCTGGACATGTGGGTCACCCGTCCGCTCAGCACCGTCCCTGCTTGAATTCTCAGGGAACTATGCTTCAGGACAGCTTCGCAGAGGAAGGTATTTATATTCTCTGTTTTCCAGCAGGAGGGTGCAGGATGTGCAAGGAAACCCAGTCACCTCAACTGCGGAATCTTAAACTTGGGGATGCAACAGACTTTCTGAATGTTTTTGCCTCTTCAGGCTGAACTTTGCAGTAATGCAGTTTTATGAATTCTGACGGGAAATCTGTTTCCAAATGCAGATGAGCAGAGCCTGGGCTCACTGACCAGGTGTGCCTGGGGAGCCAAGGATTCTCTTCTGACTGACTTGGGACTCGTCCATCGATGGGGTGTATAGGAGGATCCATCATTCACTAATTTGTTTTGAAAATTGGCACCTCCTCCAAAAGTACTTAAATAGGGGAAACATATAATTGGCAATTTAACTCTTACTTTGCTAGTAAGTTAGCCTTTGGTGGCTTTCTAAAAATATCGGGTAATGGTTGTGTCAAAATGAGAATCTCTAGGTGAGATCTGAGGGTCACTACTTCTTTAAAACGTTTGTTTTCATCAGTGATGGATTTGGGGGGATGTTTACTTTCTATGGGAAGGAGAGGCTGATGGGGCCAAGAAGCAGAGTCGGGCTGACAGCAGGCGAACGCTGGAGTTTTGACAGGGTGGAGGGTACCACTTCTGCGTGAAGCCACACTCCTTCTTGACACCTGTCTTGGGAGGCGAGGCTGTGGCAAGACAGGCTGATGCCTCGGGCAGGATGTCAATTGGGCATCTTCTCCCCTTCAATTACCCAGCAGCCGATAAAAAATAAAATAAAATAAAGTTTAAAATTTGACATGATTCACTAAGTTAGTCATCACAAGTTTGCATAGAATTCAATTTTGAAGCCGTTGCCCAGCCCACCCTAGGGGAAAGAATTAGATCCACTTTGAGAAGCCACGGGGTTCATTCCCAGGTTCGGGGACAATCAGACTGGATGGGCTGGCAGGACAGGACCCACCAGGAGGGAGCTTCTCACTCCACCTCCCAGAGTTTCCAAATGTGTGCCTTGCTGCAAGGTGGGAGGAAGGTAGTCTCAACATTCATCACATCCTACTGCTGGTTGTGGCATTTGATTTGTTGAAGCCTTTGTCATTCTCAATAGACAAGTGTCAGGGTTGATGCCACTTCTCTCTTGGAACCAAAGACTTTCCAGGGGACACAGTGTAGAGCTGTACACAGCGAGAGAAGGCCAGGCTACCAGAAGGGATTCACACATTAAGCCAACAGCCAATTAATTAACTCGGCTGAGAATGCACCTAAGTGTCACCCTAACGGCCTGAAAAAGTAAGCGCCCGGAGCTGCCTGCCTGACTCCCTGGGCACCTTTCATTGTTCCCAAAGCCCATATTCTGAACAATACATTGGTGGACTAAATGGATTAGTGCCGTTGATTTTTTTTCCCTTTGGGTAGAAATAATGTAGGCATATTTAAGAAAATATAGAAAATTATAAAAAGCGAAATACATCTACTACCGCAGAAAGTTCCATTGGGTAGTGCTGTTCTGGAATCACACCCAGAAGGGGTGCTGGGGAGGACGGTCCGGGTCAAACAGACATTGACACTGAGTCTTTTTGGGACACCAGGCAGCCACTGGTCATGTTCTTCTCTAACTGGCTTGTCAGTGACCCAAAGTAGGCACCTGGGGTGTTCTCTTCCTGAGGGGAGTATCTTAAAAGCTTCATTTTTTCAGGATAAGAAACGTTAGCATCTACAATCTAAAGAAGCAGACATCACCCAGTGGGCATGGCTTCTATCTGAGGCTTACCTGCCTTTACAGGTTCGTCCTGCATCTTGATAACATCAAGAAATGTTCTGAGCTCTATTTGAAATTAAAACACGGGGGATCCCTGGGTGGCGCAGCAGTTTGGCGCCTGCCTTTGGCCCAGGGCGCGATCCTGGAGACCCGGGATCGAATCCCATGTCGGGCTCCCGGTGCATGGAGCCTGCTTCTCCCTCTGCCTTTATCTCTGCCTTGTCTCTGCCTCTCTCTCTATATATGACTATCATAAATAAATAATAAAAATAAATAAAAAAAAAAGAAATTAAAACACGGGTCATGTTAACCTGACATAGTTAACAGAAGGTACCATTTTTTAAGAGATCTGCTACTTAGTATCACTGAACAAAGTTTTGGTGATTGTCTCCTCTCAGCATTGAGATGGGGGAACAGAACTTAAAGAGAAAAGTCACTGTATGTTATTATGATATAATTATTATTAGTATTTTACTGTTTTTGAGACATTCCACATCCTGAGCACGGTGGGAGGGATGCAGGATGTGCCAGCTTAGCAGGTGAGGAAAGGGATGCTCTTTCTGAGCTGTGAAGTTGCAGGCAAATGGTGAAGTAGAGGCTCAAGCCCCAGTTGTTCTACTTTTTATTTTTATGTTTTCATTGTAACTTAAATTTGATAAACCCTAAGGTAAAAGATCTCTCAAAAATAAATCATCGGATTTGGCTTCCTATGAGAAGATGCTTCATTTTGGCTTTTGGAGACCAGATGATCGCATATTCCAATCCACTGTCATAAAAATATCCGGTAGGTATGCCTAATTTCACCTCTATGTCTATGGGGCATGTTCTCAGGCCTCTGTAAGGGCTCACGCTTGTCCTGAAGCCAGTCCGGGAGTTGGTAGGGGTGGCCAATCTCCCCACACTGTTCCTTGGAGAAGCAGGAAGGCAGGTGCCCCTCAGAGGTGGGTGGCTACACGCTCAGAGACAGGGCGGAAAGAGCAACCATTGACTTTCCGGGCCGTGTGACAGGAGGGAGTGGACTGCCGGTGGGGCAGTGCCCTCGGGTGTTCTCACCTCTCTCTGCAACGTGGGAGAGCCACCCTGACCGAGGGGTCCACTTGGGCCTCTGTTCTCACCACCCCTCAGCACCTCTGATGCTGCGGAAAAGAATATGTATGAACTTAAATTTCTGCCCAGAGATGTGGGCCCAGCCAACAGACTGGTTTCTCTCCCCTGCCAGATGGAGAACTGTCTGATGCCTGTTTGGCGAAATTCGATCTTGGAGCTGGTGATGAAGTGGCTAATGAGGAAAATCCTATTAATTTATGTAGGAATTGCTGTGTGGCTCTGACACGGGACAAGAGGCCTTTCCTAACATGCGGCCTTGTTTATTGGGGGGCGTGGTGAATGCAGGGTGTGCAGGGTTTGGGAATGGTTGCCCTCACATGTGGGAGTCATGGTGTGAGCTGCACAGGCCCACCAGGGTCCCCATCATACAAAGTCATAGACAAATGATCCACGACATAGGAGAGGGTGACCAGCCTGTCCGGTTTGCTCAGGACTCCCTGTGTTTTCACCTTGGGAAGTCCCTCCATCCCGAGAAATGCTGGACTGTTGGTCATCATCCCTGGTATCCTGGCAAGCGTGGACAAGTTCTTAAAACTTCCCGAAGAAGTGTGGGTTTTTTTGTTTTGTTTTGTTTTGTTTTGTTTTGGGTTTGGTTGGTTGGTCGGTTGGCTGGTTGCAAACTAATGCTCAAGAGATAATTAGCCTCTTGCTTCCCACAAACTGATGTCACCTACACGGAACTCTGGCTTTGGGCCTGGTGACGGTGGGTCTGCCCAAGGGAGTTCTCAGTGCAAGCACCTGTCAGAGGGAGGAGCGCAGAGGGGGGTCTTCGAGGGCAAAGACTGGGCAAATGGCAGATGCGTCTGCTTCCTGGCTCTTTACCCGGCACAGGCGTGGTGGTGAGGGGGCCTCCATGGTCCTAGGTGTAAACGCAGACTCAGGCAGGGCCCACGGCGGACGGCGAGCAGGTAGGAAGTGAGTGGGGTGGCCCATAGTGAAACTCATTAATCTCAGCCCCGGGTGTCTGAGTCATGCCGCAGAGCACTGAGCAGGCAGGGGGAAGCTGCCTCGGTATATTTACAAAGAGCCTGAGAACATTCTGTCTTCAAGGAAATACGCCTCAGATTCTCCATATTAAAGAGTGGCAGAGTCTTAAATAATTTCATCTGCAATCTGAAGTGCCCGATGAGTAGGATCACGGCTTGGCTCTACCTTGTGGGTGTTGAGCGATGCCTTTGATGTGTAGGGCCTGCTAATCTTTTTGCTTTCCTGATACAGGTATTCTATTATAAGTCAACAAGGGAAGGTAAACGAACAGTGGGGTTTTAATTGCATATAATTACTTGGTATGCCAAAGTATTTTACAATTGAGATAATTTGCCTGAAAGTGTTGGTATTTAGTGAATAGAATTTATGGTAATTCCCTTATTTTCTCCCAACTGCCTAGTAATCTTTATAACAAGGAAGTAGAAGCACAATAAGAATCCTGAACTGAAACAAAGCTGTACATAAAAGTGCTTAAAATGTATCTGTTTGTCTTTGTTTCAGTAGGAATCCAAAACAAAGTTAATCTGATCAACAAGGATCAATAGAAAAGTGAGTGAAGATTCGCATTTCTTTGAAGCTGGTAGAGGCAAGGAAATAATCCTTCCAAACAATGGAGGCCTTTAATTCAGAGGCTGCAGCACTGAAAGCCATTGTGAAGTGGGATTTGCTGGGTTTCAGGTTTTAATTTGAACTGTACAAGCAGGTGCGGCGTGCGGCCGAGCCTCTGCTGCTAGTGTGGCCGCTGCTGGCAAGCAGAATTCTCCAGGAATCCAGCTCCGCATTTGATAATAGAGATTCCTTTTTTTCTGCTCCGGTTTGTTTTAAGCAGCTACTAGGAACCCAGTTTTTAAACACGCTGTATTTTTTTTTCTACTTGGTTTCCTCTCCGGGTGCTTCTCTAGCCTTGGGATGTGGCTAAGAGGGGGAAAGGGGAACAAGGGGAGGCAAGTTCATTTGCATATCTGGAAAACAAAAGTTTATAAAAAAAAATTCTCATTTAACCATAAAAGGATGTAGGCCGAGACATTCTTGGAGCCAATGGGGCAGAAAAATACCTGTTTCTGAAGCGAAGGGAGCTGGCGTTCCCACCAGCCACTACCCAAGCCATGTGACTCAGGACCCGTCCGCCTGCCCGTTTTGTTGTGTGGATATTTTCCCTCCGACTCAGACACGCTGTTCCTTCTAATTCTCGACCTTAGAGTGACAGATAATGAGCAGAGAACCCAAAGCCAGTGGCTCGATCAGCGTATTATAAGGGGTGGGCCTTGTATGCGGCCAGCAGTAGAAATTTAAGAGTAGGGGACATGGCCAAAGGCAGCTTCTCCCAGGTCCAGAAATGATTTCCCTTCATTCACAATTAGCCCTCACAGATGCCCACTGGTAGTCGGACACAGCTGAGTTCTGGGCACACAGAAGATTGTTCTCAGGACTTCAGAACACAGAACACAGCAAGGACCAGGCAAGAAACGGGAAGGAGGGGTTCTGCTGCCGTGTGCAGCTCCCCCACTCAGCTGACTCAACCTCATCTGGATCTGTCAGCAGGTGGGCTTAGGAGCTTGTCTGGCAGGATTGTGTGCAGTCAGACATGCCAGTGACCTCAAAAGACCTATTGGGTGGAAAACCACGTGCAGAGGGGTTGAGAGGATCTGAGAAGTGGAGGGAGTATGAGGATGGGTCAGCAGATTTGGTGCCAGGAACAGTGAGCCCAGTGTAGTGTGAATGGAGTTTCAGGTGGTGCAGAATGCGTGTGGAAGGCTGAGGAATTTGCCCCACATCCTGAGGCTGTAAGGACTTCTGAAGCCCATCTCAGCCTGGAAGCAAGGTGATGAATTGGAATATGGTTCAAGATAGGGAGGGCTGAGGGGAAGCCATTCTGATGGGAGATTCCCAGGAGGATCAGACCAAAATTCCTTTGCCATTACATATCTTTGTGAACTTGGGCAGATTATTAATATCTCTCTTGAATCATGACTTTATTTTAAAAATGGAAATAAAAGTATAACCTTCTTTCCAGTTCTGAGAAATGAGTGAGATACTACATGGAAACTGGTTACTGAACGTGCCCTTAGGATCCTCATTTAACAAGCAGTGTCTTTTCTTCTCTTATTGCTTGTGCTACCAAATGGACACACTCAACTCTGGGAAACCTCAGGATAAATATGGAGATGGGTAAGTCTGAACTTAGTCTGATCAAGGATCAATGAAATAGGATACAATTGACCACCAAGATCTTTTTTTATTTATTTTTTTCTTAGCATATTCTAGAAAGATGCTTTATTTTCTGTGCATGAATAGCTCTGTGAGGTACTGCTCCGTGGGGTGCTACTGCTCCAATGAATCTGTGGCAATAGCTAAGTCTGGCCATGCTGGAAAGGTCCCATGTTCACAGATGGCACCTTCCACCTGTCCAAGGACGGGGTCCTTGAAGCAATCCTTTCACCCACTGGCTGTGCTCTCCTCATTATCCTGCAACTTGTTCTCCCCGAGGGGCACAACTGTGGGGTGTGGGAGCTCTCTCAGATGCTTAGGGGCAGTTAAACGTGAGGATTTCTGGATAGCAGATGTAAAAGCTGTTCTTTCAGCAATACAATGACCTACTGAATTCATACTCTCCCCAGAGACCATGCAAAGTATTCCTTTCAGTTTTATCTTTCTATTGCCCACCTCACTTCATGAGATGTTTTAGTATCCTTTGTTTTAAAGTGCAGGGGTCTCCTGACTAAGAGGTAGAAAAGCCAAGATTGAAACCCAGATGGACTGATTCTGGGGTCCTTGTTTACACCTCATGTCCCTGAGGAGATGATTGCTGTGATCTGGGAGCAGCTGTAAGTGGCCAGTACCCCCAGAGGTGGCCAGGATGCCCTTATTTCAAAATAGAAATGCAGGTCTCCTAACATAGGTTTTGAGAATTCATCATTTTGTCGCAAAGCTAATATTGATCACCAGACCTTGCTCCGCGTCTGCCATTTGCTCTGGTGTCATGGGTTATGGGGTTTGGCCCATGTGATTTTAAGTTGTGACCACTATGACTAGAATTTTGAATGACGAAGCAAGTGTCGCGCTATATTGTTAGCTCGTTCATTAGCTGCACCAGGTCTAAGCGGGCTTTGCTGGTCGTCAGTCTCGGTGTCTCCTTTGGATTCTTGCCTCTCCCGTTCACAACGTGGGTAGCTCTGCCTTCGCAGGCTCCCATGCTGAGAATGGAAGTTGGCCACGTGCCGCTCTGCTTCTTCCAAACCTTTGGAACTCACACTTGTCCCCGCTCACTGGGTCACCCCTGTTTGCAGAATGACCCTGAAACCTCTTCCTCGGGGGCTCTTTTTTTTTTTTTTTAAGATTTATTTATTTATTTATTTATTCATGAGAGACACAGAGAGAGAGACAAGAGACACAGGCAGAGGGAGAACAGGCTCCATTTAGGGAGCCTGACATGGGACTTGATCCAGGGTCTCCAGGATCATGCCCTGGGCCGAAGGCGGTGCTAAACCGCTGCGCCACCCGGGCTGCGCTCCTTGGGGACTTTTATCCTTGCAAGGCTCACATTGGACTCCTTCTCCCCGAGGGGCCTCTGGGATGAAGGGTCAGTGGCTTTCCTGGGTCCTCGCAGGATCCTCGGTGGGAGGGGCAGACCCAAGCCCCTCTTGGCCGCACCGCCTTGGATGTGGGTCCTGGAAGGGCCCGGGGACCCCAAGCCCACCGTCTTGTTTCCCACATAGTTATCCAATCTTTCATTAAACTGTTTCATCTTCCTTTCTTTACACTTGTCTCTGTCATTTTACATTCTCATTTGGGGCTCCTGAGACACTGTTTGAGCTATGATCTTCCTTTATTTTTTTATTTATTTTTTTTTAATTTTTATTTATTTATGATAGTCACAGAGAGAGAGAGAGAGACAGAGACACAGGCGGAGGGAGAAGCAGGCTCCATGCACCGGGAGCCCGATGTGGAGCCCGATGTGGGACTCGATCCCGGGTCTCCAGGATCGCGCCCTGGGCCAAAGGCAGGCGCCAAACCGCTGCACCACCCAGGGATCCCTGATCTTCCTTTAAATAGGGGCTGCTTTGTGGGCCGGCCACTGCCTCGGCTGCTCACACAGGCAGGCTTTCTCCCCAGGCCTTGGGGGCCACCATCCGCCCTCGCTGGGCACCCCACACCATGGCCGCTGCACCCAGGAAGCCTTCAGTTTCTTAACTGATTGGTTTTTTTTTTTTTCCCACTTTCCCTCTTCCATCGGCTGTAAAACATTTTCTACCCAGGCTTAAGTCTGTCCTTTTGAAACTCTCTGTCTTTCTATCACCCCGACGGGAATCCCCAAGTGCTTAAAATATCAAACCTGATTGTGCGCTGGCTACCCATTCTGGGGGGACCCATCGGTCTTCTCCAGTCACTTCCCGGGTCGGAGGGTCTAACACTACTTGAATAGTAAGTTATGCATTAGATTCTCCTACAAGTCAGAATAATGGGTTGTTTTCTTAGAACTCTTGCAAGCACAGTAGTGGATTCTTTCCAGATTGGCTGATGATCAACCAGGAAAATGCATGAAAAGGGCTGCAGTGTCCCCCTCTCCCCGTTGCTTTCTCTCCAGATGCCACATTCCCCAGTTAAGCAGACCAGAGGGTCTGAGGAGAGCCAAGAGCTCTGTGTGCAGGCCCTGCAACCAGCCACCAGCTCTCTGAGCCCCAGCTTGTCAGGAAGCCAGCCGGGTAACTGGGGGTTTGACCCTGCGGGCAGCTCTGCTGTTCTGGGATGCAGGTGCCTCCCCCTGCAAGGGGCTGCATTAGGGCTGGGGAGCTGAGGTCCCTCCGAGGCCCACGCCTGGCCTCAGCCTCCTGTGGAGGCTGCGGGCAGTCAGGCAGAAGGGGCACATGTGGCCGTGTGGCCGTGTCCGATTCCTATGTCTTAGGTGGCGTGTTTCAGACTTTGTGTCCAGTCCAAAAGGAAGACTTTAATCCTTTTCCCCAAACCACTCAACTTTTGTGGGTGAAGCCTGATCCTTCGGAGAATATAGGACTGAAGAGATTTAAGATGACTAATAAATCTTAATCCCAAAGTGTACTCAGCGTGCTGCTCTCGCTTTGCCCCTTGCCATCTCTTATTTTATTGAACATCGTCAAAGTCAGCCTAGCACTGTAACCATTGGTCATAAAATACACAGAATGTCCCATCTACTCCTTTCTCCACAGTGATGGGCCTTGTGGAGAAGCTCAGGGACTTCACTGTGGTCAGTGTATGCGTGACTACAGTCCTCGCAGAGGAATCACAAGCCCTGGGCACTCAACACATTCTATGTCCTTAACGACATGCCCAGAATCACATCACGGTTTTGTGCGTTCACTAATTTTTTTATATTTACTAGAAACATGCCTTTTTGACTTTTTTTTAAAAGAAGACTCTTTATTACAACTTCACTGTTTCACTTTTCAAGAAGGTGGTAGTTCGCGTCAGCAAAGGTGAGGGTGTCCTAAGGACATCCGTGTTGCCCCTTCCGTAGCCCCATCAGCCATGGCCATCAGCTGTGACGGCAGCCACGTGCTCCTCCAGCCACATGTAGCCCTCCTGGCTGCATCTTGGAGCGAGCTCCTGTAGATAATGCCACCTGGGTGTTTTCTTGTGTTCTGGGGTTGTGTACATAATCACCCCCACCCCAAATAATGGGATCAACTATTCCAGCCAAATCACAACCACAAGCATCCTTTATAGGGTGTGTGTGTGATGGACAGAGCTGACTACATCATCTGCAGGACTCACTTGAAAACAGAATTTCAGAGACTCTTGTTCAAAACTTACTAGGAATTTGGAGTGCCTGGGTGGCTCAGTGGTTGAGCGTCTGCCTTCGGCCCAGGGTGTGATCCTGGGGTCCTGGGATCAAGTCCCGCATTGGGGTCCATGTGTGGAGCCTGCTTCTCCCTCTGCCTATGTCTCTGCCTCTCTCTCTCTTTGTGTCTCTCATGAATAAATGAATAAATAAATAAATAAATAAATAAATAAATAAATAAAATCTTTAAAAAATTATTAGGAATTTAAAGAGGACAGACAATTAGTGTAAACCACGCACGAAGGCCCATTAGGGTATTTCGTGTGCAAATGTAGAAGTGTGCATCTGTGATGCTGGTCACCATCCAGTGCAGAGCCCACGGATGCCCTAACCAGGATCTGCTGGCCCCTCTGCAGTCCTAATGCCAGTGTGTGTTCGCCCCTCTCCAGCAGCTGCATGCTTTCAGGGCGGCCTGCCTGCCTTTCCTGTATCCCCCACCCTGTTTCCAAAGCCTGGCCTTCCTGTCCTCACTCCCATAACCACAAATAGACGAAATACCAAATGAGGACAAATGTTTCCGGGATTTTTCACCCCCTGAGGAACGCTGTGGGTGTGTTTAGACAACTTGTTGAATGTTAATTGCTATACCCAAGGAGATGGGCTGGCCGAACATGTAGACAGAGAGGAATTTGGTACGACTCTACACCAGGATTCAACTGGACCAGTCGATGATCTGCCCAAGCTTCGCTGGCTATACCCTTGCCTTCCTCATCTGTTCAGAGCCTTATTGCAGACACTGGGGTTTGATGAGTTTTCAGTTAGGAATGGAACAAATCCTGGTTAAATGTGCACAAGGCAGTGGCGCCTGGGTGGCTCAGTGGGTGAAGCGTCTGCCTTCGGCTCAGATCATGATTCTAGGGTCCTGGGATCGAATCCCGTGTTGGGCTCCTGCTCAGTGGGAAGCCTGCTTCTCCCCCTCCATCTGCTTCTCCCCCTGCTTGTGCTCACCCTCTCTCTCAAATACATATATACATAAATAAATAAATGAAATCTTTTTTTAAAATGTACACCAGGCAGCAGTGAGTTTGCTGGTCATGATCCCAGTGATGTCCTGACCCCCACGCGGCCACTCCTTGGCACCCAAGGAGGCACATTGCCGAGCGGCAAGTGCATGGCCTCTGGGGCTGGACTGTACCCGGCTCTACTCCACAGTGGCGTCCTTCGGCAAGGTCCTCATCCCGGTCCTGCCTCAGCTGCCCCACCTGTGAAATGGGCTTCGTGCAGAGTCCTGATTATCGGGCTGGTGTGAGAAAGAAGTGCGCTAACCCTGCTGGATCACGCCTGCCTCATGCTGGGCTGGAGATGGTCGCTATGTTTGCTGTTTTACCTGGGGAGCGCCCCTGTGTTCAGAGCCCTGCGGGGTGGGAATCTGTAAGCACTCGCCTAAATTAAAAGGGAAGACTTTCTTTAGGGCCCCTTCAGATGGGACATGTCAGCCGCAGATCCTTTGGAAATGTGAATGGCAGGAGGAAATGCAAATTAAACAAGACAATTAAAATGGAAACCTCCAGGAGGATGTTGGGCCACAGGCTCTGGGAGACTGGTAGCTCTCAGGGGGGCCTCACCCCTGCCTGTGGCTCAGGGAGGCTTGTCTGGGGCTTGTCATTGTATTTCACAGGGTTTTCTCCCCAAACCTCCACGCACCCCAGACAGGGGTGGAGGGGTACAGTAGCATCACTCACAGGGCATCTTACTAACACCGTCCCCTGTGCTGAGTCCCTCTGCTTTGTTTTCAGTAAGATGGTCCCACTCTGGTAACCAGATAAATACAAACAAGAGTTTTGTGGGCAGATTTTGTATAATTCGACGCGTTTGATTTGGGCTCTGCGAGTGTAGTAAGCTGCCTTCCAAACCACTTCACACAACTCGCGTGAGCGTCTAAAGCTCTTCCTTTCTTCCTCTCTCCTTCACGTGCCCTTTGAGCTCGTCTCACCAACTCCTGGTCTTTGGGCTCGAGCCTCCGAGAAGATGAACTGGTAGGCCAGGGTTCCAGATCATTCCACTGAGGATTGAGGAGGGATCAGTCGTGGTTCTGAGGCTGGGATTTCAGGGCCTCCTCTGGCTGGGAGGCGTTGTGGATTGTCCAGAATTGCAGAGAAAAGTTGACTCTACACTTGCTGAATTCCTGAGGACAGACTCCTGAGATGTCTGTCTCGGCCAGCAGGGCCCAGATCCCCAGCTGGATCCCCGGGCTGGGTTTGCCGGAAGACAGTCTATCAGCAGCCAGGCAGGAGGAAAGAGATAATAATGACAAGGCAAAATAAAAAATGGTATTTATCATGGCTCCAGTGTCACCAACCTGTTATTTTTATTGTTCTTCAGAATAATGGGATTTATTAGGGCCATTTATCCTCAAGTCACATGGAAAATGCTATGTATGAATGATGAAGAGCAGGCTTGAATATCCAAAAAGCACAAAACCCTGAAAATAAGTTACAGAGCTCCTTTTCAAGTAAACCTGTCTTTCAAAATGCTGCCCTTTTAAGGGAGCCCTGACTGCTCCTGTGATGTGGCAGGAGAGCAGAAGTAGAAAATAAAACAGCTCAATTTGGAAAAATGTGAGAATTACACGGCGCTGGTGAGATCCCAGACACAAAATAAAATGAAAACAGCTGTGGACACAAAACCCTGTGTAGACCGTGGAAGGCCATTTATCTTGGAAAGTCAAGGGCAGAATTACCTGCCATGTTGACCTCGTGTGCATTGGGAAGGGCACAGACCCACGCGCCTGTCGCCGGTCACTGGAAGTGCCGGGGATCCCGGGAGCATGGGCTGGCCCTGATCCCAGGAAGCAGAAATCGAATGTGAGCCTGTGGGGGACTTACGGGACATCCTTGCCCCAGTGCAAGAAATGGGGGATCCAAATAGTGCATGATTTAAGAGTCTCGTGTGGACTTCTGGCTGCAGCTCCCGTGTTATGTGATGAGCTCCAACTGCTGGCAGCTCAGGTGACTCACAGTCTCTGAAATGCTGAGTTAGGATGATGTATTTATCAGCCCTGGCCCCTCTGCCTCTGAAACACACCAGAATTGGGCAGAAATTGCAAAGCCTACACCGAGACTGTGTCTCCCAGGAGCGGGGGGCTCCTCATCTGGGCTGGCACCTCTTTCCCATCCCGCCCCGTGTGGAGCTCACTGGTGGACACGTTCACGCAGATTCCTGGGGCTGAAGGAGGCCAGGGTCAAGGCCACGTGATCCTGGGGGATCCTTGCAAAACTGTGCTCACGTCGACAGTGCTGTCTTGAGTTACGGCTATTGGGGCTGTTTGAAAATGTCAGGGTCCTTCTGCAGATAAACCTCAAGCTGAAAATTATCTCCATGGCGGGGATGGAAATGATTTAGTGGAGCCTCTTTGGATGAACCCGCGGGCGGGCCTGTGTCTCCTCCCGGGAGAGCCAGCCGCCTGTCAGGTTGCCCGGAGCGGCCACTCTCTGTAGCCCAAGGCGCCTTGGCTGGGGGATACCCTCAAGTCCCAATTAGAAGAAAAACACTGCCTGAGAGAAAACGCAAGATAAATATGACTGGTCTTACTTTAATTAAGTTTGATCGAAAGTTATTCTGCATCCAGGGAAGCCGGAGCCAATTTTCACAGTGTGGTTTGCAAACCAAAGGCAAGTCTTCTAAGGCTGCAGGAGAACACGGTCCCCTCAATGTGGCCCGGGGTGAACCGAATTATTCCTTCAGGCAGTTCACATAGAAAGCAAATACTCTGTGGTTTCTAAGTGCCCAGACTCCAAATTGTCTTCTTTTCATGTTCCCGGTGGCTCAAATTCTCTTCTTACTTGGAGGCTCGTCCAGGAAATGATTGCAGTTCTCCAGGGGAGCCATCCTGGTGTCCTGCAGGGAGATCTCAGTTCCTGTCTCACCCCTGGCTCCCACCCATCTGTCGCCTATCAGCCTAGATGATGGGTCCAGAGGAGGCTGGAATTTGGTCTGTGGGCCAGAGAAGGGAGTGCCGGTGATGCTTTGAAGGGGACGCGATGATAGTGTCTACTCTTGCGGAAGACAACAGCTTCAGAGCAGTGACTT
Source organism: Vulpes vulpes (assembly GCF_048418805.1). Classification (NCBI taxonomy): domain Eukaryota; kingdom Metazoa; phylum Chordata; class Mammalia; order Carnivora; family Canidae; genus Vulpes; species Vulpes vulpes. The sequence goes on along the minus strand of NC_132782.1, from coordinate 64,278,122 downwards.
ATCTCCCTAGATTAATATAACATATATATAATATATATATGTTCTTTCTGCTGGAGATCAGAGGGGATGGTCACAGTTTCTTAGAGTCCCAAAGACAGTTAAAAGTTTTCCACAGAAAATTGCATGGTGACGCACTAAAGAGTGCATTCGATTCCAGGAAGTGCTGCAATGACCGCAGAGGCCGAGGCCGCGCTGCCCCGCCCATGAGGTGGAGTGTCTGGAGTGGGTCAGGCTGGCCAGGTCTGCTCTGTGACAGCCTCTCAGCAGCAGGCTCCTGCCATTCAGCCCAGGCTCTGGGACACCAGTCCTCTTGCTTTGGTAAGGAGACATATCAGCTGGAGCAAGGAGGGGCTGTACAGGGGTGCAGGCGTGTTGCTGGCATGTAAAGTAAACTAGGACTCTGTCTCATGGACGGTAAGGTCTGGGGACTCTGCGGCCTTCTCCATGGCTGTGACCCACCTGGAGGCAGGCTGACCCTGCTCCAGCGCCTCCAATCACCTTTGCAAGTTCTCCAGTTTCCGGCCTGGCCAACACTGGTGTCCCACTGACACTCATCCCGTGGGGTGGCTCAGGGCCCTGTGACCACTCTCCCCTCCTCCTGTCCACCTCATCACACAGCAGGTCCTCCAGGCTATTTTCCAGAATCACACCTGAGTCAGGGAGTACATTCCAGGTATGTCCATAAGCACGGAAGCGTGTAGGCTTTTAGATGTGGTGGCTCCTATCGCACACAGATGAACAGCATGGACAGCATAGACCGTCTGCTCCAGGCATGGGTCCCACTGCCACACCTTCAAAACTGTCATGATTGGGACACCTGGGTGGCTCAGCAGTTTAACACCGCCTTCAACCTAGGGCTTGACCCTGGAGACCCGGGATCGAGTCCCACATCGGGCTCCCCACAGGGAGCCTGCTTCTGCCTCTCTCTCTCTCTCTCTCTCATTCTCTCTCTCTGTGTGTGTCTCTCATGAATAAATAAATAAAATCTTTAAATAAAACAAAATGAAAGAAACAACAAAACCCAAAACTGTCAAGATTTGACCACTTTCTCTTTTCAATAGGTGACATTTCTAGGATAACATTTAGTAAGATCTCTGTAGTCTTTACTTATTTAGGAAGGTCGCCTCTGTGTGTGTAGCAGGCAGAGTTCCCAGATGGTCCCCAAGGCTTCCCACTACACCTCAGGATTTCTCCCAGGACTGCCATCGCTTGGTGGCACCGCAGACGTTGAAAGAGGGGGCCTGACCTGGTGCCTCAGGCCCCCTAAAAGTCTGAGAGTTTTCCCCAGCTGGTCCTGGGACAGGAAGTGAGAGAACCAAGTGCCAGAGTCTTAGGTCTTAGGGAGACTCTGCTGCTGAGAGGGAGGGCTGCGGGAAAGGGGCTCCCGGGGGCTCCCGGGGACAGCCAGCGCACAAGTGGGACTTCAGTTCTGCAGCCGGAGGACAGAATGCCACGAGTGACAAGACAGCACTGCAGTGAACTCCTCCCCCGAGCCTCCGATGAGGAGCCGTCTGCAGACACCTCCACCAGCGGCCTTCCAGGCTCCCACGTGGCCGGCCGGGCCCGGCGTATGTGGAGCTGCTACGTTTCCCATAGCCGGTCAGGCGGCCGCAGACGCTCTCCCGGGCTTTGCTTGTTGGTGGGGTGGTGCCCATTTGCACAGTGGACAACCCTGCCATCAAACCTTCTGGCTGCCATGCTCCACCCGCCCCACGCGGGGTCCCTGGGCCTCTGCTCCCTTGTGCAAGGCAGAGGCTGTGGCTGCTCGAGTGGGGCTGGCGGCCAAAGTCGACTCCAAACTGACCCCTCTGAGCCTCAGTGTCTCCTCTGTGAAGTGGGACAACGGGAACACTGGCGTCACAGGTCAAGACATCACAGGGCCCGCTGTCTGAGGACAAAGCTTCAGTGCCTGGCATTTAAGAGTCGCTGCAGAACTTGCTTCAGGATCTCTTGTTTTTTATTCTTGTAGGAAAGGAAAAGTATATTTAGGAGGCTTTCAGAAGAAAACTGTATTTTCACACATATATTTAAACATTGAATGTTCTTATGAATTCTAATCATTTGTTATTTGATTTTCCCTGATAAGCTACCATAAAGTCAGAAATAAATATGTTTGGATATTATAAATTTATTTTATTTCATGTCTCCCTCCGATAGGGGGATCACATAATTGCACAAGTGACATAAATCAGGACACTTTTGAGAATAAAAGGGTGCGTTACTTGCAGAATCAACGACTGTCAACCAGTCAGTCCCGCTGTGAGGTGGTGCCTGAAGGGGCAGCAGTGATTGGGGGGCTGCTCTTGTCTCTGGCTGTGTTTCTGCATCATACTGGATTTTTTCTGTGGTTACCTGACTTACACTCACAGAGATGCACGTATGATGAGACATGTTGATCACACACATGTATATACATACAGACACACCTAGAGATCCAGATGTAGACATTTAGTAGGTATTTAGATGTATAAAGTAAAGAACATCTTTCCTAACTTACTAAGCTTTTAAAAAAAACATTTGTTTTAAAATTTTGTTTAAGAGAGAGAGCACACACAAGCAGGGTGGTGGCGGCAGAGGGAGAGGAGGAGGGAGAAGCAGGCTCCCCGCTGAGGAGGGAGCTCGACATGGGGCTTGATCCCAGGACCCTGAGATCGTGACCCCAGCTGAAGGAGATGCTGAACTGACTGAGCCACCCAGGTGCCCCCAGAAAAGATTTTTAAATTCCAGAATAGATGTAGAATTTTATCATTGTTTCCATATGGATTTTCTCCTTCACTCTGTGGATTTTGCATTCCTTCAACAAACTTTATTTGGTCATCATGTATCTTTCTTAAAACAGCCGTAGGGTGGGTTGCTAATATTCTACCTAGAATATTAGGTAGAGGCTCAGGCCTTCACTTGCTCTCCCTCGGGAGACCCCTTCCTCCTGTGTGCGCCCTGTGGGCTCCAGGTGGGTGTGGAAGCGAAGGCTGTCCTTTCTCCCAGCCACCCCAGCAGCAGGCCCTGCTGGGCATCTGGCTGAGGCCTGGGCACCTGTTGCCGTCACTCCATGCAGTTATTCCCTGTCTGCACCCACCTGCTGTGGTGCTAGGGAGCCACCCTCACACCCCAGCCTCCTCTTGAGCCCGTCGCCCTCAAGGGTGGGTCTGCTCCATGCTGGAGGCTCACTTGGCCTGCTCATGCCCCAGCTCCTCTCCCTGTGCGGGGTCCCTGGATCCCCTGGGCCCTGCCCTCTCAGAGTATCGGTGGGTCCTCAGGGTTACCTACTCCCGCACCATGCCCAGCACTTGGAAGGTTTGGCTTTCATTCCACATTGAATGAACGAGTGAGAAGAGGTCCCCCAGTCCTGGGCAGCTCCCACCGTCCGGGGGCTCAGGCTGTGGGTGGGGGTGCGGATGCCCGCTCTGCTCTCCGTTGGGCCTCCTCCCTACAGACCTCACGCCCGGCTTCCAGCGGCATGGACAGCACCAAATTATAACTCGGCACTTCCATATCCAAACCTGCCACGTTTATGTGCTTGGAAGCACACCTGATTCCCAGTACTGCTCTGCGTATTATTTTTATTAACTACGAAATGGTTATATAAACTCATTTACATCAGCAATTTATAAACTCCAAAGATACAGCAATGCTTTAGGGATGTCAGAAAAATGTTATTTACAAGTCACACTCCACTATAATTTATAGAGATTTACCCCCTGGGTCACTGGAATTGAATTGGAAAGTAAGAAGAGCATTCCTAGATTCATCATTTGCATATTTATTGGCATTTATCAGCAGACGTGAGGCTCCCACGTCTCCCCTACACTACCTCCTGCCCACCCTCCTTGAGCACTCCTGGGGCCTCCACTGTGTGCCAGGCACTTGACTAGGTGTAGATGCAGGGCTGAGGTCCCCCTGAGAGACTCAGCCTTCCAGGCAAGCACATTTTGGGGGAAGATGCCAACAGGGTAAGAACATTGGGGTTCAGCCTTGTAGGTGCTGGGGGCCCGTGTCCCTGGTTCTCTCCACCTATGCCAGTATATTCTCCATTTCTGGCCTCACACTTCAGCTGGGGATGACCAAATACAGACGGTAGATGGGCCTACTTTGGGGGTGGGCAGAGCCATCCCCCCCCCCCCCCCCCCCCAGGATCCTGTCCAGGCTCAGAAGCTTCTGGTGGTGCACAGCTCACTGTCGATCCACCTCTGTGCTCACGCAGCAGGCCACACTGTCCAGCCAAGGCTGTCTGTCTTACCCGTTTATACCCTCCTTCCTGGCCTGAGTCTCCCTCCCAAGAAATGCAAGTTTCCCTTGGAGCTGACTGTACCTGGGGACACCTCCCGGGGTCTCGGTGGTCAGTGGGTCCAGATAGCTCAAGTAGGACACACTTGCTTGTGGCCATGAGCCCCTCAGCCTGGTCTCTGGGCAGAGCTCAGAGGGCCCCGGGCATAAGAGGTGCTGCCTTCCGTGGAGCATCAGGTGTGCACTGAAGGTGAGGCGGAGATGCCTGTCAGGGTGCGGGGCCCCGACTCTCCTGCAGGTTGGGCTCAGCGGCGGCTGCCACCCTCTGGTCCACTTGCCGCTGGCTGGTCCAGGCTGGGTGCTGGGTAAGGCCGCCTGGGGTTCCTCAGGACTCTGTGCTTGGAGCCTGTGCTGCATTCCTGAAGTGGCTATGGAGCAGTGTAGCAGAAGGGTTCTACCTGGAGTATGCAGCAGCACAGCTGAAGGCACGTGGGGAAGCATTGGGGTGTGGGAATGTGGCCTTGGCAGCTGATGCCTGGGAGTGCAGCCTGGGACCTAGGGCAGGGACCATGGGATCAGCACAGGGGCGGGGGAGGCCGCACGCCAAGCAGGATCTTTGTATCATAGTAGGTGGTTAGGATGGTTCAGGTAGCACATAAGGAATTTCCCTGCGTGAGCCAAAATCTGTGCAGTGGGCTGTGGGGGAGTTGCTGTATCTCTCAAACCCTCATAACCTCATAACCCTATAATGGGCAATGAGAGAGACGTAGTCTAATCATCAAGATTCCTAAGGAATCCTCCATCCACTTCCTCAAATGCTCCACTGATCGGTGCTTGGGCTTTGCCAGGATCTGATTTCTTGGACCCATTACTCCAAGGACCATCCCACTAGTAGTAACTAAATGGGTTGACACATTAGAGAGATGGCTGGACATTCTCTGCCCTCCCTGAGGACAGGTATCAGGTCGTATGGGGGGAGTACAAGCCCATGGGGTACAAGCCCACAGATCTGTAAGCTTTGTGCTGACTGAGATCCATGCTCAGCCTCTACTTGTATTTTCCCAGACGTTGGTCAAGTCACTGGGAACGTCTGAGCCCATTTGACCCACTAGTGTAGGGGCAGACCTGGGTTCAACTAATCCAGTTAAACGCAATGCCCCAAGCAGCACACTCTACTCGGGTCACTGGGTGGCTCTGCGCACACGCCGGGCACCGAGTCCTTGCGAAAGGGAAGCAGTGCACTCATGCAGGTGCAGCTGGCAATGCAGGCTGGAATCCTGAGATAGAAGCTTCTGGAAGCAAAGGAGGAAGACGAGATGAGAAGAGCTCAGCATGTTGGGGTTCTCCTTGCACATCACATCATGATACTAAACATGTTCGAATACATTAATCAATTAAAGTTCAAATATATTACTTGCATATCTGATTAGAATCTCCACTTTGCTTGGCAAAGAGCAAATGGAAGCCTCTTCCCCTCCAAGCAGCTCGTTGGCTGAGGAGGCCCCGGCCAGACCTCCATCCCACCTCCTCTTTGGATATAACCCCCTCTTGCCCAGATATTACTTATTTTCCCTCTTTACTTTAAAAACTATTCACCAGTGTGGAAAGAGCATGTGTTTTGGGAGGGAAGGATGAGGCCAGGTTGGGAGAAAGTAGTGGGTTCTGACTTGGGGACTTCCTTGTTCTAGGTAACATTTTGTTTTGAAGGTGCTGTTAAATCGCTAATGATCAAATCATTATTATTATTATTATTTTTAACATTTCTCCTGCCATATTAGCAAGGAGTTTCCTGTCCCATGTGAAGTCCCCGGCCCTGGGGTAGTATAAATTGTACCCCAGGAAGATGCTTCCATGGATCTTTATACCAGAGCCAGCAGCGGAGTGTGTTGTCCTTAACGTTTCCACAAACATCCAGTCCTTGGTCACGTGGAATTTAGATCCTCGAGGCTGGTTCGCAGTAAAGACATAAGCGTCCGAAGCACACATCGTTCTCTGCGAACAACTCGCGAGTTCCCAGCAGCACACGGACAGGCTGCCCCTGGTGCCAAGGCTCCTGCAGTTCCAATCCCGAAAAGCTCTGCCCCTTGGGGCTCCTGTGCCCCCTTCCTCACCACCCGGGAAGCACAGAAGGGGAGCCCGGGTCTGTGTGTCCTGGCTTCAGATCTCGTGCTGGAGACCGTCTGGTCTCGGGGTAGTCGGCGCAGAGAAGACGGCACCAGCTCCCATCCGGACGCCTCACGCCACCCTGTGAATCGGCAGCAGGGGGGTGAGAGCGCGGTGCCCTTGGGAGCATAGCCGGCACCGTGCAGGAACGCGGGCTCCACGCCGGGGGTGTGAGCAGAGGCCTTCCTGCACAGTCAGCCCACAGAACACTTGCTTCTTAAAGAACCTCGAAATAATTCTCTCCTGAGTCTATACTGAAAAGCAAAGAAGCAGGCCAAAGCCTAAAAGGTGAGAGGCTGGGTCAGTCAGGGAATGCCTCCAATTTGGGGGCTCCCGGGCACTGCAGCCTTCCCACGGGGCACACCTGGCTCCGTAAACCCTGTGTGGCTGGCATGTGGAGCTGTCTTTGTGAATTGGGGGGGGGGGGGTGTTGCATCATAAAGTAAGACTTAGTGGAATCCTTGTGTATGGATTAGAAGAGATATATGCCCATAGGTGTTTATTGCATATTTTTAAAAATCTCACTATGTTCTCAACGTTATTATTATAGATAACGTATATTGCAAGATGCATTCTAGATGCAGAGAGAGAGCTCTGATTCAGAGGCACTGTAGCATTTTCCCTTCTGTCTCCTCCAGGGCAGAGCTGGCTGGCCCGTTCCCCCTTGCAGAGGGCGCCACTGGGTGCTCGGGCCCTGGAGCACCCATTACCCAGTACCTCATTCAAGTAGGAAGAAGCGCCTTCGGATGTCCTCATCCCTCATCCGACTCCTTCCCAGCCCAAGATGTTCTCAAGTGCATCTGAGCCGCCAGCAGAGAAGGCGGTGGTCACGGTGCTCACGGTGGTGGGCCACGTGTCTTCCCCCGAGTAGGACTGTTCTCCTGACTGTTCTGCGGGACTGCAGATGCCCCATCCCAGCCAGGAACCGAGCTCTGTCATCACCCTGTCACATGGAGAGAGGGCCTTGGGAACCAGGGCTCAATTTCTCTTCATTGCTACGGTGTTGGGAATCCTGTGTTTTGAAAAACGTTGCCACTGTTTTCTTCTTGATGGAATGTCCTCCAGTTATTTTTGGTCACATGCAGAATGTGACTCAGATGGGCTGCACCCAACACAGTTCAGCTTTCTTTGGAAGTGAGTTCAGCCACACTGGGTTAGATCACTTGGACGTGGCTGAGGATGGCACAGATCAGCCGGGGGGAAAGCAAGCTGTTGCTGATTCCTGACTCTGAAACACTCAGCTTGCCACTGAATGCCAGTGGTGAGGAGGACGGACACCAAACATGGGAAACAATTTTCGGGGAAAGTTGTCAAGCCTGTTTCAAAGACTAGATGAGGATCTATCCAAGCCCCTGCTTCCCACACGCTTTATGAAGTGGGTTTTTTTTTTTTTTCATTGTTTGGAGGAAACTGATCAGTATGTTGTCTTCCTGATTGTGGAAGTGAACAGAAGTTTCTCCAAGCATCCACACTGGGACACACATTTTCCAGTGAGGTGTAAGTTTGCTGTGAGATAGATTCAAAAGGAATATTGTATCTGTTCCTGTTAAAAACAGCAGCCCCAGGAAAGCAGGACTTGGACGTGCACCTTCTCATTGCTGCCACAGTCCCCATGTTTGTGGGCTGGAAATAGGAGCTCATGTTTCTGGCCTTTGTCCTCCTCATGAGGACACTGCAGTATATGATCTCAGATTCATCCAGCTCACAAAGACCCCAACACAGAATTCAGTTCCAAAGTGAGCTGTTGACTACCCTCCTCACATAAACCCTTTGCTGGAGTTGGGGGGCCTGCAAGCACATCACAAAGGTGGGTCACTGCAGACAAGGCCAGGCACCCACTTGCTCCAGGGAAGGAGACGGGGGCCCCTGTTTGACCAGCAGTGCCTGGAGAATGTGCAGCAGAGTCCATGTGGGCATGCACCTGAGAGGCATCTGTGAGCCAAAGGTCAGCAGCAGGGTAGATGATCCAAGCCAGGGAGCCAAGGCTGTGGGAGTCGGTGGTGCTGGTAGGGTCTCATGGCACTGCAGCCCCAGAGGCCTTTCCTTCAAGATCAAAAGTGCTTGGATTTTAGCTTCTGCTTCAGCACTATCAACGTGTTGGGCTTTTTGTCCTTTGTGTGAGAAGCTGCCCTGTGCACTTCTCAGTGTCCCTGGATTCCACCTGCTAGGTGCCATGGTGCCCCTCGGTTGTGACAATCAACATGTCCCCAGACATTTGTCCTGGGTGCCCAAATCCCCATGAGTTGCGAACTGCTATGTAGACTCATGAAGAAAAAAAAAAAAAAAAAAAAGACTCATGAAGTCTCCATTTTTTTCCCCACTCATTCACCTCATGAATTAAAAAAAAAAAAAATTGAGCCAACGTATGTAGAAATATTTTAAAATTGAACATACATATTTCTGTAAATATAATAATATAAGAACGTTTTGTTTCTCCATGTTCTGATTTCTAATTTCTGTCCTGTGCCTCTATAGATCATCTTACTAACATACTGTGTTTCAGAGATGACTTTCAGCGACTGTGACAAACTGTTAGTGATTTTTCTACAGAAACATCAGGATGAAAACAAAGAAAAAACACCAAAAAAACAAGGAGAGAAAATGCCAAGAAAGAGGCATTTCGGCTGAGATGTTGTTAATAATCTTCACAGAAAAAAAGTCAAAACTTATAAAAGGGCACCCGGATGTGGTGTGACTGTGTATGGACTTCCTCCCCAAACTCATCTGGGGGAGGGCTCCAGAAAGGTCTGGAAGCAGGTGCAGGGCCACAGCAAGCAGCAAGGCTGGGAGCTGGGGCTGAGCCATGCAGATGTCAAGGGTGCATGTCTGGAATACCCACGGACCTCCAGGGAGGGCGCTCTGCTCACAGCCTGTCTTGGGCGGACAGGCTTAGGTTCACCTCCATCATGATGTAATCACAAAACTCTACAGAAATGAAAGAATGATGCACCCACCTTTGGCTCTGCAGGTCCTCATCCTCCCTGTCCCACAGCAGGTATTCCTGACACCCCAGCCCTTTCCAGGATCATTTGTTAGACTGATATTTTCATGATCAGCTTTTTCTTTGACTCTTGGAAACTTACTTGCCCCATGGCCTGTTGCTGACTTTCCCTCTTGGGAGCTTGGGATGATTTCTTGCCATCAAATCTCACTGGATCTGAACTTCTTGAGGCTTTCAAGGGGCATTGCCCATGATCTGGAGAGCCATGCACATGCTGTAGGAGGAAGAGACCAGGCACCACCTTGTGTCTCAGTGTCCCGGGACACCTCCTCTAAGGACCCTCTCGGCCATCTTGAGTGGCTCTCCCTAGTCCTGGAAGGTGGTCTCTAGGTCCCTTCTGAGTGGGAGGGGTCCCCAAGCTCAGGCAAGGTCCCGGATGCTGGTTGGGGGATCTGGCTTCACATCTCTGCCATAGTTCCCTCCTCAATAAAAGCATTGACTCTAATCTCCATGCTCCAGAAAGTGAGACCTCATGCATATGCATAAAGATAACTACCAGTTGTTAGTAGAGACTCTGTGGAGATAGTCTGGTACACCCCTCTGTTTACCTCAGCGATTCACTCTTTAACAAGAATCTAGTTGTCTCCTCCTGCGTGTCAGACCCAGGGTTGGGGACAACAGGAAGAAAGCCATGGGATACACACTGGGTGTGCCACCTCCTTTCCAAGGGCCTAACCCAGATCACCCATTTCCTCCAAACCCCGCCTATGGGCACATTCTCCTCATGCCCCACTTGTGTCCCTGCCAATGTCTATGACAAGAAAGAGTTTCCAAGAGGAATGCATTGCTATAAAGCCTGGACACTATCATTCTCTGTGCCGTCCCTGTGAGTGCAGATGTGAGGATTCCCAAGAAGAGCTGCTGGGCAAGTGGGCAGGCAAAAGCCAGGGCAGACAAAGGCTAAGTGTGGAGCTAGGCTCCTTCACTCTGGCTGTGGGGCTGCAGGGGAACCCTCTCCATATTTTCCCTTCCAAGGACTCCTCATTACTTAGATTAGTTACCAGAAAAATGAGTGTGTTTGGAGTCTCTTTTGGGAAAAGACACCAAATGAATAAATTAAGTCTTAATTAAATGCCCTGGTTGGTTGTTAACTTCTATTTTGGCTACTATGCTGAGAGGAACAATCCAAGGAAACCCCCAGATCTTTAGTATTGACCTTCTGGGGTCAGTGGTTGTGCTTATTGAATAATCCAGTTCTGTACCATCGAACTGGGTACCCAGGCATTGGCCAGGGGCAGAGATGGTAGGTACAGAGAGTGTCAGGTGGCTGAAGCTGATGGTGGGGACAAGAGGCACTCACCATAGTCGTGGGTAAAGTCACAGAAGAACTTCTGTATCATGGCAACAAAGTGAAATTGTTTAAAAAATCTTTGTCATCCCAACAAAACAACAAAGTTTGCCCATTTTTCAGTGAGCAGGACTTAAGACTTCAAAAAGAAAAAAGGAGAAGGAGGAGGAGAAGAAGGAGAATAAGAAGGAGGAGGAGAGGAGAAGCAAGAGGAGGAGAATAAGGAGAAGGAGCAAGATGAGAAGGAGGGGGAGGAGGAGAAGAAGGAGAATAAGAAGGAGGAGAAAGAGAAGGAAAAGGAGAAGAAGAAGAAGGAGGAGAAACAGAAGAAGAAGGAGGAGGAGGAGGAAGAGGAGGAGGAAGAGGAGGAGGAGAAAGAGGAGGAGGAGGAGGAAAAGAGGGAGGAGGAGGAGAAGAAGGAAGAGGGGAGGAGGAGAAGAAGAAGAAGAGAAGAAGAAGAAGGAGGAAGAGAAGAAGGGGAGAAGAAGGAGGAGAAAGAGAAGTAGGAGGAGAATAAGAAGGAAGAGAAGAAGGAGGAGGAGGAGAAGGAGGAGGAGGAGGAGAAGGAGGAGGAGAAGAGGAGAAGAAAAAGAAGGAGGAGAAAGAAGGAGGAGGAGAAAGAGAAGGAGGCGAAGAAGGAGTAGGAGGAGAAGGAGGAGGTAAAGGAGGAGAAGAAGGAGCAGGAGGAGAAGAAGAAGGAGAAGAAAAGGAAGGAGGAGGAGAAGAAGCAGGAGGAGGAAAAGGAGGAGAAGAAGAAGAAAGAGGAGGAGGACAAAGAGGAGGAGGAGGAAAAAAAGAAGGAGGAGGAGAAGATGAAGAAGGAAGAGGAGGAGAAGGTGGAGGAGGAAAGGAGGACTAAGAGAAGAAGGAGGAGCAGAAGGAGGAGGGGAAGGAGGAGGAGCAGGAGCAGGAGCAGGAGCAGGAGTGGAGCAGGTGGTGGTGGGAACTTGGGTGGTGCATTCCTGGAATTCCACGGTGGGCCCAGGCCCTGGCAGGGAGGCTGGAGCTGTGGCCCCCGGGGGGCCCTGCCATCAGAAGCCGCCTCCCTCAGCTACTGAAGAACAAAGCATGCTTTCCCTCATCCACTGGCTGCCTCAATATATTCTGTCTTTTTAGGACCTTTTTGCCCATTAGAATATTTTTTGCAGGCGGACGGCAGCCCCAGACAACTGTCTTTCTATAAAACTGAGTGAGGTTATTCAGTACAAATGGAATGAACCTGATTTTTTTTTTCTGATCAAAGCAAAACTCTTTTGAAGTTTAGCTATTTGATAGAAAGTGGCTTTTATAACAAGCTGATATATGAGTTAATAGGACATAAAGATATTTTATTAAACTGCAAACCATTATTAATATTTCAGTTCTAACTTGAAAGAAATATGTGGAATGACACCGGAAATTAATTAGATTATTTCATCGTTCGTTCACATTACGAACTTTGATACACTTGCATAGATATATAGGTACATTGATAAAAAGACACAAAGACAAACAGAATTTTAATGAGTGGGGAGCTTTTATCTACTAACACTTTGTGACTTAATTTTTTCTGTTTATTCTTCCTATTGATTCCAGTTGAAACCTGCTGTTCTAATGTTGTTATTGATATTCTCTCTGGGTTTTCGTCTAATTCTGGCATTGATATTACCTTGATCGGATTTAGTTTATTTGAATTGCCTGTAGGTTTTGCTCTCCAGAGTTTTTCACTGCTTATAGACATGCAAAGATAAAACCTCTCTTTTTATCTAAAAATCCTTGAGAGACTCTGAAAGATACAGCCGTTTTCTGAGAACATTAAAAAGCAAGAGACAACAATCAAAAGGAATGTACTTCTCCCCCAGTTTATTCAAGACTTCATTTTTCTACTCCCTGCATCTTCTGACACCCACTGACTTCTAATCTCCTCAGTTCCATTGGCTTTGGCAAACTGCGTGCGGAGAAACGGTTTTATCACCGAGTCCTAAGTGGCTTGAGCTGTGGATCACTGACTTCAGCTTGGAAGCAGCCAATTTCCACAAGAGAAAATTATGCATGTTTGATGAGGCTGCTTATGTCTTTACTAATGAAGGAGCCCAGATATATATTAGTTTGAACCCTGAGAAACTGCCATTTTTGCCTCAAATAGGCCCAAATATAGGCTGGGTTTTCTTGTGGTTCAACCTTGTGTTAATAAACCACCCTCCAAAACGAGCTGTGCATACCTGGTCCATCACTTCAAAATGGCAGACAGCATGTTTTAGCTGGTTGTTCACTGAAGAAAAATTTGGAAAGTGGGGTTCATTGCACATGATACAGTCAAACCAAACATTTCCCAGATTTAATTATTTTTATCAATATATACTATAGCCCCCTGAGAATAAGAGAGAGCAGCCCACCAAGTGACTTGCCCTGCACAGCTGGATTGCCAAGGGCTCCTTGGCTTTGGCACCTGTTGCTTACCTTCCTCATTGGCTTCCCCTGGGGGCTTTCCCAGCTCCCTCTTCTTATTTCATTTATTTTTTTCCCAAACTTTTATTTATTCAATTATTGGGAGAGAGAGAGCGGGGGGGGGGGGTGCAGGGAGAGGAGCAGAGGAAGAGGGAAAGGGTCAAGCAGACTGTGGGAAGCCCCACAGAGCCAAAGCCAACACTCCCAGGCTCATCCCACCAAGCCCCCAGGCACCCCTCCCAGCTCCTCTAATTCTCCATCTAGTTAACTGTTTCCAAAGATTCTTTCTTTTGTTTTCTCCTATATCCTCCACTTTACTTTTATTTTCCTAGTTTTTGCCTCAAATAATATTGAAAGCTGAAACACTAATTAAAACTCTCAAGCCGTGAACTCAGTTCAGCTGCCAGAGTGGGGGGCATCAATGATCGCTTACATCATCAATCAATGAGTCCCTCTCTTCGCAACTACAGGGGGCTTTGGAGTCTAGTGTCCCGCCTGTTTAGATGGCGCTGATGGAGCAGGAGGGAGAGGGGGCCACTCTGCAGTAACCAGCGGCAGAGGGAGGGGGGGTGCGCAGATTATCTCGTTCCTCCTCTGGCCTGTGCAGGTTTGCTTTCTTAGTAACCCCCAGAGGACCCAGCCCTTCTATGGGAGCACCTCGAACACCTCGACTTGCTGGGAGCACCTCGAGCACCTCGACTTGCTAAGCTATCCTACAAACCAAGAGCTCTCATTCCAGGAGCCGTCTCCCCTGGCATTGCTTTGATTATGGTGGCACTTCCTCTGCCCAGTCAAGCAAGGAGGAGCTCCATGTGCATTACATTTTCTAGATAAATCCTGCTTTTACCTAAGTGTCAAAACATGAACAAAAATGAATGAAATGGACGAAACCCATTCCACATTTATTAGACTTTTGTTTTTAAATTTCCTTAAGATTGTGAACTTAACATAATCTAGAATTTCTTTGGTGAGTCACATGGTCATGTGTCACCAGTACTATATCCTGCAATGTCCAGGTGAGGCTCTCAAGGGCCACTAAGACAGGTACTCTCCTAGAACCCTATCAATAATGGCCCCTATCAATAAAGGTTGGTCTGTGCAGTTTCTCTCTCTTTTTTTTCTTTAAGATTTTATTTATTTATTCATCACACACACACACACACACACACACACAGACAGGCAGTGGGAGAAGCAGGCTCTATGCAGGGAGCCTGATATGGGACTCAATCCCAGGACTTCAGAATCACGCCTTGGGCTGAAGGCAGGCGCTAAACCACTGAGACACCCAGGATCCTCTGTACAGTCTTTTTTGTTCTGTGCCTTGTGGTGTCCAGCAAAAGAATGGCCAAAACCATTGCTAAGTGTACTCTTGTCAGGAGAGTGGCCAAAATGGGAAATTCATATGAAACATCCTGAAAACATGAAGGCTCTCACATTAGACCCATCACATATCCAAATGCTTTAATAATAGTTAAATAATCGAGTATTTACATATTCATGCAAGTATGACCCACATTGTGTTTCAGGTATTGTAACCATCATTTGTATGAGGCCTTTACTTATGCTCCTCCTGTATCTTCTGAATTCAGCACCTGCATCAAGTCTGCTGGGAATATAAGAAAATAGGTACCTACCTACTATTTAGACCCCTCTTCAGGAGGCTCTAACTTGGTACCATTCAACATGCCTCGAACATACGGTCATTATGTAGCTTTCCAGAGGCATGAAACAGTGCTCTTTCTGCAGAAAGAACTCTCTTGGTGCAACAGCAGAGAATGGCTACTTATCAGGAGAAATCCAAAAATGTTGACTTCTGAATATAAAGTCAAATGTGATCAGAGGGAGAGTAAGTTAATGACTGTAGAGCAGTTGGCGTGGAAACGAAGGCCAGGCAGCGACAGCCATCCTGTGCGTGTCACTTCTGTGTACTCCATGACTCAGTGGGCCGTGTCCCCCCGGTGCTCAGCCGTGGCTCTCCCACTGGTGAAACCCTCATTAGCTAGGATTCATAGAGACCTCAGTGCTCAATGCTGGTGATTTGGGATATTTTGAGGGATGTGGCGCTGCTCTAGTCTGTAAGCAGTAAATGCAGATGGATCTGGGCTCAGACGCACCAAAAGTCTCTCCTCTCCTTTTGGGTAGACTCCTTCAACTTAGAACCCCCACTAAACCTTGCTCTGAACAGTGGTGATATGCATAATGGCCACGCCTTATCTTTCTAAGTCATCAGAGGTCTATTCTTGGACCAAGCTGACTATCAATAGGCATGTGGATTAGTTATGTGACAGTCCTTGAAATGTGATCTCCTCTACCCAGCTCTGAGTTGACTACAGGGTCCTAAGGAGCCAGGGTCAGTGAGATGAGAGCTCCTTGTCTGAAGTGCTGAAGGCTTATAGGCTCCTTGACTTTTCATGTGGGTGGTGGGTCAAGTTCATGGGAGAAGTTTCCATTTCTGGGGAAACTGGATTTCACACACCCTCCATTATAGAGCAAATATTTCATCTCCATGTAAAGTTTTATCCTTAGTAGATAGATATGTGCTTCTTATAATATTTTGTTGTGTACTATATCTTAAAATCAACACCATGTGTTCAAAATGCAACCATATCAACTGTACTTCTATGTTTGAGTTCTTCATTATAAAGTACTGCTTCAAATATGGTTTGCTGTTTAATATAACCATTCTGACAGTGCCATTCAAAATCAGCTTTATAGAAATGTGCATTATACATGCAACAAAAATGCATGGTAAATACAAGAGTGTCCACAATTAATGCAGACAGCATCACAGATTCTATGATTACATGGAATTCTAAGGGGCAGGACACTAGTCCACGGTCTTCACGTAATTTATCTTCATGTGTCACCTGTCACTTATGAATTGGAAGGCACGATCCGAAGTTGTGA
Source organism: Vulpes vulpes (assembly GCF_048418805.1). NCBI lineage: Eukaryota > Metazoa > Chordata > Mammalia > Carnivora > Canidae > Vulpes > Vulpes vulpes. The sequence goes on along the minus strand of NC_132782.1, from coordinate 64,262,112 downwards.
GTGCACCGCACCATCTATTGGTCTGCTCATGTGTGCCATCCAGCGTGTAATGGACAGGTCCTGAGAGGAAGGTCCATTCCACTTGTACCCTAGAGAAGTAGAACCAATAATGTTCCACCTCACAGTGATGTGTGTATACCTGTGAGTGTGTGTGTGTGTGTGTGTGTGAATGTGTGAGTGTGTGTGTGAGGATTGTTTTGGATATAGACCCCTGCCAGAGCAGGGGCTTGGCCTTGGGAACCAATGTAGAACTTTCCAGACACTCAGTTCTGGATAACCAGTCAGGTGGCAGCTTGGAACTTGTGTGGAGGTGAGAACTGGAGCCCGCCAGGATGGGGCTGGGGGTGGGCCTGGAGGGCCCACGGTGTGGTGGTCAGCCATGGGGCAGATTGCTCGGTCACTGTGAGCCTTAGGTCAGAAAACAGCACTTTCTGTTTTGTGTCTGGGGGATAATCTCGGGACATTCTGAAGGGTGGATTAAGGGCATGTTGTAAGGTGGGTGAGCCAGGATGAAAGGTTGGGTTGTGGAGGAATGGTGGGGTCATGGCGGGTCATGGGACCAGAGCAGAACCACACGGTTTCTCTCTCTGTCTCTACACAGAGGAAGGCCCTGGGATTTTGGCCAAGCAGTCACTGTTACAGTGTCTAGGAAGAGTTTTAGGAAAAGCAAAGTTAGGACTCTTTAAAGAAATGAAGAGAGAGAAGAACGTGCTTAATGAAGCCTGTCTGCACACCCACACCCTGCAAACCCAAACCCAGCACAACACTCAGTCGTGTAGAGCTCTGACCCTGCGAAATCCCAAGCACAGTGCTAAGGATCCATCTAAATAAAATGGGTGAATTCAGTGCAGAGAATACTATAGAATTTGTGCTGTGAGGGAAGAGCCCCAAACTAAACTCTTGAACCATATTCCACTACGGAAATACATGTTATTTTGGGTTAAAAGGGGAAAAAGGAAAGAAAATTTGAGCTTCCAAAATTCTCATTTCAATCTCGTAAGCCCCAAACAGTTCTTGGAATAGCCACAGTGAAGAGATGGGCACTTTGATATCATCCAATTATTTTATTATGGGAAAAATCAGTAAGTTTAGATGGTGCCCACATTCATGGGGGCAAGGATTTGGAAGATAGCTGGTATTGATGATAACGACATGGAACTTTCTCACCTGTCACTGAAGCCGGAAACCGACGCCCGTGGGGGGACATCCATGAGTCCCACCTGGTGTATACATGTCCTCAGATGACAACAGAGGGGCCCCTTGGCATAATGCGACGGAGAATGGCTTTCCTCAGCCATCCAGGGAAGGCAGTGTTTGAGGGCTGCTAATAGTTCGGCTGGAAATTTAAGACATTAAAAAGCCCCATGTAGTCAATGACATTTTACAATGGGGGAAATTAACGAGTAATGCTTTGCAGGAGCTAATCTACCTCACATGAGTGAGCTCTCCACAGACATCGAATCGCCCCTCAGCTGTGGGATCAGCTCCTTATGTTTTCCTTAATAAGATCAAGGTTACAGCACGAGGGGGCTCGGGTAATGAGAGATACAAGTCACATCTTTCCACAGGTTTGTGGCTGCGGGCCCGAGCAAGGTCGTTCTGGGATTCGGGAGAGAAAGACAGCCTGTAACATCCCGCACAGCATTTCGTGAGCCCGTGTGCACATGCACGCGAGTGTGTGTGTGTGTGTGTGTGTATGTGTGTGTTTAGTGTAATGGTGTTTGGTGCTGACTAACGTAGAATTCATGATGATCTGAGGTTGCTTTGGAATCACGTAGGAAGACACTTGAGGATAAAATCGTTGCCAGGAACATTTCATCCACTGCCCTAAGGTGTTGTAGCAGTGTGATGCTAATGTGACATGTCAACTTGACTGGATCGCAGGGTGCCCAGATATTGGCTCAACATGATCCTGGGTGTGTCTGTGCAGGTGTTTTCAGATGTGCTTACATTTCCATCCATAGCTTGAGTAAAGCTGATGACCCTCCCCAAGGTGAAGGGGAGGCATCCAACTCATCCAGGGCCTGAATAGAACAGAACGACAGAGGTAGGGAGACTTGGCTTTCTCTTCCTGACTGCAGAGCTGGGGTAGGTGGTCTTCTCATGCCCTCAGACCAGGACTGACACCCTCTGCCCCTTCTCCCCGCCACCCCCCTGACCCAGGCTCTCCATCATCAGCTTTCCTGGGTCTCCAGTTTACAGATCTTGGACTTTCTCAACTTCCATAGTCATGTGAGCCAACTCCTTACAGCAAATATTTTAACTTTTATATATAATATATACCTATTGGTATAGATCAATACCTACTTATGCTGTATTAACTATTTGTTCCATTTCTCTGGAGACCCCTGGTTAATACAAGCATCGGTGGTTTTGGAGCTGGAGTTCCCACCCAAAGTCTGATGCTTCTCGTTACTTCAAGTCCCTCTCTCCCAGCTTCCTCCTCTCGAGAGATTGGATGAAATGTGCAGCTCATACATAGGGCAGATTATGAGACTTCCATAAAATAATACACAACTTACACATAAAGTTTTATAGAAATATAAAGTTTGATTAGAAGCTTTATTTTCCCAAGAATGTCAGCATTGATTCAATACGCACCTGTTCCTTCTAAATACAAATATGTTAATAATCCAATGCATAAAGAACTTCCAGTTGGAAACCTTGAGTACTAATAATCTACTGCTAAAAATATTAGGTGTTGATGACTTCGAGTGGGCTGGGCAAAATACTGAGGACTTCACACTTGCACACATTTTGTTAAACTATCACAAGAGTAGTGTGTGGTAGCAGTAATTTCCATTTGCAGTTGGGAATGCCAAGGTGAGAAAAGTGTAGTCACTTGACGAAGGCCTTACAGCAAGCAAGCGCCAGAGCCAACTCACACTGGCTGGGCTCCAAGGCTTAACCTCTGGCACACACCTTACAAAAGTGGGAGCTAACGTTTTTCAAATTAGCCAGACTCTCACATTTTTACAAACTTGAGCTGGCTTTTCCCCAAGTACTTGATGATCTCACATTGTGCCCTACCAAAACAAGTGGAAAAGAATGAGAAAAAAACAAGATGCATTTTCAGTAATATGCTTTTTAAAAAATCAGTGTATCTATAACCCCTGTGTGTGTTGACAGAAATCCTACTGAGAAGGACATTGACGCAACCATGATGAGCGGTGCCTGAGCATTCATGCCCTGAGCATAAGGAGCTTGTCCCTGGGGGGTGGGGGTGCTCCTTTACCATCAAGAGTCACCCAGGCTCAAACCACAGTCCCACCCTGGTTCCCTTAGCTCCTCTGCTGTGGCCCTCCACATTCATTCTGTCCACGCAGACGGCACTCCCTCTGTCTGCCCAGCAGGCATGGCTGAGCTATCGGGTAGGATAGGGCACCAAGTGGGGAGCAAAGAGAGGAACCCAGAAGACAGTGCAGAATGAATTTCCTAGACAGAGATCAGATTTCAACTTGGTCCTCATAGAATGCTTCCCTTTTTCTTTTCTTTTTTCTTTGTGAACATCTTGCAAATAAGGTCTCTGGAGAAAAAGGCAAGGGGTAACCTAAGTAAATAAATGAATGCCCAGCCTTGTGGAGTAAGATGAAGGATCTCGGTGAAACAAGTATACAGGGAGAAGGAGGCCTGCCAGTATTCCCGGGCACCGCCTCTGGTTCAAGATTATTAGTCTGATATAATGCCAGGCTCCACGGTGAGGACAAGAGACATAACAGCCTTCAAAGTTGGGGAGGCCAGCCATGTACCATCATGACATAATTAGAGCATAATATGTGAGGCGATATGATTACAGATAAACTGTGATATTCACCCTTGGGCTGGACAAATCTGAAGAAGAGGGGTCAGAGAGGCAGGCTGGGGTACTGGGGGGAAAGCACGGGTCGGGTTGTGGGATGTGCGTGCAGCCTGAGCCCAGAAGAGCACCACGTCCTGCCTCTCAGGAAGGATACTGCTTGTCTCACTGAGGTCATTTCCCAGGTGATTTTATGTAAATACGATGGTGAGCACCTTGCAGGGGTGTGGGGACAATTAGCAGTAATATATGTGCAGCCATGAGTAGAATAAGGGCTCAATGAATCACAGTATGTGCACCTTAGGGATGAAATGGGGGTTTCCAGGTGTGTCAGGGACAAACCCTGTGCTAGGTGTGTCAAGGGCAAACCCCTTGACATGAGAGGAAGGGTAGATGAGTAGGGGGTAGAAGTGGTGTGGGTTACAGTGAAGCAGGTGGAAGTCATCGTTCCTGGGAGAGGGACTTGCCCAGAGCACAAGGACGTGCTCTGTAGTGACAGGTGGTGGATGTGGGACAGAGATTTAGACAAGCCAGGGGCAGGGGTGCCCACCTAGAGCCAAGGTGTCAGGCCCGGGTGGAGGGGAGTGGTGGTGTCATTGCCTGCAGTGGACAGCTGGGTCGAGAGGACACAGGAGGGGGGCACTGAATGAGGCTTGGTGTGTTTGAGGGGCTTGGGCATGAAAGGAGTCATTCTGTAGGTGCTGGAGTCACAGGACCAGGACCAGCACCCAGGGAGAAGCCAGCAAGTGCTCTGTAAGCACTGCCTCCTCGGCACAGCCCACCCAACAGCGAGCGAGCAGGGCAGCTGGAAGGTGCACAGGGCGATGGGCCGGGCAGTGTACCGGGCAGGAGACAGACTGATGGCCTTGGGGGAAATGTGGGGGGAGGCATGGATGATACCATTCCAGGGGAAGAAGGAGTGTGGGGGGTCTTGGGTCCATTGCAGACATGAAGAAGGGGAGAGAAAAAGAGACAGGGAGACAGGGGGAGGGGAAGCGCCTGGAGGAGCGGCCAGTGGGAGGAGAACAGGGAAGGCAGAGGGTTGGCTGCTGGGACAGAAGCAGGTGACACTGACAGCCACCTGGGGACCCGGGCCCTCCTGCCCTCCTAGGCACTGGGGGCTCCTGCGAGTCCTCCTAAAGGAACCATGAAGGCGAGGGATGTCAATGGTCTAGGTGCTGGAATCCGCCGGATGGTCAACGAGGGTTGTACTTTCTCAAGGCTTCTTTGTGCCCTATTGGGCAGAGCCAGGGGAGTCCCCCGCCCTGCAGGGGGGGTCCCGACACTTGCCCCGTGGATTGGTTCCCTAGGGCGGCTGTGACAGAATGTTACACACTAGGCTTTGGACAACAGAGCTTTCTTCACGAAGCCAAAAGTCAGAATCATGGTGTCGCTCAGGTTGGTTCCTTCAGGGGGGCCCAGAGGGAGAGGCTGCCAGCGTCACTCCCAGCTCCTGGAGCTGCTGGCGGTCCTCCCCTCGTACCTGCCGTGTCCACGCCCTGCTGCCCTGGCCGCGCGGGCTTCTCCTTGCTCTGCAGGACTGCCCCTGTTCCTTCCTCTCTTCTCGTGAGGCTAGGACTCATTTAGGATGAGAGCCCCCCACTCCAGGATGGCCTCAACTTAACTCACATCTTAACTCTGTCTCCAAAGACCCTTATTTCCAAGTGAGATCAGATCCACAGAACGAGGTATTGGGACTTCACCGTATGGTTTGGGAACATGACACTCCACAAAGAAGCCTTAGAAGGGGTGACCAAGCACCCTCTTGGAGGCCCTACATCTGGCCCACCACCCACATGCACCCAGGTAGGCAGACTCGGGCAGGGGCTGCCTCACCTTGTACTTGGCCCCTGGGGGGTCTCTGAGCTGACCAGTTCTGCCTCTCGTCTCACCAGGCCTCCAGGACCTTAAGGGTCACACCCCATTACCACGGTCACACATGTCATGTCACACACACTGCTGCCGGGGCCGACTGGGAGCTCGCTGTGGGGAACCGGGCCTCCTCAGGTGCCCCCGGCCTCTCACGCAGAGCTGGCCAATAGTAAGTGTCTGTAGGACCAGAATCAGCTGAATCTGCTCAGACTGGAATGGTTACTGTTTTATTTTTTTTTATTATTTTTTTTTTAATTTTTTTTAATTTTTTTTTATTTATTTATGTATGATAGTCACAGAGAGAGAGAGAGGCAGAGATACAGGCAGAGGGAGAAGTAGGCTCCATGCACCGGGAGCCCGACGTGGGATTCGATCCCGGGTCTCCAGGATCGCGCCCTGGGCCAAAGGCAGGCGCTAAACCGCTGCGCCACCCAGGGATCCCTGGTTACTGTTTTAAAAGGCAAGAAAGCAAATTAAATCCTTCCCTGAATTTTGTGATTGAACTTTGTGGGCGCTTCGTTTAGGGATGTAATAGAGGAGCCTGGTGTACTGGCAGCCTCCCTACTCCGGAGTGTGTTTGTGAGCAGGTAAAAGAGAGCGTGCACGTGCACATCCATGTGTGCACGTGTGTGTGCACGCATCATGTGTGCACATGTGCACACCCACAAGCATGCACATCCATGGACCATGTATGTGAATGTGTGAGCATGTATGTGTGTGCATGTATATATGTGTGCATGCAAGCATGTGCATGAGTGTTTGTGCACGTGTCATGCATGTGACCGTGTGTCTATGTGTGTATGCGTATGTATGGATAGGTCTGCACAGGTGTGTGTGCCTACACGTGTCCATGTAGGCATGAGTGTGTGCACATGTGCGTGCATGCATGTGCATAGAGTACGTTTAACTCACGGACTTTCCACCCTACCCTGGTATTTGCAGGTCACGCCTCAGAGGGAGAGGCGGGTGGAACCACGGGGTTTGTCAAACCTTCCCGTCTGCCCACAGGTCCGACAGCGCTTCATGGAAGGCTGGCGCTGGCCTCCCGTTGGTGAAAGTCCCAACGCAGACAAGGAATTGCTGCCGAATGTCCTTCAGTATCTGAGAGAATTGGAGCTTCCCTCCAATTGAGGCAGTGACCAAGGTCACATGGGGGTGACAACCTCCAGTGCAGGGCGAGTGGGTCCCTGTCCCCTGGGGCAGTGGCCAGCCCTGCACCAGCCCTGTCCCAGCACCTCCACCCCCAGGGCACGTGCTGGCACTGCACACACACTGCGGTCGTCTGTTCTTTGTGAACCTAATATGTCGGCATTTCATGTGTATATTTTACATTCATATGTTTTTCATGATGAAATTAAAATCAGTAAATCTTTTATGTGTAAATATGATTGCTCCATGTAGAAGCCATTAAAGGAGCTTTTGAAAATAGAAATATATGCAAAAGCCCAATTAACTTGTTATCTGATGCTTTTGTGTTTCTCATAGCACCAGCGTGGTCAAGCGTTGCATGTGACTCTTTAGTCCACAGAAGGTCTCCTCTCTCAGGGCCCCCAGACGTGCTGTGCACCACGCCAGCTGTGAGACCGAGCCAAGGTGCAAGGGGTAGGACCTGCCAGGCAGGCCGCATGCTCATGTGATACACACGAGGCTGTGAAGGCATCAGTGACACACAAGGAGCCTTTCCTGTTTTCCAGAGGGATAGTTGTGGCTCTAATCTCAGGGACTCCAATTTCCCATTATTTTACTTGAGGAAAAACCATTGATGTCTCCTCAAAGTGGTGCAGACCTACGGCTGTTACTTCCTTATGGAAGGAGAAGTTTGTTGGAGCCCAGAGCCCAGAACTGGAGTCCTTCCCAGGCCAGGGGCAGTGCTGGGGGTTATGAGCAACACACCCACGGGGCGCCCCCCACCCCCTTCCAGCTCCTGCTACCTCCAGGGTCCATTCTTGGGGAGCCGGCATTGTTCTCTGTGTAGGGGCCTCATGGAAGGCTCCTCATTGGCCCCCGCACCCCCATCCTGGGGCATTCGGGGGACACCCCATGAATGCTCACCGAATGGGATCCGAGTGGCCAATGACCGTATGAACCTGGGCTAAAGACGCCTTGTGCGGAAACAACACGCAACCTGGTCGGGAAATGCCACCAGGCACTGCTGGCCTGCGGCAGTTGGAGGAGGGTGTCCTGGCTCTGGTCAAGAGCTCTGGTGGCCCCTGGCCTCTTGGCTCCCATGTCACTTTGGGATGGCGGATGCTCAGCACGTCCTACTGAGCAGCCTACACAGCCGAGGTCACCAGCGGCGCGGTGAGCATCCCTGTCTCTCTTGCCACCGAGAAGAGCCGGCTCCCCGCGTCACACGTGGGGTTGTGCCCCAGCCGTGCCCTGGTTTGCCTTCTCCCCGTCGTGTGGGCCGCTGTCCTCTGCGAGGGGGGCCCCGCTCCGCCTTCCCGTCTCCACCGCGGGGGTCGAGGCTGTTAGGCCTTTATCAGCCACTGAGGCCTCTCCAGCTGTGAGGCTGATCGGGATTCGGGGAGGGGACCCGCGCTGACCCCCCGCGGCCGCCCGCGCTGTCCACTGGCCCTCGGACCACCGGTGAAAGCCCAGCGGCGGGGGTGCCAGCCCCGGGGGGGCAGCAGTGCCCGGCTCATTCAGGCGCCAACTGATGGGGCTACGTTTTAAGTTTAAATTAGACACGTATGCACAGGACAGTGCGTCATTTATAATTCATGATGAATAGTAAATTATTCTAATGGACTCCCCTATTCTATTTATGTTCTAAGTCTCCATTCCGGGAGCAGAAACACACTCCTGATGGGCCTCTGACCACGGCCGGTCGGGTGGGGTGTCTGGCTGCCCCTCCTTCGGACGACCTGTTTGTGATGAACACCGTGCGGCAAGGACAGAGTGATACACGTCTGCACCCTTTGTCCCTCCTGAGTATATTTTAATCATTTTTTTTCCTCTATGATTCTTTATGGGGAAGACCCTAAAGGAGATTGGGTCTCAGTGGGAGTGCACGGAAGGATGCTGGGACTCAGAGGCTACCTGCTCTGTCAGCCACTCGGGCCACACCCTCCCTTCCTCATCCTCCTTCCCTTGGTGGGCAGAGCTCTCTCTCAAATCCAAGACCCTGTGAGGACCATGCAAGGACAGGGCGGGGCCCCCCAGCGGAGAGGGAACCATGGTACCTCCAGCCTGGTGCCGCCTTGGGAGACATGGTCCCAATAAGCAGACTCGCTGCGTCTCTCCTCCAAGGAGCAGTGGGGGCCCGGTCGTTTGATGCAGGACTGCACCTCGAGACGCTTGCGTTGGACCCCACACGAAGAAGAAACCCAGGACGTGGACGCTGGTCTAGTCCGAGGAGTTGTCTTTACACAATTTACAACATAAGAGGTAATTTATGCACGTAGCCCATGACCTTAGGAAAACAGTTTCCACTGGGGACTTCAACTATCGACATGACGAAATGATGTGGGGGTATTTAAACATGAAGTTCTAGGGACTCCAACCAGGATTATGAGGAAAAGCAAGGCCATCCACAAACAATCTTTGGGACTCAGCAATTTTACGGATTCTAACCTCCTAGAGGAGAAGGCCGACTCTCACCTCATGTGAGGGAGGCTCGACTCTCACCTCAAAGAAGGGAGGCCCGACTCTCACCTCACGGGAGGGAGGGCCGACTCTCACCCCATAGGCAGGAGGGTTGACTCTTCTCATAGGAGGGGAAAAGTCAAGGCAAACTCTGAGACTGTAAACATGGGAGGAGGAGAGTATCACTTTCTCGTTGAAGGCCAGACTCTCAGTATTTAAAAACAGTCATGATGTATTTCCAATTCCTTCCCAGAATCTGACCAATCAGCTGCAGGAGTGTAGCCTGCAGCTGATATCTACCTTGGATGTCTTCAGTCATTCTCGATGGCAGTGCCTTCCTCTCTGTGTTATTCTCATGTCTTCTTGGCACCCAGACCTGTTCCTATTCAGGCCATCTTGTTTCCTGCACGAGTCCAAACCTGCTTCATTGGTGTTTCCAGCTTGAGAAGGAAGTGGTTCCACCTGCGTAGTTCTCGACCTCATGATGAACTGTCAAGATTGTCCTCCAGGCTGAACGGACAGATTGATTGAACTGATAGATTGATCACCTGAGAATTGTTCATTCCCTCTTGTCTGCTTGGTTGAGTC